>NC_079406.1:16926499-17645379 GCF_029220125.1 Pseudoliparis swirei | reverse complement strand
AGTCATGATTCCAAATAAGGAGTGAAAAAGTAAAGAATTTAAACTTGGTGTGCGGCTACTCTCTTAATTGTCACATTCTTGCTCTCTGTCTCTCCTTTCAGCCACATTCCCACTTCCCTCAAACCCATTTATTGCCATTCTCTGCCAGTCCACCATGGTTAACCTCCATTGCTCTCTCGTCATATCATTGGGATAAAACACATGTGCATTAAAGTCTGCTCTGCAGCGCACCGAAAGGCTCAGTAGCGGGCACACGATCATAGAACACAAAGACAAACGGTTTGGGGTCCACAGGGAGGGTGTCATAATCACCTACTGTATTTATTGTTTTTACCATCATGAATAAAAGGCCATTAACAAATGCCTTCCATTTGAACATGTTCTAGTGTATATCGGCCGCCGTCCATTCGAGTGTTCCCAAACGGTTTTGTCTGGCAGAGCAGAACCCATCTGAACAAACACAATCTCGTCCGTCTGCTGTAACTTTCCAACACTGCGCATGTAACGACTGTGTTCCAGCCTTCTTCGATACCCTTGTTCACCACCAGATGCCCTCAGACCTATTCTTCTGTCCCAGTCATCTCACTCCCACATCCAGCAGCTCCATCCTGCAATAAACCACACTCCTTCAGTCCCAGTCACCTGACCTTCCCCCCCCTCCTGCTCACCAGCCCCGCAGATGTTTCACCAGCCCGTTCCCCTCGCTCTCTGCCATGGCCTCAACGTTGTGTGCTGGTAGCTTTGCTGTCAAGCCACCAGAACCTTACCCTGACTTTGACCCTGCACCTGCCAGTTCACATATATATACCTTCATTGTGGCAATAGCTCACCCACCTTGATATAAAAACAGTGAATAATCCAGATATATACATAATTATACATACATAATAGACCCATACATTCAAACTGCTGTGATGACAACTATTTGGAAATATTGATAGTTTGGCTAAATTTGACCATATTACTGCCTAACATTTAAACTCGGTATAGCCATAAACCAAGAACCCCTTTGGTTGATAAGAAATCATAACAAATACGCACTACCTTTTCTATAATATAACCATACACCTTTAGATACCACTAATACCACTAGTTGTAATGCTACGAACAAACCACCAAGACATATTCCTTATTCAAGTTAACAAGGTAAATAAAACTGATCCTGAAACTGAATTTATAAATTTGTGTCTCATTATCAGGCAGCTCTGAACAAACTCTCTACCAGAGGAGTGACAAGTTGGACCAGAAGATTTCCCTCTATAGCGGTGACATCACCAAGCTGGAGGTTGATGCTATCGTCAATGCAGGTATGTGTTGAGGTGTAAATGAGTCAAGTGTTTCGTTGGATCAGTGTGTAGATTAATGATTCAACATGGTCACCAACAATCTATTTTCACACATGATCAAGTACATCAAGCGATATAAAGCCTTTTTATTTCCAAGAAAAATATGTCTACGAAAGCCAAGAAAGTGGGGAAATATATATAAGCACTACGGTTTAAAAAAGTTGGTGCTTCAGTGAACACAGCACCCAGGCGGCTGCATCGATGTGATTGCACTGTCCGTACATTTAGCACACATCTTTGGCTTTGATATTTTCTCAGTGTGTGGGAGGGACAGCTAGAGGCTTTTATATGGTTACCAACAGTTGTGCATGGTGCAGATTACTTTTAAAGTAGTGAATACATGAGAATACGAGAACAGTAAAAGGGTTTAGAATCAGAAGGATCGCTCACTGGCTCCCTGGAAACTTCCAAAATAGGCAAAGCTACCTGAAAGCAGAGGGCGCTTTCATGGGAAGCCTCAGGACTCAACAAACTATGAATAAATGGCTTTGAAAAGGAACTGGGTAACATTAGCAGACTTAACCATAATGAAAAGCTGATAGCAACTAAAAGTGAATTATATCAGAATCATATCATTAATCTAACTTAAAAAATGTTGATTAAATTCATCATTTGACCACATTTATTAAAGACACCCATACAATTTAGTCATATGATACACTTCCTCCCACCAGTTGTTTTCCAGTGTTTACTGGTGGGATTAGAGCATTTTCCAGTGACCATTAGATGGAGCCAAAAGCCAGATAATTCATTAATGACCTTTTACCACAAGTCAGTTGGTACATTTGGGGGAGATGTAATTGGTGTGTTGGCACAGATGGTGCATCGGTGGAGAGTGAGGCGGGCCAGCATGCCTAAATGATGCCTGATTATTAGGCTGTAGCAGAAAATGATAGATCTTCATTGGCAGCTGACTGTCAGCAGGTGTACGCTGTGCCAGCATCCAGTGAATATGTTGATGTTTCACTCGTGTGTGTGCGTGTCTCCGCATACGCGTGCATTCATGCATCTGCATTAATGTGCGTACGCATGCATTCTTGCATCTGCAAGAGTGCGCGTACATTCATGCATCTGCATGAATGCATGCATTACTAATGTTAAATTAATGATGTAAGTAAGTATCATTGTAATTTGTCTCTTGTGTGTCTGTACAGGTGACTTTGTTGCGATGTGTGTTTTACAAGAGCTTTTTACAGAGTCGCACGATGCAAAGTAGCATGGAATTAACCAGAGGGAACAGCTAGTAAAGTGTCATTTAGCAGAGAGGACGAGGCAAGGTGAGGGAGAGAGAAAAACAACACAACAATGCCAGATGAAACATGACTGAAGACGGAGCGTGTCGGCACAACGACTCACAAAAAGCGAGTGGAGAGTGGGGGAGTGAAAAGCAGAAGATAAAAGGGAGGCAAGGAGAGGACACAGGCTAGTATTTAAATCTCAGACTGCATTGCCATGGCAACAAGCAGGTACAGGGTAGGGGTTTTTGGTCAGCAGAGGCAGAGTCCGATCATCCTGTTCTGTGTGACTGACCGGCTGCCTGTCTCCGGAGTCATTTTGTCCACTAAGTGTCTGACCTTTTCAGTCGATGAGTAACTGAGTGACTAAAAGGCTTTCAGCAATGTCAGTCGCACTTAAAAAGATATGACATTAAAATTTAAGAGAAGCAAACGGACATCGAGGGACAAGAGAACAATTAGAAAAGAGATAGTTAGTTACGCTCATTTAGAAATTTGCTTCCAAGCTTTTTCTCATGTTGCAGATGTAACAGCGACGCTTGAGCTGCCAAATCAGCGCTGAAGGTTTTGAGTTGACATGTAGAGGGTGTTGTGGATTTTGTTTTGGCTGCTATGAGAGGCATTGAAGAATGTAACAGGTTTCAGGCCGTTACCCGTGGGTTTCCCCCTCCAGCACCAAGGATCAGCCAGGCACCAAGAGGTTTTGTTGAACGACATATTTTATTCGTAACACACAACACTCTGCAGACCGCAAACCTGCGCCTCTGCTCACTCCTCTCCCCTCCACTCTCAAGTGGGAGCTTTTATAAGAGTGGCCTCGGCTGCTGACTAATTGCCAATCATCAGCAGCCGAGGCCAAATCAGAGACAGCTGCCACAAAGAATAATCTAGTTTACAATGCAGCAAAAATTTAATTGAATCTAATTATACGCTATACTGGCAGACTGGCATGTATCCACAGCTACACATATGTAGCTGTGGATACATGCAGAAACAGACCGAGAAGCTGTGAATGAACAGGTGGAAACCAAGTAGCATGCTGCGCCACCCTGCTCCTTCCTTCCTTCCTTCCTTCAGTCATCACTGATTGATCAGGTAAAGAAGACCCATGGACGCTGTTTGTAGTTTGTGTCGCTCTCAATAAAGATCGAATCTACAGTAACTCTCCACTCCTCCCCCTTCTCCTCCCCTTCCATCGCCCCCTCCCTCCTTCCTTCCACACTTTTACAGCCCCTGGCTCCTGCCCACTCCTATAAAACACTACAAACATAAAACCCCACAAGCACTTAAGAGCCGTCCTGGTGAGGAGGGTGGGGGCATTGGGGGAGGAGACGTCGGGCAGAAACATCCTCCTCTTTACACCCCTCAATCACTCCGTCCGGAGAAGGAGAGAGAGATGGAGGGGAGGATATATTGTCTCTGATGGGCTAGCTGATTAAGATGGATTGCACAATGAAATGTCTTTGGAGTGATGAGTTCTTGGTGTGTGTGTGTGTGTGTGTGTGTGTCTGCGAGCGTGCGAGCAACGTCTCTGCAACTAACTTTGCATTAAAACCTTTTTTCAAATTGATTAAATGCAAATTTGCTCAGCTCTACTGAGCTGCATTTTCAATCACAAAAGTTGTATTCCTCATTTCCATTTCAGCACTCTCAGCCACCTTCGTGTTTCTCGGGTTTGACATTAAAAGCCATTCATTTTTCTCACGTAGAATTTAAATTTAATTGAAAAATATTTAAAAGCTGGACATATACAATAAGTTCTCTCAGTATTTTTTGTTAAGTGTTACTTTTTCCAGTGGAGATAAGTCGCTGATAAATCTTTCAGGCTAGACTATAAAAAACTGTCCCTAAAATTAAGCCTTGCACCGTCAAGTGATAACGGATATTCAGGTCCTATCTCAGTCTTTAGAGCTTGAACTACGTGTGTATGTGTATGTGTGCGTGTGTGTGTGTGTACTTTTATCTAGTTGTATTGACTAGATTACATATGTGTATGCCTGCATGTTTATACCTTTTCACAGCTGCACCTGCTGGTGCCAGAATCGGACGGTGCACATGAACCTGGCTCTGAATGTGTGTGTACGTTGCAATGTCTGGAGGAGCGATGTGTGTGACTGGTGTACTTTTGCATGTCATTTGAGTGCAGGTGTGCGACATGTTTGTGTGCACATGAGATAGAGTCTCCCAGGTTTCCTTCTGCAGGTCAGAGATAAAGCTGTTGGTTGGCGCTGGAAACCCACTCACCGTGGCAACAGCTGAGAGATACAAGATTAGAGCCAATAGTTTTTCTGGCCTGCAGGTCCAGACAGGATGTGAGTAAGAGTGAGTGTCTGTACACTACACACCATAGCTTCCCGACAGATAAGAAACCTAGAACGAAAGCTGAGGCGGTGTGTTGACGGACAGTTAGGAGAAATAGTCAGAGAGCCATGCGGGACTGGAGGTGGAGCAACTTCACCTATAGATTCCACTATCAGTTTGGCATAATTGTGACGTAGGCTTTTAAAAAAGGCCAAGGAAAAGCATTTGTATCAGAAATCCTGGCACAAACACGCCGGCTATGACTCAATGGAGACTTGTGATACTCATTGGATTCACTCGCTGATCAAAGCCTGGTAGTGAAAGTTTG
This sequence comes from Pseudoliparis swirei, assembly GCF_029220125.1. Lineage (NCBI taxonomy): Eukaryota > Metazoa > Chordata > Actinopteri > Perciformes > Liparidae > Pseudoliparis > Pseudoliparis swirei. The sequence goes on along the minus strand of NC_079406.1, from coordinate 17,640,169 downwards.
GATGTGTAGTCGATACAAAGGTCAGCGGCAGACTTTGCTTCAATGACAATATCAAGAAGTACAGTTCAGTATAGACATCATGACAAACGCATCATATTCATGAATACATACTGACCTGAGAATATGACAACGCTGATCATACAATTAGCCCAAATATGAACGTCAATCCAACTTCTTCTCATAACTGGTGATTATTATGATGAATTATCGCAAAGTATACGTTCAGTGATCAATCTATAAATATGTGGCCTTTGCTGTGTTTTTCCTGAAGCCGAGCAAGTATATTATATTTCATAAAAATGTATTTTCCAACAATATAGGAGGTTCTCTTCATTTCAGGTGAGGTGCATGTATAATAAAACTGCTGTAAAATTCAAACTTTTGTCATATTTGACTGTTTACATATTTGTGTAAACGGGGAAATTAAAATAATAAATAAGCACTAACATTCAAATTTTTTTAATTAAGTTGCTTCGGGGAAATACAGTCGGCTTGAAAATTCCAATTTGAATTGACTGTTAGGAGGATTTATTTTATTCCATTCTGTTTTTTTCAGTCACATTTTCAACATGCTTCAAGCTGGGTTTTTGGGAACGCGGACAGTTTTTCTGAGAATAAACATTGTTCTTCTTGGGCTCTCGGTCTTATAACACACAGTATTTCATTGTTAGAAGATGTATTGTAATATTTATTAACTTTTTAGAGCTGCAATAATACATCTGTTAATCAATTAGGTGAATTAATAGTCAACGATTTTCACAATTGATTAATTGTAATTTTCTAAAGTAAAAATACCAGATTCGAGCTTCTCAAATGTGAGGATTTAATCATTTTCTTTGTCATATGTAACAATAAATTAAATGTGTTTTAGGTTGTGGATGTTAGCAGAGGTGGCCTGATATGGTATTCAGAGCTTTGACTTTATGTCACTTTATATCAAATGTAAAAATGTACTGATCTGAAACCACTACGTGGTTAAAAGGTTCAATTGAATACATGAGTAAAGAAGAAATCTGCCATGTTAACTAAATGCTTCATGATTACGACGCTCTACATTAAGATGGGTGTGTGTGTGTGTGTGGGATGAACATGAACGATTGAACACCCTGTTTTTTGAGCTTGGATACTTCCTTTGGGTGCAATATACATTTAACCCAGCGAAGGAGTATCTTTTAATGATCCCAGAGAAGTCTGTGGTGGATGATGACCAAAAGCTGTAGTGGGGGTTGGTTGTGAAGTTTGGGGGTTATTGGGAGTTATCGAGGATGACGAGGCTGAAGGATCCCGGGCCTTGGGATGGCATGGGTCAGTGCACCCGGACAGGCAGACAGACACTGACTAGAACCGCTGGAGGAGAAAGGTGAGAGAGATGTGCTCAGCGATCGTGTTTTGTAACTTTAAGAGGATAAAACAGGCGACCCCCTCGGTTCTGCAGGTAGAGCCCTTAACAAGAGCATTACCCTCCATCGGCACACAGTCACACTCCTTCTGCAAGGCTTCACTGATTATCTTCTGGCTTTGTCAATGGAGCTTAGCACCTTGCTCAGCGCCAAAACCAGCCGAGCAGACAACCGTGCTCTCTCTGTCACTGCTAGAGTGTGTATGGAAGATTGTCAGGCCTGGCTTGTTGTAAATCGCTCCAGAGCGGCTAAACATTTTTTTTCAGATCTCTCCTTAGCTGCATTTTCCTCATTTGACTGGAATAATAGGGGAAATAGTGTGGAACTCTTTGCATGTTCAACCACTACTTTAAAAAGGATTTTCCAGCATCAGGCCAAGGATTAAGTGATTTTTGTCACTGATCTACTTTGAATGCCTCAGAACCTACTCCAGTCTCACTCATAAGCTGATGATAGTCTGTTTGTTTTAAGTATGCACATCTTGTCGCACTTATTAAAGGATAATCAAGTTGTAGCCAGCTGTAGCATTTTTTCCCACCTGAGGAATTCACGTTTTCAAGGCTGCATTTCATCAGGTCACTTATCCGAGGTTTTGATCAAGAGGGACGTGTTGTTGTGATCCATCCAGCCTCCCTGGTAGTAACAGGGGTCAGAGGAGGTGATGGAAGCCCAGGACAGAGACTGGAGAGGTCCCACAGTCCCTTACAGTGCGTGCTCTCTATGTCTCTGCGCTGCAGCTACCATACATCGACCCTCAAGCTCTTGTCAGCTCCTCTTAAGACAGGCTCATATCACAAGATGCAAAATGTCACACCAAGTTTGCTATCGCAGACAAATATTTTACATGTGTGTGTCTTTGCTCTGAGAAAAAACCTCAACAGATATTATAAAATGAGCCTGAGTGTATTTATGTGTGTTTTGATGTATAATGGGTGCCTATTAAATTAAAGGAAGATCAAATATAACGTTCTGCCTCCATTCAGCTAACCTTTCTACTTCTGTAAGAATGAATTTAGAGTTGTATTATTTACTCAAAAGTAAATTGTGTTCTTATGCTGCTGCTATGAAGCAGAACAGGTTACAGATCCCTCGTGAATTGCACTGCTCCTCCCTGCCGTAGTAACTGTACTTCCTTAGCTATAGTTCCTATAGCAGTTTTCCCACTGCGATGACTTTGTGTTTTGTGAAGCAGCGCTAATGGACATGTTCTTACAATATGCTTGTCAACTGTCAGTACACACATGCACTTACAGAGGCAAAGCGTCTGTGCTGATGCGGCCTCAGCTTCAGAGTAAATATGATGTGCTGTCGAAACTTAGCCCTGCCATGATCACCTCAAATCTTTACCAGCAACTAAACAAAACAGCGATGGGCATCGAGCAGAACCCGTTTTTATCTTTAGTGGAAAGAGGATTCGCTGTGCAAAAGCCAATCAAAATGTGTGTGTGGAAAATCCATCCGTGTGATCTGTATGGATTTTAATCAGCGAGTTTAACAGTAAGCAGTGGCAGTGATCAGCAGGTCATGGTCAGGGACGACTACGTATGGGGTACCGCAAAGAATACTAAAAAGTTTATATTGATTTTGAAATATGTCTTATGTCCTCTAGTAAGTCTTCAACTTGGAGTTATTTTCATTGTTGAATAATCTGGCAAATGCTTTGAATTTATAAAAGTAGCAATACCACACACACATACATAAAATATATACATATTTCATAAGTGTGCCATAGGCTCAATCATCAATGTGTCCATCGGCAAATTAAATCTTCGAGGTGGCCACTACTGAAGTAAATATGTATGAAGGCAGGCAGCTGGAACAGGATGGCTGGATGCTAATACAAAAGTCCAATCTGTTTCCTAAGACCTTTATAGATCGCGCTGCTCCGGGGAATGAGGGCCAGCAAATGGTCTGTTGAGGGGAGAAGGATGGAAGGAGCTGAAGAGCACAAGCAAACAGGCAATGATAGGATAACCGATCAAACAGTCAAACAGTCATTTTGGGATATTTTTGCTTGAAAAATCCCAGTTGATTATCTAAATTGTAACCAATTATTCTCAGTCTATTAAATAAAAGAGTAATCCATTACTACCTGATTTATAGACTTTAGTCTGTAGCAAGTTTGCTCCTGTAGTGTAGAACCACTGGGTGTTATCTCTGATTCACAGCCACAGACAGCAGTGACGGGACCTTCACGCTACTGCATTTGTGTAAACAAAGCTACTCTATCAATCATAAATGTGCTTAAATATAATATTTTTCTTCCGCAGCGAAGACTGGACTTTAAGGAATCCGTGCATATATCATCTCTTTATAGTGTGTAATAAATAAAAAGGACATTTAATATTAATAGAATAGCCTGTCTCTGAAGAGACATGTTTGCTATAATTGCCTTGGTCACTGTACAATAGTATTGCTTCTTAAGAGAGATTATATCTAAGCTATAGTAATGTTCCTCTATTTGTTTTGAGGCTTTTTACTTAATCCTCCTTATGATTTAAAAATACAAAACAAACGGATAGAAAATTGCTCTTCCATGCCCACTTAAAGAGGCTCACTTTCGTTGTTAATGTAAATTAAAAGCTGTAGGCGTATTTAATACCTTAAGAACTTAAGATATTTATTCACTTCAGATATATTCACTTTAAAAACAAAACTGTTTATGACCAACACGTAATTTAATGTAAAGCTGTCGATTTCTGCTAGTTTTTTCGTATCACTTTTTTAACACGCACAAAACCAACCCTGGTCTTGTCCTTGCTTGAATCTTAGACGCTTGTTTCATCACTGCGCTGGAGTCCCGTTATGTCTTCTCTGTCCTCTTGTATCTGGGTCTTTGCCATGGGCGAAGTTTGGAGGCTGCAGTCACTGTGAATCGGCTGCAGCATGAATTTAGTTTGTACAGTCTAGTTCTGTCCAAGTTAATTACGCTACAACTGTCAGAAAGACCACTTTACTGATCATTTGGGCAGCAACATTAATGCTCTCTGTGTGCTGAAAAACTTGAGCTTTCACGGTTCAGTGCCCACATTTTTGCGGGATGCTCTGATGTCCAGTTTGTGTCTCAATTTGAGTGGGAAGATGGCAAAGTAAAGGCACATCTCCAGAGTTTCACCCTCTCCGTTTCCCGTTCTTTTTCTTTGCCGCTTCCATTAGGACGACATCGTAGGGTTGTGACCCGAGAGGAATGAGACATCGGCATTAGACAAACGGTCCAGTTTACAGCTTCAGATTGATTTACACCCTGCCATTGAGAAGTTAACATACCCTTGGAGAGTTAATCCTTAATGTTGTCCGGGTCAGTAAATAAGCGGAATAAGAAAAGCCAAACTGAAAGAGTTTGCAGAAAAGCTCATTCGTGCTAATTATTTCTCTCCCACCCCTCCCTTGTTAAAAGCTTTCCCACCCCTCCAATCAATTGCCACTTTAGCGAGCAGGAAGGGATGGAGGAAGTGCAAGCGTCATTAGCCTGATTGGGCCGATGTGGGAGACTGGCGGGGATGGAGTGAGTGAGGGAGTAAAAGAGAAAAAGGAGTCAGCTTGATCATCAGTACTTGGCCCGTCAGAGCTCTTGTCATCAAGACAAGTGCTACGTTCAAAAGTGTTGGTTTGTTGTGACTCCTTTAAGTCCCAGGAGAGGATCTTCTGCTTGGGAAGCTGTTGCTGGTCAGTGTCAAAGCTGGACAGATGGGGGATTTCCCCCGGAAATAGATTGTACAAAAGTGGACACAGGAATGTGTACATCTGTTCTGAACGCCGACCCAACTGCAGACCTGAATCTTTCTTTCTTTGGCCTTTTGTGAGCAATGTTACGTTAGTTCTAGCACCTAGCAACCACCACCATAGCGTCCATGTCAACTGGAAATGACGTCGGACTGATTTGTCACTTGCTATTGATTGGTTCGAGCATAAACCCTCGAACAAGAATCTAACGGAACCACAAAGTCGGGATGAATATAAAAACGTGCAACGGCAGTTCAGTCTTATTATCAGGTGACCGACTTACTTCCTATCAGCCGTCCCACTGCCTTCCTCATCGCTGTCAAACCCCTCTGTCTTTTTTGTGACTTTGTTATTGATACAAAATACATTTACCACATGGTGTAAAACAACACACACACACTTTTGGACAGTCTTTCAAAAGCACAAACAGCAACTAAAGTCAAAAGGGTGATGACAGTTCAAATCCTGCATGGGGCTGCAATATCAATTAAAATGTTATTCAAATTACAGCATGCCGTTATCAAAATGCAAGAAGTACAATATTTCTTGTCCAAATACCACTTAAAATGAAATAATGTGGTGATTTTTCCAGAGATGTCCTGGCCAACACATCATATACTACAGACTTGATAAAACGTCCTTTTTGTATCCCCGCAAAAATCACACCGTAACCATTTGAATATGTTCTTCCACGTTGGCCCATGCAGTGCTATAGAAATATTCAAATCAATGTGTTTCAGATGCTGTCAGACTGACAGCTGCTTCTTCCGACGTTCAAAATGGCTGGCTAAATGAGACCGGTCCTCTGGGGCTGTGACAGCGTGACCATAATGTGCAGTTTGTAAAGCAGCCAACTGTCCGAATTGTGTGTCTTTCCTTGTGTGGGGCAGAGCGCTGTCGCACTTAATGCAGTCCTCGGTGTAGCAATTATCGTTTGCATTCCCAGTTTTTTATGACGATAATAGTGCACCTTTTTTCAAATATTGGCTTTAGTGCCAGTAATCAGCCCGGCATTAAGTCTCTGGCGGTGCCTTCAAAGTCCTTGTCTCCTTGGCTGCTCAGCTCTAATACTTGAACAGCTGAAAGAAAGAAGGAAAAAAAGAAAAAGCATGTTAAGTGCATCCACAATCACCTGATGAATGGCGGTTTTTAATGAGTTTATCAACCTTTGAGGATTTATATTTCTCATTTAGACTTTTGACATTTGAACCCAACCCTGTTTCACGGAAGCGGCTGTGCAAGTGATGTTGACCAGAAGTAAGACACACAGGACGGAATGAGAACAAATTACACTAAAGTCGTAATGTATAATGCAGTCTGACAAAAAAAACGCCACTTTCTCTCATTTTAGCAATCATAATTTAGACAAAGGGTACAAAGGGTGTATCACTGGAACCTACGAAATGGGCTTTAATCTAACCCAGAGTCCTCTTTGATTCTCTGCACCAGAAAATAAAAGGAGCCCGCATTGTCGGGTCACGCGTCCTCATCACAGACGATGCTTTGTCACATAATCACAGACATGACATGCACAGAGTACAGGGAGTACACACTGCACTGAATTACCATCTTGTAATTGCGATCTATCAGGCGTTGTTGTGAAGTGCTGCCCGATGAGCGTGCTGTCGGCCCGGCTGCATTATCAGAGCTTAGGAAATGACAAGACTATTCATAGGGACTATTTATCCACTCATTTTGTAGTCGCCATTGTCCACGGGTGGAACTGGCGGCCTGGTTAGACCCGCATTGTCAGAAAGGTTGATCAATCCGCGCATCGCTTTGTACAGTTCACAATGTCTGCTGAACGTGGAGCGTGAATGTCCTGTACAGAATGTATCCAACATCCTGTACAGTTTTGTATGATGGTAAAAGTACAGTGCAGAGAGAATGAACATCAGGTTGTAGCTTTGAATACACGGTGCAGTTAATCATCACAACATTTACCTGATTTATATTCTAGCTACAGATTTATTGAGCTTTTTAACTGGTAATCCGTTCAACGTGTGCCATTTTATTTAAATTATTTTGGTTAATTAAAGCATATTTTGTCTCGTAAATCCTCTGGTAAACATTTATTTCAGTACACAAACAAGAATAATTCTTCGGCCACACTGATTAAAAATGAAGAATATTTATCCCTGAAATTTCAATTAAATGTTTGGTTCTTGGTGTATAGCAGGTAAACTTAAAGCAAAGTGCAGGTAAATGTCTGTCATAAATAAAAGTCAAGGACACTGAGATGCCTTGAGATACAAAGAACACCTCCATCTCAGTAATGTCAAGCAGTGAGACGATTTATTTATTACTGTCTTCTGCAAGATCAACAGCTTGTTATGTGTTTGTTGTCTACTCGTGTGTGTGTGTGTGTGCGTGTGTGTGTGTGTGTGTGTGTCTGTCTGTGTGTGTCCTGCAAAGTTTAAGGCTGGTATGTTTCTATAGTTGTATTTATTTCCTACAATTCCCATTAAAAGACCAAAACCAACAGTCTTTTTAAAAACTGGTCATGATTCATGAATGTGTTCTTTAATTATTAAAAAGGCCAAATAATGTCAGCAAAAAGTTGGTCATGTAGTTTTTAGCAAACGTCACTCAAACTTGAGTAAAGAATGCTTTAGTTGAGGAGAGATTTAAGGTCTAACATTTCAGATCAGGATATTTATCACATACACATTAAATACACCGTTTTTTTTGATGAAGATACATTTCATTGTCTTTGTAGAATTGTGAGGTAATTACTGATCAAGACATTTTAATGCTTATTGATAGAAGAACTATGCAATGCAGACTGCTTCTACATTTACAACATACACAATTTTCATCATTTTTTATTCTTTATGGACCATCACATTCGCTGATATGATACGTCTCCAAGAACCTGATCTAACCTAATATCAGCCAACGTCTTTTCTTTATCTTTTTCTTTTATTAATATTTTTTGTGGATTGTTTGCCAGGTTCATAGTAGAACGATAACCGTAAAAGAAGGAAACAACAAGGACTCCAGGCTGTATTCAAACCAGGGATGTTTCCTTCATGGTTGGCACCTTAACTCCTGACTTATCGTGTTTATTTTAACAGTTTTTGGATAACAATTGAGGTACATAGCACAAAGAAATAACATTTGTTTTTTGTTTGGTCTTTTCATGGGATTTATTGACAAGTAGAAAATTATAGAATATCACCTGCTTTATCGTTTTATAGTTTGCCGCCAAATTAGAGAAAGCTATCAAAAATGTTTGCGTCTTTATTCACAGTAATAATTTATTGAAATAGTTGTGGATGTTTTTTTGAATTCAACATTAAATTGTGCAGCCTTGAACCAACAGCACATTGTGTGTGCTAGACCTCCGGTGTGATCACAAACCACTGTGTGGAATTTTCAACCAAGTGATGAATAATTGACCGTGTTTTTTGGGGGGCTGCGATGTGTCTGCATCTACTGAAGAACGGCTGGGAGTCGGTGCACCTGAGAAATCACAAGTTGTCTTAACTACATACAAGTGCTGCGGTCTGCGTGCGGTCCAGAGTGTCGAGCCCCGGAGACGTGGGAAGTAAGTCGACCATGAGTGAAGGTTGAGAGCCCTGGAGGACTCCATCCAGCGGGAGCCCAGCGCCTGAAGCGCTCCTCAGCCAGAGTTGCGTCTCTTCAGTTTCCACTTGAAGGCAGGAGATGAAACTGAATGCATGATGGTTCATCATATGAAGAGCAGGAATCCATCGACTATTCGCTTAGTTCCAGTTTAGAGAATGAGGCAAAGACGACGACTACTTGAGTTTTCTTCAATTTCAGATGTTTTTCCTAAAACCATGGTTACAGAAAGACTCGGTATCATAAAGGCTCATCATTAGGCAAAATTAAAAGATGAAGAACAACAACAAAAAACACATGGCTGGGAAATTGAATAGAGGACAATTGTTGTACACGGGTTCCGTGGTTATCTTTTTGTACTGCTTTAAGCGTGGATGTGGCATATTGACTTTTGTTTCTATCTCACTAGAGGCGTCTTGCAGAGGCACCTAAGTGGCTCTTCCTCTGATAGACAGCATAATGCATACAGTTAGTGTTCATACCTCTGAGGCATTTCACCGGGTTCTTGCAGTGTGTGTGAAGAGAAACATGTCAGTGTTTGTTATCCAGCTCCGTCGTACATTGGGTCCAACATTCTCCTGTCACTCGAAGACGTACCGATTTGTGTCCATCACAGACGACTGGATCTACAGATGAAGTTTTGATTTGGGTCAGAGGTTTGCAAATCGGTGAGATATGGTGTCGAGTTGAGCCATGCTGTTGATGCATGCCTTGTGTGCGTTTCAGATGTGGTGCTTCTTGCCTGCACAAACGTGTGTTGCTGCTCACTGTGCACTCAGATGTCCATACACTGCATCTGTTTACGTCTGCCACCTCAGTGCCCTTGGCTGCTGTGAGCTCAATCTGCAGTCAGAAACCAACATGAACTTGTGATTGCAGTTTAGATAGATAGATAGATATATACTTTATTAATCCCCAAGGGGACATTTGTCAGACCAGTCTGTCGGATTTTCAGCTGAATAACAATTGAAACTTGTAGGAACATTTGTTTGTGAAAAAAAAACAGTGGTGGAAATTATTCTTTTCTTTTTTATATATATATATATATATTAGGGCTGTGAAACGATTAAAAATTTAAATCGGGTTAATCACAGGTTTTTGTGGATTAATCATGATTAATCACATATCCGATATTCTCGGTATATTTTGTGAGAATAGGAGATTTATGACAAAAGGCGGATATATACATTTATACATTCTTCTATACAATGGTGTGCAAGCAGCAGTTATTTTTTTTTTTTTTTTTGGAAAATTACATTACATCTTCATCCTAAAAAGAATGTTTAACCCTCCTGTTACCTTTCGGTCAATTTGACCCCATTCAATGTTTAATGTCGGTGTTTCTGGGGTCAATTGACCCCAGGCTGTTTTTCACTGTGTCAAATATATAAGAAATATCAACTTTTTATATATTTAAGGGCTATTTAGGTAGTCAACAAACAAACATAAAGTACCTCACACTTAAACTTGGGAAGCAATATTAAGTCTAATAATTTTTGATTGGGGGTCAAATTGACCCTGGTAATAAATTATAAAGTAAAAAGGGTAACAGGAGAGTTAACAGGAGCATTTTCTCTTGTTTGTCAACTGACTGTGTTTTCTTTTTTCTTCATGAGTGATGAAAGGGATGATGGGACACCGCTGCAAAGCTGCTGAAAAAAAAAAATTGATGAAGGGCACCAGCAGGCAGGAGGAGCCTGCGCTCATGTGACTCAACACGGGAAACCTCACCGCCCGGACAGGTGGACAGATTGACAAGTGACTTTTTTTTTGCTGTCGGTCCCGCGGCGCAGCGCGCGCGCTGCGGGCGAGAGGGAGAGATCAGTGTTAACGCAAGCGTAGAGACAGAAATGACATGCTGCTGAGGTGGAGATCAACAACACACACAGAGTGTTGAAAAAAAGAACAAGAAACGCATAGAGAACATGTCGGGGGGGGCAATCTTTTTTTTGTCATCGATCATCCAACACAACGCCCGCGATCGACTGGCAGGTCGCGATCGACGTGTTGAGACCCTGATCTACAGGAAGTAAAAGTAACAAAGGTTTCGGAGGTGAACCTGCGGAAGGATCATTACCGATGAACAGACCGGTGACTTTTTTCGTTCGGCGACCAACAACAACAACAGGATTGGAAGCTCATTCTGCGATGTTAAATGCGTTTAAAAAAAATAACTCGTTAAACCTGGAATTGAATTAACTGAGTTAACGCGTTATTTTTCACAGCACTAATATATATATATATACATATGCATGCTTACATACATTACTCCAAATGCATGTATTTATAGGAAGGAATTGACCTTTTGCTAAAGAAGCTTATAATGCATGCAAACACCGGAAGGGGAAGCCTCTTTATTGTACGATGCAGCTTTACATCATTCTCAACAGCCCTGTGGTGAATGAAACACTGAGTTTGGACTTGAAAATGAAACTGACCATTTTATTGCAAATTGGTGAGGTGGGCTCATTTGTTAAATAAATAGAAACAATGTATTCATGGATAGATCGAATTAAAATGAAAGCCATTGAAACTAAAGACGGTACTGTTGTGCTTTTATACACACGCCATGTAGAACGTGTGTGATATCTTGAGCATGTTTTACCATTGTCGTAACACAATGGAGGGTAAAAAACAATCCACTTTGATCCCATTTGTTGCTGTGCCCGAGTACATTTAGTACTCGAGGCTCGTGTCTCTGAGTATACATCTTTTTGTTGGGTGTAATGTGGAATAATTAAGGTGGCGATGATGATGGATTGCGACAGTGAAAGGCCTCCGTAATGACGGATGAGAACTCAGGGCAGTGTCGGTAAGAGCACAGACGTGGAGATACAGCTGCTTCACATTTACAGCACACACTCAGAAATGTGATCACAAATTCTTTATATAAACATTAATATCAAGTCTTATACACACTGCGCAAAAAGACATTTCTGTCTACAAAGAGTACATTTCTTTCCGACTCTCTTTTACAAAGACCCGACACAAGCAGTTACTCCAAGATGGACACTTATACACTCCCCCGCTCGTTATATTGATCCATGCTTACACAAGTATTAGCACTCACTTAGAATGAGATGCATGTCTTCAGAAGCACGGTGCAGAAACACACACACACACACAGTTTCTCATGTTGCTTTGTGAAACATGACACACGCTAGCTAACAGGCAAACCTCTCAGGATGAAAACACATGCGTCTGCTTTGGGCTGGCAGATTCCTTCATATCGAAGCAAAGCCACTGAAGTATTCATCCAGCGTGTGTGATTTAACGAGGTCCACTCCGTCTCGTCATAAATCATATTAATAATCTTGAGTTTCCCATTGATTTCCATTTTTTTAAGCCATCCCACTGCATTATTTGATATCTTAAGCCTTTATTTCAGATTTAATGAACTCCACACACTTACTCTCTCTCTCTCTCTCACACACACACACAAAGAAAACTCATGAAACTACTTTTCCTTTTAGAATTCTTTATTCATCTGTGTAGAAAAAAAGACCCATTTTTATGTTTATACATAAGAGTGTTTTTTACATTTTTATTATCTCTTCTGAGGGTGACATTTTTAATGGAAAAAGGATTTCTGCACATAATGAAAGGAAGCTTCAGTGCTCTTAAAAAAGAAAGAAAAACAAATGCTGCAAAAAATATAACAACCCTTAAAAAACCCACACCAAGCTCGTCCAATATTACTGTAACACAGTAACACAGGTTGGAAGAGAGAAAAGAGCGCTCTCTCCTTCTATATATATATATATCCTTCCCTCTATGCACTCTTTAGTTCTCTCTACTCTCTCCTCGTCCTCTTTTGATCTCTGGCTGTTTGTTAGCGTTTTCCTTTTGAAGTTCCTCCTCCCTTCAAGTACATTAGTGGGGTCAGTGAGAGACAGTCAGAAAGCAGGTGCCGCTTCCTGCTTCATGCAGTGTGTGTTTGTGGGTGTGTTTGTTTGCTTGTTAAACTGCACAGTGTAGCGGTCAGCCTGTGATCCCTGTGTCCATGCTGTCATACGGCCTAAAACTGGACGACCTTTTATTATTTATATTTAAGATTCTGAATAACAACTGGAATGTGTATTTGTGTACCTTTTGCCCAATAAACATGAAGTTGAGAAAAAAAACATGGAAGACCTGACTAACCTTGACTTTGATTTCAACTTAAAATAAGAACAATTTAAATGTCTTGTCTCTATCACAACAATTGACTGGCCGGGGTAATATCATACAATTGTGTGTTTTATTTGATTTTGAGTCAACTGTCCCATAAGACTATGAAATACTCACAATTTGGAATCTGAAACTGAAGGAAATATTTCGCATTTTTCCTTAAAAAATTGTTCAATGATTAAATCTTTTATCAAAATAGTTGTAGATTGATTTTCTTACGATTGGCAGATCTCACTTTAATATCTCATTCTAATAATCATTATTTGAGTGGTAGTAATTCCAACTCCCATCAAAACATTAGCTGCTAAAATTTATTTTCAATTCAGACGATATTTAACCAGGCTCTAGATGATAAAGAGTTACTATTATAAGATATATTATTAGGTTTCTCTCACTTCATTTGGAAAGGTAATTTAATAATGAGACCAGACCACAATAGAACTCGAGTGAATGGGTACATACTTTTTCTTAATTCTGAGGGAGATGTTTTTAATAGCCGTTCTTCTCAAGCTACTCATTTATCTTACGGTCTTGGCAATCATTTGATTGTCTTGTCATGCCTCTCTTCTCCACGTTGTCTTACAGACATGTAAACGGGTCCATTTTATGATGAAGATACATGACTTATGAGGTTGAGTCTTGCACTTGCAATGATCGCAGGCACCTGGAAACATCAGTTCTTGAAGGAGACGTGCAGTCGTGGATACACTAGTGGTAAAACTTTAGCCATTTTTTTGATGATGATGATGATGATGTCCCATTATTACAGTTGTCACCCCTCTTCTTCACCCTGCCTGCACCCTTCTCGATCCTCTATCTCCTTTACCTTTTGTCGGCTATTTTTAACCTACCGCTGCATTTGTCAAACGCCCTTTTTTCACTGAACTTTTTTTCCTTCGTTTTCTGTCCTCGCTCTCTGCCTTCAGCCATCACACCTCTCTCAGTGCCTCCATCTACCAAACAGAACCTCTTTCCCCTTGTCTTATTTTCTGTTCTAACCACCCATCTATCCATCACTCCCCCCCCCCCTCCCACACTCTAACTCTCTCTCTCTCTCCCTCTCATTAGTCTCCCCATGCTGTGGTTTGTGTCTTCTGTCTCTGTCAGAACTCTTATCACAGCTGTCAGCTCCCTTGGCGAGAACAAAGTCGTCTTTTACTCACGGCACCACAAAAGACACGAGAAATAAAAGGAAAGAGCCTACGCCAAAAAATTAGGCTGAAAGGAGGTAAAATTAAAAAAGGAGGGAGTAAACCAGAGGAAGAGAGGGGGCTAGGAACACATCTTTTCATGTCAACCATGATGATTTGTCATCTGTGGGTTATAACAACCATTGATTTCTCTCTCAGTCATCCCTTTTATCTATACAGCACAGAACTTACAGTTGTTAGGAAGATATGAGAGCTATCTCTATACACATCAAGTGCCTTTTCCTCATAAATATATTTCCTGCTAAATCAACTACGGCTAGTATATCCACCTCAAATAAGTTACTGTGTATTATTATGAGCTGAGACGAACAGTAGGTTTGAAAGACACTGAGATATCCAAAGGAGAAAACGTAACCATTTATAACTATAAGTAGGGCTGAAAAAAGGATCCACTGTATAATGTAGTATACAGTAGTAGAGTATAGTCGGACTGTTACTTCTGTAACTCAATAGCAATGTCCAATCAACACAGCTGAAATCAGTCTTTTCTACATAGCAAACCAATCAGACTTGAACCAGCAGAGGCACAGAGGGTACTTTGGAAACCAAGGACAATATGGCCACTAGCCATGGGGTCGTCATCATAGAAATGGTCCCCGGCATTCGTGGCTCAGATAGTAGGTCCCTGTATTATCACGTGTAGGCATAATCTATGTCGGGGATGCCACCCTCTCTGTAGCCTCGGTTGGTACCATAAGTGGCATGATGGTGGCTGGTTTGGCTGAGGATGGTGCCATTGAGGCTGCCGACTGCGTGGCTGCTCCGGTAGGTCCCGTTAGCTTGGGAAGAAGAGGAAGAGGAGGGGAAAATGGTGTGGATGTAGGTGACATCCTCCAGCTTAGGCTGCAGGGGCTGATGGGCCATAGCTGTCATCTGAAACCCTGCAGGAGGGGACCTGATCTCTAAGATGGAAGTGTCTTTCTTGGTACCTGACTCTACATAGTCATCATAATGTTTCCCACCCCGGCCCCTGCTGTACGAGCCTGAGTCACCGGACACGTAACTTGTTCTCTGTCCATACCAGCAGAAGATGCCAAAGATTAACAGCAAGCTTACTAATGCTGTGGCACCACCAATGATCCCAGCCAATGGCAGGGCTGTTAGTTCTAAGTCCTGTCCCTCTTTATCTGAACCCTCCCCATCTGTGTTGACCAGTGCCTCTCCAGTTTCTATCTGAGCGCAGGACGGGGCAGAGTCTTTACTGTCTATGTCCATGCTGCCAACTCGAGATAAACCCATGCTGGAACCCCCAAAGGAGGATTCCTGTCGTAGTGGCAGCAGACATATGAGGTAATGGGACCGTGGGGTAAGCTGGGTAAGATGGTACTGCCTCCTCTCTCCAGGTACCAGAGTCTCTGTTATGGAGCCAAGAGCTGCACTGCTACCCAACCTCAGCCAAGATAAGCGGAAGGAGGGTGCCGGCTGTGGACACAGCCAGCTTACCAGTACACTGTCCGAAGAGAGAGGTTTTACAGTCAGCTCCAGGGCCTCTCCAGAGACCTGTCCCCCTTCCCCAGGAGGCAGAGGCATAACAAGTCCCGGTCGCTTGGCTCGCAGGGTGAAGAGGGAACCTTGTGTGGGGACCAGCAGGGAGGTCGTGGTGGTGCTACCATGGGCGACTGAAGCCACTGCTTGGCCTCCACCAACACCATCTTCACCACCCCGATCTTTTTCTGCTGGGTTCATCCCCATTCCAGTACTAGGACCAGCAGCAGGGCCTTCACACTGCTCCATCATGGAGGTTAGTTCTCTGACGGCCTGCCCTCTTACAGGCTCAGGCCCCTGACAGGTCAGACCCCTGACTGTCACCGCTGCCCCCCGGCTGTGCAGCCATGCGTGGAGCCAGCGAAGGTTGCAGCCACAATACCAGGGGTTTCCTCGCAGCAGTAGCAGCTCTAGGCTTTCTGTATCCTTCAGAAGTCCTCGTGGGAGAGTGGTCAGATTGTTTCCAGACAGGTCCAGCCTCTGTAGCCGCCGCATCCCGTCCAGCGCCCCCCGTGGTATGTGAGTCATTCCGTTGTCTTGCAAATGGAGTCGCACAAGGTGAGCCGATGGTAGGTAGACGGGCAGAGACTGTAGCGCATTCCTGACCAGTGACAGCTCAGTCAGGTTGGAGAGACGGGAGAAGGTGTCATCTGCAATGCGTGTGTTGGCCAGCAGGTTCCCATCCAGGACGAGGCGTCGCAGGGAGGAGAGCCCACGGAAGGCATGTGTGGGGATAGTGCTGATTCTATTGTCGTCAAGTCGTAACTCTTCCAAGGATGCTGGCAAGCCTGCAGGGATGCTTGATAGGTGGTTCCGAGACAGAAACAGAAGTCGAAGCCGTGGTGTCCCGGAAAAAGCTCTCTCCTGGATGCTAACTGTGGATATAGAGTTATCATCCAGGTGCAATCGTTCTAGTAATGGGAGCTTGGCCAGAGCTGATCTCGGTAACGTTCGTATATTGTTATCCTGCAAATGGAGCTCCCGTAACGAAGGCGGGAGGTGTATAGGGAATTCATCCAACTGGTTGGCATACAGGTAAATCACTCGTATGGAAGTGCTGCGTTCCAGTGTGGGAGGTAGGCCAGCGTTACTCAGCCGGTTGCTCTGCAAGTAGAGGATGGCAGCCATTAATGGTAGTGGAGGAATTATACTGAGGCCACGGTCGTTGCAGTAGACAAAACCCTCATCACAGCGGCACACTATGGGACAAACAATGCCCTCATCTCCCTCGCCCGTCTCCATGGCAATTGCCGCTGCTGCCAGTTCCAGCACCTCAGCCAATAAGGTGAGGCACAGGAGGAGCAGAAAGAGCCAATCGCGGAGCTCAGCAATACTCTCAGCTGCCATGTTGGTGCTCAGCTCCTGATTGAAAGAGAGAAAACGAGAAACTGGATTAAAACGACTACAAAGGCGTTTACTCATTGATTCTAAACCAAAGTCAATTTTACGTTAAAAAGAGAAACTACAAAGAGTTATTGGCAAAATTACACGTTTTCAATGAAAATAGTGCAGAAAATAAAATAAAAAAAGTATTAACTGATTTCTCCTAGCTGCTGTTAAAAGTTAAGTTTTTATCTAAAGTGAAGAAGATTTGGGGATTGAATAGGCAGACACACTTAATAGAAACTTCTCCAGTATTATATGGGTCAGAGCGACCAAGCAGAA
This sequence comes from Pseudoliparis swirei, assembly GCF_029220125.1. Taxonomy (NCBI): domain Eukaryota; kingdom Metazoa; phylum Chordata; class Actinopteri; order Perciformes; family Liparidae; genus Pseudoliparis; species Pseudoliparis swirei. Next base: position 17,622,927 of record NC_079406.1, on the reverse strand, counting down.
GACAAACGGACATTTAGAGGCAGAAAGTGGGATGAAGGGTGGAGTGAGCAGGCGATGAAGATTACAAGAATTGGTAAAAGGATGACAAAGATGGAGAAAATTGGACAGTGACAGTTGTAGGGAGGAAATATAATGGAGGACATTTCTTTTCGTGGAGTTTAATTGAAATGGAGTGAGTGACAAAAAACTAAAATGGAGGCGAAGTCAGGAGAAGAAAATCAGATTAATTGTCCGCAGTGTTGTTTATTTCTTTGAAGACACCAGAAGTGGTGAACTTGTTGTTACTGCACTATATTTGACCTTCAACTAAAATTATCAAGAGAATACATGTAAATGGAGAAAAGTGTCTTGTTTGACCTTCTGACCAAAAACACACACAAAGAAATGCACACACAAAAAAGCAAACATACTGAACACAAAGTTTTCGTATTCAGAACAGTCTCGGTACAAACTGACATGTATAATGCATGTTTTCTCTTAGTTGTTATTGTTCGTGAAATTTCTATAAATTATTCAGACAAGTGGTCTTGAAATCCCCAGAAATGTTTTAGCGAGATACTTTACAGAGAAGCATTTTTCTGCAACATTAATACGTTCCTGGGTCTATGTTTTATGACTTGTCTCCTCGCAAATTCTTGACACTGACATCAAGAACATGAATTTACAATTCAGATAAAATGATCTCTGTGCTCTCACATCCACAGCACACTATATATAGAACATGAATAATATTCAGTTGCAAAAGTTGTGGAAATTACATAGTGGCGTACTCTTATTTGAATCCTTTCGTTTTGGGTGGCCTCGGGCTAGAAAATGTGCCTTGATGTGAAATGCCTGACATGATTTGACAGCACATTTGATAAACAAATCCTCTAAAGGCAAGTCCCCCGCCCCCCCCCCCCCCCCACAGTTCTTCCTTCCTGTACACGCATGATTTCGTATGTGAACTCAGTGATAGATGCAAAATGGCCCCTTGGCTGCAGTCAAAATCCATGCAAAGCAAACAAGGGATGGCAACAATGGAAGAGATGGTGGGTAAGGGGGAAGGGAAGCGAGGAGACAGATGGAGAGTTGGATAGTCAGTCAGTGGAGGAGAGAGGAAATTATTTTTTGGCAGTGAAGACTCAAGTCCGTATCAGCCGAGTTTGCTGCAAAAAGAACAGTGTTGTTTTTGCTTGTAAGAAAGGTGCAAACAATATCTGCATTTGTGTACTTGTTCATGCTTGTTTGTGCTTCCTGAAAGTGTGTGTGTGTGTGTGTGTGTGTGAGAGAAAGAGATCTACATCAACAACAAGCTACATTAATCCTGTCTCAGCTCGACACAGACAGTATTTGATATTTACGGGTGAAAAAGACTGTAGATTGGCATGGACTGAGACATTATTTTCTCTTACTTAAAGGTATTTTTTTATCTTAAATCAGACTATTTCCAAGCATACCCAGCATTTGAGAGATAGAGAAAGTAAGGGAGAGAAAAAATATGCACACGGAGGAAGTGTCAAGGTAGGAGCTGAGACCATATTGAGAATGCTTTATGAATATCAACTAGCATATGCTCTGGTGCTACACTATCCCCGCTTCCTTTTCATAAAAACCACTTGGCACAAACCTGTATGAGTGTTTCTCCTTTCATGCCAAGGTTTCCTCCTAATGATCCTTAGATGTTCTGTCTTCTCTCCCTCCCTACCTCGTTCTCTCACTCTCTCCAACTGTCGCTGTCCCTTATGGCGCTCTCCCCTTCGCTGCATCTTTGTCTTTCAAACCATCTACCTCTCCCACCCGCCCACCACCACCTCCTCGGCTTCATAATCTTTCATTATATCTATTCTCAGGTTTGTTTACAGAAGTGTCTGTGCTGTCACCCTTCTCCTCTCCCCTCCTCCCCTGTCTCTTTTTCTCTCACTAATCCTCCTTTATTGTTGTCTGTTGATTCCTGCACACTGAGATGGGATCAATCAGCTCTGGTTCAGTCCTCCTGCCCAGACCTCCTCTCTCTGTCTTCCTCTCCCTCATGGTGACTTAGTTTCTCTTTTTCATTTAGATGCAGCACACACCCCACTTCTTATTTTTCCCCACCTTCTCTCTCTCACTCCCTCTTGTCCTCAGCTTTCTCGCCTCCGCCTTCCTCTCCCTTTGCGGCCCCCCCCCCCCACCCCTATCGTTTCAATCATCTTCTGAAATAAAAGCCTTTGTGTGAGCACAGAGCCGGTGGATGCTTTTTCCCTCATCATGTAGCTGAAAGCCAGATGTATATGTGGTGTTCTTCATGGCTGTGAATGCAGGAAGTAGGTCTCTGTATTTGCGTGTGAGGTCTGTTCGACCCCGGGTGTGATTGCAGAGGACTTGCTAACCTGTTCGGTCTCTGTGCCTTTCACGTCCGCCGCAGCTTTGTTTTTTGAGAGGAGTATGAATTATGTCTGTATGTGTGCTTGAGGATGTAGCTGCGGATCTCTCTGTGTTAGCGCAGTTTCCTCGTCTTCTTTGATGTGTTCACAAGTGTAGCCTTGCTCCTCGGGGCCGTTGAATCTTCCTCAGCTTGGGTGAATGATGATAGGGATGATGATAGCCTGTACTCCAGGGCTGCGCCAGTAGCAACACCAGCATGGCTCAAAGCCGCCTCGGCACCCACATTTGTGTGTTGTGTCTGTGTGCCCTACTGCCAAGCTCTCTCTCTCTCTCTCTGGGGTAAGGGGCTTTTAGGCCTGCCAACTCAAGTCATCTTCAATGAGCGTCCAGGGGCCTAATTCTGAACCCACCGCCCCACACCCAAATGCTACAGTTGGGCAAAGAGTCTGAAGATGGTAGAGGGCTCAAGGGTCCTTCTTCGAAGTCAAAAGCAATCCTGGATACTCATGCAAGCAGTGGGTCAAGCAAAAATAGTTCAGTGCTGTGTTTCACTTGCTTTGAATAACCAGGTAGTGGTTTTAATTAATGTGCAGCGGAGAGAGGATAAAGTGGGATTTTCACAGCTCAGAAGAATCTAGCAAAGAGTGCTTACGATTATTAGTTCTATTCTAACAATTATTACAACATCAATTTCACACTTCAGTGATGGTAATGAGTATGTTTGAGGCTGTGGTGGACAGTTTGGAGCGGTGCAGGCTGTAGGAGTTGGGTTCAGAGGCTTCTTTCTCCTTCCCTCTCAGTTTCTGCCTCACTCTCCTCTGTTGAATGATTAATTGCTTCCTTTTGAGTTCACACAGATGATCATCTGAGGATGTATGTAGTTGGCTCTGAGCGGCGCTGGGATGGCCGATCACGTGGCTTAGTGTGAAAAGTTCCCCCACAGGTTAGCAGAAATGGGCCGCTGTCAAGTATCCTCAAGGTAGTCTTCACTGCTGTTTGCTGCGGCAGGCCAGCGGGCTGAGTGTCAGGAAGCACCACCCTGAGAGGAGACAGCAGACAAGTACAGTTTTTTAAAAATGACTCAGAGATGGAATTAATCAGAGGAACAAGGTATTAAAAAGAATCGTTAACACTTTTTGGATAAATCCTTCCCTACCACACACAAAGGGCAATTTGTAACACATACAAAATGAACCTAACGTTGCAGAACCAAACCATGTCTATTTTGAGCCCTTTAATTAGCTTTAATTATTTAGTGAGCCTGATTTTTAAGTGTTCAAGGCAAGAATAATACATAATATTGCTTAAATAGGTCTGTAATCCACTCAAATCTGTCATGAAACTTAATGCAAACATTTAAATACTGGCACAGTAGTTTGCATGTCTTTGAGGTTTTTATTGCTAAAATAAATAAGAATAAAGGTGTTTTTATGAGGCCGCATAAATAAAATGCTTTCCTGTGTTCTTTAAAAAAAATACCAGCTGTCTTTAAGTGATGCCAAGATGTACTTTTAGATTTCAATGTTGGCACAGTATGGAATACTTAATGGTGCAGGCTAAATAATTATCCCCATCAGAATGGTTATACCTATTAAAATTAGGTACCTCGTGAAAATAGTTCCTGAAGGTCAGCGCTGCATATGCACAACACTAAGCTCCCAACGGACACAAACCTCGCATTAAGGTAACTCCATGTTTTATATCTGTTTTCTTTACTTCAAACAGATCTTTTGAGCTTTCATTAACCACTACGCGTTAAGTGCCTCTATCTTGGGTGCAGAATCAAATTCCCCAGTGAAAACTGTCTTTAGAAATATAAGGTTTTCATCAGGCATACTGAGTGTACAGAGACAGATTCATCAAGGCCATTAACTGCTCTGCTGCTCACATTCGCCTGTTCACTTGCTCCAAGAGTAAGTAGACTACATAGCCAACTGGGAAATTATCATGCCGTTTGCTTAAACACAAATAGAGACAAATAAAGATGCCCTCATTTTCATTTTCAAAGGACACATGCTGCAGCGGAGAAGAAGTTGGTCAACAGCCTTGTGTCTGTGCCTGGAGTTGTCCTTGAAGGGGGTTTAAAATCATAAAAAAATGTTGCATCACATATCCTAAACTTGGAGCGACTATGTGTTTCTAGGTCTGGTGTTTTAACTGGTTCCCCAAATGGAAAGGAATGTGTTTAATTGGGTGTACAATTTAGTAGGGTAGCTGGTGTGGGGCGAAGTTGTTCAGTGTCTGGTGAGATAAATCGTCCTTTTTAATAAAACGGCTCCAGACTGATATCCAGTTTGTGACATAGTAAACTGATTTATATGTGCAGAGTGCAGCTAACATGCGTAATGAAAACAGCACAAGGTGGGAGAGAATACTAAATTGACATTCTTTGCAAAATGCATCGACTTTGTGATTGGCATTTAAGGAGAAATGAGGTAATGGTCTGCTTAAGGTCAGTCTCGATGTATACGGAGCTTTATGATTGGTTCTGTAAGAACATTATAAATTGGTAGAAACTTTTTTTCCCGTTTCTTTGTAAGTCATAGATTGATGTCTAATACTTCAAAATCCTTTCATGTTGGTATTTTGGAGGACAAGGCTTTTAAGTGGCTTTGAAGTCAAATCATAATTCAAGTGAAGACTTAATTGGATGTCATCTGTCATGTATTAAAAGCAGATGTCACCTTTAATGACAGTAACTGTCGTTTTAAAACAAGTCCCCTTAATTGGTTGCAATGTCTGGTCCAGAACTACCCTGACACTCGGCACTAATCTTTGCCGACCGCAGGCAAAATGTCTGCCTGCATTGGACAAGATGTGAATATTGAACATCAGCAGCACTTCAACAGCTCCCTGCCATTGGCCATTAGCATCAATATGTGAAGCTCTCTGTCTGTATAATGTCGAGGCTGTCCTTAAAACTTTGTGTGATGGATTTTCAGAGGCTTAGCTATAGGGGAGAAGATGAGACAAAGGAAATAGAGAGCACGTATTAAAGCAAGGAGTCAGGAGAGAAAAGCTAGACTTGAGTCATTTAGGAGAGGAGAGTCTGAACAGAATGTCTGTTGGAGCTTGAGGAAGGTCAGAGAAAGGTACAGAAAGTTAACGACTTTTGTTTGTCACAACTGTGTTTCAGCGCATTGTTGAAGCAAAGGCACAACTTTTCAAAATAAATATCTCCCTTATTGATTGAATTACATTGCTCCAAATGTAAATATAATGTTAACCTCCAAGAAAGAGATTAGAAAAGTGAATAATGGTGAACGAATACACCTTGACATGGAGCCAGCCATCTTATGCTGGATCACAAGAGTTTTGAGTGCTCTGTCTATCTCCTCTAATATCAATTATCATTAGAATCTATGAAACTTGGTCTCATTCACATTGAAATTCAGACGGCATATACAAACTCTTGACTTCTAATCGGGCTTGTAACGGTACTTCAATGTGAGGTCAACAACTGTCTGATATAAAATTTCATTAGGTCTCCAATAAGCAATACAGATGTCACTGTTTTCGCTGTGTATTTAGAATGAAAACCAAACATGAGAATACAGGAGAGCAAACACTTTTCGTCAATAAATAGATAAGTAGTTTAACAGAAAAGTTTTCCAACAACTTCAATGATCACCTCCGCCAAGGAGGGTATGTTTTTGGTTAGGTTTTTTGTTCATTTGTCAGCAGGATTACAGAAAAACTACTCATGAAATGTTGTAGAATGTTGTAGGATTGGCTAAAGAACAACTTGTGCAATTTAGGAGCAGATCTGAATAATGGGTGATATACATGCATTATTTTTCACTTATGGAAAATGGCTTGGCAGACGCTTTTGCTCTCCGAGTGCTCTTAAAGCTATCCATTGATTTAATGATTTAAACCCAAATGCCAACAATTTAATGCTTCCAGCTTCTAATATGTATTGCTTTTCTGCTATGATAGCAAATTGAAAATATTTTTGTCTTTTGCGTTGGTCGGAATAAACAAGCAATTTACATTTAAACGTTGTAACTGTGGGGAGCATTTTTTATTTAATTTTACGTCCACCAAGAAGGTTGTGTTTTCGGTTCGACTTAATTGCTTGTCAGAAGGATTACAGAAGGTATTGGCCCAATTTTCATTTTTGGAGCCGATCAAAATAACTGGGTAGATACACAAATTATTTTTCACTTTCGTTAACATTGCAAGAAGATAGGACATGGCCTTGGCTGAGGCCTGTGCTCTCCGAGTGCCATTCTAATCCGTAATTCTATGAATCAATAAGATGATGGAAATAATCATTATTTGCTGCCCTAAGTGGCATCTTTTCTAAAGAAAAGAAAATGTAAAATCCCAGGTGTCAGGCCACAGTCCATTTCTTTTATTAATGTCCTGTGTCCTTACAAAGTGAAACCACAGTCAAATGAGTAACTGTTGTCTGGTGACAGAAGATCATTAAGAAAAATAGACATAAGAAACGCTAGCATATAACCTACAGTGATGTAAAACAGTCAGGATTTGCAGAAAAGGGTAATTACTTGAATCATACGACAGTAGCTCAGTAATAAGTGCAGTATATCTCATTTTCTTTTTAACTGTGTTATTCTTTTCTCATCGAAACAATTCCTGCTTATTATTTCTTGTTATTACTTCCTACTTTGTCATTATTCTCACGGCGCGAGTGAGGAGCAGTATCAAAAATAAAGAGGGCCGTTCACACACTTGAGCAGGTGACCCAGTTACTGTTGAGGTTATAAACATTCCTGACTGACTCCTCCCTGTGCGTCCTCTCTCTTGTACTTTGTTGTTTTCTTCTTCTGCAGAACGGAGAGCACAGAGATAGCCTCGTTCCTCGTGGGGACAGACATCATTGCTCTTGTGAGCCAGTCAACGGCAACTTCGTAGCCTACGGGCACGCCGCAATATGTGACTTTCACTGCGGCTTCTTCGCAGTACAAATGCTGTCGCCGTTTTGTTTCCCTCTTAACGATCAGATATTTGCATCCTTTGTCATTGCTTTGTGGGACAGCAGATAAGGCTGGTAATACACAGGAGTAAACGTATAAAAACAATACATTTACATCCAAGCTCAGGGCTAATGAAGGCTCCAGAATAACGAGCTCTCACGTGTGTCGGACACGTTCTATGCAACACATCTGTTACAGAAAAGTGAACAGATGTGTACATATGTGCATGTTCTTAGAGATTTGGAGCTAGCATATGAACAGAAGCTACTGTATGTGCCTTGTTAGAGGTCACCTTGTCTTATCTATACGGAGGAGGTGAGATATAAAGAGGAGAGTGGTACTACAGGTGTCGTTGACATGAATAGGTCTTTCTGTGACATGAGCTACTACAAGAGGACATGTTGGGAATGAGACTAAGGACTACGAGGCCTCTGGTTACAGACAAATACAAACTGTTTAGTTGTTGTTATTTTTTTGCCTTTTTGGTCAACAACTACCAGGAAAATTAAAATGTTCTTTAAATACTACTCCAGATGACCTTCGAGCTGCATTTTCACAAATGTGAAACATTGTAGTGGGTGGCAGCAGCAAATTGACAATATAAAATGCCCTTTTCCATCCACCCTTTGCTTATAAGGCTAAATAATTTGGAAAATGGAAAGAAAAGTGACAGCTGGCTTTACTTGGCAGAGTGCTCGCTCTGTGCACTGTAGGGAGCAAGGAGATAGGAAGTGAGGGAGTAGGAGCTAGGGATTAATTGTTATGGGGATGGGGACCAATGTCTGAGTACTTTGTAATCATGTGGCTGCCTAACCCCAGTGTTAGTGGGGTTGATGAGCATTCGTCCCTGCTGACACACTCCCTCTACATCCACTCTGCTGAATATTAATATGTAGGAGAGAATTCCTCTGATACCCATTGTCAGAAGGCCCTATTGTTCTCTGCTGGCCTCTCGTCGTGTGTGCATGTGTGTGTTTAGTGTTAATGCATTAGTTGGTGCCTACATTGTGTGCTTGTGCATATTATGTCCATATCTTCATCACGTGTGTGTGTGTGTGTGTCGGCTGCAGCAGAGCAGTAGTTCTAGCGGCAGTGAGGGAGATGAGGGGTGTGTTCACGGGCCGCCATGGCCCATAAAGACAACTGGCCTGAGAACACTTGGACCAGCCATCGGGGCCCAACATTGGCAATTATTTTACCTTGAGGCACACTATCTGTAAAATGAACACTCTCATTAAAACGGCATGAGTGTGCATCGGTGTATTCATGCAAATGCGCACACACATGCAGGTCAATTTAGAGGCACGGCAAATATATGGCAGCACCAATGCTCGTCTTTCAATCAAAGCATAATTTGATGTTTGACTTTGGAAGTGTGCTCATGGATGTGTGTATTTACCCATTTAGTGTGTGTGTGTGTGACTGTTTAACTACCCCGCACACGTAACTTCCTCATCTCTGCCTCCCTGTTTCTCATTTACTGAGCAAGCGCCAGAGAGGAGTGTGGGGGAAACGAGAAAACAAGTGATAGGGGAGAAGGAGAGGAAGGGAGAAAGAGAGATTGTGAAGGGTAGGAGGAGGTTGGAGGTTTACAGGAAAAAATGAAGTGAAGCTGGAGTAAAAGGGAGAGAGGAAGAAGAGGGGGGGGTGGGATGGCAGAGAAGAGGGTGAGATGGAGAGAGGCGGGGAGGAGAAAGAGGCGGGGAGGAGGCAGCAGATTTATGAAGCTATTGGAATGTAATTTGGAGGCAGAAATTACTGTCAGGCTGAGCAAGGTTTAAAGTCAATGAAGCCTGAATCCAGGGCCTGTGTGTGTGTTTGTGTGTGTTTGTGTGTGACTGTGTGGCAAGTATCACAGACAAATGGATAGCGAATGTGATGCAGAATAATACTACCAAGGCTCTGCAGTTACTTGTCATACACACTGATCGCCATATGAGTGTGTGCGCGGATATATATTTTTTTACTACTCTTCCATGCATGACCGACGTGACTACACGGCATCGGAACATAACCCTGCATTCATATTTAACAGCTCATATTTCATCCATGCTTGAAGACGCCGACACACACACACACGTACACTCGCACACACACACAGACGCAGGCACTGAATTCTTGTCAGGCTCCGAAGGCCGTGACTCCGGCAGACTTAGTCGAGGGTGTCGGCGTGGTTGGAGCAAAGGCTGGGCTGGGAGGGAGGGAAGGAAGGAGGGAGGGAGGGAAGGAGGGGGAGGAAAAAGACAGACAGAGAGGGTGAGAGTGCCAAGGATAGACAGAGAAAAAGGTAGAGGTGGAAATGAAAAAGAGAGAGGGAGAGACACAAAGAGGGGCGACAAAGAAGAGGGAGAGGGATGTGACTGGCTTTCTAACACAGCCACACACAGCTTCCATTTAGCATGGGGGGGGGGGGGGGGGGGCAGAGAAGGAGAGAGATGAGGAAGAAGACCGGCGGGGATAATCAGCCATGATCTGAAGGGAGGCACTCGGCGGTAAACACCCCACTGTAACTGTGTTGGCTTTATTTGTTGCCGCTAACTTCTAATCGGACTCCTCGTCAATTGGCTTCAGTGGGCAAACGAGTAAAGGACAATGCTGTTTTTTTATATTTTTTAGGACAAATTCTAGAGAAAATACCTAAAGCAACAATGTGTTTCTATTTCTAACCTGTCCGTGGCCCCAAGCCCATTTGTGTCTGCAAAGACACGTCTCTGATCCAGATATATAGTTTAATTAAAAAAGAGAAAGGGCTAAGTAATTATCTAAACCAGCTGAATGAGTATTATACATCGTAAGTTTTTACAGCAGCAGGGTAGGGTTTGTGTCATTGGCTCAAAAAAGGAGACTTTGTTCATTGTAATGAAGAAAAAAGTGTCTCAATTCTTTTTAATTACATATACAACAACAACAATGTAGCTCAAACTTATTTGATGACATCTATATTTTGTTCTGAAGAACGATACCGAATACACTTTCTAAATCATTTAAGACAGAATTACTCATTCATGTCATTGAATGTAAAGGAAAAAACGACACAGAAAAATGATGCTGGTTGACTTCAGTTTTTTTGGTGGGATTTCTGGAGAACAAGATACATTTGTAATATTGCTAACTTTTTCCCATAAACTATGGATATTGTTATGATTTCCATTCCTGCTTGCAGTTTAGCAAATGCCTCCTCTGCAGTATTGGCTAGTAATGGAAGTCCACCAATGGCTGCTGCAAAGCAAAGGTGGTCGTCCCTGATACTCTGATTGGATGAAACGTGGACACTTGCGCCAACGAAACTAGAACTACTTAGTGCATCATCCAGATTTTGAGCAGAAAATAATATCACCAACAAAAAAAAGTGTGCACAACAAGCCTTCCAACAGCCTTCTAGTGAGTTGAGCATTAATCTCCTCCACTCAGTCGTTTAGAGATAGAACAAATGTATTTAGAGAAACGTAAGTGCACTCCTTTAGCACTGCGGTGCAGTAGGTTTTAAATGGCAGTGATGTACTAATGTTCTTATCACTTTTATCCCATTTTGATCCATTTGATGTGACACAACAGTATTATTAGATGTCTACTGTGGTTGTAAAATAAAATTCACAGTGAAATGTTGGTTTTGTGCCATTTAAAGCTAAGCACTGACATCTTCTTAAGTATGGCTGCGTAAATGTGAGCCACTGCTCTAAAACATATTCTGTTGTCGCACATATGGAGACGAAAAGAAATGCCACAGTGCTGATGAATGTCAAGACGAACGTGTTCGACACAGTCAAGAAAGATTTGCTATCATCAGCTTCATGAGGCAGATCCGGGCTGGTTCGTGCATCACCAGCCTCCGTCAGCAGCTGTTCCCTTAAAATGGAAAACTCTCACACACACATGCAAAAGTTCTCCACTTCTTTTGCTCACTTGAAGCAATGAACACCCTGACAGTGTCTCTTACATGCACACACACACACACACACACACACAAACACTCTCCCACACACACTTTGTTGCTCTTTTGACCCGTGAACTTTCTCTTCTTCTCACTAACACACACATACAAACACACCATCTCTCTGTTCTTTGTTCTTCTAGCCAGTGATAATGATAGCAACACCATTACGCACTGTGACAACACCACCTCCCACTTACTCTCGATAGCAGTTCACACCATGGTACGGTCTCTGCTTCTGTCTCTCCGCTTCCCCCCATCTCCATCCTCTCACTCAGAATAGTGTTGAGGTCAATTATCTCTGCATTTGCTTACCCAGTAGGATGACTACTTCTGGCTGATGGAAGGTGTTAAGTGGCCTCTGAGATTATTTAGAAGGTTTCTGGCATGTCTTTTTTTACCGGGCCCCTTTAACACTGTCTCCTCCTGTTTGATATTTTTTTCTTTTTCCATTTAGATTCAGTGTTTTTCTGTCACTCTTTTTTGCTCTCATCCTTTATTTGCTGGCCGTTCTTCTAGCGGTCTCTTTCTTTCTTCTTTTTGGCATCTGTCTGTCTTTGTCATCTCAGAGTCTCTCTCTAATAATAATGATATGTTATTAATATATATGTATTATTGTTCCCATTAGTTGATGTGAAATGTTTATCACACAATTAATTAGTTAGTATTTCTGTTTAGCTTAAGAATACTTTTAGAACGTATCTAAAGTAGATTGTAGTAGATTGTAGTAGATCACTGGAGATCTTGGCACACTCAGCACTTAAACCTGCTGGAAATTCACTTTGGTCACTGCCTTGTGTATATATTTTGTTTCCTCTGTATATTTAGTATTAGTATTTGGAAATATCTAATCTAATTTAATCTAATCTAAATGGTCAAGAATTGTGCGAGCTGCAAATATATAATCTATTCAAAATAAATTGCACTCTTGGTGTTCTATTGGTCACTTCACATGATGCTTCAGGTGATTTTCATTTGATTTACTCTCTGTGTTGGAACTCATTTGAAACTATTTAAATACTGTCAACAGGGTGTATCAACGGTAAGCCTGTGTTTCCTGTAAGACTTTAAGTGACCTAGTAAGTGACACTGACATCTTGTTATCTAATTCATCCACAACATTACATTTCAGGTCGCTGTGACTGTATCTGTCACTTAATGTGCTGACTTGAAAACTTTCCCATCTGACTTTTTATACATCAAACGTTGATTCTGTGTTGGGATTAGTGTATTAGTACGCTGGCAAGCAATGCAATTTATTAACGGCATCTCACAGTTTCAAATGTTCTAATCAAATTGGTTTTTAGTGTTAATTTAATTTATATCTCTGGTACCTCCGTCTGTGCCCGTGTTTGGTGGCAATGTTCATGCTTAGTTTTATTTCTTTCCCTCCACCTCTCCCCTACTTATTCTGAACAGTAGAGTCAGCACAAAACTCCAACGGTGATGAGATGAAAGCAAGTCACTGAGAGGTAAGCAGTGCAAATGGGAATTTTCAATATATGGGTCCTGAAACCTATTGTCAGAGGAAAAGAGAAGATGAAAAAGGACTGGAAAGGAGTGAAAGAGAGAGCGGAGAAAGAAAGTAGATGGAAGGAGAGGTGCATAGATGGAGGCGGACAGGGAGACAAAGTGAGCTGTAGAGTTTTTTGCCCTGAAGGAAGCCGGATTCCAAAGAGGGAATGAGCAGCAGAGGACGGCGTAAACAAGACTTTGAGATGGAGAGCTGAAGAGACGAAAAGAGAGTGGAGGAGGAGGTGGAGGTGGGATGGACTAGAGAGTGGTGGAGGTGAAAAGGGAGGACAGCAATGGAGTAGAGGTAGTATTAGAAATTAATTTTAAAAAAGAAGAAAAGGTAGACATGGATGGACACACACACAGAATGAAGGTGTTTTGCATACATGTGGTGTGAATAATCAAAATGCTGCCAGCTTTATTTTAAATACAGCCACTAATAATTAAAGCAGCCAGGCCTCACAGTGTGGACAGCACAGAGATTGCTATGCAGAAGCGGTAAATAAACTATATAATCTCTCTGGGGGCTCTCTTGCGGCCTTGGGTGCTGACAACATATTCACAGTGCTGTGAGCTTGAAGCCCCTTCACCCACTTGCTTTACTTTCAGTGAGAGAAATATGCAGGTTTAATGATGACTGTTCATATTTTTTCGGACTGACCAAAACGTATACATGTATCTTTAATAGCAAACAGAAACTCAGATTCAAAACGGTTCCCTGTTTCTCCCTGCATGCTAATCTTGACAGCACCGAGGAGCCTTCTGCAATGGTAATTAGACCATGGGACGCTGGAAAAGCCAGTGGAACCCTCCCAGATGAAAGCTTTTCAGTGGGTTGGCAGCTCCTTTCGGCAGGGTGAGGCAGGTTTCATTGCAGGTTTTTACAGACTGACACCCCTGAAACTGTGAGTAAAATCCTCCCACACCATGATGGAATGATTTCTTTGCTTAGCCATCTGCGATAAAGGAGTAATATTAATAAAAACATATTCAGTAGCTGCTATAAAAAGTAGCCTCTATCACATCAGCAGTGTACCATGTGACCTGGCTAATATCTAAATGAAACATAAACAGCTTTTATATTGGCCCGATACATCGAGCTCACACTGCTCTCTATCAGCACAGGAGGAATACATTAAATGTATCTACACAAAAACAAAAAAACACACCCATCTGCCTGCAATATTATGTGCCAGGAGATGCTATGATATACCCCATCTCTCAGAAAAACACACAATTTCACACACGGCCCAGCATGCATACACATCGTTTCATGACACTATGTGGATAAATAATCCCATTAAATAAGATTGAGGGTCTTTTTTCCGATTCAAAGCATTTGCACACTCTCTCTCCATTTCTTTCTCTCACTCTGTCTCACTCAGAATGAGGTACGCACAGGAAGTATCTTCCGACAGGCAATTTACAGGCCGGACACCCTCACACACGCACACACGCACAACCAAAAAACAGTCCACCAGAAGGCACTCTTAGATAGGTCACAATAACTCTCGCTAGGTTGAACTTGGCACTTATGACTTTGGAGCAGAATTCATGGAGGTGTGGGTGTGTGTGTGCGTGCATGTGTGTGAGAGACTGTGTGTGTGTGCGTAAGACTGAGACTGTGTGTGTGTGTGAGAGAGACTGTGTGTGTGTGTGAGAGAGACTGTGTGTGTGAGAGACTATGTGTGTGATGACAGACGAAACAAGTCATTTAAAATCCAATAACATGTGAAGTACGTGTGGCCTCCTGGTGGCAAGCTAAGGTGCGATACTGAAGGTTTGAATCCAGCTGACAGGCTTTGTTACCTCTCACCCAGCAACACTTCATCTCTCTCTTTCTCTCCCGCTATTATTTCCCGTCACTCTCCATTTCATTATTATCTCGCTGAGAAAAAAAAAGCTTCCACAGAACCTAAACTTTTTGACAAGAAAGACAAACTTCTGTGTGAACAGAGCTGTTTCTGAGTGAACTAAAACCGGTGCATCGCCTGCAAGTCGTTCTGTTTGGCCGTGTTTACTTTGGTTCCTCATTATAAAGAGACAATGAGTACACTCCAGAAAGGCAATAGGGTAATTATCGAAGCTTATTCATGCGCAGAGTCAGGCATGGTCTCTGCATACCTGAGAGATCTCTTGGAATTCAATACATCAGGTCAAACATATTCCTGCCAGTCGCCCTCACAATCGAGCACCATCTTGACATTCTTCTCAGCGGGTGGCGCACCCTCTGAACATGGCTCAGTAATTGGCTTGTGTGCATCGCTCTCTCATCACTTTGGATAGCGTTGCAGACAGTGTTTGCTTATCTTTCTGTGTTGCCATAGTAGGTTGTGATAGTTCATCATTTGGTTCCACTTACACACCTGTGTTGGTCCAAATTGAGAGGTTTTAGTTCCTCGGCAGGTTGTAGATATTAACATCAGTTGTGGTATTCCTGATATGCTGCGGTATTGGGTCTAAATTGGATTTGGGTGTACAAGGTTTGTTTTTTGTCAAATCATTTGAGTATGCATTTGCCAAGAAGCACAGGAGAAAACAAAAAGACAGCTGATCTCAGAAAAGCCCTAAAATATCCAGTCAACATGTATCAACGTGTCAAACAAAGAAAAGCTTTGCAGCATATATACCAACACACATGTAAAGGGTAGATATTTGACTCTATCCTACATATGAGCATTTAAACAGACAGACACATTATATTTGAACAGCCACTGCTTGTCAGTCGGAGTCAGGAAAAAAAAAACGTTGCCAGCCAAAGCTCACAGTTGGTGCAAGTTAAAAATCTATAATTGAGCTATTTAAAAAACACACGTTCCAAATGCATGTAATTCTATTTTTTTTGCTGCAGGCAACACACTTAACTGTGGTGCAACTGATAGGAAATCATAAATTGATGACAATCTGGAGCTGGTGCAGCCATTACAAATGTTCTGCATGTTGAGCTCATATGAGAGAGGGCCTGCCAAATGTGTTGGCCGTTTGTTTTCTCATTATTCTGGTTCTCATTACAAAACAGTGCTGCGCGAATCCTGGAGTCTTATTATTGAGGGGAACATAACATCTGTCATAAAATTGCAAATGTACATTGAAGTAAAAAAGAGACAAATTAACGCAACATAAAAATAACATATTCAGAAATGAGATGATGAATGGCTTTTTATTTCCAAAATAATCAGTAACCCCTGGCCATAGATAGTATAAATACTTTCATACATGTCCCTCTCCATTCACTTTCTCAGCCTTTGATCCAAGAAAGATCAAAAAGAAATCACTCTCATCAAATGAACTCCTCGATCACATCTTCGGTCTTTGCTTTCCTTTCATCACTGGTTTTATTCCCTCTACAAACTAGTTCGTTCTACATCTATTTGTTAAACATTCTCCACAGTAACAGTTTAGCAGAACATCTCACCTGTCAGTGATACCAACTAATGCATTTTAATGATCTTTCATTAACCCGCTGCACAAAAGCTTAATGACAACAGTTCCGTTGTGATTGTCTTGAGTGTGAGGTACAGGTGCTAACTGTATCTGTTGTCGAGAGGGATCTATGGGGGACATTGCATTCTTTCTAAAGTTCATTTGTGCACGAGTGAAAAGGTTTTAATGACTCAATCATAGCTCATTTCTTATTTTCTCGCAGTTGTTTATTGTAACTTGCTCTATTTAACCAGTATCTGTGGAGACGCCTGCAGCTGTTTCAAAGCTCGAGGTAAGGAGCCGTGCAGGCTCTCTGAAGTCCTGCTGCTCAAACCAAAGCTCCTCTCTGAACTGGGCTGTGTGTGATTCTACTCTCTGAGCTCCCACGCATCCCTCTGCTGCAACACTCAGACACAAAGCCACAAAGCAATCCAGCACGGCCCAATGCAAGAGCATGTGTTTGTGTGTTCGGGGCTGCGTCAGAGAGCCTCCTAAATTGTTAAAACCTTCCCTTGTGTAATGCATCTTGTGCTCCGTATCTGGCATCTCCTGTGGGATATAATAATTTCAGGTTTTCTTGGGGTCTTATTTATTATGTATTTTCGATAGTCATAGCCAAAACATGGCATAACCTCATTTATATGAAAGTACAGTTTGTTTCAGAGCCATACTGCCTCCTACAAAAGATTCCATACGGCATAAACTAAGACAATAACAAAAGCTCCATAGTATACATTTTTAAATAATATTATTGGTCTTCTCATCCTCAACTCTGCTGATTGTTTAGCTTTGAAAACAAAGCGGCAGGAGGGCAAAGTTGAATTTATTCTTAAAACAAATTATCTGTATTCCCTTTTTATATATTTTTGTTTATGGGTTATAATGCGATTTGTTTGAATAATTAATAAAGTATATCAACTTTATTATTCAACAGATTTGTTTCTATTCTTTCCAGGTCATTGAGGATCTGAGCTGACTAAATGACCAAAAGATTAACTGAACAATGAGCTGAAACTCAGTGTAAAGCGGAGGGGAGCTGCAGATTTACATGATAATTATCAGTAGGTTTGTACGAGTGAACAATGAAATTGTCTTTGATAAAAATGTTCCTATGAAAACAATTGAAATCGCCGGTAAAGGGTTGGGGGGCTGGGGGGTAATCCCCCAGCAAGATTGCCTAAGAAGCCAGTCCGGCTTTATGTGTGCTATGTTTGGTTCATCAGCCCCACCTAACACATTTGCATATTGAGATCCGATGACAATAAAGAATCGAGCTAACAAGAATGTTTATCAACATCAAATATAATCGCAACTGCCCTTATAGTAATGTATAGATACAGATCACATGTTAATATCAGGTTTAAATGGGGCCTTTTCTTCTTTTGTTCAGTATATTGTGTAGTAGGGAAACGGATAAGATCAATAAATGAGGAAGGCTGCAATCCATGACACATTATAAGCTCATAGTATTTTCCTCAACCTGCAGACCATTTATATGATCTAGGATTTGCTATCAGTTGTATACGAGTTAGAGCTGCATTTCGTCATCTGTTTTTCTCGCAATCAGTTTTCTACAAACATGATGTTTTTGCCATGACAGAAACAGGGAATCTGAAAACTAAGATTAGTCTAAACTGAAATGTAAAGATCAGGATCCGATTTGTGTCATTGACTGACCGCCCACTGTTAGTTTGAGCGTTTTCATCTAAATGAGCTATATTTGTTAATGATGAGAAAAAGGGCCGGAGTGCTCAGTGAGTCGTCCTGTGCTCAGTCTGAGCCTCCATGAAGCCGTTCAGGACATGGTTATGAAACCATAGTTTCGGGGGCGGGCAATACTCTAAATCTGTCTCCAACAGCAGTGTTTCCCACACACAGGCATTAATAGGGTGGGGTGCCTGGAAACATAAGCGCAGGTATATTTTGAGACATATTTATTTTTCACACATTTCCCTCCCACCCCTGTTCATTTGGTTTAAGCACACCTTAACGTGTATTTGAAAATTCTGTATTCTAGTTCATTATTGGGCTCTTTATACGGCACGTTTTCCATTTGTTTTTATGTATGCCATAAAATGACAGGACACATTCATATCTGCTGATCCATGAAGCACAAATGGATTCATTCATCTGACTGATCAGTGGATAACATTATTTATTTTTTTAAACATCCATGAAAGAAACATGACATGAAAGTACGTCAAGGGCCGCAAGGATATTTTCAATTTGTTACTATCGTACATTGATTTGGATGAGCACCAATTCAAATATTGAATCATTAATAGCGTGTCAAAGTTTACAAGCATTGATGTGCTTAGTAACAGTCCATACCGGAATTCAAACTACTGAATTATTTACATTTTGCAGTGAAACATTAATGCTGAATTTCATGGCTGTAGGCAAGAAAACAAAGCTGTGGAAAAGTCTTTAAATGGATGTAAACCTGATTTCTAATAGATTTAAACTACAGTTTAATATTATAAAGATGATGTAAAATAATGAACTAATAGATAGATAGTCAGATGTCATTCAGTAAGACACGTTGGATAAGTAGGTCAAACATCCTGTTGACAGCATACTGCTCATAGTCATGAAGCACAGAGACTCATCTCTTCCTCTTGACACCTGTTCTGCCCCAGGGCGCTGACCTCGGGCCTTGAACACGGCTCACCCCTCCACACAATCACTCGCTCGTAAACTCAACAAACTGCCACCAGGGAAACATGTCCTCACAACTGAAGAGAACTGGGCACAGTTTTAACCCCGGGGGTCGTGCTACTGCACGGTGTTTTTACAGTTGACACCATGGAACACGTTCCCTGCATACGTACAGTTTTCACTCGTTTGTCATGTTCTACACAGCTGCACTAACCTCGGCTTTTGTATTCGCAAAGGGGAAAAATGTACTATATGTGACGTGAAATGACGAAGCGGCAGACATTTATCACAGAACTCACTTCCCCTCAGCTCTACGGAGTGAGTTTGCATCTTTCAGCTCAGTGTTTTGGGTTTAGGGCCCTAAAGGCTCTGATGAACCCACTGTACTCGACCGGTTCAGTACCAAACAGCAGGCGGCAAAGCTAGCGTCCACGAGCTAGCATCCACTAGCTAGCATCCACATTGCAGCTACAGAGCAAAAATTAAAGTGAATATTTAAACTTGCATTCACCGAGCTGCCAGAAACCAAATAAATGCGCTGCGTGTCTTCTGGGTGTGCAATAAGCTACTGTTTGATAACACCTCATCAATTTTAAAAATATGTAAATGTTGTGTTTTGCACGGCCTCCAAGAAATGTTGTGGTGCAGATTTAAAAATCAGACAGTTGCCAAAACAACACAAAGAACCAACACCATGCAGGGATTTGGTGTGTTTTCTTTTCATTAAATCAAATCAACTTCCCATCCAATCAAAATTCATCCATCCATCCTTTTCACTGCCAGTACAGATCCAGTACAGAGCCGTAATGCCACAAAGTCTTCATAGAGAAGCAGGGCAGTCCTCTTAGAGTTGTATTAAATGTAGCTATTATTTTGGAAGATTATATTCTGTTGAAGTTCATTTAGTATTTGTTATTATTTAATACTGTGGGTAAAACACCTTTTATTTGTCTGATATAGGCCTCATTTTAGCATCAGCGACCTGATTTTACAGTCAGCAAAACTAATGCAATACGACTAAAAGATGCTTAAAAGACTAGATTAATCTCTCTGAAATTATTCTTTTAAATTCAATTAAGAACCCCTTACAATGGGGGGGTCTACAAGTGTGTTAACAGCTGACTTGTGCTGTGCTTAAATGCATTTCCACCAACATATCTGTTGGCATATACGCTGTGAAGAACATAACAGAAGCTCAGCTGACTGAGCTTCACACAGGTGGTGCTGAGGACTGTAAACAGCGTAGTTCGCCTCTCAGGCAGGGCCTCTTTCTTAGGAACAATGATGCCTGCAACAGATTTCAGGAAATGAAAAAAATACTGCCTTTCAGACTCCGAGACGATCCGGACGTCTGCAGGTTTTTATCATTTTTAATTTAGTTGGGCAATTTAACAACCTGTAAGATGCCTATTGTGTTTTTCCCCCCAACCCTTTCTTAGTTTATTGTGTTTCAAATGGAGCGTTATATAAGCAGCGCTCCTCTCCTGCTGTCGTACGGGCGAATGAGAGGAGATCAAAAGGGAGGCGATATAGAAACAGTGTCTGCTGCCTTCTCTTCTTTATTCCCACACTGTGCAGCTCCCTCTACATGGCTTGCCCTGGATTCTCTCCTTCTCTCTCCCTCTCCAGGACATGACACTTTTAATCTCATGTTCTCTCACTTTTTGTCTCGTGTCCCCCTTTTGGTATCTTTGCCTCTCACGCACCTTCCGTTGCTCATCACTCCATCCATCTCTTCCTTTTTTTTCTTTAATCCCATGTTCTGTACTGCTTTGGCCCAGAGAGTCCCATTGTAATCTGCTGTCTCAATATGGCCCTGTATGCAGGGATGGATTAACCAACGGGCCTACCGGGCCCAGGCCCAGGGGCCCATGAGCTCAGGGGGCCCCTGGGCCTGAGCCTCCGCGGGTGACGTCGCTGTTATTAACATTGTATTGATATGAATATGATGATATGACACGATGCGCCGTAGCCGGTATATGCTGGGCTTATGTCATTCATGTCAGTAACAGGGCCCCAATAGTCCTACTGAGGGATGGATTACCGAACGAGCCTACCGGCACCAGGGGCCCGTGAGTTCAGGGGGCCCATGAGCTCAGGGGCCCGTGAGCCCAGGGGCCCATGAGCTCACGGGCCCCCTGAGCTCATGGGCCCCCTGAGCTCACGGGGCCCCTGAGCCTGAGCCTCCTCGCGTGACGTCGCTGTTATTAACACTGTATTGATATGAATATGATGATATGACACGATGCGCCGTAGCCGGTATATGCTAGGCTTAAGTCATTCATGTCAGTAACAGGGCCCCAATAGTCCTACTGAGGGATGGATTACCGAACGAGCCTACCGGCACCAGGGGCCCATGAGCTCAGGGGGCCCCTAATCCAGAGCCTCTGCGTGAAGTAGCTGTTATTAACTTTGTATTGATATGATGATATGACACGATGCGCCATAGCCGGTATATGCTAGGCTTAAGTCATTCATGTCATGGTCATATAATTCGCGTTATGTTGTCTGCTCAGCTCCAGTATCGTTGTTCCATACGGACTGTTTTGTTAGCGATGTAAAAAATATATATATATATTATTTTTTTTGCGGGTGGGGGGGGGGGGCCCTTGACAGGTCCAGGCCCAGGGGCCCATGGTTTCTTAATCCGTCCAAGCCTGTATGACATCTAATCCTATGATTGTATATTCACGTGTCCGTGTGTGCGTGTGTATGAGGATCTATGTTTGTGTTTACACCCAGCGAGGGATGTTCGGCAGTTTAGCAGAATGTGTTAAATGACACGACATTTTGATTTGTGTGTATGCTGTCCTCCTGCGCAACATGAAGCATGCCCTTATGTTGAGGTGTGTGTGTGTGTGGGGGGGGGTGTAGGTGTAGGTAGGGGTATTGTCATGTTAGAAGGGACATCGAGAGACAATCTGACACACATACAATAACTAGACCACAAGCAATTATGCAAACCACACTGCTTATATGAGGGATACAGGGAGGGATGAGAGAAAACATGCAAGTGAGAATTCTATTTCTTTACTAAATATAATCTACCGCTCTGCCTGTTTCTCTCTGAAGCCATGCTGTTTAATTCTGACTTTTTTTCTCTTTTTGGTCCAGCAGGTAGCTGCATACATTTATTGTGTACATATATAAAAATAAATAAATAAACCTGCCAGTCCCTTAGCCTAACTGCATGAACCGTGCACCTTTCCCCCCTACTCGTGCACGGTCATCACCCCGACACAGATCATACCTTTGTTATCCATCTCTCTCCCGCTCGCTCCCCTCAAGTCCTCCTTGTCAAATCCTCCTCTCAACTTAATAGATATCTACGCGGCTCCGTTAAGTCCCGGTGAGCTGCGGCTGCAGCCGGGCGGAGGGACCGGGGAGGCGGCTCGGCTCTGCCCGCACGGGAGCTGCGCGAAGTGCACTAGTTATCTCCCTCCCTGCTGGGTCTCTCTGCCGCGGGTTAATGTGTGTGGAGAGAGAGAGAGAACGAGGGGGAGAAAGAGAGAGAGAAACTAACCTCTGATAAAGTCTGATTGTGTCCTTTGTTCCCGGTCTCGCTGTCAGTTAGCTCCCCTCTAACCTTCGTCAACTTCGCTTCTGCAACTCTAAAGCGGCTCGTCATCACGTCAACGCAACATTGCATACTCCTCGCTCTCTCTCTCTCTCTCTCTTCCCCTCTCTCTCCCCCCCCCGCCCCCCCATCTCTCTCTCTTTCTTCCGTGTCGCTTCCTGAGCGCAGAATAGCGGAAAGAGGTGCGACTAATCTCTATTTCCACATCAGTTTATTCCGCAAGTCTTCGGGGCGCCTCGGTCTTTTTTCTAAAATAAACCGACTGTGTTTAGTAACGGTTTGACAGGTGTCGCCTCCAGCGCACGTTCTCTCTTCTTCCTCCTCCTCCTCCTCCTCTTCTCTCGCGGAGTCTGCTCGCGGTGTTGTCTGTCAATGTGTGTGTGTGTGTGTGTGTGCGTGCGCGCTCCATGTGTGAGGTGCGGGTACTACTCTTTACAATGGCTCTCTGAGCTCAGTTACAGGGGTTCAGCAGGTCACCATGGTCCAACAATTACCCACAACTCACCAAGCATTAGACTGACAGGTGCGTGCGCGCACACACGCCCACACACACACACACACCTACATTGACTTTAGCATGTGGTGCTCTGGGGCCATACATGCATCCAGTTTGTGGGCCCTTTTTGATGAAAAATTTGTGGATTTCAGTCTATGAGAGAAAGAGAGAGAGAGAGAGATGTCTCACACTTTGCAGAATACATGAAAAAGGAGAAATGATAATGGAGTTTGGTTCTATGTGTCAGTTTGAGTTTTACTAACATAAAGGCACTGACATCTTGCTGTTACCAAACTATAAGGTTCCCCCAGAGTCAGTTCACAGCTAATGACACACTGGTTAAACTATTTTAATTCAGACATTGTGACCAATTATTTGTATGTGCCTAAGGGGCACACCTCACACTTAATTTGCATTTATTACCTGTGGGCAGTTCTCTCACCAAAGAGTTACCACCGCTTAGCCCTTTTGTGCTGCATACACAGCAATAATAAATATAACTTTCACATCTAAACACGTACACAATTCAATGTGCACAGCTCATCAACACACAGAGCTTTGGGCTCCTGTGGGGCCCCTTAGGGCCCTGGTTTTGGGTGCAGCTGCACCACCAGCACCCTCTGGCGCTCTTTTGGAGATAACTTTCCAGGATTTAGTTGGAATCAATTTAAGTAATGGTCAAAATCTAAATGAGGCAATATTACAGCACAAGCTAGAGCTCACATGTCCATACTTTTTAATTCCATACTGATATTGGTATTTTAAAGTTTAACAATCTGAGAAAATATTAATAACTCGGCTAATATTCACCTTAGAAGATACCCCAAACATACACAAATAGTTTTCCTGATAATTGTGACCATAATATGTGACATTTTGCACTTTTACAAACCGGCCAGGGCTTTCTATTATGGCATCACTGTTTCTAAATACATATATCCACTAATAGAATACATCTGCAATGAGCTCATGTCTGATGTGTTGGTCAGTCTCCACTGATCTAAATTACTTTAGTTGTTTATTGACCATTTGATATTTTAATGTAAAATGAGGACGGACAGAATAACATGAACACCTGGACAATTCGATTCAATCCAATCCAGTATTTCTTTGTTTGGATTGTATTCGTTCATCCCTTCAGTGGTATCATATTATAGTTCCCCCCCCCCCCCCCCCCCATCAAAAACTGACAGTGATGCTAATTGCAGCCTAATATAATGGGGGATCATTTTCCTTTCTTATTTTACTTATTGAAAAATAGCCATATTCCTACTGGAACTATTAGTGCGTGTGCGGTAAATTACAGTAATTTATGGTCTAGTTATCCCTCGTGGTGTCAGGTTAATTGCCCTGTGCAGGCAACTGTTTAAGTAAAAGTGGGTTAACACATGGCCAATGCTCAATACCTTGAAATTCCCAGAAAAAAAGCATTCATATAACCAAGAACCGAAACGGAAAATAGTTTAATGGTGCAGATGAGTCAGAAATGATTGTTGGTTGTATTTAAATCAGTTTACAATACAACATGCTTTGGACTCGCAGGGTCACAACTCATGGAGTATTGATTGAATTTGATGTTGATGAGATTGCTCATTATTGGATTCAGTATTCATGTCTTACTTGCACTGGATAAGAATGTTGCAATACGGTTGAACTTGTATGTCATTCTCTAAATAAAATGCACTGATGATTGATGATGATGAAGTAAAATATTGTGGTTAAATTCTCCAGACCAAACACCCGGTGGGTGTTCAAGGCAATATGAAGCCTGAATGTGATAAACAAGACCTTGGTGACTTGCCAAATGACTAATTGTCAAAACAAGTTGTAACCAAGTTTTGGGGTCAATATTTACATTTTAATAGTCAAGTTAATAGACATCTTGTGACTTCTTTAAAAACATCTCATGGATGAATTATCAAAACAATGCAACCATTTTGTGCTCTGTAATATAAAAAAACATATATTTACATCCAGCTTGAGTACAACTTTAAAAATTGTTGGAACCTGTTACTAAAACTGTTTATTGGTGATTAAAATGTAAATTATTGAAAAAATATTGAACTAATTAATAATTTAGTTTCTGAAAAAACAAACGCCAGTAGAAAATCAGCAAAGTCTTTCTTCGTCAAGTTAGATTACTCGAATGAATAGCTTTAATCACAACACAAAGGAGTTATTTAAACTTTAAAGGTTATTGTTTTCTTCATTGATTAGCCCTCTATTCATGTTGGCATTTCTAAATCAAAAGAAAAGAAAAAAGTTGTTGCAAATCAAATCTCCAAGGCTATAAACTATCCATTTTGACTGACGATTGTTTTGTGTCGTCAGGCTCAGTTCTATAGAATGTTTTAATGTCTCGTGTTTGTGCTGTGGAGTTGTTCAGGTCGTTACTGTAGTAACTGTATTCACAGGAGGGTTCACACAGCGTAAGAACATAAGGCCAAGTTTCTTTGTGTCATATTGTCTCTGCAGCTGCGAACGCATGTAAAGAATGTAATTATTAAAAGGTCATTAGCACTGACAGGTGCATTATCTGTCAATTATAAATCTACTTTCACACCAGCTCAGCTCAAATGAATACTACCGCTGCTGTTGTTTTGTTTCGCCTCACACGTAGATTCTTGTAGAATGCCGTCACAGAGTCAATAACGCAGAGATGTTTGTGTTGTTAAGATGAAACAGTTTTTTTCTCTCTGTTCACTTTGTGTTTGTACGTCAAAGTCACCGCCTCTAGGTGAATTACATGCCTTTTATATCATAGTGGGTATCAAGAAAGGCACATTCACAGTGAGGCTCTGGAGCTACATTTGCTTTCAAGGCCAAGAACAGCCAACAAAACACAAATACTTAGCAAATTTTTTTTTTTTTTTTTTTTAACTCTTTACCCTTACAGTTGTTGGGCATCCCTACGTTGATCTATCTGGGACACGCGTTAGATAACTCTCTCTTAGCTGCTTAATAAATACAGTACTTAAGATGGATTGTAAAAGAACATGCTTTTATCTTGTAATTTCCTAATTCTAGTATATTCAGTTTCTTTTTTTAACCTTTACCTCCCTGTCCTGAAAAGTGATGTTTTATTTCATTCCTATAATCTTATTGAATTTCAGATAAAGGTGTAGCACCATGACTGCTTTTATCCTGCACTGTATCACTTGCTTTGTCCTTTTTTTTTCTCGCTTAAGGACATCAGCAAATTGATTGGCATTCTCAAGTGGACTCACTAAATGATGGCTGGAAATGAAATGCCTCAAAGAGGTCTGGTGGCAGTTAGGACAAGTGGGTAGAGGAGAAAGAGAGAGAAGGCGGGAGAGGGAGGAATACACAAACAGGTTGCACTATGGCCTGGGGAATAAAGGGGGAGAGAGCGCAGAGAATGAAAAATTCGATGGAGGGCCACAGAGAGCAAAGACGGAAGACATAGAGCTTCACATAAAAGAGATTTTAGCTTGTTATCATCACCGTCATAGCTATTAACTTCTAGTATAATCACACACACACACACACACACACACACAGGTGGTTGTACATCAATGTTTACTCAGCTAAACAGCCAGTTAGTGCATCCTCTCTTCTCTCTTTAGTTCCTCCAACCAACTTCTTCCCCTTCCGTATGGCCGGGTTTAAGCATTTAGCTCTCGTCCTTCACTGATGCATCAATCTATCCCCCCCCCTCCTCTCTCTCCCCATTTCACCTCATCACTGTGATTACTTACCTCCCCAGAAAGACGATGAAGAAGAAGAAGAAGTACACTCCATCTTGTTGTTTTATGTTCCCAGCAAATTGTGTCCTGCGTCTCCCTCCTGCACCCTCAACTCTCTTTCACTTTGTCTGTCTCTCTCACTCACTCTTCGTCACCCCTCCCTGAGCCTTCCTCTATCCCCTGACACCTTGCACTCTCCTCCCTCCCTCCCTCCCTCCCTCCCTCCCTCCTTCCCTCTTTAACTCCTTATATAGTTGTATAACTTATCACCCTGATCCCTTCCCCGCTCCGATAATTGGTGTGTCTCTGCAGAAGACGCTAGCAGGTTTTTTTTATAGCTGCTCAGTAATAGCGGCTCCAATTAGTCATCTAATACCAATAAGATAAAGAAACAGTTTGCCTTCCTGTGGTCGACATCGTGGGAGAAGTGAGTTTGTTTTCTGCCCATGCAACAACTGTGGTCAGTGCGCAGGCACACTCTCACTAACATACACACACACACACACACACACACACAGACAGTTACACTCGGTCCACACGCGACATGAGGATACATGTTGGTTTTAACAGATGGTGAATCACTTTCTCTCCAGTACAGACATTATTCTCTCCCTCTCTTTCTCTATAATTAACTGGGTTTCAGTATCCAACCTTTGGGCTTTGCCGTCGCCATGGTTACCCAAACTCCAAAGCACTACTGTCTGTATTTGTATGTGTGTGTGACTACTGGCAAGTATGCTGTATGTAGTGTTCACACCCCTCTGTGTGAGTGCGTGTGCGTGTGTCTGTGTGCGTCTGCATGATTGTGCATACACGGGAGTCTTTTGGTTGCTTTGATGCCTTTGTGTCCCGACGCGGCTCAGATGCTGGTTCTGTTTTAAGCGCCTACACAGAGAACAGTGGTATTACATGGGATCATTCAGAATTCAACACGGGTCTATTGTACCTTACATAATACAATCTTAATTATTATATAATGCCATGAATAAAAATCCCAAGCAAAAATAATTAAAGAACGATAAAATAAAACCATAATTTATTCTGTACATACTGTTGAATGTCTTTTGTTATCTTGATTCATTAGATTGTACTCTTTTAGACAGTCTCTCGCCTCGAAGGCATTCATAGTGTTGCACTCAGTAGAACACTTAAAGTGTCGGTGAGAAAAAAAGAAAAGAACAAAATTGCTTGATGTAATCAATCAAATACGTTTATGCCCACTATCCTGATAGATGACCTCGTTAATAAGTGAGCTGTATTTCTTCTGTTTACCTTCCTTACTCATAGTCTTATAAACCACGCTGCTGTGTTCTATCATCTGACAAGCCTTCAAAGTCGTGGATCTATGACTCAAACTCGACTTCTTGGATTGTATATCACTGTCTCAACTCTACCCGAAGCCCCACACAGCCCCACCAACGCTATTTCATTTTCCCAGTTGGCAGTGTGCTGGAAAAATTAGTTTCTGAGGCTAGTTTGTTAACATTTGGTGCTATATTGTCCTTTCTTTCTGATGATGGCTGTCCAGAAACAGGCAGTGCCACCTCTCACAGAGACATTTCTAGAAGCGACGATGGAGCATGATTGCAAAAAAAGACGATTTCAGCTCTCTAAAACATCAGTAAGCGCCAGGCTTTGTTGTCAGCCCCCAAAGCCAACCCCCAACTGATGGCCGCCTCAGAAATACAGAAGGCAATTCAGCCATAAAATATGATATGTTTGAGTGGCGGAACTTCACTATCACTGTGTGATTGTGTTCTCTGGGCTTTATTGAAATGACATTTTGGGAAATATTGGACATGGACTGACATGAAGACAGAGCAGACAGTGGGGAAGTGGCTGAAAATACATTTCAACGAGATATGTCCTAAAAATGCATTAAACATCATGAACTGGCACATAAAAGTAAAAGCACCGACCAGCATATTGTCTATTTAAAGTGCACTGAAGGAACTACTCAGGGCTGTTTTACTAGCCAGGTTTTATTCACCTGGTCCAACTGACAACCTTTAACCTGCTAGCTGAGTGTGAGGAAACCGCTGACCCAAAGGACATCTGTCATCTGCTCATATTATTTTATGAGAAAGTCAAACAATCAATATATTGTTCGTATAATGACCAGATAGCATTGTTAGGTTAGTTCATTTCAAACTGCATGCATACTACTAGCTATGCAAAACATGCAGATATAAATAAAACAATTCTGTCTACAATTATATATGTTTGACAGTTAAGTTTGGAGTATTCTTTGTAAAACTGTTATTTTTGGTCGTGATATCACAGCTTTGTGATGCTGCTGGGACTTATTTACTTTATCTTCTGTTTGTTTATTTATTTTATTGCACCATTGTTTACTGTGTATTGTTCTTTGCTCTTTTAACTGTTGAAATGTTTCGGCCCCTGTTATTGCCAAATTGTTTTAATTGTATGCAATATAAATACACTTTACTTTCTTTCTGTTTACACCATTTTACGACTTTAGATTGGACAGATAAAGTTTTCTCCTAACTGATTTACATAGGACTAATCTCTAACTAACTAAACCTAAGCTTAAATTAAGACAATTATTATGTATTACCAAAAGACTAATACATTTTCTAATTTGCTGCTGCAATACAAGCAGTGTAAAATGGAGATGAGCAAACAGCCGCGTGAATGAAAAACAGTGTTTTCTGCATCACAGACTGCATTAAGTTCTTGTTGTGATGTGATCAGTTTGTGCTTTTGTGATATCACGGCTTGGTTCTGTGGCATTAGGAACGTACGGCTCAGCAAGTTTGCATTTATAACGTAATGCCTCATTGATAGTATTGTGAGTAAATGAAATGGATCTTTTCAGTCTCTAAACTAAAAAATCTCAAAAAAATCTGGCAGCTAAACTTTTATAGTCTATTTCAGTCCGAAACTCTGAACATAAGCTGGTCGGGACGAGGTTATGTGTGCAGCATAAATTATTATGGCGATCTAGCCGGGCTTCAAAACTCTGGCTTTAGGCTTAACATACCTCTAACCCACCAATCCAGCTTCTTGGTGCACCGCTCTCCTGCCACCAGTTTACTCCACCACCAACAACACCCTGGGGACTGTGGTTTGGGTTCTTTGCTGCACGTCGGTGCTGCAGCGTCACTCCTTCAGGCAGATATGTCTTTCTTTAAAAATGAAACCTTTCATTATTCCGATGGCCTTGGGCGTGTTTCTCAAAATGGACACTTATTAACGCGTATTACCCATTATGTGATATCACTCTTATGCACAGCCTGCAGCTAATCAGCAGAGGATTAATAAGAAACTTAATGGATACTTTTTATTTGTCTGGGCTTTTACATCCCAATGAGCTTTATTTCAGTTCACCATAATATCCATCAGCTCTTAAACAAGCTGTCACCTCAAATCGTCTCACACTGTCACATTAAAAAGCGTCTTCTTTCTCAGTTCATGCCATATGGAGCTGCACATTTTCAAATTAAGAGTGGAGAAATCCACTTTGGGAGATGTTAGTGAGACATATACAGAGAAGTATAGTGTGTTGAAAGGCTGGAATTAAGTGGGATATACCATTAATGAGGCAGTGGGGGGTGGTGAAAAAGTTGAAGAGTAAAGGATTCTGGAGAGGGAAAGAC
Source organism: Pseudoliparis swirei (assembly GCF_029220125.1). Classification (NCBI taxonomy): domain Eukaryota; kingdom Metazoa; phylum Chordata; class Actinopteri; order Perciformes; family Liparidae; genus Pseudoliparis; species Pseudoliparis swirei. Next base: position 17,592,711 of record NC_079406.1, on the reverse strand, counting down.
AGCTCTGGGATTTAGTCTCTCTACTCCCCTCTTTAAACTTGCCTGATACACTGTCTGAGTCGGTACCCACTTGGCACAATGCCTACTGGCAAAGAGTAACTAAAACAAGAGACGTCTCCCATGTGTTCTGACGTAACTTTGTCACTGTCCCTCGCGCAGAGATTATGTGCTTATCAGATTTTCCTAACATGGTTGCGGCGACCAAAATGTGTTCCAGGATCAGGGAGAGAATTGCAAAACCCCGATTTTTATGAGTTTATGGTCGGGTTCGAGTTGGAAGCGCTGCAGTCTGCAGATGTCCCCGGGCTAGCACTGCTGACTCCACACGTTCATGGATATGCGAGTGTGGAAAACACTTGGATATTGCATATGTCAGGAGCCAGCCAGCAATTTACACACACTATATATATATATATATATATATATGTATATATAGTTTGTGTAAATTGCTGGCTCGGTGATGAGGCTGGCGACTGCTCCTCCTGTATGTATAATGTATAAATATATATATATATATATATATATGTAATCGAGAGAGAAACATAGAGAGAGATAGCTCATTATATTATTATTCTATTTAAGCTACAATCACCTCCTTGTTCAGACTTTCTTTTTTTTAATACAAATTAAACCATCTTGCTTGCCTGTTTCTCACAGAGTTGTTTATTTTTCTTTGGACTGTAGCCTCAGCATGAGTTTACTCATTAGCTTTGCATGCAATGCCTCTCAGTCCTCATTGGCGGGACTCGGGCCTGCTGGTTCTCGTTCTACCGATCTAATCAGGGAGTTACACCTGCAATGCCAGGTGAATGCTGTTAATTGCTGGTTGGCAAACTCGGCAGCACTGAGGACTTGTTGAGAAATGCTGACACAAATGATAAATTATGTAATGAAGGACAAATGTGCGGCTTTTTTCCGTTCAGCTAGTAAATGTAAGCAGTTATTTAAGTCCACAAAGTTCGATGTAAAACTTGATTCTATATTTGCAGATCAGAGTTTCTGAACATCACGCCTACACACACATCAGTGGCAAAGAAAAGAAATGTTCTGAACTTAGCTGTTAATGAATACAGCGAAGTGGTGTTGCTGATGATGTGTTCAACACATTGGCGAAGGTTTAAGGGCGCAGTGTTTTTACACTGATTAGGAGGAGAGAAATTGTCATTTCTCTGTTGCAAGCGATCAACACTACCGATGCAACCTTGAATGCAGCAGTGGTCAGTACTGCAATTAGTATTAGTTGTTATTTGGCCTGCATTATTTTCATAAAGGATTAAACCCTATTCAATTTGAAATATCTTTAAAAGTGCGAAAGTGCCAAAGGTGACGCGTGTCTATGTGCCAGCCAACAGATATTGAAATTACACTGAAAAGCAAAACATTCTGACATCGGAGGAGCTTGTAGCAGGAAACATTTGGGATTCATTTCAAAACATTAGCCAATTAATTTTATTTTAATTGATTGATAAATTAATTGGCCATTATTTTCCGTTCCAAATTTATGATTTTATGCAGTTATGAGAAAAGGATATCTCTGTTGCAAACAAGAAATCAAAACTGCGAGTGTGGGTTCAGCTGTGGTCTGTGTTCAGTTTCATACATTTTCTGGAACTTCCGCCAGTTGATTGTTTGGTTGTTTCAACTCAAGTTGTTTTTCGTCATTGTTATTTTATGGACATTTCTTCTTTCTTGTCTGTCTTTCAGCCAACAAGACTCTGCTCGGCGGAGGTGGAGGTAAGTCACAACCTGTCTGATCCTTTGGCTGGGTGCGTTTGTGTTTGCTTGCCAAGGCACCTGTAGGCGTCACTTGTTATTAATAGTACAGCTTTGTGGTGCAAATACTCCCCGTGGATACCAAATCATTTCAAATGTTCCTTTAATCAAATGATGCAGTGCCCTGTACTCGCCAAAGAGAGTCGGGTCTGTCCGTATATGTCCTTGTTTGGTAGCAGGTAGCTCTCTGTTATGGCAGGTGTGCAAAGTGTGTTTGCATGCTGCGCTGTGTGTGTCTGTGTGTTTGTGCGTGAGCATAGGTGCGAAGTCGGTGGTTCATATATTATGGGTGTGGAGTGCTGAGGATATAAAGTCATTTTTCAGTGTATTGTTGAATAAGTGCTTTGCTGCATGCGCGTGATGTCAAACGTACAGGCTTAATCGATACTTGTAATACATAAGTACAGCTAATGCGGCAGCACCATTCATTTAAACTTGCACACACACATACATGCACACACACACACTCCACGTGTGTGTGTATGTGGGTGTGTCCTCTCCAAGATCCTTGAGAAAGTGGTCGCAAATCAGTTGTGCGACTTTCTACATCACAATAGTTTATTTAGAAAACACCACAGCACCGAGACAGCACTGGTGAAAATTACAAATGACCTCTTAATGGCAGCAGATAAAGGACTCCTCTCTGTCCTGGTCTTGTTAGACCTTAGTGCTGCATTCAACACCATTGACCATGACATCCTGTTACAGAGACTGGAGCAGTCGATTGGCATTTCAGGCACGGCACTAATTTGGTTTAAATCCTATTTATCAGATCGATCACAATTTGTATTTGTAAACGATGACGCCTCGATAACCACCAACGTTAATCACGGAGTTCCACAAGGTTCTGTGCTTGGACCAATTTTATTTACCTTATACATGCTTCCTTTGGGCAATATTATCAGGAAACATTCCATAAACTTCCATTGTTATGCAGATGATACTCAACTATATCTATCGATAAAACCAGAGGAGAGCAACCAACTCGGTAAAATTCAAGCATGTCTTAAAGACATAAAAACATGGATGACCTGCAACTTCTTGATGTTAAACTCAGACAAAACTGAAGTAATTTTAATCGGCCCTGAGCACCTCAGAGATCAATTATCTGGTGATGTGGTTTCTGTAGACGGCATTGCCCTAGCATCCAACACCACTGTAAAGAATCTTGGCGTTATCTTTGATCGGAACGTGTCCTTTAACTCCCACGTAAAGCAAATCTCAAGGACTGCATTCTTTCATCTACGTAATATTTCAAAAATCAGGCACATCTTGTTTAAAAAAGATGCAGAAAAATTGGTTCACGTTCGTTACTTCGAGACTGGATTACTGCAACTCCTTATTATCAGGCTGCTCTAATAAATCTCTTAGGTCCCTCCAGTTGATCCAGAATGCTGCAGCTCGTGTTCTCACTAAAACTAAGAAAAGAGATCACATCACTCCTGCACTAGCTGCTCTGCACTGGCTCCCAGTAAAATCAAGAATCACTTTTAAAATTCTTCTCTTAACGCACAAAGCCTTGATTGGTGATGCACCATCATATCTTAAGGAGCTTGTAGTACCATATTGCCCCACTAGAGAGCTCGCTCACTACATGCAGGACTACTTGTAGTTCCTAGAGTCTTAAAAGTAGAATGGGAGCCAGAGCCTTTAGTTATCAAGCTCCTCTTCTATGGAACCAGCTTCCACCTTCAGTCCGGGAGGCAGACACAGTCACCTCGTTTAAGAGTAGACTTAAGACTTTCCTCTTTGACAGAGCTTATAGTTAGGGCTGAATCAGGTTCACCTGGTCCAGCCCCTTGATATGCTGCTATAGGCTTATAGCTGCCGGGGGACGTTTTAGGATACACTGAGCACCTATCTCCTCTTTTTTCTCTCCTTAAGGATGAATTTTCATCTCTCAATCACACATTACTAACTCTGCTTTCTCCCCGGAGTCCTTTTGACTTCACGTCTCATGGGGTCATCGGACCCTATGAGACGGCATTGATCATATCTGCCTGATGGATCATCGAGGTCTGGGTCGTGGAATTCCTGCTCCTGACTACGCCACTGTCCTGTTGAGACTCCGCCCACTGTTGAGACTCCGCCCACTCCTCCTCTCTACCACCATCTGCCTGATGGATCGTGGAGGTCTCCATCGTGGAATATGCCTACTATGAACTATTCATACACTCTGTCATATTCATTGAATGTATTTAAACTCTAAATCTGTCATTCTGTACACATTACATCTATTGCATCTGTCCATCCTGGAGAGGGATCCTCCTCTGTTGCTCTCCTGAAGGGTTCTTCCCTTTTTTCCCAGCTGAAGGGTTATTTGGGAGATTTCCTGGTCCGATGCGAGGTTTTGGGGCAGGGATGTCTATGTGTTCAGATTGTAAAGCACTCTGAGACTAATTTGTGAAATTGGGCTATACAAATAAACTGAATTGAATTGAATTGAATTAATGCTTGCAAATGTGGGTGCTGATGCGTTTGCCTGCGGTTGTTTTCTGTTCCTTCATTTGGTCAAAAAGCTTTAGCCGCTCAGACCAGATCACTTAGACTGACATATTTAACCTTCATTTTGTATGTAATGTGTGAACGTGTTGTTGCTTTCCAGTCTCCATGGTGACATATCTCGTGGCACACCTGCATGTGTGCATGTGCATTTATATGCGAGTTCAGTGCATTTTCCTGAACAACTGAAAATGTGGTGTTGATGTAGTAAGTCTTCCACCCTCAAGGATGTACCCCAGCAATGCTTCAAGCCGTACAATTGGACAAGGGCCTCAAGGTCTCCTGCATCGTTCGATGTTGCTCTATAAAGACAGATGGCTTCCACCTGCGCTGGATGGCATATCAGGTAGGGCAGGTGAGCGCTGCTTCAATGACATCAACCGGGGTCTTCCTCGACATTCAACCTCTCCCTCAGAGCGTCTCAGCTCCCACATGCTTCACTCGGACCACCATCGTCTCCTTGGTGCCTAAGAGTGCCAAGGTCACCTCCACGAAGCCTGAGATCCCGGTGGTACCACCTTCAGGATCATGAAGTGCTTTGAGCTGCTGGTCAAATCATTCATCTGCTCCTTGCTGCCTCCCAAATCATGCCCGATGCAGTTGCCTATCACCCTCCAACCGTCTACAGATCGCCTTGGCACCCCTGCGGTTTGCAGCACGCCTCCTGGTCCTGGACAAAGGACACCCACCTTAATTTGCCCTGGCTTACTACAGTTCAGTATCCAATTCATGAGAGCTCCTTTCATTGACACCCTCAAGCCTGTGACTCGGTCAAGGGCTCAGACACAAATGAAGCTTCCCTATCGACGGGGAGGAATCCCTGGTGGAGTGAATCGCAGGACCAAGACGCCATCACACGGAATCACAATAATCACCAACACAGGCACCCCACCAAGCCCTCCCTCACCCCCCTTGTTCACATGAGCCACGACAGTTCCAACTCATTGTCAAGCTTGCTGGTCCAGCACCAATTGTTGTGTGGCTCATCACTGGGCCTTTGTAGGGCCATCCCACAGAGAGAGGGTCGCCACCCGAGGATGGGCTTGCTGACTGATTTCCTCCTCGCCTCACTCCAGCAAGACGCAGGAGATGATTGTGACTTGAGATGATTAACGGCCTCTGCACATCAACGTTCTGCATGCACTGCTCAGCGTGCTCTAGTTCCTCGGGCTCAACAATGGCAATGATTCTCACCTGGTCTGCCCACACACTGGTCTGTGCAGACGGAAGCCGGTGGCTTCTCCTTGAGGAGACTTCTTCCTGAGGAGACTGAAGAAGTTCCTCTCACCAATTCCCTACAGATGCACACAGAAAGCCACCTTAAGCATCCTGACACAGTGTGACACAGTGTGCTCAGCCAAGGAATCGCAAGCACCCGCAGTGACTGCGCAGTGTGGTCAGGACTGCAGTGGAGCCCATCGGTGAGGAGCTCCCAGCCCTGCAGGACATACACTTTGCGACTGGCAGGATCCTAAAGTGACTGCGGGACTCCAGCCTTCTGCCCTGTTCACCCCTGCTGCCTTCTGAAGGCTGGGCGGAGCATCCGTCTCGCACACAGAGACTGGAGAACAGTTTCTTTGGAGAAGCCATCAGGCTGCTCAATGGACACTGACACACACGATCGACCTTTTTTTTGCACCTTTATACTTTACACTTTACATTACACTCACTGTCACTTTCAGCCTTGTAGCCTTTCTCATACCTTCCTGCTTTCACCTGCTTTCAACCATTTGTCATCCATTTGTCTGTAGTGTGAAGTTATTTAGCATTATATATTATGTTTATGTTCAGTGGTGTGTACAGTATGTTATGTTATGTTATATTAAGGTTTATATGTTATTTTGTAAAGTGGTGTTAGTGGTGCCTTGTCCTGTTACAATCTCCCCCTGACATTCTGTCATTCTGTGTATCTGACAATAAAAGACTTGACTTGAAAGAGGCCATACATGTGTGTAGGTGTCCACCTGTTTACATTGGCTTAGTTATTTAATTGTTTTATTAAATGTATCCACAACATCCGTTTCAGTTCTAAAAATGTCCATCGATGGGCTACATATTCAACAACCACCATCTGCATCAGTGTTTTTTTTTAAGCTGTCTCTATCACTCTTGAACACTCTTTTGCTCTTTTGGTTTCTCTCCTCTCTTATTGTATGTATTTCCCCCTCTCTGTTTCCCCTCCAGCTCTGTCCTCAGGGGGTTGCTCCAGCAGATAGAGGCTACAGTAGGTGTTAATTAGAAAGCGAGTTAAGCGTGGAGACAAGGGGAAGAATGGAACAAACGAGAGATGGGAGGGAAATAAGGGTTAGAGCGAGAAGACGAGAGACAAAAGCAATAGAGGCCCAATAGATAACATACAGATGCAGAGGCTGAGCACAATGGAACAAAAACACACACAAATAATTCGGTATACAACTCCATACGCCGAGATCACCCTCGCATTATTCAGTCATTCATTAAATGTTGTCATCCGAGGTGAGGCAACAAAGGGTCTTTACTGCAGTGCTTTACCACTCGGGTCGCAATGGTAACTGAGAAAATGTCATTCAGTTACATCAAACACACACCTGCCAACATTGTTTTCTTCAATCTCCGCATCAACAACAAACTCATTGGCAGGAAATTAAAGTCTTTTTTTGAATGTCCAGTGGCTGCAGTCGCTCATTTATTCCAGAGCTTATCTTCCATTTCAACATTTCACTGCTTTGATTGATTTTTAAAATAGAAAACAAATCCCAGATAATGATTGGAGGTTCAGTGAGCCAGCCTGTATAAAGTGCATGGTAACTTACTCTGTGTGTGTGTGTATATGTATATGTATATGTATATATATATATATATATATATATATATATAAATGACACGCACACAACATGTATGTAGGTCATATGTGACCTTTGGGAAGCGGGAAGCATTGAAGGTTTATTTCCACAAGTTTGTAGCCTGCTCTGTCTATACGAGGGGTCATCAACCCGCGGCTCCGGTTTTTTAGCCCCTCTGTTGCGGCTCCCTGAGGCCTTGACAAAAAAAGTCTGTCTATTTATTTATGTTTTGCCCAGTGGACAATCATTCAAAGTGAACACCTCTTATCTTTGAGTTTGAGCTATTACTGTCACTGGAAAAAAAAAAAAAGGAATATTTAAAGTAAAATGTGCGTTACATCCTATTATGTCGCTGTCGAGCCTCTTTCCCTGCAGGTGGCTCATCATGATATGCAGAACCCAATGGTTAAAAAAAGAAAAGTCACGGAGAAAAATAGAGAGTTTGATTGTACGTGGACGTATTGATTTGCTCTCACTGCCAACGATGCTCGCTGACCTGTATGCTTTATATGTGACAGGAATGATCAAACCTGTAATTGAAAGACCTCCAGAACTAGCACTCAGCATTTGCTGAAAGGTATCAAGCTGCAGACGAGCGTAGAGTGATTTCTCAACTGCTGCAGCAAACAGAGTAAATAAATATACTTTCACGAAGTCTCCAAACCCAACTACTGCTGCTGGTTCTATGTCAGCTCGTGATATATTAAGGAGTCTGTTAGGGAAAACGTGTCCGTCCTCGTTTCCTAACTCCTCGGTGCTCTCGTCTAAAACGCTCAGTGTAAACGTAGCAGAAGACATGCGTTTTTAAATGGTTACGTTCAAATAATAAGTTATTGCATTTAAACCATCCTCGGTATTCTAGGAGCAGTGGGCTGCTGTGAAGCGCCCGGGGAGCAACTGGGGGTTCACGGTTTCGCTAAAGGACGCTTTGTATATTATTTGTGATTTCAAATAGCTTTTGCGTCTCCGGACACATTTTATTTGGTGGAAAATAGAGCCTAATGGCTCTTTGGATAGGAAAGGTTGCTGACCCCTGGTCTATACGAATGAGAGGCTGAATCTCACAACCTCATTTCAAGCCACAGTAAACACTTTCCAAGTTGCAATATCCTATTTACTTTTGAGCCGTGAAAGTTTTTGTTGTAACATGTGAACCTTCTCTAGTATACTGAGGTACCTTGTTTTCGTGCTCTGTAAGGAAGCAACATGTTCAGTTGAGATGCGTTTTGTTCTCTTGTGAAAAGGTCAAGGCCCCGATGGAAAGATATGTTCAGAATCCTTCACTTTCCTCCATCAGTGAATTGAAAGAGTTGCTAGTCCCTGTAAACATCCCTCCATAGTAGCCATGAAGACAGCCCTCTCTAGAGAAAGGCCACTGTAATCAAGTGAAGTAGGTGTGTTGGGAGAAGGGATGTATGATCCACCTTTTCCCCAATTCCGGAACTCAGGGTGTTTGAGCCGAGTCGAAAAACTGATCTGATACCAGTGCTCTCTTTTTCCCCAAATTAAAAAACTGAATATCACGCTGTGTGGAACTCAATGGAATAATTCATATGCAACGAAACCAAGAATTGCTGTGGTCCCAAAATCTGAAATACACTGCATTTTATAATGACATTTACAAATGAAATGTATGTAATGCAGATTGTCACGTCTGTCTGGTACCCAATGGGCTTAATAAGGACTGTATCAGTGTGATATCATGCATGCTTTTTTACCAAATGTGCTCTTTGTGTGCAGATAACGATTTACTAGTGAGCTCCATATGGGAAGGGGTCGCCTCATGGCCAGTATGGACAGGAACATGGCCCCCCATTAACGCTCTTTCCCTGCAGTGTCTCTTCAATGTATCCGGGGTTTCTACACATTGAACACTGCTGGAATACCATTAGCAATGTGTTCATTTTATTTACTAGATTTTGACACAAGACTGAGCGTGAAGACCGGATGATAGTCACCCTTTATGAAGGAGTCGTTGTGCATCTTCACATCTTCAACAAACCAGTTGACTCACAGTAAAGTTGGATGTATACTTGATGTGAGGAGTTAACAATAATATTATCCAAGATTCCTGAAGCAGAGTTATTGAGTTATAATTGAATTATAATTAATTGGATTTTATCAGCTAACATCCACAATGCAATGTGCTGTACTTGCATAAAACATATTGATCAAAAAGAGACACAAAGTTACAAACACAGGCGGCTGGTATTGGAGAGCCTGTTCTGGTACTGTGGTCATGTGAACCAGCCATTAAGACGGTGCCTGCGTATGATTGGTTTGGTGTCTTAAGGTATCCGGACATGGCTCACAATAAATGAGCACGATCCCAATTAATATTTCATCCACTTAAAAAAAATTGTATTTGGAAAAAGAACAAAATCCTCTTGCACACTGGATTTTCTTGCCCAGCTTGGTTTGTGTGTGCTGACGTCTATAATCAATCCTCCAGGACGGGGATGAGGTTTGATTCCCTGCTCTGGAAGTGTTTCGGCTGTTGTTCCCGTGTGTTTGCAGTGCAGCCCTCCTCTCTGCTTTCTGCCTGTCTGGATGAGGAGAATAAAATCAGGCAGTGGTCGGGCTTGTCTGCTTGACTTTCAGAACAAGTGAACAAGCATGTACTGTGAATAAAGGGAGAGAGCAGAAGATTGGTTTTATCGTGCGGAGATGAGACAAGAGGCAAAGAGCACTTTACCTTCCACCAACAGTGTCTCTGTCTACATAAAGTCCCTGCATGCTTCACCACCATAATTGTGTTGTTGAAGTTCACAGGGGCATTTAACAGAGTTCTGCATGTTCACTTTATCAATACAAGGTCATATATATATATACATACAGTGCATCCGGAAAGTACAAATTTGTGCACATTTATTAAAAATAAAGAACGAAAACATAACATGTACATAAGTATTCACAGCCTTTGCTCAATACTTTGTTGAAGCACCTTTGGCAGCAATTACAGCCTCAAGTCTTCTTGGGTATGATTCCACAAGCGTGGCACACCTATTTCTGGGCAGTTTCTCCCATTCTTCTTCGCAGAACCTCTCAAGTTCCATCAGGTTGGATGGGGAGCGTCGGTGCACAGCCATTTTCAGATCTCTCCAGAGATGTTCAATCGGGTTCAAGTCAGGGCTCTGGCTGGGCCACTCCAGGACATTCACAGAGTTGTCCCGAAGCCACTCCTTTGTTATCTTGGCTGTGTGCTTCAGGTCGTTGTCCTGTTGGAAGATGAACCGTCGCCCCAGTCTGAGGTCCAGAGCGCTTTGGAGCATGTTTTCATCCAGGATGTCTCTGTTGTACATTGCTGCATTCATCTTTCCCTCAATCCTGACTAGTCTCCCAGTTCCTCCCGATGAAAAACATCCCCACAGCATGATGCTGCCACCACCATGCTTCACTGTAGGGATGGTATTGGCCAGGTGAGGAGCAGTGCCTGGTTTCCTCCAGACATGACGCTCGGCATTCAGGCCAAAGAGTTCAATCTTTGTTTCATCAGACCAGAGAATTGTTTCTCATGGTCTGAAAGTCCTTCAGGTGCTTTTTTGCAAACTCTAGGCGGGCTGTCATGTGCTTTTTACTGAGGAGTGGCTTCCGTCTGGCCACTCTACCAAACAGGCCTGATTTGTGGAGTGCTGCAGAGATGGTTGTCCTTCTGGAAGGTTCTCCTCTCTTCATAGAACAACGCTGGAGCTCTGTCAGAGTGACCATCGGGTTCCTGGTCACCTCCCTGACTACGGCCCTTCTCCCCCGATCGCTCAGTCTGGCTGGGCGGCCAACTCTAGGAAGAGTCCTGGTGGTTCCAAACTTCTTCCATTTCCGGATGATGGAGGCCACTGTGCTCATTGGGACTTTCAATGCTGCAGAATCTTTCTGTACCCTTCGCCAGATCTGTGCCTCGATACAATTCTGTCTCGGAGGTCTATAGATAATTCCTTGAACTTCATGGCTTGGTTTATGCTCTGATATGCACTGTCAACTGTGATACCTTATATAGACAGGTGTGCCTTTCTCAATCATGTCCAATCAACTGAATTTAGCACAGGTGGACTCCAATCAAACATCTCAAGGATGATCAGTGGAAACAGGATGCACCTGAGCTACATTTTGAGTGTCATGGCAAAGGCTGTGAATACTGATGTACATGTTATGTTTTCGTTCTTTATTTTTAACAGATTTGCACAAATTTGCAAAAAACAGTTTTCACTTTGTCATTATGGGTTTTTGTGTGTAGAATGTTGAGGAAAATAATGAATTTAATCCATTTTGGAATAAGGCTGTAACATAACAAAATGTGGAAAAAGTGAAGCGCTGTGAATACTTTCCGGATGCACTGTATATATATATATGTGCATGTGTGTGCGTGCATCTACCAAACCAGTCCCATCCTAAATGTTGCCTTGGCAACAAGCTGACTGAAGTAAATGAGTGTCCTGGCTCTGCTGAGGGATTGTGGGAAAGCAATATGCCAGCGTTCCGCCCCATTAGTTTGACGGACAACCTGTTTGGCCTATAAGAGGTCAGCTGGCAAGGGCAGCCATATTAGTATTCCATAGGAGAGCGCTCAGGTGTGTGTGTGTGTGTGTGTGTGTGTGTGTGTGTGTGTGTGTGTGTGTGTGTGTGTGTGTGTGTGTGTGTGTGTGTGTGTGTGTGTGTGTGTGTGTGTGTGTGTCCTCGTTCCTAACTCCTCGGTGCTCTCGTCTAAAACGCTCAGTGTAAACGTAGCAGAAGACATGCGTTTTTAAATGGTTACGTTCAAATAATAAGTTATTGCGTTTAAACCATCCTCGGTATTCTAGGAGCAGTGGGCTGCTGTGAAGCGCCCGGGGAGCAACTGGGGGTTCAAGGTTTCGCTAAAGGACGCTTTGTATATTATTTGTGATTTCAAATAGCTTTTGCGTCTCCGGACACATTTTATTTGGTGGAAAATAGAGCCTAATGGCTCTTTGGATAGGAAAGGTTGCTGACCCCTGGTCTATACGAATGAGAGGCTGAATCCCACAACCTCATTTCAAGCCACAGTAAACACTTTCCAAGTTGCAATATCCTATTTACTTTTGAGCCGTGAAAGTTTTTGTTGTAACATGTGAACCTTCTCTAGTATACTGAGGTACCTTGTTTTCGTGCTCTGTAAGGAAGCAACATGTTCAGTTGAGATGCGTTTTGTTCTCTTGTGAAAAGGTCAAGGCCCCTATGGAAAGATATGTTCAGAATCCTTCACTTTCCTCCATCAGTGAATTGAAAGAGTTGCTAGTCCCTGTAAACATCCCTCCATAGTAGCCATGAAGACAGCCCTCTCTAGAGAAAGGCCACTCTAATCAAGTGAAGTAGGTGTGTTGGGAGAAGGGATGTATGATCCACCTTTTCCCCGATACCGGAACTCAGGGTGTTTGAGCCGAGTCGAAAAACTGATCTGATACCAGTGCTCTCTTTTTCCCCAAATTAAAAAATTGAATATCACGCTGTGTGGAACTCAATGGAATAATTTATATGCAACGAAAACACGAAACCAAGAATTGCTGTGGTCCCAAAATCTGAAATACACTGCATTTTATAATGAAATTTACAAATGAAATGTATGTAATGCAGATTGTCACGTCTGTCTGGTACCCAATGGGCTTAATAAGGACTGTATCACTGTGATATCATGCATGCTTTATTACAAAATGTGCTCTTTGTGTGCAGATAACGATTTACTAGTGAGCTCCATATGGGAAGGGGTCGCCTCATGGCCAGTATGGACAGGAACATGGCCCCCCATTAACGCTCTTTCCCTGCAGTGTCTCTTCAATGTATCCGGGGTTTCTACACATTGAACACTGCTGGAATACCATTAGCAATGTGTTCATTTTATTTACTAGATTTTGACACAAGACGGAGCGTGAAGACCGGATGATAGTCACCCTTTATGAAGGAGTCGTTGTGCATCTTCACATCTTCAACAAACCAGTTGACTCACAGTAAAGTTGGATGTATACTTGATGTGAGGAGTTAACAATATTATCCAAGATTCCTGAAGCAGAGTTATTGAGTTATAATTGAATTATAATTAATTGGATTTTATCAGCTAACATCCGCAATGCAATGTGCTGTACTTGCATAAAACATATTGATCAAAAAGAGACACAAAGTTACAAACACAGGCGGCTGGTATTGGAGAGCCTGTTCTGGTACTGTGGTCATGTGAACCAGCCATTAAGACGGTGCCTGCGTATGATTGGTTTGGTGTCTTAAGGTATCCGGACATGGCTCACAATAAATGAGCACGATCCCAATTAATATTTCATCCACTTAAAAAAAATTGTATTTGGAAAAAGAACAAAATCCTCTTGCACACTGGATTTTCTTGCCCAGCTTGGTTTTTGTGTGCTGACGTCTATAATCAATCCTCCAGGACGGGGATGAGGTTTGATACCCTGCTCTGGAAGTGTTTTGGCTGTTGTTCCCGTGTGTCTGCAGTGCAGCCCTCCTCTCTGCTTTCTGCCTGTCTGGATGAGGAGAATAAAATCAGGCAGTGGTCGGGCTTGTCTGCTTGACTTTCAGAACAAGTGAACAAGCATGTACTGTGAATAAAGGGAGAGAGCAGAAGATTGGTTTTATCATGCGGAGATGAGACAAGAGGCAAAGAGCACTTTACCTTCCACCAACAGTGTCTCTGTCTACATAAAGTCCCTGCATGCTTCACCACCATAATTGTGTTGTTGAAGTTCACAGGAGCATTTAACAGAGTTCTGCATGTTCACTTTATCAATACAAGATCATATATATATACAGGACTGTCTCAGAAAATTAGAATATTGTGATGAAGTTCTTTATTTTCTGTAATGCAATTAAAAAAACAAAAATGTCATGCATTCTGGATTCATTACAAATCAACTGAAATATTGCAAGCCTTTTATTCTTTTAATATTGCTGATTATGGCTTACAGCTTAAGAAAACTCAAATATCCTATCTCTAAATATTAGAATATCATGAAAAAGTATACTAGTAGGGTATTAAACAAATCACTTGAATTGTCTAATTAACTCGAAACACCTGCAAGGGTTTCCTGAGCCTTGACAAACACTCAGCTGTTATAAATCTTTTTTTTACTTGGTCTGAGGAAATATTAAAATTTTATGAGATAGGATTTTAGAGTTTTCTTAAGCTGTAAGCCATAATCAGCAATATTAAAAGAATAAAAGGCTTGCAATATTTCAGTTGATTTGTAATGAATCCAGAATGCATGACATTTTTGTTTTTTTAATTGCATTACAGAAAATAAAGAACTTTATCACAATATTCTAATTTTCTGAGACAGTCCTGTATACATACAGTGCATCTGGAAAGTATTCACAGCGCTTCATTTTTTCCACATTTTGTTATGTTACAGCCTTATTCCTAAATGGATTAAATTCATTATTTTCCTCAACATTCTACACACAAAAACCCATAATGACAAAGTGAAAACTGTTTTTTGCAAATTTGTGCACATTTATTAAAAATAAAGAACGAAAACATAACATGTCCATAAGTATTCACAGCCTTTGCTCAATACTTTGTTGAAGCACCTTTGGCAGCAATTACAGCCTCAAGTCTTCTTGGGTATGATTCCACAAGCGTGGCACACCTATTTCTGGGCAGTTTCTCCCATTCTTCTTTGCAGAACCTCTCAAGTTCCATCAGGTTGGATGGGGAGTGTCGGTGCACAGCCATTTTCAGATCTCTCCAGAGATGTTCAATCGGGTTCAAGTCAGGGCTCTGGCTGGGCCACTCCAGGACATTCACAGAGTTGTCCCCAAGCCACTCCTTTGTTATCTTGGCTGTGTGCTTCGGGTCGTTGTCCTGTTGGAAGATGAACCGTCGCCCCAGTCTGAGGTCCAGAGCGCTTTGGAGCATGTTTTCATCAGGATGTCTCTGTACATTGCTGCATTCATCTTTCCCTCAATCCTGACTAGTCTCCCAGTTCCTCCCGCTGAAAAACATCCCCACAGCATGATGTTGCCACCACCATGCTTCACTGTGGGGATGGTATTGGCCAGGTGATGAGCAGTGCCTGGTTTCCTCCAGACATGACGCTTGGCATTCAGGCCAAAGAGTTCAATCTTTGTTTCATCAGACCAGAGAATTGTTTCTCATGGTCTGAGAGTCCTTCAGGTGCTTTTTTGCAAACTCTAGGCGGGCTGTCATGTGCTTTTTACTGAGGAGTGGCTTCCGTCTGGCCACTCTACCAAACAGGCCTGATTTGTGGAGTGCTGCAGAGATGGTTGTCCTTCTGGAAGGTTCTCCTCTCTTCATAGAGCAACGCTGGAGCTCTGTCAGAGTGACCATCGGGTTCCTGGTCACCTCCCTGACTAAGGCCCTTCTCCCCCGATCGCTCAGTCTGGCTGGGCGGCTCTAGGAAGAGTCCTGGTGGTTCCAAACTTCTTCCATGTCTGGATGACGGAGGCCACTGTGCTCATTGGGACTTTCAATGCTGCAGAAATCTTTCTGTACCCTTCGCCAGATCTGTGCCTCGATACAATTCTGTCTCGGAGGTCTATAGATAATTCCTTGAAATTCATGGCTTGGTTTATGCTCTGATATGCACTGTCAACTGTGATACCTTATATAGACAGTGTGCCTTTCTCAATCATGTCCAATCAACTGAATTTAGCACAGGTGGACTCCAATCAAACATCTCAAGGATGATCAGTGGAAACAGGATGCACCTGAGCTAAAGGTTGAGTGTCATGGCAAAGGCTGTGAATACTTATGTTCATGTTATGTTTTCGTTCTTTATTTTTAACAGATTTGCAAAAATGTGCAAAAAACAGTTTTCACTTTGTCATTATGGGTTTTTGTGTGTAGAATGTTGAGGAAAATAATGAATTTAATCCATTTTGGAATAAGGCTGTAACATAACAAAAAGTGAAGCGCTGTGAATACTTTCCGGATGCACTGTATATATTATATATATATATGTGTGTGTGTATATATATATGTGTATGTGTGTATATATATGTGCATGTGTGTGCGTGCATCTACCAAACCAGTCCCATCCTAAATGTTGCCTTGGCAACAAGCTGACTGAAGTAAATGAGTGTCCTGGCTCTGCTGAGGGATTGTGGGAAAGCAATATGCCAGCGTTCCGCCCCATTAGTTTGACGGACAACCTGTTTGGCCTATAAGAGGTCAGCTGGCAAGGGCAGCCATATTAGTATTCCATAGGAGAGCGCTCAGGATTGTGTGTGTGTGTGTGTGTGTGTGTGTGTGTGTGTGTGTGTGTGTGTGTGTGTGTGTGTGTGTGTGTGTGTGTGTGTGTGTGTGTGTGTGTGTGTGTGTGTGTGTGTGTGTGTGTGTGTGTGTGTGTGTGTGTGTGTGTGTGTGTGTGTGTGTGTGTGTGTGTGTGTGTGTCCTGGCTTGTCTCAATGTGTGCGTCTGAGTTTGTTTGTGTGCCCTGCTGGGGGTTGCGGGATGCTCGCCAGGTAAGCATATCGCCAATTATCACTACCCAGTCCCCATACTTCCCTGCCTGTCGCCCCCAAAGTCGGCCAATATCGAGCCTGTGAGGGAGGAATGATAACACCTAAACTGGTCAGCCGCCTGCTTAGCTGGCTGGTCACTGGTCTCCAGAAGCCAAAACACTCATTTCTAGCCCTCTCTGCGTCCATCCATCTATTGCATCCCTTTTATTCTTTCTCCTCTCTAAACCCCCGCTTCCCATTCATCTCCTCCCCTTTTGTTTTTAGCCCCTTTATCTCTCTCTCTCTTCACCTACCCAGCCTTTTTTTTTTGTTACACTTGATCCCCTTCCAAAACCATTTCTCTTTGTCCACCTGTGCTCTTCAATCCCTCGTCTCATCTTTCTTTGTCTCTGTGTGAGTTTCGCCATTGTTTTTTTATTTACTCTATCCCATCTCATATTTGCTTCATATTGGCATCAGTGCCAGAAAACGTTGATCTGGTATTTTGTATGGTAAGGAAGCTGAATGATGAATTCTGTTTTTTTAATATGGAAATGAGTTTGACACCTAAAAGATTTTTGTTGTTGTCTATTAATCTAAATTAAATTCATGACTAATTCATGCTGGTATCTGTTGGTGGCATTAGGTGTCGCTAATTACGGCTGATTGTTGAGTTGTTCAGGTACGCCATTTGCATGTGACGGAGTCAGTGGAGTATGAACAAGCATCTGAGGTGTGTGTGTGTGTGTGTGTGTGTGTGTGTGTGTGTGTGTGTGTGTGTGTGTGTCACAAAATGTTTAAAACAAGACGGACCAGTGTCTGAAATCCATCCAAACTATCGTGTCGGCAACATGTACTTTGAGCTATATTCTAATGTCAACATGCTAACATTAATAATATGCTGATGTCTGGCTGGTATAATATTTACCATGTTCATCATCTTAGTTTAGCATATTATCGTACTAACATTTGCTAATTTGCTCTAAACACAAGAGTTGCACAGTAGAGATAATAAGAATATCATTAGTCTTGCAAGTATTTAGTCATAAAACAAAGAATGTATTGGCACAAGATGACACGTTTAGATCACCAAAGTTGTGATGATTGATCCCCTGGGGACCATGAATGTGTGCTAAAAAATTGCATGGCAATCCAATGAGATATTGTTCACAGTCGACAGCGATGCAACTAGTTTGGCCAAAACCACAAGAGACACGGTCCGCAAATGACAAACGTGTGAAAATCAATGTGTAGTAGTATCATCTAAATGTTTAATATATAAGAGAAATTCAAACATTTTCATTCAGTTATTTTGCCCTTTCCAGATGGACTTGATATTGTTCTCTACAAGTACTAGATATTATTGCCATCCTTGAGCACACATTCACCTGAATATGTGAAGAAGTACTGCTGGTGCAGCTTTACTTCAAACAATCTTCCATGTGCACCTCCGCTCTGCTCATGGATCCCCCCTTCATATTTCTAAGCGCATTGAAGTGACAGAACCGTGTCTGAATCTACTAGCAGCATGCGGTGCTCATGCTGGGCTATTACACCGGCTCCCACAGAGCCAGAAGTTACCACGGTCCAAAAGAAAGCCAACATTGGCTGTCGAGTGAATGTAGTGAAAGGGACAGCTCTTTATATTGGAGAGGGGGCAGTCACGGAGAGACTCGATAGGTGTATGGATGTTTGTTAACCCTGCTCGCCGTGTTCCAGAGAGAGTGATGTATTCGGTCTCTCATGTGTATGCTGCATTTGAAGGTTGCGCGCCACCCCAAATGTGAAATGACATAAAGGACACTGCAGTGATGTGTCTGTGTATATCCGGTACTGCCCTCCAAAGAAGAACATTCACTTCAGCAAGTACCTCAAAATTACACGTTTACATTCAAGTGACAAAGTCCCCCAATGGGTGGAGCAATTATGATGGGAGCAAACTAGGAAGGGTCCGATCTTACGGAGCAGCAAAGTCTGCTCCTATGAACAGCGCTGGACTGTGAAGCTGTGTTGGTGGCTTTAGTGGTTTTAGTGGCCCAATCGGTTGTTTTCAACACTAGCCCCAAACATGCATGTTGAGCTGCAAAAAGCACAACTGTGATGGAGCCTGCAGAAGCTTTTCAGAGTAGATGCCACCAGTGAACAACTTTTACAGGAATAAATGTGGCACCATTTTTGAGCACGGTATCCAGTTCTGATATACTGTAGTAAATCCATGGTCGGGAGGACCCAGGCTAGATGGATAAGTCAACAACACTTTGGACTTTAAAATGGAGGACAGCTGTTTGTCAGCTTTTCCAATTACAAGTCCACTCCCATTTCTTATATTATGTCCACGAATGATGCGGCACCTTAACTCTCGTGCTTATTAATTCTCATGAAGACGACAAAGTCCTTATTTGAACCAAAACCATCCTCTGTCCCTAAACCTCTCACGTTCTTATTGTGCCTAAACATTTGTAACCACGGTGTGTTTGTGTTTATTTGTTATATTGTTGGAATCTCAATTAGGAATAAAGCACAACTAATTTAGGATAATTTATCCTGATGTTGAGAAACATCAATGCCAAAGTTAAAGGAAGCATGGAGCTGCACAAACATTACACATTAGTCGGCTGCCTAATTGTTTTTGCAACATCCAGCAATCACTGGTTCCACTTAATTCACTGTCCTCCAAACAGCTTGTGTATGTTAGGACACGTGTTACTTAATCTTGGCTTTGAGCTTCATGTGCTCACATGCAAACGCGCCCTGTTGTGTATGTTGTGTAGAAGATTAACTGTGAATGCATCTGTAACCACGCATTGTGAGTGTGTGGGCAGAGAGGTTGCGAGGTCAAAAAGCATTGGTGTCGCTCAAGGAAGTAGTCCTCTCATGGAGATGGGAGACAGTTTTCACACACACACACACACACATACACTCCCTCATGTATCTGTCAAACAAGGAACAACATAAGAGGTATTGTTGAGTTGTGTTTTAGTTACATTTCCATTCCCTTTCCTTTTGATTCTGTTATTCATGCCCGTTTCTTTATCTCACTCCACACTTCTTACATGTGCTGCTCTTTCCCTTCCCCTCCCTTCCTCCTTCACTTTTATATCTCTCCATCTTATCACACTTATTCTCTACTTCAGAGTTGGGCTGCTTCAAAGTGTGTGTGTGTGTGTGCATATGAAGAGTCCTTGAAGTGACACACTAACTTTGAAGCAGCCCAACACACTCAGTGTCAGCATGGTTTCTGAGCTTGTTTCGTGCACCCTGAGGAGGTAGCCAGTGTTCAGAGTTCGCCTTTTTACAACCTCACACGTGTGCTTAGCTCACAGTGCGGCCCAGTTCAACACGGCACAGCATGACATGGCACACTGCAGCTCAGCATGGCGTGCGAAATGCCAACTTAACACAATAACGTTCAGATAGCACCAGGCTCCCGCCCAGAGCTGCTCGGTTTGGTGAAACACACCGCTGTAGCAGCTGCTCTGTAACCAGTCAGACGGAGATAAGAGCCATCGGCCAACACGCTGAGCTGTGACATATGGATGGGTGTTATTGTACTATTTTCACCAAGTGCTAAAAGACTCACAGTGCTGTGACAAACTCATTTCTGACAGATGTGTTTTATTCTGGGTTTATTATGCATTATTGACGCCAGCCTCCTGCATTAGACCTCTGAGTTATTTCAAAAGAAAAGCAGAGTATCGAGCCAGGGCCTTACCAGGCTGCTAATGCTCGTGACACATTGGCTATTAACAATAACATTTAAATATACGCAGTATGTTACCCCTATGGCATTTACAGTGTTTGCTATTAATTTGTTTAGCCAACTACATTATGAAGAAAGCATAATTCATCTTAACATTACGCTAATATAGGCAGTGCCCCAGTTCTGTATGCAGGTTGCAGTTTGTGCAAAGCTCACCATGTTCACACGGTGCAGGATTCACGTCCACAGTCCGGCATGCAGTTGAGTTTAAGTAAACAAAAATCAAGTGAGCACATCTGTCTTCGGCTTTCACCAAGAGGACGATCTTTCCTTAACCAAAACAAATGACTGACTGCACAAAGATAACAATCATTCTATAGTTAAACATTTACATGATCTATTGAAAAAGAACATGGTACAAATCAAATGACATATATTGTCAGTAAACATTTTCCAGATACATTCTGTAACATTTTGCAATGTTGCACATACTTAAATTTAAATGTATCTTTGGGATAGGGGTATAAAACGAAATCTGCAACATCCCCAGTTTATGTCCAAATCTCTGGTGCATGTCATCCATCCTCCAGTTCTCTGTCCCCTTGTTTCCTGTCAACTCTACATCGATAACTTACTTAAAAATGCATAAAATGTCCGAGGATTGCTTTTTAAAACGTTCCCTGACAAAGTGGCAAGACCTAAACTTCTGTTTTCTACTCTTTCTTGATGATCAACAAACCTGATTTACTGTCAGAAAAGAGGAAACTATGCAAAATAGGAACCAGGATGCATCCTTTTTCACTTTAATTCTACACCTAATCACACCTTGCTTTCCACAGAATTTAAATATAAAAAGATAAAATCTGAATAACGAATGTGCATCTTTTGCTTCCGTTCTTTGATGTCTACCTACAAGCCAGCACTAGGACAGGGTTGTGGCTTTATGTTGCATATGTCTGTTTTTATGTTAAAAATTGTATTTAAATATTTTGGCTTTAAATTGTTCCTTAATGCTAAATGATTTTATATTTTGCTTTCCCCCTTTAGCATTCAAACCTGTTGTCCCTTTTTTAATCTTAATATGTCTCAAGTGTGAATTCATTAAAGTTAAATGCTGCTTTCTTGACCGAACGGTAATAATAAAACTGTTGAGATTGAGTTTGTATAAATAATAACTTTCAGAAAATGTGTCTAACTGCAAAGATTGTGACTCAAACTGGTAATTGGCACAGCTCTAAAATTGCTTTTCCTGCATCATTGCCTTTTTGGAAAGGAAGACAGTCACAGCCTTTATATGTGGTGTGGATCAAAGACGGTTACAGATTCATAAAAATGTAATCAAAGAAGACTAATTGACTAGAAAGTATAAGTCAGGTGAGGCCTTAATAACCCATTTTATTAAGTAATTAACTAAGGCCCTAAAATCCATTCAATAGACACACTGAGACATATTATTAGACTTATTAAGGTTTTGGGGGGGGGGGGATGTGTGTGTGTACAGTGTAAAACACACAAAGACAAATTTTGTTGAATTTGTGGGCTATACAAATAAACTGAATTGAATTGAATTAAAAAGAAGACGGAAAATACGACGATTATCCAGGTCCTTTCAGCTTGAAGCATTGACACCTGTAAATGTTTCAGCTTGACTTCAAACATTTCGAGTCTTTGTCGTCAGGATTCCCTGAACTCTCCTGTCCTCTCCTCTCCAGTGGACGGAGCGATCCACCGCGCTGCAGGTCCACTGCTGAAGAAGGAGTGTGCGTCCCTCCACGGCTGTGAGACCGGAGAGGCCAAGATCACATGTGGCTACGGCCTCCCAGCAAAGTGTGAGTATATGACGTGTGAATGTGACGTGTAACTTCCAGCTCCCTCGATGTGGTTTTATTGGGCTGCCTCCAGGTGTGAAACTGTAGGAAAGTGAGACAGTGATGCAAAAGAGCAAACTGCACAGTTACTTTTCTTTTTTAGCTTATTTTATTAGTGTTCAGAATCTCACATACACATATTGACATTTTTCAGATTCTTTGTATAAAGAGAAGTAAAAAACAAAAAAATAAACACATATGCAAATAAAGAAACAAAAACAATACCATAGTAACAAAACTATAAATAAATAAGGCAGGGAGAAATCATTTTCTATAGAGTAAAGAAATACAGTCAGGCCATTTATCTGTGACATAGTTGCACCACTCACACAGTTACTTTTCTAGAGATAAATTAAGGTTAGATAACCTCATGAAGAACATTTAAATAAGGCAACTCTGTTGTCCAAAAATATGCAACAGGAACATTTTCATCTTCACATAAAAGTACACAACTTAACTGAACAGTTTTTCTTTCTACTTGAAGTAGATCCGTTTTTCTTTCCAGCCCAAGAAACTCAGAGGTATCTGCAATAATCTCATTTACTGACTTCCATTTATAGCAATGTAAATGCCACTGAATTATTAAGTGGCACTGCATTGTGGCGTGTATAATACGATGAAACTGAAGATTCAACTTGACAGAAAAAGCTTTTCGAGGTGTTTAGTTCTGAAGGAGAAAAAAAATTCTCCTCCAGCTTCTCTGACATCTAAAGCATAACATGTGGCTGTGGGAAGAGCCTCGGTTCTTGATGTAGACATCAAGAAGAACTGAACAGCAGTAACTACACTCTGAAAACTACAGTCTCTTCCTGTTTCTACACACGGGCTTGTCTGCAATAGGGTTGCAATATACTATTATATCCATTTAGATTGATCTGTAGATTATTCTTTTTTGTATTATTGACTCAAGTGATTGTTTTGGGGCTGAAGACGACAAGAAATCAACAAAAACATCTGGGGCTGGAGTTTGAAAATAGTCAGACATCATTAGTCACTCACATCTTTTGGTAACATTAGCTCAAGGCTACATTAGCTTCTAGCATAATACACCCACATCTCTGAACTGTTGGCGGTTGAGGTGCATTGTGGTTAATATAAGCGCCAGGTAAAAAAAGATGACATCTCTGTTTTGTTGTCAATTTTGATCCTTTTTTAATCAGTAGATACACACAATATTATTTGTTTATGCAAAGCATTACACACAGTTCAAAGCGTTCCCATGCGTGACACTTGCCCACCACTGTAATGGCAAACACACAGCATGACGCCAATAGATAGTGCAATAATGCTCTTGCCAAGCTCTGTATAATATAATGACCATCCAGGTGTGTGTGTGTGTGTGTGTGTGTACACGTGCCCACACACACACTAACCCATGCGTGCGAGTAAGAGAGATTAAAAGAACACTGAGTCTGTGTGATATCAGCTTATGGTTCCACAGAGAGTTTAAGTTCACAGTAAAAGGAAAGCAGAAAAAAGTAAGGAGAAGCGATGATAAAGGTGAGCTCAAGGCGGAATGGAGAGCAGGAGGAGAAGATAAAGATAAGGAGGGAGTGGGAGAGCGGTAAAAGAAATAAAAAATAAAACAAAGCAGCGTGGGGGAGGAGACCAATGTGAGGAGAGCTCCAGACGCAAGGGAATTAGTGAGCAGATAAGTTCTAAGATCGCCTCTTCTCTCTTTGTTGGTTGTTAACTTTGTGGATGTTCGCTGTAATGTTTGAGTAGATTCTGCTGCTCGTCACAGTTGTCCTCATGTGTGCTTTTGTATCTCTCCCACTCTTAGTCGTGTTGTGTTGATGTGCCTACTGTGTGTTTACTTGTGTCTGGGTTGCTCTAAAGATCATTTGGTAACATGATGGTCCAAAACGTTTCTATTGTCTCTTAATGGCTCTCAACATGGCGACGGCTGAACTGTGCCAAGAGCAGTAACAGCAAAACAACGGCTCAAGTAATGACGGTAATGTGAACAAAGTTGTTCCTCTGCTCAGGTAGACGTTACTCCTTTGAAGGGGAGTTCATCAGTGTGCGGTGCCTGTCAGGTCCCATCACTCTTACCTGTAACTATCTGTCAGCGTGAGATATGTAAGACAATCGCACTGACTGACTAACTGTGTGTGTGCGAGGGGGGCGTTGCCCAGCATGTGGTCTGGAGACTAGCTCTTCCCTGACAAAATATTAAGTCTCAAGAATAATTCAACACTCCAATGCTTAAACACACACAACAGGGCTTGATTACCTCTCAGCATGAGGGGAGAGATGTGAGACGCACAGAAAGCAAAGGAGGGGTAACAAAGCAGTCAGAGTACTGTGTAAAGCCAGAGCGCCGCCGTGGAGAAGAGAAAGAAAGGAAAATGAAACTCGACAGGAGAGAGGCAGGGAGTTTGAGGGACAGGTCCAATCTCCAAGCCAACACGTTGATCTTGATCTGTATGGGCTTGCCACCAGATGTGGTATTTAAAGAGCGCCTGAGTCACGAGGTGCCAAATGGTCCAGAGGACCTGCTGTCAGCCCTCCATGCAGAGTGTCCGTCGATGATCCCGCGGCCACTTAGCCAGCCGCATCCCAGGACCGTAACCTAGCAACACTCAGAGGGCATGGCGCGCTACCGCTGCTGTTTAGCAAGAGTCGCATGCAATTTGGGGATGTTGACAAATGACAGCTGGAACAATTTCAAACAGGTCCTGTCTAAATGGGCATATTAACCCAAAATTAGATGCAGTTAAATCAGCAATCTGTCAACTTTGGGGCGTATCAGCCGCTGTAATTAGGAGGACTTGAATAGTGTAACGGTCCCGCTGTACAGAATATAATGTCAATATTACAGACTGCAGAGATCTAAAGAACATAAGAGAACAGAGCATCAAGATTATTGCTGTAAAATAGCTGCACTCCCTCGGCCAGTGTCTTAATATTATTTGAAAGTGTGTGTATGTGTGTGTGTGTGTGTGTGTGTGTGTACAATGAGTGTTGCTCACTTGTGAGCTAGCTGCGTATTGTAAGATGAGTGGTGCGTACCGTGTGTGTTTTTGGTTGCCAGGTGGGGGAGCGGGGGCCGAAGGTGTTGTCCAGGCAACCCGGTGCCCCAGAGCTCACCTGTGTACCGATGAACACAGCTGTAACTCTGCTAACGTGTTCCCCAGCCGGCCCTCGCTCCCCCGCTGAACAACAACGTGCTACGCTGGGGAGGTAAGGCGCCGGGCGGATCTAAAGAACGTTAGGGAGCGATGACACGAGGTCAGAACCATATGTATGTCCAGTCAAGGCGGCGCTCTGCTTTAGTGACGTCCATGCATACTGATCCCGCTGAAGAATGAGAAGGTTATAAATACAGAGCAAAGTCCTGAGTGTAAGACGGTGCTCCAATCAACTGCACAACATAAAGGTCCTCCATTAAGGCAGGACACATAGATTATTTGTCTGGCAGTTGCCAGAAAATGTGTCCATCTGAGCAAAATTAATTATTATCGCTCGGTTTTTAGTGTCTACCAAAATTCTTCGAAAAATACCCCAAATAATGACTTAAAAATTGCTCTGTAGAGCTGACAGAAACTGCAAGTAATAGATAAAAGCTGCACAACTCATCCCAAAACAGTACGACTCAGCAGTCACATTTGTGTTGCAGGTCTGATGACTGTAGCTCCAGTAAAGAGTGCAACGAAGCTTTTCGGCATAATTGCAGAAATTACTTTAATGTTGTCCCAAATACCGTCTGTTTGCATTGTCTTGTATTTCTGGAATACTGGTAGAGGGAGAAGAATTCTGTTGGATGAGTAAGCGGGAGGAGCACAGTGGAGGGAAAACATGATGGAGATGGAAAGGCTCAGATAGAAAAAGTTCTGAAGGAAATAGAGAGGAACAAAGCAAGAGAGAGATATCACTGTCAAAAACTGGCTGTTATGGTCCCCCTCTCTTCCCTCTCTTCCCTCTCTTCCCTCTCCTGCCTCCCATCTCCCAGTTTCAGTTCCCTCGGTGGCCAATTACCGCTAATTAAAATCGTTGCTGCTGCTCTCCCGGACTCCCCCTCTTCCTCTCCTCCCAGACCCCCGTCTCTGCTTCGCCTGTTGCCCTGTTGTTCCTGAGTCTGTTTCACTTTCTGTGAAGACGTGGTGTGTCTGTCCTGATCAACAACTTCAACACCTTGTTTCCTCCCGTCTCATTCTCTTCCTCACCTTTCTACCTCTTCACAAATCCTGTTTTTTTCTTTTCCTCAATCCTACGTCTCCCTCTTCCTCCTCCACCTTCTTTTTCTTCTTCTTCTTCTTCTTCTTCTTGTGTATGTCACTCCTATCCTGCACCCACCTTTACTTTCCCCTCCGATCTCACCTCCTCCCTACCTCCCTCATTCTTCTCATCATCATCAGCAGCAGTAAGGTTTCTTTAGTAGTGCCAGGAGACTTGACAAGGCTCTGGGCTAAAGACTGTAGCACTCAGACTGTGATACTTTGCTATTTGGGGTGGAATTATTTTGACAAGATTGTCGACATCTTTGCTTCTTCCTGCCTCGGCGTCAGCAGTGTGATCCTTCAAGGTGTTAAAAGGCTTCGCCAAAGCTGCTGCTGATGAGGAGGAGCGTGGTGATGATGATGATCACAGCAGCCCTGGTGTTAATTCATTCAGTTATTTAATTTGCCTTGAAGAAGGAAAAGGAATTTTAAAAAATTCAAAAGCTCGAGTGTTGCTTAGCTTAGGGAAACAGAGTTGGAGTTGAGCAACGTCTTTGCTCTTTGATGAAGTGAATTATTCCGCTCTTTCAGCATCGGCATCTTGTTCCTCCATTCTCCGTCCACTCTTGTTCTCCTGTTTAGAATAACTGCCGCTCTGTCTTTTTTAGAGAAAGGTGGAAAGAGATAGGGAGAGCTGTAGGGGCCTTTACGAGACCTGAGCCTTCCTTTTGTGCCGCAGGCCCGGGCCTGGATTTAAGAACTGTGTACGCTTGGCTGAGCACAAACTGAGGCCGAGGACACAAAGGACGAGCTCGGCTTTTTGCTGCCTCTCCTGCTTTAGAGGCAGATAAAGAAATGCGAGGGACAGATGGAGGCATGAGAAGAGAAAGGGGAGAGGAGAGGAGAGGACGGATGGATGGTCGTTGGTATGAAAAGCAGGAGCAGCGACGCGTGGCCTCCCAGGTAAGAATGGTGTGAGGCCATTGGGGGGAGCGAAGGGAGGGAGGGAGGGAGGGTAAGAAGAGCCAAAAAGAGGGATGATATCTATTGGCAGGAACAAAGCTGGTATGGCAGACAAAAAGAAAAGCCGGGGTGGGTGTCACCGGATGGTCCGCAGTCAAGTTCTCTTGAGCCTCACTGACGCCCACTTACGAGAGAGAACACACACACACACACACACACAGTCTCTTTGCAGGCTAAATTTGCATATGATGTGTGATGTATATAGTTTGTGCTGCACTGAAGTGAAGAAAATCTTACGGTGTGATGGGTCCTAGAAAACAAGTGGAGCAATGAGGTTAATGAAAGTGTCTTCATGCCATCTGTTAGAATCAAGCGTTTGTGGTATAATCACTCCAGACTGTTTTTACGCAATGAAATAAACGCATGTTATTCTAATGGATCTGATTTTAAAATGACAGTATTGTCCGGTGGAAAATAGGATAAAACGTCGAAGGGCGTCAGCACTTTGTGAAGAGAGTCTGGGGGAGAACAACTAACCTAGAAGAAAAGGTTTTGGATCAGGATGATAGAAAGAAAATAAAAGGAAGAAGCTCTTGCACACTCTCCACTTTACTTTAAATTATATTTTTCACACATACACTATTACATTTCTATGCAGACATTTGAATCAGGTTGGCTACAGAGAAATAGAGATTGAGGTTATTTAACAAATAGATGAGTTTATTAATATGTTTTTGAGCTATGACTCAACCAGATGCAACATTAAAATGCTGCGTAAATATGTGTGAGTCATAGTAATCCATAAATATAACATCATCAATATCTGGCTCCATTGGGTGTATTTGAACGTAATACTTTAATTGCATTTTTATTACAATACTTCTGTACTTGGATAAAACATTCTAACAGATTATGTTTCTTATGTTATTTAAGTAAAATATATCTGTACCAACTCTGGAAATGATGAAATGTTAATTAATTAATATGTGACTATATGATTTATATGCAATAATTGTTTATTCTCTATAAATACTATATTTAAAAATAGATTGAAAAGATTGGAGGGAAATTCATTTAGCTGTAGATGTTTTATATGACGGAGGTATGTGCTCCTGTGTAAGCTGGGTTGTGTTGACTTGAGTCTTAGTTTTGGTTTTATTCATGCTGTGATTTTTTTTTTCGTGGTTTTTTTTATATTGTCTGTCACTGTTTTATGTTGTATGGAACTTTGTGTGATGTGCTGCTGCTGCTGTCTTGGCCAGGACACTCTTGTAAAGGAGATTTT
Source organism: Pseudoliparis swirei (assembly GCF_029220125.1). Taxonomy (NCBI): domain Eukaryota; kingdom Metazoa; phylum Chordata; class Actinopteri; order Perciformes; family Liparidae; genus Pseudoliparis; species Pseudoliparis swirei. The sequence continues at coordinate 17,564,212 of NC_079406.1, read as the reverse complement.
TAATCTCAATGAGGCATTTCCTGGTTAAATAAATGTAAAAAATGGAAAGGCTTGATCCTAGAAACGTTGCTGGTGCATTCTTTAAAACAATTAAATAAAACTACAATTTTGGAAGAAACAGAGACTCTTAAAGTATCATATCTTATCCACATAAACAGTACAAAGTAAATAGTGTACTGTAAGTCGCTGTGCTGTACATAGTGATTCCTTCATTTGGGTGAAAAGCCAGAAGTCAATACAACATAAATAACTGTTGCTTTAAATAAGTATGTAAGCAGGAGAAGAGGAAAGAACAGGAGAAAGAATTGGACATCCAGTGAGGAAGCTGCCCGGTTAGATTACATGAGATAAGGTGACAATCAAATCATTGCACACAATATCTCTATTGAATCCAATGGGGCTTGTCGTCCAGAGCCTTTGGAAACGATGTCTGCAGGGTAAAAATCCAAAGGCCTCACATATGTTCAACAATAGGTCATGATCCCCTCCTCTGTATGGAACATCGACCTTTTCAGCCCCACTGAGCAAAGACAATACGTCACTGACATGTACAACCACAGCGCAATGACAGCCATGAATTCAAATCGTACACTAATGTTCGTCTGCAGGCATTTTTAAATGTCTTCTTTTCATGGCCATAAACAGACGTGCAACACACTCAACACGTGTGCATATTCCTGCAATGACGATTTGGAAATGTTCAACCACTAGCAGGATGATAAAATGTGGCCATTACATGCTTATTTTTTTGCACTGTATGCAACTACAACAAATATAGCTGCTGTTAGGTAGACGGCATAAAACTGCTTGTTGGAAAAAATGCAAAATCAGCGTAAAGGAGCTGGTCTGTTAAGTTGCTCCTTCATTAATCAGCAAACAGAGCCCGAAACTGAAAAACACCACAGGAGCAAGACACAGTACTGATGTGGCGATGTGGACGTAATTTGATTGGTCCATGTGGGTCCACCAAACTTATATACGGTTGGGTATTTATTTAAATTAAACCTGTTGAAGGTCTTTAAGCTATACCATCTGAACCCTAGAGGAGTCCCTGTGACTTCACCCGTTGTTTTGTGGACTACAGTATCTTGATTTTATGCCGTTACCAACTTGGGTTTTTGCAACCAGTGAGAGGGTGGAGCGCAGTACAACCAAACGCATGAACTAAAAACACACTGTTAAAGGTTCAAGTTCGAGGAGGAAAACACGGACAACTCCCAGACGAGACAAAGTAGCCACGCTCTGAAGCGTACAGTGCGTCTATTTCCCAGTAAATGGGACCGGAATTTAATCTTGAAAATCCTGCTGTATTGAAGAAGATTTTAAACGAGCGATTAAGATCATAAACTCATGTTCACAATGTTTTACTGAGGTAATAAAGTAGGGTAATTTTCTCGTAGACTTCTATACCTCGGACTTCTATTTGCATTCAGAGAAGTCGCCCCCTGTGGCCAGTAGAGAGAATGCAAGTGTGAGGCACTTCTGCATTGGCTTCATTTGTTCAGACCTTAAGACTGTGATTGAAAGGATACACTCTGTTGTTCTTTTCGGTTTTCAAATGACTGACAAATGGTATTTTGTCTTTTCCTTTATATTTTCCTGAAGTATTTTGTTCTCTCTAAATTATAACTTAATGATGTATTACTGAGCCCCATAGCACAAAAATAATGTCGCCTCCACAATTAAAGAACTGAACAATTAAGACCGTTTTTTGTCTTGTTCTTGTGAAAACCCCTGATCTCTACAAGAGCCACAGTGGAACGACAACTGTCATTTTTATCATAGATTTGTTAAAGCAGCTCATGTAGTCTCGAGCCGCGAGCATCAAGCAGAGATGAGTAGTGGGCTCTTTTAGTCACTTAAGGAAATGTATCTTCTATTTTGGGCAGCTCCCTCTGGAACCAATAAAAAATGCTTCATACAACGTGTTTAACATAAGTACTCTACGAGACCTGCTGACAGACTGTGATGTTCCCCTTAACTCTGTGCACGAAGCCATGAACAGATATTGTTTTTTCAATTTGGTTCGGAAGAACTTGGCGGTCGTGCACTGAGCACTGACCTGAGCCCCATCCAACACTGGAGGATAAACTGCGACACCAACGGCCGGTCGCTTCAACAGGCCTGATCGTGATGGAGCAGCACAGCTCACGTCAGCTTGTGAGGCTGAATGGAAGCAAAATGGCTGCAGCCAGGTCCCAACATATCGTGGCACACCTTTCAAAGCATATTGATGCAAATTTTTTGGAATGACGTGTTCAACTATCACCTGTGGGTATAAAGAGTGTCCACATACTTTTGGCCTTGCGCACATTTTGAATTCACAGAGAGAGGATTCAAATGAAATCGCTCACACACCCAATCAACTGCCTTTGTCTAATCACACAGGGCAATTGTGTTCTCATCATTTTAAATACGCACATAGTTCTTCTGTCAGCTGCACACACACTTTCAGAAGACACTCCATTAACGCTGCTCCTCACAGACGCTCCATAACACACTGTTCAACGCACTCTCTCCTTCACACATAAATCCCTCACACATCCTAACATGCTCTGCTAGCTTTCCATCTCCCCATTGAGCTCCCCCTGTCTCCCCCCCCCCCCTCTTTCCCTCCCTCTCGCTCTGTGTTTCAGCGTAATGTGAGCCAGCAGCCGTAACACTTGGGTGGGGAGGAGGAGAGAGGGGGGGTGGTGTTGATGTATGGTGGAACTAAAGCAACCCTGCCGATCGATAATGTAAACAGGAGCGAAGAGAGGCGGTAAATAAGGCCGACTCCTGACAGAACTGTCGAGCTCAGGTGACGGAGAGAGAGGAGAAGTGGGGGTGAGAGGAATATCTAATCGACGAAGGGAGGGAGGAAGGAGGAAGGGAGGGAAGAGGATGCAGGGCATTATGGAGGGATGAGAGAGAGACATAGGGAGGGACAAATGGGATTTGAAAAAGAAAAAGGGAGGAATGATGGGAGGTTGAAATGTAAGAAGAGAAGAAGGAATAGGTGACTGAGTTATGGAGGAGAGGGCAACGAGGCAAGAGGATAGGTGGAATGACTGGATGAGGTAATGGTAAAGGAGGGAGGCAGGGGGGAGAGAGATGAAAAAAGGACGTGGGGAGGGAAACGGAAAGAATGAGAGGAGAGATGGATTGTGGTAAAAAGAGATGGAGAGACCGAGAGGTGAAAAAATGATGGAGAGGGAGGAAACAGCAGTGAACACATAATTGGTTTAGCAATGAGGAACAATTACCAATCATAGATTGCAATTCAGATTCAGCAGAAACTCTGAAGGGGGGGGGGGGATTCAAAACAGTGACATTTAACGAATGGAATGTAGATGAATGACCACCAAGTGACCCACCGTTGAACCGCACAACGCCTGCGCTGCACAAACACACAGTAAATACACACACGCGAGTCGACCACATACATGACGACAATCGCACACGCGTGTGTGATAATTACTCCGTACTCATTCCGAGTGGGTGCTGTCCTTTCATGCGCTCCTTCGTGCATGTCTGCATGTTTTGAACACGGTGATTAAGCCCATTTTTCTGTGAGTGTTTCATCTGCAAATTCACATGTTCTAACTCATCTACGCTGCTATTTAAAGAGCAGCGTTCTCATACACTATAAATACAATTGTTTCGGCTCACAGTGGTGAATCACAACAGTGATTCATCCGGTAGCCAGTTCTTGGGAGCTCTTAAATGAGCAGTTATATACTGGTGATTTGTTCCCTGACCGTAGAGGGTTCTTCTGTTTTGTACAAAATGCCACATTAAGCTGTCATTAAGGAACGAAGACGCTCTGATGGGGAGTTGTTTCGGCCGTTGTCTGTAATGAACTGACTATTACCATCACAATACTTCTTTAAAGTTCAAGTTTAAAACCACATGATGAACATCAAGTAAGGCCAAGTCACGATTCAGGATTATTCTGTGTTGAATTTCAGCAGAATTATTTTACAATGATGACGTGATTTACACATTCCTGTGTTAATTATCAAGCTGTGATTAAAATTAACAAAGGTTAAGTGTTTTTCAAGAGCGAGAGAAACAATTAGTCGATTAATTAGCTCCAAATGACAAAAGTTCACAGCTCTCACCCTTTGTTTTATTATTACTAAATTTGTATTGGATTTTGGATTCTTGGTCGACCAAATCAAACAATGTGCAGATGTCACCGTGGGCTTGTTAAAAACAAACAAACAAAAAGATAAATCGGTGAATTTGCACTTTAATCCATATTTAAAATAAAGCCAAACTGTAGAAACAGTGTACTAGTGAGTGCATTGTTGTTGGAGCAGGAGGAAGAAAAACTAAAGACAAGTAGCTGGCTGATGTTGTGGATCTTGACATCTAATTGGCCTGCAGCACATTGAGAAGAGGGTCTGGAGGAGGATTAACAGAGCTGCAGCGTCTGCATAGACATTGAGCTCAGATTTGGAAGAAATGTGCACTGAGAGGGGAGTCGTTAGGTGAGAATGATGCTCCCACTGCAGATTACAGATTACAGATGTTTGTGTGAATTAGCCCCGTGCGATTTCCAGGAGGATCCTTAATGCTGAGATGCTGTCAAAACTAACACTCACACTCGTGTTCTTTCACAGAGCCTAACGGTGTATTAATATCGTCAAAAACACATGAACAATATTCATAATATTTGTGTCAAATAGCCATTTGGATGTATACACAGGCTTTGATTGCAGCACTTATTACTCTTTCTGTGTGGGTTTATGCACTCAGACTAAGTGATTCCTCCGAGGCTGGACTCTTTTTCATTAGCAAGCCCTTTGATGAAGGACTGTCATAGTACACAGACACGTTTCTTTCAATCTACATCTGTGGATTCCACTTCCAGCAGCACCAGTCCTTGGTGCACACTTTGGCGGGGAGGCATCACAGAATATAGTTTTTGTTAAGTTTCCGTTGGTGTAAAGCTCCTCGCCCTCAGTTTAACGACTGCAGGAGGAGTGCTTTCTGCTGAAAGGGCTGCTTTCTTCACAAGAAAAGGATCAAAGCAAATATTATTTGTCATTTCTGCTGTTCTCTTCTGCTCTGTGCAGTGTTTGTAATGTCTTTCAGCTTATTGTTTTTGGTTTACGGTCCTCACTGATTCACTCTCACAGCTCTCCTCAGTGCCATTCTCAAACGCAGCAGGTCTTCTTTGTAACTCCTTCTTATACAGTGATATTATGTCAATGTTGTGGTCATAACTCACCCCAAATGGCCCAAACAAGTCAGTTAATGCAACTTTAATAATTAAAATAGTCAGCATAATGTTCATTTGAATGTTTAATGTTAATGCAAAGCCAAATAGAAAATTGCAGGCACATTTGTTTGCAAAACTAAATGAGTAAAATAAATTTAAAGTGTAACTCCACAGCATATCTAGTGTATCTCTAGTCAAAGGAGGAAACCATAACTGCGCTTGACTTTATGGGTTATCTCTCATGCAAATACATACACATTGTAAAACATACACTGTCCTTGTACCAACCCTACAGCATTGGTGGAACATTTATATAACCAGTCTGACAGAGGTATTTTTTTAAGCAGTTGACTTAATTGTATTTAGAATATAACAGTACAGTAACCGACTACAATATAATCAAGCATGTTTGTGACGGTTGTGTGTAAAACCTGAATTGCATGTTATGAAAATGTTTCCTACTGCACTAGTGTTGAAGAAGATTTAACAAAAAGTGGTTTAGATTTTAGCTTAACGTAAGTTTCCTCTTAATCAAGAGTTTCCTCTCCTTCAGCATCATAAAGGCTTTGTTATTAAGAAAGTAACCAGTGCAAAAGCTTTTTGTCCCTCAGAGCTTTGATCCATTCTCTGCGTGTAATGAGCAGATCCTGCATTGCTCACCAAATACTACATTACATTACATAATAATATCCTTTATTGACTGTGGTTGGATGGCACAATTTCCTTGTCAATGGATACAAATTGGAACATAAAACAAACCTGTAAAGGTTGTCTGGGAATTGGACACAAGAACACATTTCATGCCCCTGTTATGAATTTCTGGTTTTGAAACAAGATCATCAGATTGTATTGAAAAAAATCTCAAACAGTGTTAAATCTTTCTGCCTAATGGCCTCCTGTCCTCCGAGGGGCTGGATTAAAGAGCTTCTTCTGAGCTTCTGTGGTTTATGTACTGTGTGTGTGTGTGGGGGGGGGGGTTGTAGTAATGTCCATTTAAATCTAATTAATCACTAGGCTCATATTGTTTTGTTTTGTAGAAGAGATACATCTGGCCCACAAGGGGGTGAGAGACTGAGGCAATGATACTGGTGATATGTAATATACACGTAGATGTCAACGTCTAAAAACAACGGGCAGTTACTGTAGTTTAGAGGCATTAAAACGCCTGAGTGCCACTTTCATTATAACTCAGTCAAATCTCAACACACAGAAACAATAAGTTTTAGATTCAGTGTGACTTCACTTTCCGTAAAATATTATCTGAGATGACCATCGCAAACAGTCGGCCATAAATCCACTAAAAATGTATTGCAAATTAACGGAAATCAAGCGCAAATTCGCAATTCGCTGCGACCACGTACGCACACACGGCTGCACGTAGATGCACTCACACACGACCTCACAAACACTCGACCTCCATGCCACATTTCATCTTCCAAGGCCCAAACTCTGGTTGCCAACGTGTGGACGTCATGAACCCCTGAGTATAAAAATGACTAATTGAATTCGGTTGTGAAATGTTCCAATCGTTTGTCTCCAGATAAAAGGCATCTCACCGGTTCACCGGTGTTTGTGTCCATGCCGGTGCTACACGCTCAAATGTGGTGACAAAGTCGATGTGTCACAGCAGCAGGCAGAAGCTCCTTGTAAGAAGTCTCAAAACTAAATTAAACATGTTGTTGAAATGGATTTTATTCAGTGTGTGGGGGGTGATTCGACATGGTCTCATCACAGCGTTAGTCTTCACACTGAGAGCATCACGCTGAGCCTCATCAGAACGTGTGGCATCGGCTGGGTTGGCATACAGAGGCAGGGAAACCACATTTCTCTCTGTTCTCCCTCAGCTTCTGTTTGTGAGGTCCTCTATTACCTTTCTTCGTTCCTCTCTCTCCGCTGCCTTCCATTCAGTACACTTCAATTAATGTACCCTTTTAAAAAGGAATTAATCCAAATGGAATATTTGTTCAGAGACCTGAGACATTCATGAACTTGACAGACACAGTTTCAACAGAGCGACAACAGAAACAATTTAAAGATTCTGTATCGGAATTAGAAACGACTAAATAAGTTGTTGCTGTAAATTTGCTGAGACAAAGAAAATGGGATTTTCAAATAGATTTTCAGATTGATTAGTGAGTTCAAGAAAGAGCAAAACATCATATGCGAGATTCATTTAAAACCGGCCTGTAGAGGACTTAATTCATCCTCTGGCAGCCATATTGGAGGTCATTCGCTGTTGGCAGTGGCAGCTTATGATTCCGCTTGGTCAGGTACTGTGTGGGCTTAATTGGCTAGAAACATTATTTAGGATCCAAATGATTGACTTTATAATTAATGGCAAACACCCGCAAAATTCTTTTACAGATGTCTCGGGGTTTGCTGCCCAGTTAAATATTTTAAATCTGCAGAATCCAAACCAATGCCAGCAGCGCCACCATGGCTACCATAGTGTGATTTAAAAGCTAACATATGATAATCACTTTACTGTAAGCGGGGGATAAAATAAGGGCTTGTAATCTGCAACCTTGTAACTGGCTGTTTATTTTTTTTTAAAGATGGTAAATATGAATTGAACCTGTTATCAAACCCTGCTGGGTAAAATGTGAAAAACATGGACCGTCTAACATGCTCACCATAGGAGCTCGTTGTGATGTGAGGGTTCCTGTGTGGCTTCGTGCGTGCTTCCTGCTCACCTCGCCTGAGGGGAACACGTCTGACTCGCCTGTAACGGAGAGAATCTCTGATATTCAACACTTAGAAGAATATGCTTTTGACTGTTCCAGGCAAACAGAGGGAGGATAATACACATCAACACACATAGACAGGACCACTAGGGACAGGTGTGTGGCTGCAGAATGTGTGACATAATATAGTGGGCATTTATAATAAAACACTATATGCACTAAATGTGTGTTTAATTAATTCAGTGGTGGACTTTGGTCGGTGTGTTTTTCGGGTACTTCCATTGTCTTTGAGTGCTGAGTTGATAGAAGAATCGGTCTCGGCATGGATGTTGACGTAAATATTATTTACAAGTCGAAATTGTGATAACTCTGGCATGAATATGGCATTAATCTACCAGATTAAGTACCAGATCTCAGTCAGCCAGCGTACAAGTTTAATAATTTAATTAATTATAATTAAATTAACTGATCTTATATTTGTAATTTGCATTAAGAACATTTTAGTGTTAGACAATGGGATGGATGTTAAAATAGCATCTAGTGGGAAACTGTTCAGGACTAAATATTTATATTTACTTTTTATGTCAACACTTTGGCTGAATTTTTCTGATTTGTATTAATTTTGTGTTCCTTTTTTGATAAGACTAGTTTTCACATTGCTGCCATAATAAACACTTATTACATGCGATGTTTGACTGGGTAGGTCAAAGTCCGGACGTATTTTACTTCTGTCACCCCGCAGTATGAAGCCATTCATCTTCTCATCTCTCGCTGTCTCTGCAGATGTGATCCACACTGTGGGGCCGATTGCACAAGGAGGAGTGGGAGAGGAGGAGAAGAAAGCCTTGAGGTCGTGTTACAAGAACAGCCTGACAACAGCTACCAAGCACGCTGCACGCTCTGTGGTGAGGACGGAGGGGTGATGGAAGCTGGGGATGGTTGCTAGGAAGAAACGGGAAGGTGGAGAGAGCAATGATGAAGAGGTACTGAGTTTTTGTTTTTTTGTGTTGGAGAGATCGAAGGAGTGCCGAAGCCTGAGAGACGAGATCAAAACAGAGGTTAAAGGAAGGAAAGCACGGAAAACTGGGACGCAGAAAAAGCAAAAAAGGACCGATGAGGGGGAAGAAGGAAAAGAGAGAGGGACTGAGTCATGACTGGAAAAAAAGGAAGAAAATTCATCATTTATAGATTTTTTAAAGGACACGACATTCAGACTGAGATGATTAGAGAGGCGACCTGCAGCTACGACTGTAACTGTAACACCAGGCGGTGGTTTCACAACAGAATGAGCTGGTAAAATAAAAATGAAAACACCAACGCGACAAGAAAATAAAGTCAGAGGTACAGTAGGAGAAAGAAAAGGGCTGAGAGTTTGTAGTTTCACTCCACATTAGTATTTAAAGACACTTTGAGTTTATCAAGCAAACCGCAAACAGATTTTTAAACAAACGACTACAGCGTTTATTTTAATTGTTTTCATTACATGCCCATAAGTGTAGCTTAAAAATGTGTACATTTAGAGGTGTAATTACAACGTCTTGATTAAATCGATACTGTTTATATAAAGTAAAGTCGCGTACGTTTTTATTGGTTTAGCCTAAAATCACAAATGTTCCTTTTGTCATTAGTTCACCTGCGTTGACCTATGTTGACCTTTAGCCCAGAGGAACCTGTGAGTCGTGTCTACTCCGTGTTGCCAGATCTGCAATCTGGTGACGTGAAGCGGTCTGGAGACGCTCAGAGACTCCTGGCATCTGCTCGTAGTCACGAAATGACAGCAGGTTGAAGATCTGCCAGATTTGATTTACTTTGAAGTTCACTGGCTGCTCTTCTCAACTCCAGTGGAGGGCCATGGGCCTGCCTGACGTGGATCTCAATGACTTCAACTTGTGATGCCAAAGATTTCTATATCACAAAAAAAAATTAAGAAAATAGGGATTCAATGTATTCTCAGTAAATGCCTCAACATGTAGCAGTGTTGGTTGCTTTTGGTTCAAATGTGACTTTCCTTTTTTGACTTGCCTCCTCACTCAGTTCCTGCTGAATACGTTCGTCACACAGAGGCATCTTTCTAAATTAATTTCAATGTGGACAAAAGTCAGCTGATATGCATTCAAGGGATTGTAACAATAAGAATGATTGTTATCAAAATAAAATAAAAATCCTTTAAGAAGAGATCTTTTGTGGGCCAGTTTGCAGAGGGAGAACAATCAAAGGGCTTTTAGAGTACATCTAGACATCTGAGGAGTATGTTTAATGTTATGTTGGGGACATTGTATGCCTTTATTGGCAGAGTAAAGAGATGACAGGAAACAAGGGAGAGGGAGATCCAATGAAACGTCCCCAACCGCATACAAAACATCAATTAAACTGGATTCGAGCCGGAGGCTTTGTGGTTCATGGTTCGCGGCATCGTGATCGTTTTAAGACATACTTTTTCTCACTCAACTGCCGAAACGGTTGACTTTTATTGTGTAAAAGCCACATGGAGCTGCAGGCGAGAGGCTCTTACTTCCCATTTTTGAGAACCGGCACTTAAACAACTCAGTTTACAAGTGTATCCTGAAAATGTATCAGTCACTCGCAGCGTGGTGGAGGGACAGAATTGTCTTTTCATGACACCATTGTTGTTTTTAGGCCATGGTTTGTTTGGATGCTTATTTAGTGCATGTTGATTGTTAAGCCTCACTTTCTGTTACCAAAAGAAACCACCGGTGTTACCAAATCAATGTTGTAGATGATAATATTATAATATTATGACTGATTGTCAACACATCCATATTTCTAATATCTATATCAATGTTATTGGCTGAGAAAATAAGTTTTCACAACAGGTCTCCTGACCAAAAGATGATCGACAGTTTAGTCTTTAAAGAGAAATTCAGAGAGAGAAGAGAAGATGAGATCCAGAAGAGTCATTTCCATGAGTGTGAGATGAAAGCAGACCGTCATGTGACCAGCGACAGACTAACCGCTTTGTTTGTCATCTTCACCCTGCAGGCTTTCCCCTGCATCTCCACTGGAGTCTACGGTCAGTAAAGTGTGTGTGAGAGATCATCATGATAGCTGTACTTTAAGTGTTTATGTGTTTTGTTTTTGAGTAAGATACAATTACATTTTCAACAGCAGAATCTATTGTGTGTTTGTGTGCGTGTGCGTGTACACACTGTACACACTGTCTGTTTAGCCAGAGTGCTGAGCCGCCCTGTGCCACTTGTCACATTATCTCCTGCAGCCCAGAGGTGGTTCTCAGATTAAGGCCTTGGATTAAGACCGGCAGATTAAGATAGATTGTGCCGGAGATCGTGTCAGATTGACTGTAATCCTCCTTCACACTGGCAGGACAGAGTTAAGGATAGTGCTTAAACACTCCCTGGGGTGCGTTTGGGTCAGACGGCTGGCTGTAAACACTCCTGTTGCTCGAGAGGAAAAGGCCAAAGTCTTGATGGACTCAGTGGGTTCTCTTCCTCTCTGTTGCGTCTGTTTCTCGCTGTCTCTGTTTAGCTCATCTTTGTCAGAGTACATCCAAAGTTTTTTGCTTTCGTCCTTAATTAAGAGAAACTTAAACAAACAAAAATGTCTAAATTTGAGATGAATTTAGGAGCTGTTAAACGTACTCCTCGGTGTATCAACCGACGTTTGATGTGATGAAATTCTAAGATAGTGAAGGGGAGATGCCAACAATAGTAGTTTTTTTAATAATTACTCCTCAGAGCCTGTTGTGGAGCTCTTCAAAACAAATATATTTTGATATAATTGAGCAGATACTGGCTCTGTACATCACTACACACTCTGGCTAATTAGACCTCGTTAAAGTTTAGATGGGAAGATCTGGGATGGGACTTGCATGCAGTGATCCAATTCTTACATTAGTTTGTCTCCTGTTCAGGAAGTTTTGTGTTCTTGTGCGACACAAGAGTTGTAGTCGGTGTAGATGGGGGACAAACATCAAGCAGGATTGTGACACTGTAGTCGAGGATTTGCCTCCTTAGTCTTGTGTGATGATGATGATAGTAAGGGCTACTAAGCACCTGAGATGAAAACTATATATTAAAAACACATCTTTTCTGACTGTATCTTAAATAAAAACAGATTAGCACTTCAGTGGCACTTGAATGGCGCTTACTTATGGTATTTGTGTAGTTTGGCTTTCTTGATTCTCGTTGTTCAGAGTTTGTACTCATGGTTGAATTCACTTATTGAAAGTTGCTTTGGATAAAAGTGTCTGCTAAATGACATGTAATGTAATGTAAAATGAAAGCACCTGTGTAGGTGGACCTTGTTTATTCATTCATCAGATGAATATTCATCTGATGTATGAGACTAATTGACATGATGAGTATCTATGGAAGGAAAACGTTGCTGTTCCATCAAGCCGTGCGTAACAATAGATCAGGTCCCTTGCAGTGTGTGTGTACTCGGTGCTGACACAATGCATGGTTCAGTGCTCATTTGCCCCCTTTTGTTTAAATGTTGTACTCTCCTGATGTATAGAATGATTAGTGTACGCAGTTTGTGTTTGTTTGTGGCGGATCAGTTTGGCCAGGTGAGGATTGAGTTTCCAGCAGTAGTTGCAGCACAGAAAGGTCTCGGTCACCGAATGAGTATTGAAGGTGCACGCTCGTCTTCCTCCATCTGCCTCCTCGTCACCAACAAGTGCGTTGTGTCAGCACCTCGCCAGAATAGGCAAGTCGGGATGAGAGGAAGTGAGAATACACCGAGCACAGAGTGTTAGAATAGTGGAATATAAAAGCGACCGAATGCAAACACCCAGATCTGACACTGAACCTATTCTTGCAACCAGCGTGTGTATTTGTGTTTGTGTAGGATATCCACCGGAGGAGGCGGTGCACGAGGCGTTGGCAACTGTGAGGGAGTATCTGGATGAACATCATGACAAGGTGTGGATGTGTGTGTTTGTGTCTGCATGATTGGCAATGCCCCCCCCCCCCCCCCCATTTCCTCAAGGTATTATTTCTTTCACAGCTGTTGTGTTGTTTTCTGGTGGGAGCGAGGAGAAGGGTGCATTGAGAAAACAGATACACACACACATACACACATTAAAACACACACTCCCAAGTCCTGGCTCTCATGCTCATGGCCAAGTCTGCGTTTTAATTGGCTCCTTGCGGGACTAAACCCGACTAACACAAACACACACACACAATCTCTCTCCGGAGAAACAGCAAACTGAGAACAGACAAAATGATGGAACAGATGACTGAAGGGGAGAAGAGGGAGGGGAGACTGGAACAAAGAAGAAACTTTCCAATCAGTCGTTAACATGCTCTAAACTCTCCTCCCCTTTCCTCCTTTACTCGCCAGGTCTCCTCTCACTCTTCTTTTCAATCTTTCTTCTTGCCTCTTAACCACGGCGCTGTACCTCCCAGAGAGGGTGTTGACGATGTTATTGTTAGAGCGGCCGTCTCCAGAGTCTCTGTAGCAATACCAGTCCACTGAATGCCGTCAGCCGCACCGAGCTCAGCAAAATGAACCTTAAGCACGTCTCACCGTGGAGGACGACAGTCAACAAGACTTAAACGGCTGACGACAAGACCAGAAAGCCAAATCAGCGCGCCTCTAATTCACTTTTTCTTTTTTCTTTTTACTGTGAACAAACAAGATGGTGTTCTGTTGGTCCCACTCTTGACTTGGAGAGCTGTAATGTAGAAAATGACATTTAAAATAAAAATGACACGCCCAGCCAGACCAACCAAATGGACTGGAGGCACGGGGCAATGTGGCAACACCCTGCATCAAGTGTAATAATAAATACCATGAATAATTTAATTTTAAAGCAAAAACTAAACTTAGAGTGAATAACATCATACTAATAGGGATAAAAACCGTATAAATAAAAGAATATATCAACCATTTCCAAAAGCTTTTACGAATAGAAAGGTTTTAAGACGAGTTTAACAGATGCTAGAGACTCGCTGAGTTCAGCAGGCAGACAGTTCATCATGTGGGGCTCCAATAGAAAGAGACAGAGCACCCGGTCACATGATCGTCATCAGGAGATGTCTTGAAACAGATCTCGACGCTATGTCTTTCATGTGGATGGCTTCATATTTGTAGATAAGTGCAGTAGTTGTGTTGAAGGTTTCTATTTGTTCTAGTAAGTGCCGTATTGAATGACGATTTGTCTTTGAATATGAAAAGTAAACATGAGGACCACACTTCATTTCTTTCAGAAAGGTGGATGTAAAATGTTGAGTGAGGGGAGGCATTAAGTTACAAAATCCAGTGGAATGGAGGCTCGAAAGAACGACTTTACTTTGGCTCACTGTTCTAGTTCACAAGTAAATAATGATAGGAGCACCAGATTTACCAAGGAAATCCTGAGGAATTTTAGAAACGGTGGGCTCTTAAAAACTCTCCTTTAGAGGTAGCCAATAGCAGCCTCTCTTTTCTATTCTACTTTGCAGATGTAATTATCAGCTGTTGTTAGAGATTAGATCAGCTGGAGCTGAGTGGCTAATTCCGGCCACATAGCCAGCGACGGCTACCGTTTCATGTTGATTTCTTTTTAAACATATGCACTTGACAGGCTTCCCCATGGGGACACCCGACGGTGGATGTGCTTGAAAATGTGTGAACTTTGCGGTTCTCCGACTTCCTGTTGGGGAATAGTGTTTACATGCTTTAAAGGCAGTTCTCAGAGAGCCCCGTACATTTACTTGATGTTATTGTTAGCTTCTCCAGGGTCCCTTTTTCAATCGTATAAAAATGAGCTCCCCACTGCCACGGTTTTCCGGAGAGTGTTTTGCATGTGCTTTGATTTTAATAAGGGAGGCTAAAAAAATTGCACAAGTGGATGTAACTCAGTGTGGAGGTTAAACAATTGCAGACCTTAGTCCAGAGGATTTAGTTACTTCCCAAACTTTTCCATATTTTCTCTTTTAGCCTCCTTTCAAAACCTGGCGAGTGAAGGTAATTGTGCAACAAGCATTAAGCTGCAGACCAGCAGGCTGCTGAGAGCAATGCAGTTAAACTTCTTCACAAAGCAGGATGTGAACGAAACAGCCGGGCTATAAATTGCCCAGCCTCGCACCAAAACGGAAAAGTCTAAACCTTAGGAGAGACATTAGGGAGGTAATAATGTTTGTTAGAGGCTGAGAAATAGGAGTTCACTGGGGAGCTGATATCCCTGGAAACATACGGTAGCTACAGTAACTTTAATCATCAGGCCACATAGAAAGCTGCGCTCTGTACTGTCCCGCTGTACAGAATATAATGTAAATATTACAGACTGCAGAGATCTAAAGAACATAAGAGCACAGAGCATCAAGATTGTTTATTACTGTAAAATAGCTGCACTCCCTCGGCCAGTGTCTTAATATTATTTGAAAGCTGTGTGTGTGTGTGGGCGTGTGGGCGTGTGTTGGAGAAACTGGCAGCCTAATGCTTAAAGAGGACACACAGTGTAACACTCAGAGGCTTGCACACAAGACCACAGTTACAGAGTTGCTTTATACACACATCCGGACACACAAACACATTAGTAATAGAAGTATTTAAAGACCTACACAAGAACGTCTACTCTCTCTGACCTCTTTCTTTCTCTCGAACACACACGCACACACACACACACACACGCACACACTCTGTCCACAGCACACAGTGTAATATACGCTGTGTTGTGGCATGATCATAATAGGATGTTAATAGGGGAGTAATGGACTGATGCTTTCCTTCTCGTGATATCGCTTCCACACACTGCTGCATTGTTTCCCTCCTGCTGATGAATTCACGGTTATTGCATGTGCTTGTAATAAAGGTGTGTGTGTGTGTGTGTGTGTGTGTGTGTGTGTGTGTGTGTGTGTGTGTGTGTGTGTGTGTGTGTGTGTGTGTGTGTGTGTGTGTGTGTGTGTGGGTGTGTGTGTGTGTGTGTGTGTGTGTCAGCTGGACAGAGTCATCTTCTGTGTGTTCTTGCCGTCGGATAAGGAGCTGTACTTGCAGACCCTCCCGCTCTACTTCCCTGCTGGTGAGTCAACACTCTTTTTTATAAATACAGTGGCGACAGCTTCGCTCAGCTCAATTTGACTTCACACACAAATCGAGATACACACAGTGGTGTGATACATATGCTGCCTCATCGTCTGTGTGCTATTTGCACATCCATGCATTCAGACAGATACACAAGGGTCATTAGACACATAATACTAGCACACTTAATTGTGTTTAATTACATCAAATATACATGTACTTTGCTCCCAAGACACACATATAGATTCAGTGACATGTTCAACCTTTTAATACACATGAAGATGCTCAGTGGCTCCAACCCACCAATGTTTTACAATTGATATAAATGCACAAATGCACACACAAGTAAACATAAAATTAGATAGAATACTGACATCAGTCATGGCCAACCTGCGAAACCGAATATCTTTGGATTTATTTAATCAATTAAATATATGTAGAGATTGTCATTTGTTCTGGTGAGTTTAGTGATACAAGATTACACAAATGTCATGAATGGCAGAGTGTGAAATGAATTCAGTAAGCAGCAAGTAGAACAAAGAAGATAAGAGGCACAACATACTGTTTTTTATTATTATATATTGCACCACTTGAATTGAGACATTGTTTCTTTCCTTTTTCTGATGTATTTATTGGAACAGCCATTCACGTATTTTCTTAGATGTAAGTATAGTGCCAAGAACAATATGCATTTGCATATTTATTTATTTTTTCTTTGACCAATGTTCTGGTTTACAAGGTTCACATTTCTGAGCCAGTATCTGTGCTTTGCCCTCATTTCTGTGTCCGCCCCTTTCAGCCTGACCAATGACAGCTTGTTGTTCAGGTAACCGGCATGGTGTGTGTACAAGTGTAGTTTGTAGGATCCAAAGGAATAACTACATTTGGTCTGCTTGCCATTTTGAACCGCCGTGTGAAATGGAAGTGCTATGTTCAGAGAGGAAACTGTGACATTTCCTCCAGCCAGGGTTGACAATATTTACACCTCAGTTAAATGTTGTTTTGCATTGGCCACTGCTGGCCTGCAGCGAGCTAGTTCATAAAACTGTTGGTGAGGAAGAAAACATAAAAAAGCTCCTTCTCTGAAGGTGAAAGGTCTCTGAAATAACAACCACATTTCTAGCTTCCAAGGTTTCTCCTCCAATCTGGGATTCCTGCCTTCCCTGCTTTTCAAAACAGACTAAATGAAAGTTGCGTGCCATCATTGCAGATTGATCTCCGTTGTTAAAGGAAGTTTATACCTAAATGTTTATGTTGGCTGGAGCTGGGACATGATGACGTAACCCATTTGTTTTGATTACCTCTGTGATTGATAGCGTTATAATGCCAAGTAGTCTGGGCTTCTAAACATGATCAGTCATTCACTCAATTATTCAAATTAAGCATTGGTATTACAAATGTAGACTTCACCTCTAATGCCTCGCTATAAATCAAACTCACCTCTTGCCTCCAAAAGAATTTGAGACATTTAGTGTTTCTGCTCTTTTGTTTGGCAAAAGCAAAACTGAAGACTAACAAAACAATCAGAAAGTTGCTGAATATTTTCTCCTCCACAAGTTACATCTTACACGCATCAGAATTATTCAGATGGAGCAGGGTCACTGAAACTCTAATGTTCTGAGTATAAAACGTGCATCTAAATCGGTGTCTTCACGACCTTTCTCTGCCTGTGCTTTAAGACCTTACAAAGCAATTGGAATAGTCACGCTTTGTTCAGTTTTATATTTACATTCACACACTGTGTTGTGGGACGAAAAATACGAGCTATTCTTTAAGTGAAAAAAAGGAGATAACACCAAAGATAAAATAACACACAATAAACAAACGTGTTTTGACAGCATGAACAACAGAAAGCCGATGCAATGCAGTTTGACATTCAAAGCAAAGCAAGTGTTGTGTTTAATTTTCAATGGAAGGAGGATGTTCATGGTCTCAGTGGCAGTAAAGCTGAAGCAACAGAGAAATGCCTCTGGGGCTTGAATATATCACCCTGTACATCATTAATATGCATGCTGCTTAACACTTCAGGGCGATACATCGACGCTATGCATTTTATGTCATTTCTCTCACCTTTACAAATCAGTATGTTTGAAGACGTAAAAAGATGAAAACGAGATGAAAAAGACACCAAAGACTGAAGATTTGAAGTGTTTCACATATGTGCTTAGACAGGAGCGGAGTCAAGGAAGAGGAAAGGAGGAAAGAGGAGCAGCTTATTAAAAATGAGAGCAGAATCCAATCAATTCTGCAGCCGTATCTCCCACATAAGCTTTACAGTCGGACATTGGGTTAAGAGTCTTATTTCTTTATCTTTTTGCCGACAGACATGACCGGTAGTGGCCGAATAGCAAGAAGGATTCTCGCTCATGCCTCATGCGTAAGCGGAGATCAATAGCTAAAAATAATGGTATCTCAAACTGCAACGCCCTTGTACTCTCTACTTTACGCAGACACCTAAACATGAAGGAAGTGTTTTGTAGATCAAATGTAAAAATGACGAAGCGGAGATATCACAAATCAATATCATATTCTTTTTTTATATAGTTAGTGTGAGCTGAAAGGATTCTAATAGTGGTATGCTATATTTTCTTATTTTCTTTAGATCTTTATCTAAATCTTTCGAAGCAAAAATGTATCATACTAACAAATATTCAGCCAAAGTCTGATGTATCCTTTTTTCTGCTATTTTTGTCCAGAAATTATAGTGAAAACATCTCAATGAGCCACGCTTGGTGGCATGCTTCATCATCAACATGAATTCTGGAACTGTAGTTTATTTTGAGTCATTATTTTTGCAATACTCACTAGAGCGTTGAGTGATTATTAATCCCTGCTGCAAATAGTCCCTCTAGATGTTTGCTGAAGTTAGTCTCCAGCTGTTTTAGGAATTTATTGAGTCTATAAAAAGACAGGACTCTACATATTTCTAACTTCTTTTAGGGGTTTATATATTCTGCTTGGATGCCACAGAAGCTGGTTTTAACAGCGTTCACCTTTTTCTTTGGTGTTGTGGTCCACAAAAAGGCAGCTGTGTTGTGCAACCAACGAAGACTGATAAACACATTGTATTCTAACTTCTCTGCTAAATGGATGAAGAACGACGTTACTGGCTGGCAGGTGAAGATAGTGGAGCATGTAGCGGCGACAGTGTGGGATATGTTGCTCCGGAGTTGGTCGGAAAACAAAACGGCAAAACAGAGGGTTGATATCAGACTTCACCAGAGAAGTGTTGCTCCGAGTGCAACTGTTTTGCTTTGAAGGCTTATTAATATTCATTTTTATTTCATGGTCGGATTGTAAAGTTGAGTTTTTTTACACATAATGCTATAATAAGTATTGAAACATGAATCCGTCCAGCGTTGGAGTCAGGGGGCCTTGTTTATAACTCTGAACAAGCATCAACTCTTCACTGAAGCATGAAATCAACACTTTCACACCTTCACACTTGGCTGGTTGCCGAAAAAGATTATTTTCCAAAAATGCAGGTGTGTCCTTTAAAAAACCCAAATCGTGCACTAGCTACTGGTGTCTTCCTCCTCTAATGGATGTACAGCAGACTCGGCAGCAGCAGTGAGCGGTGCTCGGCTGGCCGGTGGAGAGGAACCGTCTGCTGCAGGCAGGCCTCCAAGTCTCACTATAAACATCATGCGTCTCCAACACCTGGACACACTGGCTGTCTGTTTGATGTGTGTGTGTGTGTGTGTGTGTGTGTGTGTTTGCATGTATTCAGTGTGTGAGAGTGACCAATCCACACCAACAGATGCCTCTGAAGCAACAAGATGCTCCAAAAGCCAAAATGCTGCACGACCACGATGAAATGCTCTCGTCCCTTTGTTTGACGCTGTGTTGGTTCGTTCTCTCCCAGCAGCAGCAGCCGCAGTCAAGAGTAAACTCTGAGAGGGGATCGGTCCCATTTGGTTGCTGTGGATACCACCGCGACGCTCAACATTCAGGCTGCTCCACCTCGTTGCACATCAAGACCTTCTTCAGCAGGAAGATAACTCCTCAATGTATGATTGCTTGTTTTGAAGTGCTGTTCAGCAGATGTCGATGAGTTCTTCTTTTTTCCCGTGAATGGATGAGAGACGTGTCGTGATGAAGGTGTAAAATGATATTGATAATTTTAGTGAAAAATTTGACCTTAAGCTGCATTCTAACTTGACCTTTATTGTCTTTGAGCAGCTTTGCATCAAGCTATGAGTTGTGTCCTGAGCTAGTTAAATATTGGGATTCCTGTGGGTGTGGGTGTGTGTGGCAATGACAAAAGCTTATTAAAATGAATTACAAAGGCTCCTAGTGTGTATGAATTGATTATTTCTTGGGATGCGATACGAGTCAGTGAACTGGGGCATGACGAGGGAACACTTTACGCCAACATTGACTTTTTTGCTTGTTTTGCATCTGAATGTAAAGAAGACAGAAAGAGGGCCTTTATTTAGTAAGTAAGTACTTCACTTTTCCCAGAGCATTTCTACTTTATATTGAGATATGTTTACCTGTACTTTAAGCAGCAATACATTAGGCTCCTACTTTAATTTAGAATACTTCTGTCAATATCATTTTTAACTTTCATACCTTCCCCTTTTCTTTTTCTTTTGACGACCCCACCACCTGTTTATTAAATTATTTTATTAACAATAATCATCAATCCTCCTCCTTTCCTTCTTGTTTCTCTGGATTTATGTTTTATCCCCATGCTGTCCAAACCCCCTCCACCCTGGCTGCCTGTCCGGACTCACCATATGTGTATTCATGCTTTTCCATACAGCGCATCTGTATGCGTTGTTGTTGTTGTTGTTTTCTGCGCCTTTTGCAGGATGTAGTCGTCAGGTGTCGTCGGCTGGACGCGGGCAGTGATTTGTGTCAAGCGAATTTGAGAGTTTAGCAACCACCGACCACCCCTCGACTTTCATCTGCCAACTAGCATCTTTATAGACTAGAAACAATGTGCCACGGTGGTGCAGAGATACAGGGAGGAGGAGAGGGGGGGGGGGGGGGTGGAGTAGTTTTGGGAAAATGGCAGAAGAGGGGTTGAAGGGGGGGAAAGAAACTTCAAAGAATATTAACAAGAAATTGGGAGAAAGTTCCCTTTGTGTATAAAAGCTTCATCCCCCACAAAGGGATTGTCTTTTTCTCTGCGGAGCTCTTTGATTCCCTCTCTCTGGGACTCCGGTTCTTCTCTGGCCTCGTCTTCATTGCTGGCCTCCTCTTCATTGCTCTTTCTCGCTGTTTTACTCTACAGGGTGGTGGAGGGAAAAAAATAAACAGATGGAAGAAGGGAGAAGGGGG
The DNA here is from genome assembly GCF_029220125.1 of Pseudoliparis swirei. NCBI lineage: Eukaryota > Metazoa > Chordata > Actinopteri > Perciformes > Liparidae > Pseudoliparis > Pseudoliparis swirei. The sequence continues at coordinate 17,543,041 of NC_079406.1, read as the reverse complement.
AGAAAGAGAGAGAAAGGATGCAGGAGTTCAAACAGTGAGGGGGAGAGGGGAAAAGGTGGGGATGAGAGGATGCAGAGATTGAGGGGAAAAGAGGGATGGAAAGCATGATGAACTCCTATTTTTTTCCATTAGCAGCAGACTGTGAAGCTACTCTCCAACCAGTCACTCTGATGAGAGAGAGAGACTCTTTGAAAATGACAGATGAAGAACAAGTACGCTAACTGTTTCGTTAACTTGAAGGCTGATTTCCTGCCATCTCCTCAGATATATACTGATAATCCGGTTGGCCCAGGAAATTACTTGCTGCACGTGGCTCGCCAACACACACGTGTGTGTTTGGCGCCTTAATTCTACCGTCAATAGTTAGACTGTGTGTGTGTGTCTGTTGAAAGATGTCCACTTGTATGGTCGAGTATCCGACGGCAGTGACCTCAGGTGTTTCATGAAGAATAATTTCCGGCTTGATGATTGCTGTTGCTGACTGTGCTCATTTCAGTCCAATACAGTACGGTCTTGCCTTGTCAACGATTTCTTGGCACGTAAACATATTTGCTGTTGTGCTTGAGTTTGTTCCAGCACGGAGACGGAGAACACACTTAGAATTGTAAGTCTGTATTTTCTATTATTTCCTTCAATTTTGAATCTAAGTGGCTCTTATTCAGAATCTGTATTTCTCTGCAGTGGCACTATTTCTGGTGTTCCTGAGGTGCTCCTCTGCTCTCTATGAAATGAGGAAAATTTGTGTTTTTATTATTTTGCTGAATGTTTTTTCTTCTAGTTGCAGCTAGTTCTCGTTATTATCATGCGGTGCGTTGGGTTGCCTTTGCAGTGGAGCTCATTTGCCGTGTGATAAGCTAAATCAGTTATTCAGATTTGTCTTGAACAGGACTGTAGCACAGAATAAATGTCAATTATCACAAAAGGTGTCATCAAACTGTGTGTGTTTGTTTGGCTGGCAGACTAATTAAGTGAATATGTATTGACAGGGCAAGTTACAAGGTGCTTAATAACTTTGTGCTTAATTTGATCAAATGTGGTCAGATAGCAGCCATATTTATCACATAAGGTCTTATTAACACTTTATGTTGTAATATAATTAGGGGCTGAAAGAAAGTAATGGAGAGTCTTTTTACTTACCAGAGAACAATATTTTGTTAAATCACAGTTTATGGATATGTTATGCTCCATATATGGCCCTCTAAATCCCCACAGTTGAATAAAAGGGTGTTCATGCCACTGTCACTACTTTATGTTAATATTCCCACAATGCAATATGTTGAAATATCTTCAATGTTTACGTTCACGGGCCAAGTGTCAAAGTAAACATTGAACTGTTGATAAACAGTTCAACAATGTAATATGATGAATAATTATGTAATCCTGAGTTAATGTTAGAATTATTGTACCTCTGTATAGATAAATATATAAGTTTGTATCTACTTCAATTATTCACAGATTTCTCAATCCAACCCACCCCGACATGACGAGACCATGAGCTCACATGCTAATGCTGGTTGTGGCTCCTCCAGCATGAACTCACTGAGTCGCTGTAACCTTCAGGGAGGCGTACGAGGCCTTTCCTCTGATGTCACTCAGTCAGCTCAACAGGAGCATTGCAGTGGGACAGAGGACGAGTCGTATTGTGAGAATAAACAAGTCGGATAGTTTCCATGTCAAAGTGGCCTTGAGCAAGTCACTGGGCCCCCAGTTCCTCCCTAGGCGCTTCACTGCAGCCCCCTGCTCCTTATAAGGATGGGTCAAATGCAGAGAAGAATTTCCTCAATAAAAGATGAATTATCATGATTATTATTAAACCATGGAGCAGATTGAGGAGGATTCCAGGTTGCATGAGGCTACAGGATGCTGCTCAGGTGAACACAATAACACGCGTGTAGTCAGCTGACTCACTGAATAAAGTAAAATGTCTGACTTGTCATGTTTTGGTGATGGTTTATTCTGCCGTTAGTTTGGCTAATATTTGGCTCTGTGGTGGGATGTATAGCCGATAACATGTAAATGTCCTGTATTTTAATGACTCTATAACATCATAATCAAATACTACCTTATTTATTTTTTATCTGAACAATTTCACCTGTACTTTAGGAAAATTCCTTTAAAGTTACATGCAGTACTTGACTAAAACTAAATTTCAAATAACAGTAAGTAAGTATTATATTTGTTCACTCTTTCCTTCCCTGCTGAACATAACACCAGTAAATCAGCCAATGCATCAACAGGGAAACAACAACAGCTGTCAACAGTCTTCCTCCAGTTATTTGTGTCCCTGCCTGTTGCAGACATTGTTCTGCCACTTCGGGCCTGCATGTTCTGAATCTGCAGCGGTGGGATACCGTCTCCCCGAAGGGGCTCACGGCCGCGCCGGCTGCTGGCAGGCCCAAGGTTCTGGCTCCTGCTGTTGAGATTCGGGTTGTGACGCATTGAAGGTGGGAAACTGAGCTAAGAGCTTTAAATGAACATCTTTGTAAAAATGACACGCTGAGGTATAATTCCAGCTGGATAAAACGGCAACCACTAAATAAATGGTGGTTAAGGGCGCCTTTAATCACATTTACTTAATCACACTTAAACACTGCACAAAGATGGCTCATATTAGACAAAAAGCCAATTAGCAGTGGCAATCACCACAGTGGGATGCAATTGTATCAAACAACATGAGAACAATACTCTGGAGATTTACAATTATATGGCAAGAAAAAACATTGTAGCATATGAGAAACAAAATAATCTCACTGTTTCTGTGAACCCTTGTCCACGTTGACTTAAAATGTGAGGTTCAAAGTTCATTGTTGACCTGAGAACTAACAATGAAGGAACTCTCAATATCCCGGTCTGTAACTACGTTTGCTCATCTCAAAGAAATACACTGTATGCACACGTATATAAACTAAAGTTACTTCAATATAGACACTCCTCCGTTCTCAAATACGCTGAAGTATACATCTGTAAGTATTTGAACACGGACTCACTCCAGTGCATTGGATCTGGAGTAAAACAATGAATATGAAGAGGGTTCTTGAAGAGTGGAGTGTTGAATTTGGTGCATTTTGGACTTACGACATGAATAAAGTCTGAACAAACAAGTGATTGTTCTCAATGGTTGAGGGGCTTCAGGGTTCGATTGAATGAATATAAAACCCAGATTGACTACCCCCCCCCCCCCCCCGTCTTGACACCAATGGCCAAAGCGTCATCAAACAAGCGTTGATGAACGCCACGTCATGCAGTCTTGCCAAAAACTAAAATAAACTCACCAAGCTGTCCGCCTACGGTTGAGTCACACCAGTTTGTGTACTGGTAGTTCCGCCAGTGGTTGACCTCACACTTCATACAAAACAGTAGAGTTGTTGCATAACACTGTTGTGACCTAATGTGTCATAAGTATGAATGGTTTAAAGGTAAAGCGTCTTTCTAGTCCTGCAACCACTCAAAGCGCTTTACACGACATGTTAATATTCACACAGCTTGCTTGGCCGCAGCTACCAAGCAAGGTGCCATCTGCCTAAACTAATTCACAGTCACACATTCACACCGATGGCAAAGCCTTCGGGGGGAATTTGAGTGTCTTGCCCAAGGACCCTTGGACATATGGACCGGAGGAGCCAGACATCGAACCGCAGACCTTCTGATTGGAAGCTCTACCTCTGAGCCACAGCCGGGGCAGGGAGGCGCATCACTGCTGTTTACATCCCTGCCTGAGGGCGGTGCTGTTTACCCTGCCTCAGATAGTTTATATACTCATATACAGTGGGTATGGAAAGTATTCAGACCCCTTTAATATGTTCACTCTTTGTTTCATTGCAGCCATTTGCTAAATCCCAAAAGTTCATTTTAGTTCTCATTAACTCAGCACGCCATCTTGACAGAAAAAAACACTCCAATAAAGGAGTAGACCCATCTCAAGGAGGATCGGAAGAAATGGACAGCAAAGGGTCTGAAGACTTATGACCATATGCTATTTCAGTTTTTCTTTTTTAATATATTTGCAAACATTTCTACATTTCTGTTTTTTTCTGTCAAGATGGGGTGCTGAGTTAATGAGAATTAAAATGAACTTTTTTTGATTTTAGCAAAAGGCTGCAATGAAACAGAGTGAACATATTAAAGGGGTCTGAATACTTTCCGTACCCACTGTATATTAATATACAAGTCGTATGTAACAAGATACAGTACATAATGGTAAAGTATGTTTAAAAAAGCCATAGTATTATCACAGTATTGTGCAACAAATTAGAGTTATACAAATATAGTTTAGTATTTCAAATACAATTGTAAATAAAAAATGATTTAGTATAGTTTGTCATAAAAATGTGACATTTCATTGTTTAGTATGTCATGAAAAAGTAAAATACAATATCAAAAGCATTGAAAGAATCGGCATAGTATGTCAGTATATCATAAGAATGTTGTAGTATTGTATGTCATAAAAATGGCATCACGAATGTTTAGATTAGTATGTCACAAAAACAGTCGTATCGTATGTCATGAAAAGGTCATAACAAATATCAAGTGTTAAAAATGACATAGTAAGGGATGTCGTGAAAATGTCTTAGTATTGTATGATGTAAAAATGTCATCATAAAGTACGCTAACAAAATGTCACAACAAAGGTCAAAGTATAATATCTCATAACAAATCATAATATCTAGTACACTTAAGTATGTCATAAAAAATCCATACAGAATCCCAGCATGTCCTAAAAATGCCAGAGTACAATATGCTCTAATAAGATCACAGGGTAGTAGGTCATAAAAAATCTAATTTAAAAAAGCCATAGTATATTGTATGCTATAATAAAAAGTCACATTCTTTATATTCCTATGCACACCAATTCCTCTTTTGCAATGAAAATATTTCATCTCCTGTCAGAAGATGTCATTGAATCTAAAAGACTCTGTACAGCTGCTGGATTTCAGGGCTCTGCGGCCCGAGTTGAGCATGTGGTCCACAGCCGGCCTGTAAAAGGTGCGGCTCGTTGGCTGCTGGATGCTGGACGTCCTGACGTTACAATCAGACTTTTGTTTACTTCCATTGGGTTGTGCAATGAGCCGTTCGCTAGGCACTGCACCTGTGTAACCATAAAGCAAGGCATCTGTGTGTACTGCTGGGGAACCAACGATGTGCAGTAAAAAAGAAAATGGAATTTGAATGTGTAACACCTTCCATATAAATGAACTTTGTATACAGGAGCAGTACCGCTGCAGCACCAGGGCTCTGCAGCGGGCGTTGTCCTGCCGTTCCCTTTCGCCCCTTGATATATATACTAACGTTACTTCCCTGGAGTCAAGCTGAGATGAGCGCTTCTTATGAATGCTGCATGCAGCTCTACCGAGTCTGAGTAATTGCCCGGCTCCAGGCACCGGTTCCAAAAGCCTCCAAACAATCAAGACCCCTGAAGACGCTGCATACTGCATATCCTGGGAGCAATGGATCACGTCTTCATCGAAACTTTTACTACCAGGTCACATTAGAATGTAAACATACTGCACAGATAATACTCCAGAGTCTAATAAATGTTAGATATCTGATGTTTGCATGATAAAGTTTCAATTCTTATATGTAGAAGACAACAGCATCTCTGGGCTGCTGTTGTTGGGGGACCGACTTGAAAAGGAGACCCACACATGTATCGCATAAAGAAGTTACATTTGTTCTGATGTTGCTGAAGTCAGAACTCTTGGAACCAATTGAAGAAATCCTGACCTGCTCTCAACCCTTGTTGTGGAAGAGCGTGTTGGATATACAAGTGTGTCTGTGTGTGTGTGTGTTTATTTGTGTGCGTGTGTGAGCAATCAGGAAGTATTAGGGAAATGTTTCAGGCCTTTCAAGGTATTTCTTTTCTACGAAAATTACAAGTCGGTAGCAAAAAGTGGGAGGAAAACAGCGGCACTCAGAGAGGATGAGGATCCAGCAGTTAGGTGAGATGGGTGATGTGTATGGATGAGGCCATGATGGAGAGAGCGAGAGAAGAGGGAGGGGGAGATGTTTACGGGTGGGCGGTAGCGAGGCCAGTAAACTGCTTGTGAAATGAAAATGGCTCTTTAGCAGAATCCAGGACACTTGGGCGCTGCGCTGGATCAATGTCTCTGATTTACTGTCTGAAAGCCTGTCAGAGGGAAAGAGAGGCATAGGGGGAAGATGGAGGCCGAAGGAGGGGGGAGGCCAGACAGAGTGAAGGTAGAGTTTCGAGGTACAAGAGTCCTTTAATGGAAGAAGAAAGAGGAGAGACAGGGAGCAGTAAGGAAGAAGAGGGAAATTGTCCATCCGGGTGACGGTGCGAGGAGCCGAATCAGAGGGATTGCTCCTCAAGTCCTCATGGCTCCGATACAAAATCAATCTGTCAAGGCGATGGGGAAGGGCAATCTTGTTTTGTGCAGGGAATAGGTGCAGCCATTTGGGTAAAATCAATAGAGGACACATGGCACTTCTTAATTCCTTACTGTCCCACAGAGGCCAGCCGTATTGACGAACACGGGAGCGTACACAAATCTTTAACTTGACCTGTCTGAAAGAAATCTGTATTCTGTTGGTGACCACAGCAGAAAGTGGGGAATTCTGCAGTGAACATCCGAATGATGGAAAGACGACTTTGAGGGAGAACAAACTGCCGTCTATGTGTCAGACCGGCTGACAGATTATGTGTCCACTTACTTGTTTAGTCCTAAAGTTTTGTTTGAAATAGTAGATTCATTATTTTTTGGGTGATGATTTAATCAGTTCATGATTGCAGATCTCTCCCTCTCTTCATACTCATCATTAACTGTTTTGACCACGAGTAGTTAGTGAGAATCTGAATGCGTTTGCTTGTGTTTGCCCCAGATTGCATGAGTGCGTAGGTGAGGGAGGAGTGTTCTGCTTTGAGTACCTCAACGGCTGAGTCAGTGTGACACACGCACACACACACACACACACACACACACACAGGTGGAGCTCTGGGGCCCAGGACGACAGGCCGGACGTCTCGACAAGAGTGTTTTCCCGCACCCTCGGGACGCAGCAAGTCTGGGTGGTGGGGTGGGGGGGGTATTTTATTTTTTATTTTGAGTGTTTAATGTATTAAAAGGGGCCAGGGTAATGAATTATAATCTTTAATGCAGAAACCGATCGATACCACCAAGAGAATAAATCAGCTTTTACTGAGAGCGTCAAAGCCCCTTAATACACTAGAGGAGAGAGAGCGAGTGCATGAGAGAGAAGGAGCAGCAGGGACAGACTGTTAGGAGAGGAGGAGCGATCCAGAACCAAGCAGAGAGAGGGGATGATGAAATGGAAGAGAGGGGGGAGTCTGGAGGAAGTCATGGAGACAAGGGAAGTTATAGATGAACAGACTCACCTCTGGGTTAACCTCATTGAGTAAAAGCCGGGTGAAAGCAGAGAGATGTTGACAGTTTTGTGAGGAGACGAGGTTGCAGGGTTAGCCGGTGTGTGCACACAACCACTCCACTTGTTATTGCCGACTAGTTGTATTATCTTCCCTCGCTATGATCCCCTCCCTCACCGCTGTAGCCTGGAGCAAAATATAATTAATTGAATTACACCACCAACCAAAGATCACCAAGCCGTCTGTGTCTCTGCCGGGAGAAAACGCCAACAACAACCAAAAATGAAGTTTATGTGGTGTGCACTGAGTTCTGATCAGCCAGACGGCAGAAACGAGTCTGGGAGACGTAAAAAAACCATGGATTTGGATGAGGATAATAGTTAAACAGATTCTTCTTAGTGGAAAGAACCACGACTAAACAGAATCTACTGCATCTCGAAGTATTTAGGATGTCTAGCCTGTTCAGTTCGTGGACTAAGTGGTTGAAGCGAGGTTTTTGGAGGCTCTTAAGAAAAAACATTCAAATTTGATAGAAGCAACGGGGGGGTTTCTGGCACAATGTCGGCTACTTCCAATGTGCAGAAGGAAAACAGACTCCAGCAACACTTGTAGAACATAGAAGAATTTTATTGTTGAGAACAACACATGTTAGCTTGTGAATGAAGGCCTTGTACTAAACAATAAAGTTATTCTACATGCTACATGCATTAATGGAGTTTGATCCAATTTGATAGCTTAAGCAAGGACTGTTGGCAAATGGGTCGAGGAGGGTGATGAGGAAAGATACACACACACACATCGCAAATATGTGTAGAAAATGTCTTTTACAGCAACCGCTCCTTCAAGCATCTCATCAGATTACCAGGACGGCCTTTGTCCACCTCAAAGTATCGTTCCCGCCCATCGCTCTCCTCCTCTGCTGCCTACACTCTTTCATCCTCTGTCATTACATCCACTATTTACTCCTGCAACATAATTCTTTGTGGCACATCATCCAACGTCCTAAAATAAACTCCAGCGCATCCAGAACTCAGAACAGATCGTCTGTTCACCCATTCCCGTGATCACGTCATACCTGTCCTCCAGAACACTGGCTCCCCGTCTCACAACCGGTCCAATTCAAAGTTCTTCTCCTCACTCACAAAGCCCTCCAGAATCAGGCCCCCTCCTTCCTCGCCGACCTGCTCCAGCACCACACTCCTTCCCACGGCCTCCATTCCTCTAATGCCAACCTCCTGTCTCCACCAATCGGGACCAAGTACTGGACCTGGGACTTCTTCATCGCGGCTCCCCCCGCCTGTAACTCACCACACACATCTGAGACTAAACCACTGTGTTCACACTTAAATCCCAAATAAAAACTTGTCTTTTTAGAACTGATTTCAATGTGTGATTAACGCTGTGTTTTTATGGTCAGTTTTACTTAAAGTAAAGTGTGTTTGAGTTTAATGAAAAGCACTCTCGAAATCTATTATTATTATTAATAATAAACATGGGCTACAGAGGTGAAGAGTTTTCTTGGGAAGAAAGAAAGAAAGAGTGACCTTGATTGTGTGAGTGAGAGAGAGAGAGAGTCTTTAGAAAAGGAGGAAGGCAAAAATCATTGAAAAGGAGGGTTGAGAAATTGATGTTCGCTGATAGCGTCACACCCCTCAGGTGCTCAATAATTAAGCAGCTGAGCAGACTCTTGAGATCCAACCATGATGACAACCAAGGCAACCATCCATCATTCATCCCTTTAGGAATCACAGGTGGCACTTAATCACTCATTTTGTGCCAAGACTTTTCTCTCATTCTTTTTTTTCTCTGAGGCTTTTTTTGACTGATACTGTGTTGCTGCTTGTTATGCTTTCAGCAGGGAAACAAACCCCCTTTAAAAAAAAGATAATACTGGTTTATTTCAGTGAGACATCCTGTTAAAAATATGGTCAAATTGCAAATGAATCGCATTCCTTTTTTATTCATCCTCCTCAAAGTGCCCCTCTTTAAGAATGTATTGATAACGTGGGTGGGTCACTTTGTGTGTCACCACAAAGTTATGTTATGCCTTTGGACAAATAAACAACACACAAATGCAATTTACTCACCTGCAAATATTTAGCATAAAAAACTATTCATACCAGCAGTGATGCGAGTTGCAGCACTTTTTCAACACACGGTTTGAAGAAGGGATCAAGTACTAAGATCACATTGACCCAGAGCAGCTTCAGTCTGAGGGACATTGTTGTTTAGCCGAAGCTTCTGTAAGACAGACAAATAACGTTCACACATTCACTGCCCTCGTCAGCGTGGTGCTCTGAATAACCGAATGCTGCACTCTGAGTTTACGAAGGGTCCAGTTTGCACTCCGGCACTTGAACACATCCATTATGCACAAACTGATTAGGTGATGCCTTTCTTCGCGGGGTTAAAAGGTCAAAAATATATACCTTGCTGCAATAAGAAATTAGGCCTCTTTTTTTTGCAGCGTATTAAAACAGTTCTGATGACAACAAATTATATTGGTGTACAAACCCAATGCACAAAAACAACGGCCATGGTGTGTAGAGGTCTCTCACCTCCAGTGTTTGTCCGTGGGTGCTGTCTGCCTGTCTGCCTGTCTGTCTGTCTGTCTGTCTGTCTGCCTGTCTGCCTGTCTACCTGTCTACCTGTCTGCCGGTGTGCCTGTCTGCCTGTCTGCCTCAAGCCGTGTGATTGTTGCATTGCTCTCATAATAAGCCTCTGAGTGACTGGCAGCACCAATATCTTGCTCTCGCGTTGCCCTGCGCTCACTCAGGCGGCTCGGTGACCCCCGTCATGCATCTCAATTCCACAAACACGATGTTCCCAGCCGAGAGAAGGGGCCTGCTTCTTTATTAATGTCACCATGACAACTACATAATTCATGAATTGTATTAGCGACCCATTTGTCATTTGCAAATCATAATTCAGGATGTCTGTTTGGGGAGCGCTGGCTTTAGAGACGGCACTACGGCCTGCCATTATCTTAGTGTCATCTTCCGCACTCTAACACTCAAAAACAAGTGGAAATACTGCCGTAACCTCGCTGTAATCTGGGAGGCAAGGAGCTCTTTGGAAGCTGCCCGTCTTCTACGAGGGCCCTTTGGCTTCATGATCAACTCTCAGGTCTGCTCATTTAGAAAGTGTGTTACGGCCTCTCGGTTAACTAGGGATGCACAGGCCGCAACATACAAAAAGGGATACAGCTAAGGGGGAAACAAAGGAGGCAAATAATAAAGTTAAATACTTGAACAAAATATGGAAGATTTATTTCACAGTTAAAGGTTTAACGAAGGGCCGAATAACACAGAAGCAAAGCAACAGGAAAAATAGGCGTCAGGGTCTCCAAGGCCAACACAACAAACAAAACCACAATGCTAACTAGAAATCAAAAGATACCACTGACCTACCATTGAAGAAAGGAAAAACAATACTAAGCTCCCTGTCTGACCACAAAACAGGAGAAAACTGACACAACAAAAATGGCAGAGAACCCCTACAAGCTTGACCCGAAAATACAAATGGTGGCCAACACTTCGGCACCATACCACAGAATGGTCACAGCTCAGAGGTGGAGAGAGAGCGATAGAAACACTGAGTCAGGGTGTATATAAGCCCCGTCTGCGGGTTAGGTGATCCCTCTCAGGTGGTGGTACTCCAGGCGTACCAGAACTGAGAGAGATAGCTCCACCCTCTTCCTGAAAGAGGGCCGTCTCAGTCACGGGACGTAACAAAGTTGCATGCTAATTCTCTCCTCTCCATCGGTCTGTCTGTGCCTGTCTGTCGGCAGAGGCCTGGCCGGCTCCACACTGACACCATTTGGTGGACAGTGTAAGAAGTTAAAGAGGGTTCTCATGAAGGCAGTATTGCAGATCCTTTTCCATTAGATCAGACATGGGCAAACTACGGCCCGCGGGCCACATCCGGCCCGTTAGGCTTTTTAATCCGGCCCGCCGAATTTGTCCAAATCGCAGCTTTGTTTACTTCCGGTGTGCGTTGGCGCGGAAAGTACTCGTCACACGAAACCCTTCACCATGATTTGTCAATCCGTTTGTCTGTCAACATTTTGCAAAAAAACCAACCAATGAACACTCAGTAAATCACAAAGGACCCGCCCACCACACAGGTGAGGCTCATTTAGAAACAGCCGCAGTGATTTTGGCGAGCAGCGCGGAACCTCCGGAGGAGCTGCGGAGCCACGAGGAGGAACACGCAGCCAGAAGAGAGCCACTTGGACCGGGTAAGAGTCTTTACTACACGTTACGTGTCCCGTCACGGTGTCCGTAACGTGTGCACGGTGCTGACTAGTATTGTATTTTACAGAGAGGATTCACCAGCGCCTGCAGCTCCGCCTGCCCGGCCAGCAAAGAGGTCTCGTGCCCCGGAGGACCACCAGCATGACACGATGACATGATGTTATTATAGTGAAGCCATATTGTAAATAGTCTGTGCCAATAGTTGTGTTCTGTTTTCAACATGTATATAATGTAGTTTTATTTTATTTATGTACAATACATATTTATTTGAAGAAAAAAAAATGTAATGGTCATTTTTTTATTTGCACACACCCCATGAAGATTTATCTGCAATATGAAGTAATTTCTCAGTCCCATCTTTATCATTTTGGTGAATGTGTGACGGACCACATCATTTTTACTCAAAACGATAACTCATTTAGTTTTCCACATTTATTTACATGTATCTAGCATTGTATTCAGATATTTCACTGCTTTTGTGAACCTATGACCTTTGGTAAACCAATTTCAAACACCAAAACAGTTGGTCCACATGATTAAAGGTGTGGTTTCAGAAGAGATATGAAGAATTTTTAAAAATCGAACTTCAATTTTCAGCTTTAGGGCCATATTTTCTCTTTCCACTTGTACCTGAGGACAATTGTGCCTCATTATATAGAGTGCTGAGACAATCCGTCCATTATTTTGTGGGGTTTAAAACAAATAGAAATTATTGAGCTTGATTATTTCGTTGGGTAAAAATATGTTTTGAATGTTGAAAGTGCTTCCATTGATCTTTTTCCAGTAAATGTCATTTTCTTTAACTTTGCACCTTCAATTGAAATGTATAAAAATCAGACGCAATCTCCAGGTTTAATAAATTACATTGCGTGTCCAAATGCTCCTGGCCCGGCCCCTCTGTCACATTTTAGAACCGATTGTGGCCCGCAAGTCAAAAAGTTTGCCCACCCCTGCATTAGATCAATGACTTGATTTATACAGGAATCCTAAAATATAATGGGATTTATAGCCATATGTGAGCCCGATGGACGGCTTTCTCCATGTTCATCCCGCTGTACACGGATCAGATCTTGAAGTTACCAGCACCTCAATCGTAGATGTATTTATTTATTTCTCTTCCTGCAATATTCTGACTGCAGATGACTTAATCCTTTTTAGGTTCCTTACTTAAATAAATTATTGTGGCACCTTTATTAGGTATGTCAAAGTTGATATTGAATATGTTTGTCAATTTAGGGAGGATGTGATCGATCAGAAGGACTAAAAACAAATGTGTTTGTTAATCCTATAAAAGGTTTATGGAAGACAAGATGAAGCACTTCTAGCACTGACTTGAAAACAAGAATACATGTTGTAATAAAAGCTACTTTGATATTCCTGTTGTCTTCACTAAGCATATGTATTTTAGTGGGGACACACACACACACACACGTGGTGTGTGGGTCTGTATGTAGAGTACGGAGCCCTGACACTAAAACAATGTAGTAAAAGGTAAGAAATATATCCGAAAACATCAATACATAATATTGTACGTCAATAATTAACATGGAGCGTGAAAAGGAATATAAACTACAGTCGCTATGGTTGGAATTTGGCACAAAAACACCTTGGTTGGGAAAAGATCCAGATAAAAAGTATATTTTGTTCGAGGAGGATTGCGCTCACAGTCTGAAGGCTCGTTATAATACACTGATGTTAACTTTTGGCAGGAAATGGTAAACAACAAGCAGTTAGAAAACAGGGATAAAGATACTTAATAGAAGTACGTGAATATAAAATAATAATAAAATGAGCACACAAAAGATGAATGAAGAGAAAACAAATATGTTTTCATGTAATTTATCAACTGATATGTTGACTATTGCCAGAATGATGTATTCATCCATGTAGGCTATAAAAAATATACCAGAAGGATCTCATATCTAAAATAGTCCGACGTATCAAAAGCTGCAGCAAAACATTTTGCCAGGAGTACATTAAAAAAAGTGTTCTTTAATTGAGAGTCGGCTGTTCCGTCTCAGGTCGTTGTGGCGTCGTCACCGGTGTGGTGTGTTGATTTTCTAGAAGGAAAAGAAGATCACAGAATTAAAGGCGCATACATGCTTTATTATAAATAATATTAGCTGTATTTTGAAAGCTTGAATTAACTTGTCAGCCCACAGACCTTTCACAATGCGGTGCATAGTCACAAACACACACTTTAAAAACATCCACCTGAACGAGTCATTCATGTTTTTTATAACTATAAAATCCTATCAGGAAAAGTCTCAGCATGTTCTTACTTATTTTGCTATTTTCTTCTTTTAAGGAATAACTAACTAAATGGCTTGTTAGCATGGGCATTTTTTAAACACTACAGACATCCTGCATCCTCCTCGTCGCACTCTACCACCTCACCTCTGCCGCCTTCCTCTTCGACACTCTCCTGACTGCTCAACAGTGCGTCTGCTGCCTGGGGTGTATTCGTCTCGGCTCTCTGTGCCTCCCAGAGGACAGCAGAGATATTCTGGCTGGAGTGCAGCTGCAGGCGAGGGGGCGTCCGGTGGTCACCGGGGCTGAAGGATTGGGAGACTCCAGAGCCTCCTCTTGCCAACCCAAGCCCCCCCCAGCCGTGACGGGATCCCAGCTTACGACGCGCGCCAGAGCCGGAGTGTGTGGCTGGAGTCCCGGGAGCCGAGATGTCCAGCTCTGTCTGGGAGGGAGCTTTTCTCATGGGACAGGGAGAGACTGGAGCACTGCGGCGGTCTGAAACGACATGAAATCACTTCAAAGTTGATGTGCATAGAAAGACCATGGTAGTCATGTTAACATTTTGACATCAGTAAATGATCGTCTCCTTAACGCTGAGATGAAATGATAATCAATGATGGTATTCAACATTTGTCTTCTTCTGTGCTAAATTATTCACTGTGTGCCACCAGGTGGGACAAATCTGCTGACGCTTTAAAGCACAAGCCAGGAGGGCACTCTACTTTTCTTCCAATGGAAATGCAGTTCCAGGGACTGCGACGATGGAAGATGCCGAAATGTATTCGTGATATATAATAATTGTGACTCAGGTGGGAGAGCTTGTCCGTCACTAATCACAAGGTTTGTTGTTCAATTCCTGGCCCATCTTGTCCACTTGTTGTCGTGTCCTTGAGCAACACATTAGACCCAGACAATGTTCTCCTGATGGCCTGGCAGCCCTGCCGACCATCATTCTGTGAGTTTGTGAATGTGATGTAGAAAAGCTCTGTAAAATCAATAAGTGCTTATTTATAAACCCCCTATTTAGCAATTCTAAAATGTACACAAACAATAAAGGGAACATGCTTTGTAAAGTACATTGATGTAGCTCCGAGCACACTGAGTTTTTATCCATACATTTGTCAACTGCAATTCCTCCTGGATGCATCCAAAACATTTTGGAAAGTAATTGGATGTAGGGATATATTTGAAAGGTAGAAACCAAGCCTTCCTTTTCCTAGACAATAAGGCCTTTCAAATAACAATTAAATTCATGACGCTCACATTTAAATTGCTAAAAATGCTACTTTGAAAACATGCCTACATAATGGTTTTAAATTAATAAACAGTGCTGTTTAGATTATATTCCGAAGTAGATTCAAATGCATACATATTTTATGAAGTACATATTTCGAGAGAATTTAAATAATGTTAACTTAACAGCTTAACATGAATAGAAGCCTGATCTTTATATTCCAAAAGGCGATCCTAACATATTTAACAGTAGATTATATCAAATTGAGATAATTGACATTATTCATAAGTTCTGACTTGGTTTAATGAGATAAAGAACTGCTGGAAGAACTCACTGGCTCCCAGTCTGTTGGAACACCAGCTGCAACCTGAGGCCAGTGGTCAAGTTAACCCCCCATAAAGCGGGTTTGTTTCAGGGTTAAATGTTTAAATTGTGGCAAATGTCACTTCAAAGATCTACAATAGGAAGAGTGAAAAATGTCTTCTTACAAAACATATTATTTATCTTGAGCAATTGAACTGGGATTTACATTATCTTCAACAGTGATATACAGTGTGTTTGCTACATGCATCATCTTTAGATTTTCTCTTTCTTCCACTCGGGAGAGTCGATGAGAGATCGAGTCCGTCATGAAACAGGCTCAATAAAACCCACCCGTCCTCTTGTTGAGGAACGGAAAGAGCCAGGCCTCTCGGTGTCGGTCCTGACACACAATTTAGAGCGCTGGGTTTCCGGGTGGATAATATAAAATACAATGCGAGGAACAAACTAATCAAATGAGGACACCGACAGTATGACAAAAAGAGAGAAAACATGAATGCAGGTTTGAGCTTCAAGTTTAGCTTTGAAAATGTCTGCAGAGAGTCTCTCAGCGAGTGAAATGCATTCCACTGTCAAGGTGCATTAAAAGAGGCTGAAGTCTTGTGAATATTTTCCTTTCAACATGTGGTTAGCAGAGAAAGCCTTGGCACTCTATAGGGAGAGATCTGACGAGAAGAGAGTGGTATCAATGCCGACCACACTTGGTAGTCATGAGATGATTTGTATGCATGCCTGTAGCCTCGCTTGATGGGGCGAGCATGTGAGCATATCTTTGATGAAACCAGTCGGCTGGTGTTTGTGTGCGAGGGAGAGAAAGAGAGTTAGTGTGCTGGGCTGCGTGTGTGTGTGTCTGTGTGGTCTCACCAGGCTGAGGTGTGTGTTTGTCTGATGTGAATTCAGTGCTGTCAGACAGGTTTTCCACGCTGCCCATGGCCGTAAAGAGGGCGCGTTCCCCTCTTCCTCCTCCCCGGGGTTTGATTAGCTTCTTCATCCTGTCCGCAATCCAGTTAGATTTCCTACGAGGACACAGAGGACAGGGACCATTTACAAAGAGGGATGAGCTCGGAGTGTGTGTCAGTGTGTGTCAGTGTGTGTCAGTGTGTGCACACTCGCGCACAACACCCAGATTTTTCAGAAAACCATTGGCCGATGCGAAGTGTAACAAGGGCTGCATGTTTTCAAAATGAGAATAAAATGGCCCTGAAGGAGCCAGCCAACTGTCATTTATTGTGCCAGCGAATACACTCTGTACCATGATGTCAAGAAAATCAACTCGGAAATGTTATAATTAAAATGTCATTACCATATTCATTCAAAGAACTAGGGAGAAAATGCAATTCTGTGAGACTTGGATAATTTGTACCCACCAATCCTAATTATTACATTTTCATTTGTGGTACAAACTGGTTGCCAGCTGGCCAACGAAAGCCGCTTCCTCAAAATGAATTCTGCGAATTGAGGCTAAACAACTTATGAAGTGAAATAGCTGCACGTCAGTTTACCAATTTATTTTCTCATACTGAAGCATCTTTGGAAACAAGCCTTCATGAGAGCACCACAAGTGGTTTCCTCCTTCTTTTATGGTGTGGGAAGAGGAAGAGGAAGAAATCGTCCTCACAGATTGGATCATGATGCACTTACAAGAAACCAAGGGGTTTAGAGATGAAAGGAAACACAGTGCAAGGGAAAATAAACCTTCTGTTATGAGGAATATAGACTGTACACGAGAAGCTTTTTATCGAAAGTATTAAAACCTTAACATCTAACCTAAACACAGGAAGCCTTCTTTTAACAATTACATGTGCAAAATAACATTTACATAACATCTTAAGAGAAAAACAAAGACGGGGCAACAACACATCCAGTGTCTCTCAAACCAAATGGTTGCATCGTATCCAGGTAGCAATCCAAAACATTTAGCTCAAAGTCAACACCGTTGGGAGACTGACACTTCTCAGGGTCCAACACAAACATAACACAGAGAGTGAAGAAGAATAAAATAGTAAACTGAAGGACAAAGTATTGACATATTTTGTCTTTTTGGCATGCAGCTAGCAAACTGTCCTCAGGGTAATGAAAATGTTGAAATGGCAACAATGAATTAGAAAACAAATAATCCAAATGAAATCCTGTGTTTAGGTTTTGATGGCACCGTAACTCGTTGACTCTGGGGTGAACGTGGTGTAAACTAATATATTGCCCATACCTAATGGGGCGGAGGAAATATAAGAAATTAAATTAAATGTTTTGTATCAGTTCATGTTGTAACGTCCTACTGCATATGCACGGCACTGCATTTATTTTCTTTGGGTGAGCACTTGCCTTCTGCAGGGATAATGTGTTGTAGAGATGTACAGATGTGTGTATATATATATTTATATTTGTGTATACAGTACTTGGTTTTGCTGGCTGGCATGCTGGGCTCGAGGACTCTATACTGATCCATAATCTTCTCCACCAGTTTCTGCTTCTCCCGACGGAGCTCGCTCAGCTTCTCCCTGAAGAAAAACACATGAAGAATCAGCTGAGGAGGAGAGTCCGTTTGATTAATTTCATGCATTCATTATCCGTACAAATTGATGGGATTATCCTCAAAGTGGGTACGTAACGCGGAAGAATCTGCCCGTTCCTGGAAACTGAGCAATGGAGCTTTCCGTGCTGTTTGAGCTGGACTCTTTTTACACCAGCAGATCAGAAAAGAGACCGTGTGTGTGTGGAAGTTCATGTTAATGGGCTGCTGGTGAGTGTTCAGGGTTAAAGCTGCATCATAAAGAAGGACGTTGATGAATAGGCTGCATGCTGCATAAAAAGACAGAGCGGGAAAAAAAACACAGACTCCAAAGTTGCTGTGAGTTGACCGCCTGTTACTGACACACAGCTACGAGCGGAAAAGATCAGGAAGGTCAGAGGTGAGCAGCGGTCAGTATTGAGGCCTGTGTGTATTTGTATCCATGCTATCTTCTGGTCCATTGTCCGGTCAGCCCATCAGTCTTAGGTGTGCTTCGTGTTTAGCGCACATTCTCAAATGCTAACTTAAATTTTACTGGGATAGTCTTATACATGCTGGAACATACACGTCGGCATTTAACCTATTCTAAGCATTTTAGGAGCCACAGTCCCAAGACATGCAGCTCAGGCTAATTGGCTCTAAATGGGCCTTGGGTGTGAATGGTTCTCTCTCTCTATCTGTGCTCTGCGGTGGACTGGCGACCTGTTCAGGGTGTAACATGCCTTAGCCCCTTGTCAGCTGGGATCAGCTCCAGCGTCCTGCGACCCTAAATTGAATAAGCGGTTCTGATAATGGAATGGATGGAATGGAAAGTTCAGTTCACTGAATGTTTACCAATTTAATAATGTAGACATTGGGTTTGGTCATCTTTCTGTACTTTGTTTCAAATTCTCAGGACGTGCATCAGCTACAAACCGAAGCGTTTATCCGGCGGTCAATCAGGATCAGACGTATTAAATAAGTTTAGTTTGATGAAGCACTCTTGAAGGCCAGCTCAAATTATTTCATGAAAGCTTATGAGGCCTCCTCACATATTTGCCCACTGAATTCACAACATTTCTTGCAACATTAGGTTTGGAAGGGCAAAGCCACTGCATCGTTTGCCCTGCGTCACTCACAGCAAGGGGGGTTTTGTAAAGTAAACAACCTAAACTGTCTTTTGCACTTACCAAGGTCTTGAATATATTTTGTCAGACACTTCTACACTGAAAATAAGCACAAGACTAAGGCACGGGGCCAAGACGTCTGTGAAGTGTGACTTTCAACCTTCTTTTACGAAAGAAGGTGTTGTGTATATGTTGTCTTCTAGATGAAGTTATGGTTATTGTTTCTAACCAATTACAATTACATTTAATTTAGCTGATGCTTTTATCCAAAGCAACTTACATGTTACATTCATACACCGTAGACAGAGATACAGGGGGCAATTCAGGGTTAAGTGTCTTGCTCAAGGACACATCAACTAGGGCAAGGATTGAACCTCCAACACTTGAAAGACAGACCTGCTAACCACTGACGCAGTCGCCGAAATGTTTTGTGTGTCCTTTTATTATTATTTTGGAACCAGAATAATTGAATCCATGTTTTCTAGCTGGTTAGTTTCCTCTTGTATTTTCCTGGCGCATTGCTAAATGTCTTGGTGCATTAATGCCAACTGTAGGTAAATATTGTGATTGTGTGCTCTTGCTCATGCATATACTATACTGTATAACCTCCTGTAAATAACAAGCACAATGTGAACCCACTCACACTCACTTCATGTAGCGGTCACAACCTCCACAGGGGGACTTTAGTATTCAGCAACATAAAGGTTACCCTAAGGTCTTCTTAATATAAAACTATATTTCTCTAGTACACATGCCGTTTGTCTGTGGAGTGATATCATAACACAATAAAGGTACAAACCCAAGATTCTTCCATCTTGAATACTGAATTATGATGTTTATCCCATTATCCCAGCATGCCATGAGGATTTGTTGTTTCTGTAATTTTGTGTAATTTCTTTTTTATTATGACAACTGTGCTGATAAGGAGTAGAGCTATTTTAATCCAATACAATTTGTATCAAATGCAGACAACATCTCCTCTGTGCTAGCTGTTTGCACTTAATAACAATCCACAGCCCTAGCTGTTGGGAAACCAACAAACTATTCCATCCAATCAGAAACACAGCGCTCATGCACAGGATCGGTAGTCATGCATTCAGACCTCCACAGCGCTGTCAATTCTGGAGAATGGTCCAGCTCTACATAGGAGGGTAAAAATGCAATGAATTGAATTTATTCTTTTTAACCAATGCCCTTGAAAATCGATAGTGGAGATAGCAGAAGGGGGGAACGCTGCATGAAATATCCGGCCAATGGCGGGTGTACAGCCACAGTCTGCATACAGTGAGTCAGACTAGTACAAAAGAAAGGCAGCGAGAGGGACGGTAAACCCAGTATATTAAAATAGCCTTCTCCCGAATTGCTGACTCCACCATTAAAGGCGTCTGCGTGATTGGCTAATTAATTAAAATGTGCAATGTTTACAGTTACATTTTCTCTCACTTATTTCCGAATGTGAAACCTTTGAATAAAACAGATCTTTTCAAGAAGGAAGCTTAAAATGAAGCTGCCAAAAAATTTAATTTGTGAGAAATGTGGCTCATTATAGTTAAAAGGTGAAACCAGCACTCAGCTGCTCCCTATTAGTTCTGGAATAATCTGTCACCAGTCTGTTAGTCATTTAAAAGGACGACTGCTGACTGTTGTTGGACTGTGAAATTGTTGTCTCGCAGTCTCAAACATTTAAACAAGTGCTTTTCTGTCCTGGATATGAAGACAGACTGTTACTCCTTACAATGTTAACAAATAGTGTTTTCTGTAACACACATTACTTTAGCTTAATTTGAACAACAGCTTTAAATGTTTTTTTTATGAGAAAACTGATGTCTTCGTCAATATGCTTCTTTTTTCAGTTATTCGGTGTTGTCAGTAATTACAAACAAAACAAATTATATGGGCCACATTCCTCATACGTGGTTCATCTCAGTCGATCAAATGTCCTATTAGCCAGCTTAAATTCTCGGTTTCTTAAAGGCTGATCCGTGCTCAAAGTGTCGCATTAATTCGAACCAGACTTCAGTAATCAGGATGATTGCGCGTGTCCGTCCTACTTCAAGAGGGGGAAGCGTTGATCACAGAATCCATGATTTTCTAACAGCACATGGCAGCATGGCAAATAAACTCAAAGAAAGAGCCTCTTTTCTCTCCGCTGACGAGCAGGAGACGATCATGAACACATATGAGGAATTCCAGACCATAATAATAGCAAAATCTAACACCACCACCGCTGCAAGGACTCGTCAAGTATCGGTAATGCTCACATAAATATTCACAACGCTTTACTCGCCTGAGTTTACTCAAAGGACTATTTGTGATTTATTCATTCGCTTCATTAGCTTCATTCGCGTGCTGGAGAGGGGGCGTGGCTTATCTCTGTGAAAACAGTTATAATTTCCGCCATCCACCATGGAAGAAGTAACCACTATTATTGCTTTATACTTGTTGTGGAAATCCCACAAACGTCGGTACATCAAACGCCCTAGCGTTTGGTTTCTTAACATTAATGTCATGTATCTATATTTATACATGACATCATCTGTAGGCTCACACAGCTCCGTGAATTTCAAGACTGTCTGGATGACAATCCGCTTTATTCGCATCCATTTGTGTCCGTGCATTGACTGTCTGGAATCTACTCGCACGAAAAATTCTCAACACTTTAGGTGTGAATGCAGCATAAGTGTTGGCAAAATGTATCGGCTAATTTTAACTGCCTCATCACCTCAATCAATCTGATTATATTTCTTTAAAAATGCCTGCTGGCATTCGGCTTAATGGAATGCATCATCCAATGAGATCTTGCTCGTGAAAATAATGATCTTTCAGAATAAGTAGATAAAAACAAGCCCAAAGAGTATCTAATTGATACGAAGTAATAGATATTTATGAGGCTATATGTCCTGTATGCCCTTCTGTATCATGTACATATGTGTATACACATGTATGTGTGCATTAAAGAAATTGTGTATAATTCTCTCTATTCTTCTCATGAGTCCACCTTAAACTGTTCTACAATATTCTGGAGTCGTGGACGGAGCACGGCCATTTGGCCTCAACATTTGTTATAAGGCAGGTGGAGTCACAGATCATCTACGATGTCATGGGTATTGGACCTTCAGCAGTTAATTGCAAGGTCCATGACCACTATTGTGAAAGACATATGATTGTTTTTATAGCAATGTAATTTAAGGAAAATTATGTCATAAGTACCTGCACATTAATGCTGAGAAAGGCTTTTTGTGCGTGTGTGTGTGTTTACTGACTGGTATTCCCTCTGCTGCGAGTAGTGCTGGTCTCGGCGCTCCAGGCTCTGCTCCAGTAAGGCCCGGTTCTCCTTCAGCAGACCCTGGTTCTGCTCGGCTAGGTGGCGGTTCTCCTCCTCCATGTTACCCTTGAGCTGAATCAACAGCTACACACATAAGATCAAAAATGTCAATCATAATAAATGGTTTGGGAAGCTAGAAATATTTAGTTTTTGTATGTATGTGTTAGAGCACATAGCGCCATCAATGTAGAGAATAATAGTAAATGTAGAAGAGAGAAAACACACAATGAATCTGCAGAAATATCAAAACAATTTTCAAATTAGTTGAAAAGTAGTTGGCTGTATTGAATGTTAGAACTTTGAAAGCATTTTTAAAGACTTTCATAGTGTGTCAAGATGTCAAAAGCAACTGAAAGAGATACAAAATATGGTGACTGAATAGCCGGGGCAATGGTCTAAAAAAACCTCGAACTTGTTTAATGAAACCCGAAAAACAGTGATGCGAGAGGTCAGAGAGCTCAGCATCTGACTGACTGAAAGGCAGCTTCACAAATTACCAAATAATTCCCTCAGCTGCTCTACGAAGCTGAAGATTCTGTCCAAGAGTTAACATAACAATCTAACACACAAAATCAAGAGTGAAGGAAATTATTTTTGAAAACAGGCGATCCTTATTAACATAAGTTTCAAACATTTTAAGTCTCACAAGAAGTTACGGCTGCAACTTCACAATTTCCTATTTGTAATTTTGTTCCCAATTCCTCCATCTTGCCCTTGGTCTGACCACACCCATCTTCAACTGCGATGCTATTATTAGCAATTAGCATAGCACAAAGACAGAAAGCCGATGGAAACAGCCAGCCTGGTTCTGTCCAAATGTAAAGACATCCTCCTACCTGCACCTCTAAAGCCAAAGTGTAAAAATAGCTATTTGACATGTTATAGATGATTATATGCTTAACTATTGCTTCACCAGGTGCAGTAACGGCCTGCAGTCTCTGCTGGTTGCCTGAGAACCTGCTCAGACCCAGACAAACGTGTATGCCACATGTTTGGGTTTTTTGACACTCAGACAAAGCCTGACTGTTTCCCCTCACGCTAAACTAAGCTGACCTGACTCCAGCTAAATATTTACATTACAAACATGAGAATGGGTTTCCTCTTACCTGTATTTTCCCCAAACGCCCAACTATTCTTTTAAAAGGTTGGTATTGTTATTGTCAACTGACACTGATCCAGAAAGCAGGCTGGTCCAAGTATGTCTTGCATTGCTTTTGTGTAGCTGCTTCTTCTTCTTGTTCTACATTTCTTCACATACACTACCGTTCAAAAGTTTGGGGTCATCCAGACAATTTCGTGTCTTCCATGAAAACTCACTTTTATTTATCAAATGAATTGAAAATTGAATAGAAAATAGTCAAGACATTGACAAGGTTAGAAATAATGATTAATATTTGAAGTATTAATTTTGTTCTTCAAACTTCAAGCTCAAAGGAAGGCCAGTTGTATAGCTTATATCACCAGCATAACTGTTTTCAGCTGTGCTAACATAATTGCACGGGTTTTCTAATCAGATATTAGTCTTCTAAGGCGATGAGCAAACACAATGTACCATTAGAACACTGGAGTGATAAGTTGATGGAAATGGGCCTCTATACACCTCTGGAGATATTTCATTAGAAACCAGACGATTCCACCTAGAATAGTCATTTACCACATTAACAATGTATAGAGTGTATTTTTGATTAATGTTATCTTTATTGAAAAAACAGTGCTATTCTTTGAAAAATAAAGACATTTCTAAGTGACCCCAAACTTTTGAACGGTAGTGTACATCTGCACGACAAAACTCCTGTACTAGCTTTCGGTTCAGGGTTCATGAGCAGCTGGATGAAGCAGCATAATGTAACAGCTTGTTGACTTCTTTTACAGGAAGTCAATTTCCACCTGTTAAACCCCTCAAATGACCGCAGACTTTATTGGTTGAAGAACACTTTTAATATTCAGCGCTCGTTTGACAGCATTACACGGAAGAGTAAGCAAAGATGCTTCTCCTCTTCATGGACTACTTTATATTCAGTTTATGTTTGGACTAATAGATCATTTTTATGACATGTCAATCTGAAATAATATTTTTAAATCAAGCATTAGAAATCAGCCGCTCACCGTTCCCCGCTGGTAATACGACAGCTGTTCCTTAAAGTAACATTATGTAACAATTGTACCTTAAAATAACAGCGTGAAAAAAATTGTGCCGCTACAATGACTTTTAATATGGCGATTTGCGTCTCCGCCATTGCCATCGGGGGTCTGTGGGGAAATAACTCCGCTATGTAGGATTCTGGGGCCGCCCGCTCCGGGGCGGATGTACTTCGACCTGCTTTCTGGCAGTGATTACGCAATGTCATATAGTGCCACTTCACGCTCGCAGCTCCAGTATAAGGGTAGCTTTTTTATGTTGCTTTTTGGTGTTGTCAACAATATTGTATTCGATCACACGTACTCCACATTCAAACATTTAGAAAACAACGTATATATGCTGAAAACGCGATCGGTATTTCATCTAAACTAAATGTCATTCTTTTGGTTATGTTGTTTCATTCGCCCTTAGCAACTCAATCAAGGGGAAAAGGTACAATACGCAAAAAAAAAGGGAATGGGCGGATCTGCGAGTTCTGGTGTTAACTCTCTCTGCTCAAATGGTCGTAAAAGAAAACCACACAGTCGATATGCGGAAACCCAAATGTTATTATATTAAATCAAATTCAATGCATCTGCAAGCCACCAAAATGAACACATACACTACAAACAATCAAACCCACTCAAAACGAAGTATAATACCCGGATCCCGACAGTCCCAAAGTCTTTGCAGTCCCCCAAACAAAAGTAAATGACTGCACACCCCTCCCCCCAAAAGCCGGCAAACAGCTGACCGACCAGGCGGAAACGTGGCGAGGCGCCGCGTTCAATCCCCGCGCTACTTCACCCTAGTCCGGTAGGTGCTGGGCCAGTTCAGTGTTCCTGCGCAGTCTTCTATTAGTGATCCCGCCCGTTGGTATAAATCCAAAATAGAAACAGTCGCCGGATTGCTTCTACCGGGCTGCATCTATCGTAACTGGGTATTTACGACACTGAAGTAAACGTTAAATACCTCAAAAACTGAAGGGGTCGCTAAAAGGGAAAAACTACATAATGGGGCTTTAAGTGACCACAACTATGTAAAATACTCTCTAAAACCTGCAGTTCAGTGCTAATACATCGTGTCTAATTGCCCAATAATGCTTTGACTAAATGTATTATTGAATATAAAGACGGTCTTTGAGGCACTAAATCCCTTTTTTGCATGTCATTGGTCGGCTGGCAGCTTGAATGCAGATCACCTGTGTGTATCTGCAGGTGTGTAAATGCATTTTTGTGTTTCAGGTCAATACCTGGTACTGGCTGGTGAGGCGGGCGCTGCTGAGGTCCAGGCTCTGGTTGGTTTCCCTCAGGCCGCTGAGTTCCCCCTCCAGTCGCGTCCGCTCCAGCTGGGAGTTGCTCAGCTCGGCCCTCAGCACTGAGCCCTGAGCCAGCAGCTCCACCTGGGACGCCAACCCGTCCTTCTGCTGCGCCTGCAGCCTGAACCACCGACACACAGGCGGGCGTTACTCACCACTGCCACTGTGATCCACTACAGGGTTGTGTATCATTTGTTTGGTAAGTGAAGCTCATCACTATATCATATTGTGATTACAGAGCCAGAAAATAACCAACATATAAATTGAATATCGTCTCAGAAACAATGGTTGAAGAACACAATACAGGGCCAGGCAGTAGTTTTAGACCATTGCTTCAAAAACTTACAGCTTAGGCAGATCCCTCTGTTTTATTTTGTAATAAGAACTACAGAGAGATTAGATGAAACTTCGAATGATCACTGTGGGGGAAATTTGGGCATATTGAGTTATTAAACATCTTACATTTAATACTCCCAATGTGGATTCAAAATGTTTTGGAGTATAACTTTTTATGCTAAGTTCAAACTGAACCAGTTTGCAGCATAGCTCAGCATTAAACACATCAGTTGCTTCTTTACTTTAGAGATACAATGAATGACTCATCATTATTGATTATTTGATGAAACATCATATAAAATGCAAGGAAATAGTAAAACAATGACTCTGTGGTGACCTCTTCAAATGTCTTTGTTTTGCCCAACCAATGGTCCAAACCCCCAAATTAATAAGGTAAACACAGAGTTAGCAAACCGTTGCATATTTATACATTATCCCGCAGTTACTAAGCAAAATTATACTTCATATAGAGTTGTATATCTGTCTGCCTGATTAGTGTAAGTCCAATAATAACTCGTCTCCGCCAACTCCTGAGGGAAATACCTTGCTCTTCTGCTGCTGAATTCTCTACTACATTCATCAGCTAGTCCCCATCTAGATCTGTCTGCTGTTGGGCGCTGAGCAAGTAGTGTACAGTAGGATTTAGAGTGTATATTAATGAAAACAGCTGCGTGCTGCATTCAATGCCGTTAAAGTGAACCAGAACAGTAAAGTTGCTGCCGGAACACTAAACAATGAGCTCAAACTCACGATAAATATCTTTAAAGCTGAGAGGTGCTAAGTGTAAGTTCATCACAACCCCCATCAATGTCACGCATTTATCAGTTCATACGTTATGATTATGAAAATACTGACTAAAGCCACTTAAAAAAGAAATGTATGTATATGTATATATGTAGATTCTACCTAATTCAGCTAGAACATTAGATGTATTGAACAGGTCTAATAAAATGTTTAATTCGATGGACCTTTGATATGTTACTAATGATAAGAATTTGTCATGTTTCATCTGTCAACCTGTTACCAGCTTGATAACCCCCTCGTCAGCGTAATCAATCACGTCATTATTAAAATGATTATGATTAATTATGGTTCACAAGTATCTCATAATAATGATGATCAGCATCATTATATGAAGTGTCCACCACCCCCTAGATAAGATGTAATCAGGCTTAAATGCACACACATGATCAAGACAAGAAACAGAGGTAAAATAAATAAATAATGCATTCTGTGCATTCCTAAAGTACAATTTCAATCAAACCAATTGCTGTTTTGCTCCATAAAGAGATATTAATGCTCTTGCTGATTGATAGTCAATGCAACATGCACGCGGTGTGAGGAGAGGAGTGAAAGGGTGAGCAGATCTCATCGACGTGGTACTGATTGGTAAGTGAATGTGGTACCTCTCGTTGTCTTCTTTCAGCCTCTCCAGCTCTCGTTCTCTCTCAAGTCTCCTCTGGGCCTCTGCTTCCATCTCCTTTCTCTCCATCTTCATCTCCAGCTCTCTCTCATCCACCTGGGCTTTACCGTCCAGCAGCTCTTTGTATCTTGAGATTACAAACACAACACAAAAACAATTATGTCTTAAAAGGTAAGACAGAAAGAGAGAGTGTTTTTTCAAAGGTGGTTTTATTGGATTTGTGTGCAGATTGTTTGTTCTTGGGGGAACTGGATGTCCTCACTAGGATTTAAATAAATAAATTAGGATCTAATTGAATGCAGTCAGTGTGTGTTTGTACCTGGCCTCCAGCTCCCTGTGCTGAGCCTCCAGGCTGCGGTTGTTACTCCTCATCTGAGATTGTTTGTCCAGCAGCTCCTCCAGCTCCACCTCCTGCCGCTGCTGCAGAGCAGTCATCCGATGGTGGTCCCGCCTCAGAGCCTCCATCCTGGCCACCGACTCCTCGCGCTCCCGCGCCCACACCCTGGACTCGGCCTCCAGAGCCGCACACCGAGCCTCGCTCTCACTGCAGCGTGCCGACACTGCTGCATGCTGGGCGCTACGGGATGCTTGCTCCACCTGTGTTTGTTTTGAAATAGAGAAATCAAATGTGCGCCGACATCAGAAACCAAAACTACTACGAAAACCTTTTTTTCTTGCTCAATAAGGTAATTTTCAAGGACGTCTTGTCGTAAAAAATAATTTAGGTACAACGTGAAGCATACAACTGAAATCTGAAGTCAGCCGACGCTAACACAACAGCAGTTTGAGCTAAAATATAAGGTCAGGATTTTAACATATTTAGCATGTATGTCTAGTTTAGTGTGTTAGCATGCTTTATTTGATTATTAAACACATGATTTATTTAAAGCGTTTACAATTCCTCCTGATTGGGACATGAATATTGTGACCAAATTTCATGAAGATCTAAAGCCACATTTCATATTGAGACGAAGCAACCGACTAACCGACTTTCACATTTCTGTAAAGTATCGGAGGGCAATGGCAGAGACTCGGGAGCAGAGGGAAATACAGGAGTCAAGGAGAGGTGAAAAACTCTCTTTACTAGCAAAAAGCCACACAAGGATGAGGAACTCAGGCTGGATGGCGAGGCACCACACGGGAACTACAATAACTATCTGTCACCGAGCGACGAGTAGACACATACTAAATATACAGGGGAACGAGACACAGGTGGAAACAACGAGGGCGGGGCTTGCAATCATACAGGAGGCAGAGGAGTGGCTGAGGGCAGGTGAAGGGAATGAACAATCAGGGGACACAGGGAAGTCTTGTACACAGGAAGCACACAGGATGTTACACTGTCATAGACAGAGCCCCGCCACCAGCAAAGCAAAGTACATGGTGTCTCCCAACATAAAGGAGTCTAATAGTCAAATAATGTAATGCATTCTTTGAAGCTATGTCAAAATGTAATGCAAGATAGTGTCACCATTAATTACCAATTATTTAGGTAAAAAGAGGTGTAGTACATATTTGATAACCCAATATGATCCTTTAATTTCAATTTGAGTAAATAATTTCAGCCATATTGGCGTTCTCTATCTGTGTGTTTGATCACCTGTAGTTGGGTGTTGAGTGTCTGGAGCCTGGTGCAGGACTCCTGCAGGCTGAGGGAGTGGCGGCGCAGAGCCTCCAGCTGCACCTTTAGGTGCTCACACGCCTCCTGGGACTGAGACAGCCGCAACAGCAACGCGTCGTGTTCGGCAACTGCCACCGCTTTCTGAGGGAGGCAAACATTCAGACTGAGAGAGCGTCCACAGCCGCGTGCAGAGGCAGCTGCGTCGGGGGCTTTGCTACCTTTGACGTCACGTGCGCCTCGTAATATCCATATTATTTGAAGTTAATTTGCAGCTGACCTTTCACAGCGTCATGTCTAGCAGCTTTATGACATTTGAGTCAATCTATACATAGATGAAATTAATCTTGTGCTTATGCAGAAATGTACAATAGATCAAATATACATTTGTAATCCACAAATGTTGTTTATGAATAATATATTCTACCAGATTTTTGCATTTACATTTGTGATCCAATCATAAAATCTGCACACATATTTGTTCTTTGCTCGAAGTGTCGATTGAGCAATATGCGGGAAATGGATAGTAAATGTTGCATTTTGCTAAATTGCTGGAGAAAATCTGGTGTTTTTATTCAAAACAAAGAAGAGCTTGAGGCCATCCACAACTCGGCTCTACACCCACGAAACATTGTGAATTTAAATTGAATTTTTTTCAAACTAATTCAAGTACTGGCAAGGCAACAACACACTTCATGTGTGAGTCATCTGGAGGGTCTGGAGCTCAGTTTTGGAGTGCAGTAGCGCTTTTTCTTTCATTTACAATTCTTACATATTTCCTACCAGTGGGGATTGCTCCTTTTTTCTCTGGCTCCTTTAGATTACATTTTTTTACTTCACAGGTTTTGTCTTCCAATGTCAGTTGCGTAAAGCATCATTTAAAGTACTTTCTACTTTTAATCCACAACATTTCAGAGCAAATTAATATGTTTTTTACTCTACTTAACTTATTTGGAAGCGACAGTTATTAGTTATATATCTGTTTAATATATGAAGAGGTTCTAAAATACAATACATTGTTTAAGAGTCAGTCTTTTTTAGCATGTAACCTCTTACAGAAAAAGCAGTTACTGGTGGTCACATTTCAAACGAGTTGTTTCGTTGAAGAAACATTTACATCAAAAGTTCTCAAACAGTTTCATTATATTTTAGTGTGAGGCCAAAGAGGTGAAAGCATCTCCAAAATATTCAATAATTCATAATATTTCACACGTCTCATCATTTTTCTTCTTTCTCATCGTATTGCACACAGATGGATATTGTGACCCCTGAGGTGGAGGCCCAACCCCCAGGTTGGGAACCACTGAACTAAACTAACTAATTATACACCTCGAACAGCTACACCAGTACAATGTGCCTTATTAATAATCTTATAGCAAATCAATCACAGAGCATACTTCTACTTTTATTACTTTCAGTCCATTTATCTAATAATACTTTTGAACTTTGTTTTACTTGTAATCTCCTTATAGCTTGATGTTAGAGTTTATTATGTGCATGTCTACCGATTCATCTGTTTGAGAGAGAGAGTGAGAGTGAGAGCAGGAGAGCAGCAGAAGAGATAAGGAAGATTAACAGTAGCCAAGGCAACATTATAAAAACTGATGAGCAGAGATAAAACGGTAGTTCCTGGAAATAAAGTGCTGCACTCGTGGAAGTGACGGCCCACTGTGAATTGGTAGTCGTCAAGCATCCCTAGAGTAAGAATTTCAACATAATATACACCATCTCCATCACAGGAGAGCTGCACCGACTCAACAGCCAGAAAATCAGATACAAAGGCTCCCACTTAAATCACTCACAAATATATATTGAAACATAGATACGCACCTCTCTTTCCAGCTCTAGCAACCGCTCACTCAGCTGCCTCTCTGTCTCTCCTGTGGCATAATTATGGATCAAGGAAAGGTCATGACCTTTGCCAGCTGCAGGGGATTGATCCAGATGTAACATCTCCTGGGTGTGTGTCTGAGAAATAAGTGCTTTGTCTGAGGAGTCTGACTTTGAATTGGACGAAGTGTCCACCTCCACACTTCCTCTTCTCTTTTCAAACTGGAGAAGAGATTCACTTTTCATCAGGCTCTGGCAGAGCAATTCTGTTCTCTCCTTTGATTGGTTCAGAGAACTGGCGGTCGTCTGTAGTTCAGCCTCAGCTTGTTGTAGTTTCTGACACAGACGTTCGACTTCAGTGGACAGTTTCTGGGAACGTTCCTGCTCATTGCATCGGTCCTGACAAGAGAGAAGTAAGAGGCAACGCAGCGCTCAGAGATTAGAATCTGAGGAATATAAAAAGGGGATCTTTATAAGACAAAAATAAAAATCTAAAATCAAATTTCTACATGATTAAGTTTGTGAGTCGATACATTCCTAATTGAACCAATCTTTATATTATCACTTTAATACTATGGTTGTTGCCTCATTTCATACTGCATACTAATTTTATACAGTATAAACTATTTTCTACAGAAAATAGTATTTCCTTTCTTCCAACCTGTGAGCAGAGTCACCATTTCACACGTGCGCTGCATTCAGGGACAATAGTGTCCATCAGCAGCACACAGACTAATCTAGCACATTTGGTATGATTTGAGAATACTGACTTTTGTCTCTTTTCCGATAAGAACACATTGCATTTTTATGCAGGACAAACATATAAACATTATAGGATGGACTATGACTATAACTGTACATTAATAACAGTTTATGAAATTAATTTCTGCTGTCTAGATAAAGTGAGAAGGTGTAGGTGAGCTCATCCTCAGCTACATCTCCACAGTCAGTGACGAAAATTACCACATCACAGCTTCCACACACACCAACCTGGGACAGTGAATTAATCTTGGCCTGAGCATCTGCATACTGCTCCTGCAGCTGCTGTTTACCCTCCTCCATGCTGGTTAATCGAGTGCTGAACTCCTTCTCAAGGTCCTGCAGCCGAGTGCAGAGCTCCTTAGATTCAGACAGCTGCTGACACACACGTCTGTGCGAGCACACGCACACACACGCACACACACACACACACACACACACACAGCACGCACGGGTCAGACACAGGTTGAATGAAGATAAAGTTGACATTAAGGATAAATGCATGGTGCAGCCAAATAGCTCCCGCTGATGCCTTGTAAAGTTAATTGCGTACCTCAGCTTGTGATCGGGGTTAAGTGTGGAAACAGGAGTGTGTGTGTGTGTGTGTGTGTGTGTGTGTGTGTGTACCTGTGTTCAGCATCCAGGGCCCAAGCTCTCTGGTTGCTGTGCTCCAGGGCCAGGGTTGTGCTCTCCAGCTGCTGCCTCAGCCTCACTGCCTCTCTCTCTCTCTGCCTCCCCTCCTTCCGTTGGCTGTCCAGCTCCGCCTGACACAGCTCCTTCTCCTGCTCCACCCTGGATGCCTCCAGCAGCGCCTGGTCTCGCGCCCGGGCCAGAGATTCGGCCTCTACAGTTGCCTCACGGAGCTCTGCCTCCAGCTCCTCTTCCCGACGACGAGAAGTCTCCAAACTCCGACCTTGTCGTTCCACCTCTGCCCTGAGAGACTGAGAGGAGAGCTCCAGCTGGTCACTCTGGAAAAAGGGAAAAGATGATTATTTCTATTTGATTCTTACTGGCCACTTTAGATTAGAGACATTTGATAATGCCCAGAAGTGAAACTAGTTTGGTCCGAGATGCAGTGTAAATTAATAAAACACAAATCAGACAGGTCACAATAGACTTATGACAGATATAATAATAATACCACTAACACACAAACTAACACATGCTCCAGGAGGACTGAAGTGCAGCTCAGGACACTTCTCAGACACACAATTTAAAAACTATGTAATTTATAAATAAGACAAAAGATGCACCAAAAACAGGACGAATAAACCAGCTAACGATTAGAAAACAAAACCCTCAAAATGATGTTAAAAAAAGATTCTCAAAAATATGTAATAAGTTTTACAGCTCACAATATCTTTTGACGTCAGTAGCCTCTTGACGTCAGTAGCCAATCAATAAAAACCCTTTTTAGACTTCAAACCGAAGAATGGGTTAGACTCTGGTCATGCTTCCTTCCTGATGTAACTTGTGGAAATGCTTTGTTAGACATTATTGAAAGTCACCCCGTGGAGTTTCTTTTCATGGTTTTGTTTTGTACTTCTCGTAAAATCCTGTCCATGGTATTTATTTAACGCTGACTTAGCATTGCTCTTCAGTGGAGGTAGCTTCTCTTTAGTCTTTTTTTTTTACTGCAAATAGCACACTAAACATATAATTCTAAATTGTTATTTTTCTCAGAAGATCTCAAAGACGTCTACGTCCAGAGTTTTTTTGCACTCATGATACTGGTGTATAAAAACATTATGTCATTCTCAGCTTGAATCATCAGTTTCACTTCATGCTGGCAAATCCAACTCCTATATATGTATATATATATATTAATTGTAAGATTAATTTATTTTACTTAAAATATATATATATGTATACAGGACTGTCTCAGAAAATTAGAATATTGTGATAAAGTTCTTTATTTTCTGTAATGCAATTAAAAGAACAAAAATGTCATGCATTCTGGATTCATTACAAATCAACTGAAATATTGCAAGCCTTTTATTCTTTTAATATTGCTGATTATGGCTTACAGCTTAAGAAAACTCTAAAATCCTATCTCATAAAATTTTTATATTTCCTCAGACCAAGTAAAAAAAAAGATTTATAACAGCTGAGTGTTTGTCAAGGCTCAGGAAACCCTTGCAGGTGTTTCGAGTTAATTAGACAATTCAAGTGATTTGTTTAATACCCTACTAGTATACTTTTTCATGATATTCTAATATTTAGAGATAGGATATTTGAGTTTTCTTAAGCTGTAAGCCATAATCAGCAATAAATCAGAATAAAAGGCTTGCAATATTTCAGTTGATTTGTAATGAATCCAGAATGCATGACATTTTTTTTTTTAATTGCATTACAGAAAATAAAGAACTTCATCACAATATTCTAATTTTCTGAGACAGTCCTGTATATTAATTTTAAGATTAATTTGCATCAGTTAATATATATATTTATATATATATATATATACAATATATAAATGCGAGACAAAACACAAGAACATTGCCTCTTTCTAAAGTGATGTAATTAATATAAGTATCGAAAGAGCAATAAAAGCAGTTGAACAAAATGTAAGAGTTTTTTTGTTACTGGGGGTTTGTGTTGCATAAAAAAAACTCTGCTCCTTTTAATTTGGTTTGCACGTTTCTACATGTATTTCCCTGCCATTCATCCAGCTGCTCTGAAGTAAAATAACATCTGCCATGGTCATGAAAATGTTTGGTGTCACAGCTGCATCGTGTGTTTGTGTGTTTGTGCGTTTGTACTCTTTAACCTTGCGCTGGGCGCTGCGCAGGGCATCCATGGTGCTGCGCAGTGTGTCCCTGTCTCTCTCCAGCGCGGCCCGCTCTCCCTCCAGGGTGGCGATGACCGTGGTTTGCATCCCGTGAAGCGCAGCTTGGCTCCGCATGCGGCTCAGCTCTTCCTCCATAATCAGACCCTCGGACTGAAGAACCTAAGAACACGACGGGAGGATAATGAGCCGGGCAACTATCTATTAATACAGACACCTATATACTTGTCTATCCATTTTAAACCCACTGGGTGGTGAGGCTTTCACTGTATGGGTCCTCTTTAAATCAACAACTTTATAAAAGCTCAAATTAATCCATGGAGCTGTCTTTTGAATTATTGTGGGAAATTGTACATAAATATATTACCTCAATATCAACCCTTGCCTCAACATTATTAAACACAATATATCTTTAATTCATCCATCAAACCTACCAAATATCCATGATCTTAATTGATTAGCACATTTTCTTCCACCCATACATCGACACACAAAAACCCCTCCCCCATCCCCCCCTCCCCCCATCCCTCCATCCGTACCTCGATCTGCCTGCGGGCGTCTCCCAGACTCTCTGCAGCTTTCTTCAGACGCTGCATCTCGGCCTCCAGGACCATCAGCCTCTGCTCAGCCTCCCAGGTTTTCTTGCTCTGCTTCCCCAGCTTGGAGCGCAGGTCCTGGGCCACGATCGCCTGTCGGTCAGCCTCCTCACGGGCCTCCTGGAGCCGCTTTGTCAGAAGCGCCACATCAGCACCAGACAGGGAACACACAGCCTGGTCTGCAACTGTGGTGTCTGTATCGTATTCGATACTTTTGGGGTGATTTTGGATCTCTGAGCTTCTTACTATAGCAGTCCGTTCTTTCTTTATTTGTATTTCTTTCTCCTTCTCTTTCTGTCCTCCCTCTGCTTCTCCTCTCCTTTTGGACTCGACCTCCTCATCGCATAGTTCTTCTTTTTCTCCATCAATATGGAGAATCTCTTCCCCAACTCCTGCTTCCCTCTGGGTTACGATGTTTTCTCCTCTTCTCTCTCTCACCCCCATCATCCTCACCCTTCCTTCACCCTCTCCTCTGCAGGATTCAGAGCCCTGGACTCCTCTCTCCACCTTCTCCTTCTCCTCCTTTTGGTCTGGCTTCTTCACTGCTTCCTCCTTTCTCTCGTCTTCTATTTGTTGCAGTTTGGTCCCCAGCTGGTCAAGGCGCTGCATCAAAGTGGCATTTTCACTCTTCATGTTTTGAAACTGAAAGTAAATAGAAGTTCATAACGGACGTGAGGTCTCCTGCATTTTTTGTGTGTGTGTGTTTGTGTGTGTGTGTGTGTGTGTGTGTACATATACATGTCAGACATGTCTGACATGGGAGTCTCCCAGGTTTCTGTTGAAAACAACTTGTATTTTCCTTTCATCTCACCTCCCTGAGTGTGTTCTGATGCTCCGTCTCCATGCAAGCTAGCTCATCTTTTGCATCAGGAGAATCAGCCTAAAGCAAAAGGAGTTAGTGGTTTAACTCTATGTGTTGCTTCCTGCTTTCCTTGTTTCATTTACTCAGATAGCGACGAGCATCATGTCTGACTGGTGATGCCTGGCAGACTTGACAGGTGGGTCTACAGGTATTTTCAGATAAGATTCTTGCCTCAAATGGTTTGTTCTTCCAATTATAAAGCACATTACAGACATGTTAAAGCTCTAATATTTACTTCACATAGCATAGAGCCCCAGTCAACTTGTATTGATCATTTCTGCCAGTTATTACCCTCAAACCCCTGAACCCTGACCTCTTGCTGGGCCTGCAACTCCTCCAGTCGTCTCCTCAGCTCTGCGTTCTCCTGCTCCGCTCCCAGCAGCATCAGCGTCGAAGCCTCGCCCACCTCCACACTCAGCGGCTTCTGATCTGAGGGAGAAATAAATAAAGAATAAAACAGGAGAAAGATGAACAAAGAAGAGGGCGAGAAGAAGAAACAACTAAATGGAGGAAAAGAGAAATGGATATATGAAGAGATTCCCTCGATTATTTTTGATTGATAACCTGTGGGCCAGTATTACCTCAACCTATTTTCTCTTATCAGTTAATTAAAATGTCTTAAATGACAAGGTGCAGAGAAGCAGGTGCTCTCACCAATCAGGTCACTTAGCTCTTCGTCAGAGTCCAGCTCTGATTGGAGGAAACGTCCGTGAACCGCAGCGACCGGAGCAGGAACGCTGCTGCAGCTGCTGCTGTGCCTCAGGTCCGCCTCCAGGCTCATGTTCATCTCCAGCAGCTCATCAACCCGCTGCTTCTCGGTGTCCCGCTCCTAAACACACAGACACACACACACACACACATTCATCATGAAATGCTTCTCCTTTGCCATATGAGTACATGTGCAAACACAGATCAAGATTTTGAGAAGGAGTGGCATTGCTTCACCCATTACTGCACACATGCATACACACACAAATACAGGCAGTAACATTTGCATTTCGACAAAACATAGACAGAAAACACAGTCATTGAATTACACCGACCGCTTCCATGTCTATGGTTCTATGACGCAGCAGAAGATTGTCCCTCTCCAGCTCCCTTATTGAGGAGCAGCGTGCTCGTGCGTCGGCTAGCTGTTCTTCCAGGAGAACTTTGGTCTCCTGCAGTGCTGCACACAGCTGCTGCTGCTCCTGCAGGGGGGGGGGGGGCAAGCACAGACAGAAAGGAGGCATGAGACTGAATGTCGTCATACAAACATGATGTACGATATATAGTGAGGTCGTCATGTCAGTCAGACCTCAGCTAGGTAGACATTCAGACCAAACATCTGCTGAGAGAATCAAATCTATGTGTCTTTTGCTGCTATTGCCCTCAGAGATCATCTTTGATCCACATGTTTGCCTTTTTAATTTCAATTCAATTCAATTCAGTTTATTTTGTATATCCCATTATCATAAATTACTAATTTGTGTCAGAGGGCTTTACAATCTGTACACATAGACATCCCTGTCCCAGGACCTCACATCGGATCAGGGAAAACTCCCAAGAAATAGAAGAAACCCTTTCACAGGGAAAAAAGGAAAGAAACCTTCAGGAGAGCAACAGAGGAGGATCCCTCTCCAGGATGGACAGAAGCAAGAGATGTCATGTGTACAGAAGGAATCATTACTTTTTAGTGGCAGCTGAGGGCAATATGGGTTTTCAACATAATTCCAAGCAGTTATAATAACCTTTTCTCATGAAACATTGCTCCGACAAAGTCAGACAGTACAAGAAACACAAGAAAAGATTAAAAGATCATCGTGTTTGACCAGTTTAAACATTCACTTAGCCGTTAAATTGAGCACATCCAAAGTGCCGATAATAACCGGACTGTATTCGTTCCCCCCACTTTCAACCTGGTAATATGTGAAGATGTTAATGTTACCAATATAAATGATGGTTGCAGTGATGTAAATAAACCCAAGATGTAATAAAAACTAAATTACTCGTGAAGTGTGTGGGTTGGACTTTTCTTTTAAAAGAGAACAGCTCTCATTGTAAACATTCAACATTAGCTCCACTGGTTTTAACAACTACGTAAGAGATCACTGCGAAATTGTGAAACATTTATTAGAAACATAAACAAAAGAAAGAATCATCCTGGCAGCTAATGTGGGCTTTCACACGAATGCAGTATGGCGGCAGAATGAATCAAATAAGACTGAGAAGGTGACAGTGAGGACACTGTGAGGTGCTTTTCAAGGGTATGAGCACATTTGCCTCAGAATAGTTATACTACCTCAGATAAATCTCATTTGGGTGTAAAAGCTCCAATAACTGAAGACGCACTCCTGCTCTTTGTCAATGAAGCCGCCTCAGGCTGTAAATCCTGATGACATCACACAATATAATCTCATTCTCTGGCTTTGAGCTTCAGA
This sequence comes from Pseudoliparis swirei, assembly GCF_029220125.1. Taxonomy (NCBI): domain Eukaryota; kingdom Metazoa; phylum Chordata; class Actinopteri; order Perciformes; family Liparidae; genus Pseudoliparis; species Pseudoliparis swirei. The sequence goes on along the minus strand of NC_079406.1, from coordinate 17,504,632 downwards.
ATTGTTTATATTCATTCTTGATTGAATTGCTCAGGACTGTGAGATGGAATATATGACGTATGATTATAAAGCGGTGTTTCTTTAAAAAAAGCAGTACTTACTCAGAGGGAGGTAACAAGGTGATCTTCTTTAAGTGACCTCCGCTGGTAATGTTCACATGAGGTTGTTGCTTCGTGAGAAGTGTGTGTAAGTTTATGTGTAGATGTGTATTGTGACTGTGAGTATGTTTTATTTTGTTCATTGTGGGAGATTCAAATGTGTAACTTACTGCCGAAGCAATTTAAATGTATTACATTGTGTAAATGTAGTGAGCTGTGTGTGTGTGTGTGTGTGTGTGTGTGTGTGTGTGTGTGTGTGTGTGTGTGTGTACCTTCAGCTGAGTGCGTGTGAGCTCCAGGCTGCGCAATCTGTGTTTACAGCTCTGAAGCTCGGTCTGGAGCTGCTCGGTCCGTGCAGCTCGCTCTCGGGCGCAGTCCAGCTCATCCCGCAGTGCGCGCATGCCCCTCACCTCACCCTGCAGAGAACGGTTCTACAGACAGACAGACAGACACACAAACACACACACACACACACACACACACACACACACACACACCATAGGGGATGCGGTTAAAGAAGGTTGTGAACAGATGTGCAGTTAACAAACGTTGCCAAAGTCTAATTCAGGAAGAAGGAAAGGTGTGTACAGTACTCATGGGTATGCAATGTCAAGTTTCAAGGTATTATTAGGACACGGTTTAGATTATGGTAAGAGCTATGCAGTATTGAGCAAAATATTTAAGTAATTTCAAAAAAGATATGCTCAATATTTGTTTGTAGCACAAAGTAGTGTTTACAAATCTTAATCTAATTGTGTGATTTGGGAACCTTGTTTGAAGGTATTGTAAATCAATTTAGCACAACTACAATTGAAAGAAATACAAGGAAATGATTCGTCGAAGGTCTCATGAAATCCAGTATGGTTCATGTTGTTGTTTTGTTTAAACTGTCAAGTTTAGCAGGGAAAGAAGTTTAACAACAATGTTTTTCTAAACAAAATTGTAGTTGGCTGCAATTTGTGTCTAATTGTGGCTGAACACTTATTGACGATTAAAAGCAACCTGTGTTTTGTGCTGCTGTCTGTGCCGTATTGTTTTTTAGGTCAGTTATACAGCATATCACCGCCACCGCCAAACTAGTTCCGCTTTATGTGCGATGAAGTCTTTCTCAGTTTCCAAAGCAAGGGTCTCTTTCTCTTTGAGGGAGAGAATAACCAAATCAGAGCACCAGGTTTCAGTCTGTACCTCTTTCTGAAGTTTCTTGAGCTGGTCCTCCGTGGTTTGAATCTCCAGGTTGTAATCAAATATCTGATCACCTTTATCTTCCCTACAAAATGTTTTAAAAAGTCAAACAATGCTATTACACTATATTTTTAAAAACAGTATTTTGTGGATGTTTTTCTGTGATACATTGGCTTATAAATATATTAGATGAGAGAACATTATGTTTGCCAGAAATGGTTTGTAAAAAAAAAGAGACATGCAAAAATTATAATTGACCAATAGTGACCTTTGTGATATATTCAAAGCAGCAAGAGCCTGATTTGTATCTTACTCGTTGCTAAGTAACAACTCACAGTGTTGTGTGACAAAATCATTTGCACATTTTTCAAGTTGACCTTTATCACAATTGTTTTAAAAATTCTCATGCACACGCACACACACGCACAGGCACACCACACTCACAGTTGTTGTTTAAGGCGGCGGAGTTTGGCCTTGCTATCTGCCAGCTGGAGTGCCAGACCTTGGGGTGGCTCCTTGCTGTGACCACCCAGGGGCGACGTGGGTGAGTCAGACCGGGCCTCATGCTCACGACACAGCTCCGCTATCCTCTGGGAGAGAGGACGAAAGAGAAGTAGAAAGAAAAGAGGTTTTGGAGAGAGAATGAGAGTCACGCGAGAGACAATATGGGAGAATTACATCAACTACAAATTACATTTAAAAAACTAAAATTAACTATTTTTGGATACTAAAAATGTGTTTAGTGAAGTGAGTAATAATGTCAATGTTAATTTTGAACTGACAATGTCATTACAGTACCTTTCTAAAAAAAAGAATTTAAAATGACTTTGTTTGTATATCAAGTCAAGTCTTTTATTGTCAGATACACAGAATGACACAGGGTCAGACTGGGCACTGAAATTCTTAGGACAAGGCACCACACAACAACTACCATAGCCTAACATAATATAACATGACATACACACTGTACAAGAACTCTGAACATAATACTAACATATAATACACATAACTAAACTACAGACAAATGGGAGTAGTGGGTGAAGCAGGTAGTGCAATAGAAAGTGTAGTGTAAGTACAGGCTGAAAGTGACAGTGGTGACGAGTGTAAAGTGTGGAGTGTAAAGTGTCGAGTGCAAAAGTGTCGATCGTGTGTCTGTGTCCATTTAGCAGCCTGATGGCTCGGGAAGAAACTGTTCTCCAGTCTCTGTGTCGAGACCGGATACTCTGGTACCGCCTTCCAGAAGGCAGCGGGTGAACAGTCTGAAGGCTGGATGATGGCAGTCCTTTAGGATCCTGCCAGTCTTCCTGAGGCATCGTGTGGTATGTGTCCTGCAGGGCTGGGAGCTCCTCCCGATGATGAGCCTCAGTCCTGACTACTACACTGTGAGGCCTTTGGGGTCCTTGGCTGTGCAGCTCCCACACTGTGATGCACCCAGTCAGGATGCTTTCTATTGTGCAGCTGTAGAAATTGGTGAGGATGACTGAATCCATGCCAAACTTCTTCAGTCTCCTCAGGAAGAAGAGGCGCTCCGGGCTTTTGACCACCTTGTCTGTGTGAGCAGACCAGGTGAGGTCGTTGCTGATGTTGACCCGAGGAACCTGAAGCAGCTGACCATTTCCACTGCAGAACCGTTGATATGCAGGGGCGTGCTCCTCCACCTGCCGCTCCTAAAGTCCACAATCATCTCCTTTGTCTTGCTGATGTTGAGAGAGGCTATTATCCTGACACCATGTAGTCAGGGTAGCAACCTCCTCTCTGTAGGCTGACTCATCATTGCCAGTGATGAGGCCCACAATGGTTGTGTCATCAGCAAACTTGACAATGAGGTTGAGTAGCTACACAGTCATGTGTGAACAAGGAGAACAGGAGGGGGAGCACACAGCCCCTGGGGGTGCCTGTGTTGGTGATGACTGTAGATGAGGTGCGGTCACCGATTCTCACCACCTGTGGCCTCCCGTCAGGAAGTCAAGACCCATTTGCATAGGGAGGTGCTTAGTCCCAGGTCCACGAGCCGAGACGAGTCTGAGGATGATGGTATTGAATGCTGAACTGTAGTCAATGAACAGCATTCTCACATATGTATTCCCTTTGTCCAGGTGGGTGAGGGCGTGGTCAGGGCTATGGCATCGCTCAGACCGGTTGGACCGGTATGCAAACTGCATCGGGTCCAGGGTGGGAGGCAGCAAGGAGCAGATGAATGATTTGACCAGCCGCTCAAAGCACTTCATGATCACAGAGGTCAGTGCTACCGGGCGGTAGTCATTCAAGCAGGTGACCTTGGTGATCTTGGGCACAGGGACGATGGTGGTCCGTTTGAAGCACCTGGCTTATTTGAGTCAGTGGAAATGATTTGATCAAAACTGAATATCATACGTTGTTCGGATTTCATATCAAGGTTGTAGCTCAAGATTTAGAACAGTATTCATTGTTGAAAACAGAGATAATCTCTTTAATAATTACTTTTAATCGCACAAAAGCTTGTAAAAGTCCACAGTGGAATGTCTGTGGATTTGAGAACGCAGAACGGAGTCAAATTAATAAAACAAGCGCATTATGGGTAATTAATTAAGTCCAGGTCTCCCTTGTTGTATATCTCAATATACTATGTGCACCGACGGTATTATTACCTTCGCATTAAAAATGCGGAAGGTTATGTTTTGATCGCCGTGTATTTATTTATTTATTTATATGCGTGTTATTCGCATAACAAAAAAAGTTTTAAACCGAATCGCATGAAATTTGGTGGGATGATTGGTTATTATCCGGGGACCATTTGATTAGATTTTGGGATCGATCGGGTCAAAGGTCAAGGTCAAGGTCATGGAAAGGTCAAAATCTTCTTTTTACCATAGCGTGGTCAATTTTTATCCAATGGGCATGCAACTATTGCCAACATGTTCATAATTCAATGCTCAATCTTGTGGTATGCGAAGGTATGCGCTCTACCGAGTGCCCGTTCTAGTTATATTTTGTTATTTGCATTATTTACAAAGCTAATCAAGTCAGCCTCTAATTCCACAGTATACTCTTTTATACTAATCTATCCTGCAGCCAATGAGATAGCTAATATATTTTTAACATCAGATAGTTATTTTACAGCTAAAAAGCAGAGTGGTGAATAATAACTACACATTGAAAAGAAGATCTGAGCGCTGTGAGATATGAAATGTTGATCACATACTGTATGTGATCAACATTTATCCATGATAAAACACTTACTTATACACATCCTAATGAGCAGGTAAATTAATACCTTACCGTACAGACATGAGAGTGCTAACAATCTGTGCATCTAAATGTCAAACTATTAATTTAAGTGTGTGTGTGTGTGTGTGTGTGTGTGTGTGCGTGTGCGTGTGCGTGTGTTTGTATACCTCCAGGTGTGTGTCTCTCTGTGCCAGCAGGTTTTGGATCTGTTTGGCCATCGAGGTGAACACCAGCTGAAAGTCAGCACCTTCAACCTCTACCAGCTCCTCCCACCTCAGCGGCAGCACCATGAGAGGATCCTGAGTCACCTGCAGCAAGTACAGTTTAGTTTATCAGGTCACATGATCAGATCAATGTGAGTCTGGGAAACCAGACACAGAAATGGCAGATTTGGGGACAAGCCACCCTGGCAGTGTGAAGGCTGTGTGAATACCAACCAGAGATGCATCTGTTTATAAAGAGGGTAAAAAATATATAGTTCTCACATATATTTGGAAAAATAACTGTGAGAGAAGAGTTTCCAAAGATGCTTGGCTAATACACGCAAAACTAATGATTACGTAGACAGATTTGAAATGTCCTCGGGTGGAAGGCATATGAACAGCAAGCAGGGGGTGCATCCATCGGCGCAGGAAGAACACCTCTCCCTTCTGTGATTTATGAGGCTGAGAAACCTGGCACAAAAAGAGCTGCTGGGAAACATGCTGTTACTGTAATTCAGACACGCTGATATGCAACATGCTGTTTTTGTAATGCCGGCAATTATTCACGGGGGGTATTTTTAAAAGAGTTCAATTTGGCATTTAGGCTGTATTGGAGAGGACGGCGGAGAATGACAGGAAAAAGATGAAGGAGAGAGGAGGAAGTGACAATGGTGGAGGTGGAGAGGTGAAGGATCCATCCTATGGTGGCATCCTAAGTCATTTTCACACTCACTTGAAGCTCGAAGCAGAAGGTGTATTAGTTTCACTCTCGCTGCCTACAGGCGAGACACAATTCTTTGCAACATTTTATTTGGGGCCAAAAATCCTCATCGAGGTCCTCTGGATAATATCTCCTCATAATAATAGTTTGTTGCTGAATGCCTTATATATTTGGCGGGGGGAGGGTAAATTATTTGATTAATTGTCCCCTTGAACCAACCTGCTGTATAGAGCTGGCAATGGCTGCCTGTGTCTCAATGTCCAGAGACTGGATCTGCTGAATGAACGCCTCCTTCTCCTCGCACTGCAGACACAGAGGGATGACATGGACTCAGAGGGGTGTGTGTGTGTGTTTGTCTGCAGCAAGTTAAATGATAATAAAATCGTTATAAAAGGTATCCTGTCTTGAACTAATGTAAAAAACGTGGGATCATCTTAGTTACCCGGATGTATTTTTTGGAGACATAGGATAATCCATACAATAATAATTGTACTTCTGCATCAAAGGATGCGAAAAACAATTAGACTAAAAAAACAGGTCCGTCCAGGTTCAGTAGCACAATACGGGTGTCACGTGATCACCTGCACAGCACATCCTAGTAGGAGCAGAAGCAGTCGCCTGAGCTCTTCCACGGCTGCCTCTGAGGACACAAAAATAGCTGTCATCATCATTACCATCATCATCATCATCATCATCTCCACCCTCCCCCAACATCATCCTCCATTAACACCTTAATGTGTCTTGCAGATAGCAGAGATATGGACTCGTATATAAAGTATAGTTATTTTCTTGCAGCTCAAAGACGTTGGCACTGATAGGATTGGATGGTTATCTTGTACCTGTTATCGGGTCCTGCCCCAGAATGGCAACGTTTGGGAGAGGCATCAATATCAACTGCTGCAGGTCCTCCTGATGAGCAGAATAAGTGTGAAGAGTTTAAAAAAAAGAAAAAAGGCCCTGTCCGTCAGTCTGCCCACAGTGAGCCGAGATAAAAACAACAAAAAGGCTTTCCACCAGACTCCTTTAGTATGTGGTGTAAACAAAGAGCTGAAATACGATAAGAATGACTTTTTCTTCGTCCTTCCAGGTCAAGGAGTCTTTATATTAGATTTGATATTTCTCAGCAGAACTTTTTCTCAGTATTCTCTCGATGTAAGATATATAATGATTAAATAACACTCTTGCGGTTAAAGGATACGCATATTATGGAGTAATGTGACAGCAATGCCGACACGGCACATTAACAATGTACAGAGCACAACCAGAACCCATTACCCGCTACAAACCAAAGATTACTACAACTAACAAATGATTTACCAGAGCCTGACCGATAGATTATGACTTGTATTAATGGATGAATTGCTTTATTGGAGCATTCATTCTTCTGTGGACCTGCAGTGCCACACAACGCAGTTTTATAACTCAACATAAGAAGTTTTAGTTTATCACAAGCACAGGCAATTTGTTATATTTATATATCAATTGACAGTATTTCAAGATTAATTTGCCTAAGTTAATATATATATATATATATATAAATATTAATTAATTGTAAGATTAATTTATTTAACTTAATATATATATATATATTAATTTTAAGATTAATTTGCATAAGTTTATATATATATTTATATATATTAACTTAAGCAAATGAATCCTAAAATACTGTCAAGTTAAGTATCAAAATAAGTTCTTGAGCCTGGATGTTTTTATCGTACTGGTAGAGTATTTACAATGAGGAAAGAGTAAACGTGGTGATTCAGGACTCACAGAAGGCGACACGGTGTTCAGGTTGTTTTAACGAGTTGTATTTCCTGCCTCAATATCTAGGACAAATGTCCTGACAGATTCTAAATGACATTTAATCAAACGGGATGGCAGACGCCACTAACATCCCTGGTTCCAGAAACCTGGCTTTTCTGACAGCAAATACAAATATTTGTCATGTGGACCTGCATTTCTTAGCTCCTCCTCCTACATTGCCATCTAGTGCAATCAGACAGATGACTTGGCTAAAAGAATTTCAGCAAAGTCATCAGACTGATACTTTATTACTTTACTTACTAGATCCTCGAACAGTTTCTCTGTTAATTAAAAATGTTTCTGTCTAAGAGCCACATTCTAATGTTGGCTAGCTCCTCGTCCAACTGCTCTGAAAGCCTGTTTACATCCTCCTCCGATCCATCAGAGAGAAATCTCCAGAAGAAATGTCTTCACAATTACAGCTCTCTCTCTTATTGTAATTTAGAAACTATATACAGTGAGAAAGTCAATGTAGCATGAGGTAGGTACTTATTTCTGCAACTCTATCATGTGTGAGTTTGGCATTAGAAGCCATGTGCAGCCAAGCGGAGGTTTGTGCCCCTTCAGGGCGTGTAGGATATTATCCACTGCAGCTCTGTGATGGGCATTGCTCATGGTTCCCAATGCCAAACAGACTTCTGCAGGAGATTAAGCAGACTAGAAATCTTCCCTGGGACGTCAAAGTTATAAATAAGAAATTAGCCTCTGAAAATAAGTCTGCCTTGGAAAATAATCTACTGTTGTATGAAGTAGTCCTGAATTTGGAATAACATGTACCATCAAGCTGCTGGCTGCAGCACTGAAGAGACTAAAAATCCATCTGCAACATTATCTTTCCAAAATTCCATCTTTTTATCAATAATTCAACTTTATGTTGTTTGGATTGGTGTTGGGTTGGATTTGCAGTGCTTCTGCTGTCTCTCTTTTCCTTTATCTTTTCTTTGCCTTTATTCACATGTGCAAACCAGATTTCATCTCTACATTTTTATGTTAATTTAAAACTAATTTATTGGTAGTTCAGTAGCCTTAGAATTATTCGGTTTTCTGAGGACAGAGATCTTTAAATGTAGAGGCTCAATAAATTAGAAGGCAATATAAATTAACATTTAGATTCCCATTAATACATATATGAATACTAAGTGTCTCCATTCAGAGACATGGATTGGAATACAACACGATGCAATAGAAAACAATATAGTGGAACACACATAGTATAATAACAAAGAAAATTATAGAACAAAACACAACAGAAGAAACTACAGAACACAATTTTATAAAACAGGATGAGATTGGATGAAAATATAATAGAACAACAAAAGAATAGAACATAATAAATAGGTTAGGATATAAAAAGAACAAAAAAGAAGAGAATGTAACAAATAGAACAGAAAAGAATGGCATAGAACAAACAGGATAAGATGGAATAGAAATAGAACCGAACAAAACATACCGGAATAAAACAAATAAAATACAACCTAATAGAATAGAACATAACAAACAGAATATAATAGAACAACATATTAAAATATATAACAGAACATAATATAACTGAATAGAATAGAACATCAGAATAGAACACACAGGGCAGTATAGAATATAATAGAATTAAAAATAATGGAATTAACCAAACAGGATAGTATAGAACCAATACAATAGAACAGAATAGAAACAATAAAACACCACCAATAAAATAGAATCGAGCAAGAAGAGAAGTTGACAAAGCAGAATAAAATAGAACAGTAAAAAACCAATTACAGATAGAATAGAAAAAAGAGATCATAGTACAATAATAACTGCCGCACAGTGTTTATAAATGGCACATGCCTGTATCATCTAGACAATAGCTCACTATTGGTAGTATCATTTATTATATTAGAGAAAGGGAAGTCCTACCAGGCTGCAGACTATTGCTGTGGCTTACACTCACCACACCCTTGTCATTGTATCGCTCTCTCTCACATACACACAACCACAAACACACTTAAACACGTACATAGCAAAACAACTATTAAAAAAAGGCAGCAAGAAATAAAACCCTGAACAATGTGGAACTCAAGGTCCACAGAGATAGTGGAGCTGATTCTGAGCTCGCCAGGTGAAATTGTGTTGCAGCGCCGACTGATATGAGCTTCCCAATTAATGCTGGCGTCTTGGGCTGCTCCGAGCTTTCAAGGGACATTAGTGATTCACTGAAAATTAGGAAGTGAAACCTTGTAGACTTGAGTTTTTTTATATTGTGACAACCTCAGCGGCGCATGTTCAGTCCACCTGACTAGTGCTGGGGGGGGGGGGGGAGGGGGGTTCTTTTGCTGAGAACAGAAGCCTTTGAATCATCCTCCGAGGGAAGAATTGTGTCATTTCCTCCGTGGCTCCAGGCGCCGACAATGCATATTCCGAAACACACAGTACTGCTATTTGGTTTTAATTCATTTACTTTCTTCAAGCCTCTAACCAAGGCTTCACCTAAAGTATTCAGCTTCCCACTCTTTTTCTCACCCCATTTGCCCGATATTAAGCAGTGACAGGTCTACTGAGGATGCAAATGTTCTGTGCTTTATCTCTTTCTCTTTTGTGCAAATGATGCGTCACCCCCTGCATTGACTTCAAACTTACAATATCCTTGAGCAAAATTCTTGTGTGTTGAGACTGATAGTTGAGCTTCAGTATGCCCTCCTATTTTTACTCCCTCACAGCTAGACAACTGCTTATCCTCCTCTTTCACCCTCTCTCCCTCGGGCGTTTGATGTGACCCCCAGTTATGTTTTAGAAGGGTATTTAAACTTTTTTTAACAAGACTTTTCTACTTAGAATGAGCTGAGTGTCATTTCAGTCTACCAAAAAAATAGTATTACACCAGTGTTTTTTGTGTATGTTTTTTTGTGTGTGTGCCGGACAGTCAACAAAGCTATCCAAGACATCTTTCGGAAATAATAATTAATGCTAGAGTTTGAAATGGTATAAAAATATCCAATTAACCCTTGTGTTGCCTTCGGGTCATTTTGACCCGATTCAATATTTAACCCTCCTGTCGCCTTCGGGTCAATTTGACCCGATTCAATGTTTAATGTCGGTGTTCTTTCGGGAGTCAACAAACAAACATAAAGTACCTCACACTTAAACTTGGAAAACAATATTAATTCTAATAATTTTCTGGAGATTTTAATAGCTGGGGTCATATTGACCTCAAGGGTAAAATATGTTAGTAAATATAAAGGTAACAGGAGGGTTAAACATTGAATCGGGTCATATTGACCCGAAGGTGACAGGAGGGTGAAACATTGAATCGGGTCAAATTGACCCGAAGGCAACACAAGGGTTAAGCTTTGTTGAGGTTTTATTCCAAAGAGACGCTTTTACAGTCCTTCAAGTGTGTTAAACAAGTTCAAGTAAAAAAAGCAAAGTAAAATAAGTCACGGCAAAAAGTTTATAACCTTTTACAACTTTTTCCTGACCCAGAGATGACAGCGTGCTAGGCCAACAGCTAACGGAACGGACAGTGTGTTCGGGGGTGAGCCAATGGTGTGTTGTACTCATTCAATCACACAATGCAGCAGTGGTCGTTGCAGACACACCTGGCGGAGATCTGCACTCTACTGAGTGCACCTTTCTAGTTGATTTATTGGCCACTTGATGTCAGCACAACAAGCTGTGAACACAACACAGACAGGTGATCTGTGTTAGCGAACGCCGACAAATCCTCCAGACAATCGTGTTTCTGTCTACCTGATGAATGAAGATCCAATATACAATCTTCTCTTAGCTCTGTTTTTGTCTTCAACACATCCTGGGAAAAAATTGTTTCTCTTTTTTTCTCTTTCTTTTTATTTTCCTAGCATCAGTCCAGATGTTTCTCCTGATTATCTTTTACCTTGATCTTACCCCTCCGTCCCCTGTAACTCTCCCCTACCTGGTAGAAGGCTCTGATGTGTCGATTTAAAATAGAAAAGTTCTGGACTCTCAGCATGTGGTCATCTTTCTCGCTGTCGTACAGCCGCTCCACCTTCGGGTTGGGGTCTCTGCGACAAACACAGAAAAGATACAACGGTGTATTTACAGCAGCTTGATCAAACAGCCCCGTGCCACGATTTTCCAAATGAGATATTCTCAGGCAAACGGTGCATTTAAGTGGAGTGAATACCATTTTAATGAGCCTGAGAAGTAGGCTGTGGGAATCCACGTGCAATTATTTGTAGAAATAACGTGGCTTAGGTCAGGCCAAAGTAATTGGCTATTCGGCAAATGCTGACTCACATCTTGTGTGACGAGACAAAAAAAGGTGTTATCCTGCTAAAAAATAAGGAAGTCAGGGGAGAGGGCTAACAGGGTGGCACATGTGCAGAACTTCATTTCATGATATGTAGAGGTCCTACATGTATTTATTATTTGATCCAAAGTGAGGTTACAAAAGAGAATGTGATGCATGTCACACAAATCCAAGTAAAGAACAGAACTACAAATCTGCATCTGTTAGCAGCTCTGAGAGGCTGTACAGAGCTAAGAGCTAATAATGGCCTACAAATGAGTAATCAACACAAAGGCAATGTCGTAGGTCGGATGGCATTTGGACACAAAACAACAAAGTTGGAAATATATATAGAGAGAGAGATATATATATAAATATATATATAAATATATATATATTCATGGTAAGTTGTCAAGACATTTCATTACTGGGGAACGTTAATGTCTGTACTAAATGTTGACAGTAGTTGATATATTTCAACATCCCTATCTAAAAGACAGTCCTAATTAAATATTTGGGCTGTTAAATACTTCACTCAAAAAGGGGCTATTTATTTTCCTAAATAAAGCCAAGGCAATTTTTGCAATGAACTGCAAGGTTACACAAATACATTTTGTTCAGTTTTCTACTTGAATATTTTTGCCTGAAATGGCTGAAAATGATCACTTATTGACTGGGGAATCTTGTCACATGTTCATCAAATTGGTTCTTATCTTCCATTTTCCTGTGGTCTGTATTATGACTGCAAGGCAATAATCTTACATGATCCTCATGATGTCATTGAGGAATATCCCATTGGTCAGCCTCACGTAACGATCCCGGGCACTTTGGGAAATTGCGTTTACTTCCATGTACCGACTGTAGAGCGGTACGCCGTCATCCCTCTCCACCATCTTCTCAAACATCTGAACCTAGGAGGGACAGGGAATTGTGTTGTGTGTGTGAGAGAGAGAGAGAGAGCGAGAGAGAGGTGCAAAAAATTTCACACAGGAAGCCACTTGAGTCTGTCCACCTGTCTGGACAGGTGGGATCTGTGCTCTCACACTGGGAAGCACTTCACAGTGACAGGCAGCCAAGCAGGATGGTAGCCAAGGTTTCTCTCTCTCTCTCTATCTCTCTCTCTCTCTCTCTCTATGCTAAGAAGAGCTGTGCCAATACAAACGGCAATATAATGAGGTTTATTCCCACCTGCACCTTCTAAAAACGGCACTGTCTGTAAACAGAGTAACAAGCTTGAGTTGCTTCGGCTGATGAGGTGAGGCAGAGCAGCCAGAGACCCTGTGACGAGGTAAACAGGGGGGCAGCGGGGGTCCTTCCACATATCATGTCAGTGAATGGCCGCACTGCCGAAGTGCCCTTGAGCAAATATTAAATATCTTCCCCCACTCACCCTTCAAACAACAAAGAGAATAAACACACACTGCACATTATCACATGATATTGTAAATACTGTTCATTGACCTGGGGGGGATATGGTTGGAATTGGTTTCCCCAAGTGGAAACCCCAGATGGAAAGGCAGGCTGTTACGAGTGCAACAAATCCTCAACTATAGTGAGTGAGACTATATTCTCTTGAGTGCACACAAGAACTTTTTAGCAAACCAGAAACAGCCCAAGGACACGGAAGTATGGCTTCAGAGGGAGAAAGGAGAAGTAGGGTGCTTGTTTTGCACCCAGAAAGCAATATCAATGCTATTTGTTGCCGTTTATTAAACTCTAACTTGTATAATGTATGTTGGTGAATACAACTGGAACACAGGCTGCTCTAAAAGACACAATGTCATGAATATGTGTGACTCGACATAATGTTTTACTGAAGGTCGGCCATTGTTGGTTTCTACACAGTTTCCACACAATCGGCCCGTTTTTTCCCCATCTCTATAAATGATGACCTTTTCTCAAACTGGAAGGGATAAATGATAAATGACGTACCCATTGCGCCAACGCACTTTCCATGAATTCTTCTATTATCTCCATAATGTTAGAGTCCATCGTGTTACGAGGGCTGTGTAACACTACAGAAAGAAAGCTCATTAAAAAAAGATCATCAACACGATGCCTGTAATGAATCAGACGTCAAGTAGTTTGACATTTCTGCGGCCCTTCCCCTCCTTCAGCTGCTGCCTCCTCTTCCTCTCTGACGGGGCGACAGTTAGTTTCATTGCAAAACCACACCGGAGTTTTCAAAAGGCACATGTTGCGGTTTTTTCTTCACACGCCCTCCACACACTGGCTAGCCTACACAGAGATATGTAGCTATGCTACATGATGACTAATATACAAATATAATAAAAATATGAATTGTTTTTAGTGTGCAGAGACAACTATTCTGGATTTGAACCTTGACGATTAGGGCCTCATAAATGTGTGGTGCGTTTAAACAATATGGCAGCAGACCTACTGGACACATTTTGAATGAACGTCATCTATTTGTGCAAACGAGGGAAACAATGACGACGGTTGAGACATATTAGAGTTATTACCTGGGAGTTGTCGTGCTGCTATATTGTTCCATTTCCACGCGCCACTCGAGTCAGATTAAAGCGCTGTGCAACAGCGACCTCCAGTGGTTACAGATGAAAGGTCCTCGTTTCCCAAATAAAATGATGCATTACATCATTGTTTCTATCACAAAAGACCCGGAGGGAAGTGCAACCAAGAAGCCCGTCTTAAATTTAGGTGCCGCACTTCCTGTGCGATGAACATTATTTTAAGGAATGATCTCGAGAGTCGTTCTAGCTGTGTCGTATATTTGTTATATTATATAAATATTTCTCAATATCTAACCTGATACTCCTGTTTATCTTTGACGTTGTGCGCAGTATGGACTCCTTGTATGTCCATAGATTTCACATTTCACTTCATTACTAGGAATCTTCATTTGTAGTCCGTATATTGTAGTGACTTTGAAAAATTGTAAATATCTTATTTGTTGACATTATTTTATCCATTCATTCATTTATTTTCTTTTTTAGATTGTATAAAGGCTATTCACTTTGCTATATTAATTATACAAGAAAACGACTATACGTATCCTTCTACTTCCCATTGTGCTACTGTAATATAAATAATTACATTGCTGGCAGTTTTGAAGCACATAAGCGTAAAACCACAAATTCAATGTTTTCCTCATTTAGAAACATGTCTTTCTGCAACCACTGAAAGCATGTGTATCTTCCCAAATAAAACATTCACTAACCTTATTCTGTGATAGTTTTATTTAAGAAGAACGAGCACACAGTAGCTAGGACAGAACACAATGCTATATTCTTTGCAAGTAAAAAGCATTCGAAAAAGGTTTTGCTTTATAAAATAACTTTCAACGTCTTGTGTCCGTTTGCTTTGTCTGTCCCCGCGTGACAGCATGCGCGCTGTAACTGCCTGTGCAGCAGTTCAGCGGGGATTAACACATCAGGATTATCAGATTGTTTCCTAGCTGCCAGAATAGACAAGATGACAGCTTCATATAGGGCACCACAATCATGCACACACACACACACGCACACACTCACACACACACACACTTAATCCGAATCTCCGAACTGAACTCAGATAACCCATTCTCATAAATTCGCTCCTCTATTATATCACTTTTTGTACAAACGGAGGCCAACACTACAAAGCAGTTAAAAACGTCTACCTTTAATATATTATTCAAGTGCCATTTTAACAGTTTTTTAAGCATTTCATTGCAGGTCAGTACAAACTCTACATCCATGAGATGAATACAGTTTTTATGGGATGAACTTCAGCTTCATGTGATGGCTTTTCCAGCTTTTAGCCAAACGTCAAAACACCACTTTAAACTGAACGCACTCGCTAGTTACAACAAAAAGTACTAAACATCTCTTTACAGATTCTCTGATGGTTACACATGCATGAAGTCCTTCACAGAGGAGATGTTTAGTCTCTGTGGAGGGCCTGATAAGATTCCCTCTTTATTGCCTTGTTTTGGCCATGTGCCAGAGAGTTGCGGCAAAGGTGTTTTACCCGCCATCTCCGATTCACACAACCAAGAAACCACACGTTCCCCCTCAGCTCAACATTTCTTCCGCACTAACTTGCATCCTTCTCAGCGCCTGCAGCCTCAGAGGACCCCTCGGCAGCGTTGGGGTCAACCTGCCCAAACTTTAGCATGGTGAGAACATTGATTTTGAAGTCCTCAATGGTTTCTTTCACACTCTTCTCCAGGAGAAATCCCTCGCTGTCGCCCTCCGGGTCCTCCATAACCATCGCTGTTTCCACAGCTGTCTGAAGGTACCGCAAACTCAGAAGCACTGACAGCTGGACAGAAAGAAGCAATTCAAAGGATGTCAAAACTGCATCTCATTTGGTGTAGTGAAGGATGTTAGTCAGTTTTAAATAAAGTTATTTTCTCATTTCTGTTCTAATTCACCCTCTTTCCTCTCTTGTTTGGTCTATTGCTTGAAAATCAGACATTAACAACAACTCAGCGTGAGGCCTCATTAACTCTTGGCATGGCAGCCATCTACTGCCATCATGGACGACTAGAAAAAGCCCCATGCTGAGGCTCTGCATTTAAAAGTTTAGACTGTTTGTTTAGCTGTAGGCGGTGTCTAATGATGCACTGTCAAAGATGTGTACGAGTGGCCTGTGGCCTGAGGCCTTGTTTGACAGTGTGCTGTCAATATTGTTATTCGGCAAAGGAATGAAGTGCATGTTTGAATAAAAGATAGAAATCGACGTGTCAGCTTTTCTTCCACGTGCTTTTAATGGAGGTCCGTGCGTCAGGAGACAATTATTATTCAAAAGATTTTCTACGTGGGTGTGTCTATAACTCTGTGACGATTAAATGACCGCTCTGTGACTTTACCACAACGGATAGAATAACTGTGTGTGTTTATGTTCATGCCATCATGTATCCCACCTGTACTAAGATGACTGACAGCACACCAGGACCAGTTGAGTTCATCAGATCCATGTAGTAGTCGGTCAGCGCCTGCCTGCAACCGCGGCTGTACAGGTTGAGTTCCTCTGAATGGTAGTCATAGTTGAAGTGGGCGTTGTTATCTGTCAGGTGGTACCGCAGGCAGGGGCGAGGGGAGGTGGGGTTACAGCAGCTGAAAGGAACGCCGTCCAACAGGTAACGGTTGTCCACGTTACTCCGGATACGACTGAAGACAGAGGAGGTAGGAACATGGAGAGGACAGATGATCGAAACCAATTGGAAGAGTAAGAGAAAGAGAAGTTAAAGGCCTGACTTGTTGCTCAAAACACACTTAACATTAACAAGAAATAAGCAGCTCCTCTCCTCAAGTGACCTTTCAGTTCTCTCATTCCTTTTCACTCATTTAATCTTTGACCAATCTTTCTTTGCTTGCTCCATGACCAACCTTTCAATCCATTTCTGTCATCCTCTTAAAAAGTAAAGGCCAGATCTATTTTTATGACACTCTTCCTCCACTTTAAAATAATTCTCTTTCTCCCCCCATCCCCTCTATATTATTGTTTGACCTTTATGGATGTGAAGTCTACTTATCTGCTATTCATCTAGATTTCTCTTATCTTCCCTGTAAACCCCTCAACACTCCAGGTTCTTCTCTTTCATCCTCGCACGGGCCTGCATCTATAAACGTTATGTTCCCTGTAGTGTGATTCACTCACTCCTTGATGTCCTTGGAAGTGAAGTTCAAGTATCTGTTGCTGACCCACTGAACTTCAAACCAATCCTTGAAGTTGTTGTTTCCACAACAGCGAAACTCCATCTGCAGACGATCAATGGTTTCTTTTTGAAAACAGCGGCCCGGCACGTCGGTATCCTTGTAGAACCGGATGCCATTCCTTAGGCCGACCTGACAGGAGAGAGAGAGAGAAAGAAACGATGAAGACGGTGCTTTATCTAATGTTTTCAACAAAGCCGTTTACTGTTCTGTTTTTCAAAGATACATTTATTTTTTTTAAATCTACTTCAATTAATGAAATTACTTTATATTTGTAGGTTAAATCCTTTCACAAAATAAATTATTTCATTGACATCCCTGAAAGAACAGAAAACTCTAAATTTCTAGGGCTAATTTCAGGTCTCGGTGCAACACTTAAACAAGGGTGAGAGCTTTAATCCTTCACTATATTGTCGATTAATAAATGAATGTTTGAAATGACCAGACGATGTTGACTGTCTTCTGTTATATTGATCAATGCACACAGTTTTGTTTAAAAAAAATCTTATCTGCATTTATTGGTGATCTTGAAAGAATATGAGACCTTATCTGTACTTGACCCCCGAAACACTTCCACTTTCATCTCTCATTCACAGCAGCTCAGGGAGAACAGGTTTTATTCTGTATCTTGCTTGAGGATCAGACAACACCATCTTGTTATGGGACAGACATCTACTGACACCTCCTCTACCTCTTGATCTTTCACAATCATTACTGGCGACCCCACCTTCAGGGACTCCTCCAGGCTTCCCTGCAGGGCGTAGCTGAGCGCAACGACAGCGATGAGCAGGCAACAGAGCACCGCCGCGACAGCAAACCAAGCCAGCAGGGGAACCTTCCAACGAGGGAAGCGGGTCGGGTCCATGGAGTCCTGACACATACGACTGGCCACCCAGTTGGTGCCGATGGAGGCCAGGCCCACTATCATCAGGATGTTGGGCACCACGTGGATCTCTGTGTTGTCCATCACCTCGAGGAAGCAAGAGCACAGTCAAAGACAATTCTAGCCACAAGGGCAGCGGCTAGCTGCAGGTCACTTTGTTATTTCCTTGAAACACTTATCAGGTAATAATTCTGCATTTAATTAACCATATCTATTCAGCCAAGAGCTTCAATTAGCTGCTGATATGCTTGATGCAAAGGCCACTATGGCAATCTGATGACACATTTACATCTTTGCCCTACAGCGAAAATCAATTATAAACTGAGTTTTCAATAGCCTGTCAGCCATGAAGCACCTTTGACTCATTGTTGCTTTTTACAATTTACCATTAAAAAACTAATTCTGGGACATAATCATTTCGTAATATCTATCCAGCCATATGTCAGTTCAGGACAATAACATTGTCCTCCAGTTGTGGAATAATCAGGTGTGTCAATGATCTGTAGTAAAGTGCAAAATGAACCATATACATTATATATTTAACAAGTACTTTGCTACACAACCAAGAGATTATGGAATTTCCTGTTGGCGATCAATAACTATTTGAAGCCATATGTTTATGGCCTGCAGCTTTCCTGTGCAGACCACTGCATATCACTCCCATGCAACCTATCCAAATCAATCAGTGATCAATATAGCACAAGGACAGCTGGTAGAGGCCATGACCGTCACCTGCTGGTCACGTTATCTAAATTCAATTCACATTGAACCTCAATGACTTTGGAAACAAATATTGATTTTTATAACAGCTTTTTAAAAACACAATGTCCTCACGACTTAACATGCATGAGTTTGCGTGTGTGTGCTTGTGTGCATGTTTACAGTGGTATTGTGTGTGCTGCGTGTTTGTAATTGTGGATGAAACTGAAGAGCTAAATTGAAATAAAAGTCACAGATAAGCGGCAACGCAGGAGACTCAGTAAACAACCACAATGAAATTCAAACCCATGTTTGTGTAAATTTAAAGGAATTAATTCCAGTGATTTTAAACTTCAACATGTTTAAAGTTTTTAAGTTGGCATTGTAATCATCTGTGTGGGTATGAGTGTATTTTCCTCTCCCTACCTCGGACCTACGGAGCAGCTCTGTCTTAAGGTAAACCCCCAGAAAAAAGATGATGCCCCCCGACATCACTGCCATCCAGGACAGCAGCCACAGGCCCTGGGCCAGATGCACCCTCCGCTGCTGGGTGAACTTTATCTTCAGCAGCACCATGGCTCACTACCATGCACCGATCAACGCTAAGACAGAAGAGAAGAGGAGAAAGAGAGAAAATGTTCAGTCAACTGTGGTCAAAAATGTTGTTTCAATCCAGAGGAGGCCAGCTGCATGTAAAAAGACAACGCCAACAGCGCTCACAAGAGGATGTTTCAGTGTTACAGAAATACGGTGGTCACTGCAGACCTCGCGCTTGTTATGAGTAGTTAGCGGGTTGAGCTCATCTAAGTTGTTCCAGGTGGAGGGGATAAGCAGGTAGATCCCTCAGATGGTAAAGGACACAGTAGACCTCAGAGGATAATCCAAAAGCTTTCACATGGATGCCGAAAGTGTCCCAAAAAGATAATTTATAATCCAAATCAGTGCAGAAAAACCATGGGAAATGTTAGATGATAGTTCAATAGTAATGATAGAAGATACGAGGTATTCTTTTTTCCAGAGATGATGATTTCCCCTCAAGTTGATTGGTCACTATGCCGTAGCCCCCCCTTCAAGGTGATTCCTTCCTCTTGAGGTGGTTTTGTCTTTTGATGGCACCCCTCTGGGTCTGGGTCTGTGCCAATGCGGTGACCCCCTAAACCACTGTTCCCATGGTTGGAGGACACAGACACTGGTCAATGTCGAGAGTTTGGAACCGTAATCCCGCAAACAGAGTCCCTGGGATCCTATTAAGGTCCAGAGGCCAATGGGAAAGCAGGCCAGTGTGTGATCAGCAAACTTGTTCTGACAGACACATATATACTATAAGACACATATAGTATGGGAGGGACTACTGGACTATTAGGACAGGTGGACTTACCTGAAACCCATCAGCACAGGCTGGACACTATGGACGCCTCACGGACCGAGTAGATAGACGCAGTTCTCTGAGGTTCAATGGCAACATCGTGAGATTGTTGGAGTGGTAAATAAGTAAAAATAAAGTAAACCTAATTTAGCAGCAATACATGATTTTACTGTGTAATAAGGCAAAGATATGCAGTAACATATAAGAAGGAAGACATAAAACATACCTTAAAGATTCCCCATTTTAATTGAAAAACTACTTAAGTCTTAATGCTTCTGACTGATACGTAATTATTGATGACATTATCAGATTTCGAATACTCTTTCATCAGTACACAGCATTTTACTGTTGCAGCAAGTTGAGATGGAGCTATACATTTCACAGTTTGGTGGTTCAGTTCAGTGGTTCCCAACCTGAGGGTCAGTGACTCAGGTCCCTCCAAAAGGTACACAAGATAATTATGACTGACTGGTCGTGATTCAATTCAATTCTGTTTATTTGTATAGCCCATTTTCACAAATTAAAAATTTGTCTCAGAGTGCTTTACAATCTGTACATATAGACATCCCTGTCCCAAAACCTCACATGGGATCAGGAAAAACTCCCAAACAACCCTTTCACAGGGGGAAAAAAGGGATACAGTTAGTGTCTTAAAATGTAACTTTTACTTTCCACTACTGCAGAATGTTTCCTTTAACAAACACCTTTACCCAACTAACAGACCTCAATACAAATCCATCCTAAACAAATTAGCAAATTCCAAGTTTATAAAACTGAAAACAGACTTGGAATATTTATAATGTGCCATTATGACAATATATTCAACTGTATGAACCTATGACAAAAAGAGAAAGCCCACGAAATCCACTGCACCAATTTATCGACTGAAATTAAGCAACTTTTGTCCCCAACATTATCTCAAGGATTTTGTGGAGGATGGTAGCAGAGAATCTTTGAAGAGGAGACTTGTGCTTGTATGGGATTATCTATACACTGCAATAGAGAGGGAGGTTGATGGGGCTGGATCAATAGGATTAAACTGTTGTTATAAATATTTCTGACAGCTTGAGTCAGAGCTGTATTCAGGTTGAAGCCAGTCTTGTGTCGCCAGCTCTCACAACAAACCAAACAATACTCAATCAAACACTCACCTCATATCTATTTATTATCCATTGATTTTCTTTTCCCACTTTACTATTAATCACATCTCCAGTGATGTCTTTAAATAATGAGGTTGATGGAGACTCATATCGATATAATGATTGAACTCAAACCTCGAGTGGCAGAGATGCTGATGTTGGTCAGTCGATCTGTCCATCCGACATGTTGGCTGGATCCCAGACGACATTGGAGACCCTGGACACTTTGCCAGACTATCTATGGCAGGGATGACACATAGAGACAGACAACCATGCACACTCCCATCCACACATTCGAGCAATTTAAAGTCTTTAATTGACCTAAGCTGCATATTTTTGGATTGTGGGAGGAAGCCGGGGAACCCGGAGAGAACTCACGCTCACAGGGGGAGACTGCAGACTCCACATCGAGAGCCCGTCTAGCCACCGCACCCCAGTGCTTGTTATATTTGTAGTACAGCTAATGTTAAGGGTCAAAAAGAGCAAACTTGTCTCTGTTATATAGAGAAGGATTAGTCAAATTAATGTGTGAAGTAACAAGTAGAGTGAATCAGAAACAATGAATACATTAGCTGTAATGTTGCATTAATGTAAGATGATTGTTTTTATTGGTTGAACAACTGTCATGACACAGTTACATTTTTAATAGACTAGCAGTATTCAGAATTGCATAATTAATTTATTGGATTGGATTGGATTCAATCTATTGTCATTGCACAGAGTACAGGTACACAGGCAACGAAATGTATTCTCTGCATTTAACCCATCCTTAGTTATTAAGGAGCAGTGGGCTGCAGTGATGCGCCCGGGAAGCAACTGGGGGTTCAGTGCCTTGCTAAAGGACAATTTGACTTTACCCCACTGAGCTACAGCTGCCCCTATACAGACTAGAATAACATAAATATGTTGCTGCTGCACTCCAATATACATCATCACAATCATTTGACATATTTTACACACATATATATATATATATCAAAATGGTCGGGCCACCACGTTTCATGTATTTTATGTACATCATTAATATTTACACAAATCTCTGCAGGTAAATTTGTACATTTTTTTATTCTATACTCATTTGAAATTCTATTTTACATAAATCAGTAAATCTATTTAAAAAATGTAACTTTAAAGCCATTAAACTGCAGTTTTCCTTGATCTCGAATATCAGTTATTATTAAATATACAGTGCAAACGTTAAAATAAAAAATGGTATTATTTCTTTGTAGAAATATCAATCCTGGTTGAATAATCATTATAAAGTAAAAACTAAAATAATTTTAATTAATGCTACAACAGGCTGTTTTTGAAAGAAGACTATGTATGTCATCTGCTAGAAACAGAATAAAGCAGATGTTTGTATCCTCTCTTTGCAGCTGCTTGTGTTGAATTTTAAAAGGTTGTTAGTTTTATCCTTTTATCATTAGTCTCTGTCATTTATTAAGTTATATCAATTGATAGCACTACTATCTCACATAAATGTAAATGTTTTTAATACCAATTACACTTAAAAACCTTGTCTTTCATTGTACGAATAGGTCAACTGTAGCTGTTTAGCTCACTCCTAAAAAGAAGAGCAGATTCTATCTTGAAATATTCAGCATGTATCTAAATTCTCCACATCAACTTAATATCTATCATCATAGACAACACTGGGTGAGTTATTTTTGTCATCGTCTCTCCTCACACTGGCTCCCATAAAAGCACAGAGGCCATTTTGATACTCAACAGTGCCACTGAAGACATATGCAGGTGACAGGTTATGTGATTGGCATGTTCTCTGTTAAACTGGAGAGAAATTACAGAGCACCAGGGTAAGGGAACACAGCAAATGGCATTAAATTAAAGTTACGACTTAAATGGAAATATATGTATAATATATACTTGGAAATAGCTCCCTGATCTTGTATGTACTTTTCTCTATTACGACATGTTCACATTTATAATAAATACATTTAGGAAATTCTTCTGTTTTAATATTAAAGAATTTCCTTTTTTCCTATGTGGACTCTGGTATATAAAATCCTTAACACTACACCTAAAAGCCCAAATATTATATGCAACCCCAATATCTGGCATTTGAGATACATTTATAAATAAATACATACAGATACATATATATACACATATATTGCATTGAAATGGGTTTTTATTTTAAAAAGCCAGATGTTATATATATATATATATATATATATATATATATACACTACCGTTCAAAAGTTTGGGGTCACTTAGAAATGTCTTTATTTTTCAAAGAAAAGCACTGTTTTTTCAATAAAGATAACATTAATCAAAAATACACACTATACATTGTTAATGTGGTAAATGACTATTCTAGGTGGAAACGTCTGGTTTCTAATGAAATATCTCCATAGGTGTATAGAGGCCCATTTCCATCAACTATCACTCCAGTGTTCTAATGGTACATTGTGTTTGCTAATCGCCTTAGAAGACTAATGTCTGATTAGAAAACCCTTGTGCAATTATGTTAGCACAGCTGAAAACAGTTATGCTGGTGATATAAGATATACAACTGGCCTTCCTTTGAGCTTGAAGTTTGAAGAACAAAATTAATACTTCAATTATTATTATTTCTAACCTTGTCAATGTCTTGACTATATTTTCTATTCAATTTTCAATTCATTTGATAAATAAAAGTGAGTTTTCATGGAAGACACGAAATTGTCTGGATGACCCCAAACTTTTGAACGGTAGTGTATATATATATATATGTATGTGTGTGTGTGTGTGTGTGTGTGTGTGTGTGTGTGTGTGTGTGTGTGTGTGTGTGTGTGTGTGTGTGTGCGTGTGTGCGTGTGTATATATAACATCTGGCTTGTATCAATTAAAAACCCAAATAAGATGAGAACATACATTCACTCTGCTGTGTTGTTGGAAGACATTGTCATTCGGCCACTTGGTCTGTCTGTTCCGCTGCTCCCGCCCACTCCTGCACACCCTGCTGCTCCTTTCCTTTCCTCTGCCCGCCTCCTTATATGGCTGCAGCTGCTGCAGGAAGTCATCCAGCGTCTGCTGGGCGGACGTGGAGGTTGTTTCCACAACATCCGGCTCCAAAAGCGTTACCTTTCCCCCACCCCAGCTGTCACCGGCCACGCGGGCCTGCTGGAGGGTTGCACGGTTGTCGGCGTGGTTGGTGCCCAGGGGAAGAGGCTGTTGGCTTTGGGGATGCATAGGTTTTGGTCTGGCAGCATAACTGGCAGCCATTTTATCAGAGATAGCAGAGCTGATGTCAGATACAGAGAAAGGTGGGCTGTGGCTGGATTCGCGTTGAGCAGAGAGACTGCCTTCAGATCCTGCTGTGGGCTCCACCTGTTTAAATGGTATGAAGGCTGTGACCCTCTTCGGACCCGCCTCTGATCTCGTCAGCCAATCACGTGGAGCTTCTTCCACCTTCGTGGAAGTGGCAGAATGGCTGATTGGAGCAGAGGTCGAGACACGCTTCTGGATGGACTCAGATGAGTCAAAGTGCTTTTCCAATAACTCCTTTATCAAGCACGGCACCTGAAATCCAGACACACAAACATTCACTCTGCGTTAAGTCCATGGAACAGAAGAGTAAACATCACTTTATATGATGAGGAAGTGGAAATAGCTTAAACATGCAATTACAAACATATCTGTGTTTGAAACATTTTTTTAATATAACATGAGCACAGAGTGATGTGATTTATAATATTACATTTGAAATATTGAAATGGCATGCCTAAACAAGGATTGGAAAAGAATGACACAGCCCAATGGTGTATTTAGTCAAACGTCTGCTAACTGAAGTGTGCATGGATGTCCAGCAGGCGGCACTGTGCTCACATTGATGTTCTCCAGGGCTGCGATGGTCCTGTGGGCGTCCTCCAACTCTAAATTCAGCTGCGACACAAGGCTTTGTAGGTACTTTCTTTCACTGGTCAGGCTCTCTGACTACACACACACACACACACACACACACCACACACCACACACCACACACACACACACACACACACACACACACACACACACACACACACACACACACACACACCACACACCACACACCACACACACACACACACACACACAAAATCAGGTGAGATGACACGAAAGTAGCCCATGGTTCGTGAATGCAGTGAATACCGTTCCTCTTTTATATGGTGCCCCTTAGTGTTCTCACCGCTATATGCAGATGTTCCCCCAGTAGATTATTGGCCTGCTTGGTCCCAGTGTGGGTCTCTAGAAGGCTAAAAGACACAGATAACCAAACAAGACTAAAGAAGAAATGACAATGAAGAAATACCTATAGTCATTATTTCTACACACACCATGTCATTGTTTAACTTTGTATCTGCGTTTTTTATCTGGGGTTAAAGACAGTTGTTTGTCAGGCCAACTGGCAACCACAAACTCTCCAAAACAAATATGTAACAACTGACACCCAACTGGAGCCCAGAGTGAGGGGGCCATTCACTGCAGTTGCTCCAGTCTGTTGTGAGATGAGTGGCATGTGCCTGGGAGGCAGCCGCGGTTGTTTGGAGACGAACACAAGCGTGACAGGGTGGTCGTGAAGGGACATGACAGATGCCTTGCGGAGCCCTGTCTCTATTGGCCGGGGAAAAGAGGTCACTGCGGAACTAAAATACTCAAATGAATGCACGGGGTAGAATGTACAATGTGTTCCATCAATCAATGAATCAATCAAACTGTTATGCGAAGCCAAAGGTTGACTTGATGGGTTTTGGTTCTGAAGTCAATATGTGTGCATCCGTTACACCATTTCAGTCGCATAGTGTCCTTCATGTACGGCATCATACTACATGTCATACAGGGTAATAACAATGTAAATCAATTGTGCCTGTTGAATTGTGTTCTGTTTATGATACCAAACCTTTTATATTTCTCCTTGACATGGCTGAGCTCGTCCCTGGTCCTCTGCAACTCCGCCTCCAGGCTCTCAATGCAAACCACAGTCTGCAGGAGGTTCTGGTGAAGATCTGTATTCTCCTCCTGCAGCACCCTGAACACAGAGGAATGATGGGAGATGGAGTTTTGTCACAGAATATAATCATCCTGGAGAGTATTTAGAGGTGATGCCTTTTTGGACCAATATTTTCAAAAATAAGTCTGTTTTAATACAATACAGTCGATCTGAAATCAAGTCATTTGGCACTAATGACTGAAAGAAATATTCAAGATGAGGCCTTCTGTCCCATGCCTCCATTTTGTGAGTCTATTCATTGTGCATGGTCAGAACGTTTTGGGGATTTTGAACTGTAGAAACATGCAACAATTTACCTCATGTCGATATCAAACTTCATTACTACACACAATTTGACTCTTCAGAGGTCTGGCAGTCAACAGTATATTTTAAAAATAATAATAATAAAAGATCAATCTGTGCCCATTGGAAAAACAAAATCATATGAGTGGAACAGCATCAATAAAAAGGTGTGTGTTTACATAGCAGAGTGACAAATATAATATTTAGTAAAATAACTAAGATTTAGTAGTTTAAAAGTCCTCTTTCATTTGTTGCTTATGTTATTTTGTCTCGTCTTTCTTAAGTTATTCTCTCACATGTTTGAATTTCTAACATCATATAAATGGTTACATAAAACAGTTACATAACTACCATAACTTTTCCTGTCAAATCAAGAGTGGAGAGAAAGAGGATGCTCAATAGTGTGATCAATAACTACTGACCCATCAGAGAGACCGACAGAGAGAGGACAGCATAAGCCAGAGAGGCGTGTGTGAAAAGCTGCCCTGGAATGTGACGTGAGCAGACAGAAAGTATTTTACACACTTACTGGAAATGGTCGGTGTCATACAGTATGTCCAAGAACAAGAATAGAGGAAGGGTGAGAAGAGGGAAGGTACATGAGATACAGAAGACAAGGGACCTCATGGTCATTGTTTCAATTTAATCTCAGTTTACTGGAGTAAAGCCCAAACAATGCCAAACATTTCACTGTCAAAATACAACATGCAAAGATACAAACAACGATAGCAATTTAGGACTGATTCTAGAGTTGGTGCTGGAATGAAAAAGCATAGTTCACTAAGGAAAACCACGCCAGCAGTGATACATGTTTACAGTTGGTTTATTGTGAAATAAATGAATGAAGGGATGATTATGTCTGGAACGAGAAGGGTCGTGAAGAGCGGGTTGGAGGGGTGCTATTGGAGACTGCTGACGTCTGGTGGTTAGAGGGAACGGCGGGGGTGGAGACTCGTGGGTGGGGGTTGTCTCATCTGAAGCTCTGGCTGTGCAGAGTCCCCCGTTGTTCCCGTAGTCCTGTAGTAGAGAAATGGGAAGACAAGAACGGGGTCAGGAGGGAGGGATGTCGCCGCTGAGACGAAGAGGGCGTGAATCGGTGTGACGTGTTTAAGTACCGTCGGCTCGAATGATTGGCTGAATGAGGGGCGTGGTCTCCCCTCCTGAACTATGTTCTGTAAAACCTCATATATAGAAAGAACGATACTTAGCAAGAATAAGGCCATCGCATGCATCCATTTATTTTCTATGTACATTACAGGAGCCTTAGTGTAAAACCCGGGGTGGGTCACCAGTCCAGTACTGAGGACGTGACAGATTGAATAAACTATTGAGTTTTGGCAAACCTGCTCCCGGGAATAGAATCGATTCGTCCTTCGCCCCTTTCTGTGTGTGTGGTTATGTTCATGTACGTGTGAATTCACTGAACCTCAACTTGACAAGACAAACTCAGTGAGACCAAATCATACACAGTGACCAAATGGAAAGAAAAAGTAAATGTTATGTAATGTTGTGTGTGTGTTTATTGCTATATAAGTGCCAGCCTGAGCAGATTCTTACATAAGAGCAACGTGATACTTATCCAACCAACTCACTCTCACATTTTACATTTTACATTAGTGCTGAAAGCGGATGAGTGATGTGTGATTATTACTTTCTCTGACAAAATCGCTGAATCACAGAACATATAGTAGCTGAGCCTTGAAAAACAAACCCCATTTCAAATGATGAATGTATTGTCCTTTAACAGCTCAGGGCGAGCATTTGCCGCATTGCTGAGGAATGACTCAGCTTGCAGTGCGCCATGTTTGACACGTCACACGCAGCCTGTGACTCAGCCTACTGCCTCTGCAAGAGAGGAGCAACACTGCCTTCATTACATTCCCCCGGTTCTGTCCGCCCTTCAGGGCCCTGTGTAATAATCAAAGATTGGCAAAGGACAGTAGAGAAACAAGCTTTAAAAGAATCTAACATGAATCTAACATGAATATTTAGGACTGGGCGATAATTAAATACTATGAATGTTTTCTCTCATATTATATTGTTATGAAATCATATATCAGGACATTGTGATACACAATCACGTAGTCTAAATTGATAATCGGTATACTAACTCATGTTTTCACATCTGATTATTTTGCACTAAAGTTCTTAATTACATGAGAAAATACGACCAGATAGTACTTTTCATTTGTCAATTATTTCATTCACACAAACCATGTGGTTATATCACATAGATTATGTATGTATTGAATAACTAGAAAACAAACAAAAAAACACAAAATAAGATTTTGGCCATCGCGCCCCATCCGATGAATATGTACGTGATGTTATTGTTTTTATGAATCAGTAATGGCGGATGTCACTAGACAAGCTTATTTTTTACAGAATGCAGAATGCCCATGTGTTTAAAACATGTAAACATAATGTTATTAACCAAAACAAGTTTTCATTCATCCTTCCTGACTTGTCGAAACTAAAATAAGTCTTCTGCGCTATACATGTGATATTTCACTTTCACATTCATGATCTGAGGCCTGAAATCTCACTTCACCGAGTGTACCTTATTAAAAAGAGCTGAAACAGTCAACTCATCCTGTGCTGCTTCCCTTGCTGTGACTGGTGTCGACCACTCTGCTCTGAGATGTGGCCGGTGGCTGTGCAGGCTGTGTCTCTGGCCCTGGGTGAATCAGATTTTGTGGAGGAAGACTCAGATCCGATGCCTGGCCCCACACCGTCACTCACTCTGTGCCCAGGGCCGGGGTGCACCGGTTGAGGCTGGTGCTGAGGGAAGAGTTGTGTGTATTGGCTGTGGGAGGCCGGGGGCTGCTGTTTGCGTTGGCGACGTTGTTTGGGCTGGCCGGGTTCAGGGCTGGTGCCGCTATATCAGTCCCTGACACAGATCTGTCCCCTCTTCTCTGCCTCCTGCTGTTGGCCTTTCTGGCTGGTGGTGGATGGGGGTGGGGGTAGGGTATGGTGGTGGTGGGGGGGCTGCTGTGCTCAGGTGTCAGGGCAGCAGATCTGATTGTCAGGAGGCAGCCTGATTGCCGCTGTCTCAAGCCGGCTTTCCTCTCGAGGCTGCTCTCTCTCTCTCTGTCGGGCTCTCCTCTCTCTCTGGGCTGGGAGGGGCTTGACAGGGCAGGGGGTGTGTCTCTTCCTCCTTGATCCAGGTGTGCACCTTCCACATGGAGCTTGCGGACTTATGACCTGTTTCCTGATCTCATCCAGAAAGGCTGAGAGAGAAACTGAAAGGCTGCTAACATCTTTTCCCTGCTCCCTCTCTCCCCTGCCTTGCCGTTCTCCCACTGGTGTCTTGGACCTTGAGACCCGTGGGGACTCTCACTCCATCGACTTAGCCTTGCGAATGTCAGCGTGAGGTTCCTTGTTGTTGAGGATGCCTTTGCTGGGTAGCTGACTGGAGGACACAGCTCTTTTAGGGCGGAGACCCTGGGCCCCTAACCTCCCCTCTGAAAGTCAGTCAGGGTTCAAACTAGCTTTCTTATACTTATGTCCATGGTTGATGTGATGATACTGTATGTCCTGGATTGTTTCCCCTCAGATCAGCATTACCTGGCACTAGGCCTTCTTCACTTCTGCTTAGACCTCGGTCAAGAGAAGCAAAACCACGCTTTCCCCTCTTTTGTACACTCTTGTGTGTCTTACTATAAACGCCGCTGTTCTTTCCATGTTTAATGGTGGCAAAGACAACGGGCGTGCTGTTGTCCTCCTCCCTGAAGCCCCTGCGCACATCTGAGATGTTGGAGCAGGACATGGAGTGCTGTGGCTGCTCCGCATGACGAAGAGAGAATGGATCGTTTGCACTTTCCTCTGTGTACCATGAGGAAATAGAGGATGAGGACGGGGATGAAGAGAGGGAAGAGGAAGAGGCCCTTGAGAGAGTAACAGGTGTGTTGTGGTTGTAAAGTATCTTGTCCTCTTCGCTGTGGTGAAACTGCTGTATTGGATGGCGTTGACGGGCATCGTGATGAGGGCTGTTGTTGAGATGGCGACCATGTTGATGGGAATGGTGGTACCCGTGACTTTCATCTGTGTTTCTGTCTGTCTCATCAAACATGGTATACCTACAACACCCAAGGTTATAAAACGTATAACTTTAAAACTTTTACCAGAATGTATATATTTGATTTTAAAATGCAGATGCCTTTATGTGTTATTTCTACAAAGCATTATTTTAGGAATGCCTAAAATGTGACTGTATTTCTAAATGCATTAGAAGTTAATGTAAATATGTCAGAGTGAAATAAAGCATTTTACCTGTGGGACTGAGGTTCTTGGTGATGGGGAAGGTGATGATGAGGTTGATGATGATGGTTGTGCCTCCGCGGCTTGGTCTCGTCCGGGCCAGAGGGGCCGTGAACAGGCTTAAAAAACGTATCCATCACTTGTCTCCTCCCTTGTGGTAGACTGTTGGGTCCTGGTTGGGTCTTTTTCTCTAAACGGCTATAATTTGTCCGTCAATATCAGCAGCAGAGATCCCCACTTCAGACTGGATGATAATCTACTGCTGTTACTGACCACAAAAGAAAGTACAGCATGGTGAGCTATGGTGGTAAAACTAATTAATATCTAAACCATAATAAGGAAAAAGTTTATGTCCAAACAAAAGAAAAATCTCAAAATGTTTCCACAAAGTATCTAGTTGTCAGATTGTTTCTGAATGAGTTTGACTTCCTCAGAGACTGGATGCAGAATAATGAATGAATTCCTGGTTGGTGGCTTGATTTTGCATCACGCCTGACGTAACAGCCGGGCACTCATTGAACGAGCTGTCCACATACATGAGACAATCGAACCGAGCCCTGCGGAACAGGATCTATAACAGGCTTCATTTAAACCCTGATATATCTTGCAGAAGGCAGGTTTGCCCATATGTTTGTGCTCCCGCACACTTCAACTTCATGGGTTTATTCTAGGGCTGTGAAACGATTAACATTTTGAATCGGATTAATCACAGGTTTCTGTGGATTAATCATGATTAATCACATATTTCCGATATTCTCGGTATATTTTGTGAGAACATAGAGATTTATGACAAAAGACGGATATATACATTTATACATTCTTCTATACAATGGTGCTGCAACTCAGCAGTTATTTAGCAGTTTTCTTCCATATGGAACATTAATACATCTTCATCCTAAACAGAATGTTTAACCCTCCTGTTACCTTTCGGGTCCATTTGACCCCATTCAATGTTTAATGTCGGTGTTCTTTGGGGTCAATTTGACCCCAGGCTGTTTTTCAGTGTCAAACATATAAGAAATATCAACTTTTTTATTTATTTAAAGGGCTATTTAGGTAGTCAACAAACAAACATAAAGTACCTCACACTTAAACTTGGGAAGCAATATTAATTCTAATAATTTTCTGGAGGTTTTAATTGCTGGGGTCAAATTGACCCCGAGGGTAAATTATGTTAGTAAATGTAAAGGTAACAGGAGGGTTAAACAGAACATTTTCCTCTTGTTTGTCAACCATTAACTCCACCATGATACAATCTAAAGGCCTCTAGTCTTCCTCTAGCAGCTGCTGAGGCAAACTGACTGTGGGGTTTCTTCATGAACTGGGCCGTGATGAAAGGGACGGCGGGGACACCGCTGCAAAGCTGAAACCTCACCGGCCCGGACAGGTGGACAGATTG
Source organism: Pseudoliparis swirei (assembly GCF_029220125.1). NCBI lineage: Eukaryota > Metazoa > Chordata > Actinopteri > Perciformes > Liparidae > Pseudoliparis > Pseudoliparis swirei. Next base: position 17,472,476 of record NC_079406.1, on the reverse strand, counting down.
ACAAGTGACTTTTTTTTTGCTCGGTCCCGATGCGCGCGCACGGAGCTCTGTGTCGAGCGAGACGGAGATCGATAAGTGTTAACGCAACGCGTAATAAAAGAACAAAGACGTGCTATAGAGAACATGTCAGGGGGCGGGCCAATCTTTTTAATGTCATGCGATCTACCGACACTACGCCGCGATCGACTGGCAGGTCGCGATCGACGTGTTGAGACCCTGATCTACAGGAAGTAAAAGTCGTAACAAGGTTTCCGGAGGTGAACCTGCGGAAGGATCATTACGATGAACAGACCGTCTGCATGAGAGCGGACAGAGTTCAGGTTGAAGAGGTGTATTGGAAGCTCATTTTGCAAGTGACTTTTTTTTCGTCCCGATGTGCGCGCACACGCCGGCATCCGAGCTCTGGGGTGCGCGAGACGGAGATCGGAGTCATGTCAACGCGACACTAGAGACAGAATGACATGCTGCTGGAGAGACGACCAACAACAGACGGATTGGAAGCTCATTCTGCGCATGCGTTAAATGCGTTAAAAAAAAACGAAGTTAAACCTGTAATTGAATTAACTGAGTTAACGCGTTATTTTTCACAGCACTAGTTTATTCTATAATCTTGTTCAACACTTTTTGTTTAGTTTGTTTTCACCTTACAAAAAAGCAGGGATGAGCATTAACCACATTATTGAACTGCCCCCAGATGCCCCATTGATTTTGAGAGGTGTCCTGATGCCATCTGGTTGAGGCCTGTGATCACATTTAGGAGAGGTGGGCGATCTGATATTAGAGGTTATGTCATACTATGTTTTCTGTGAAAGCTATCACTTTTGGGTTTGTGGATTTTGTAAATATATTGACAATGTTGCAAAGCCATAAGCAAGATGTTATAGGGCTTATGAATCAATGTGATGAAGTGCATTGATTTGTGACTTATCTCATTTCTGGTTTGGCCTAAACGTCACTTATTTTCAGGTTATTTAATTAATTAACTTTCAATTTAATTGATTTGTGGTGGTGTGCAGTATCTAAATATTTTACAACCAAACCTCTGATACAGCTTCCATCTTACAAAACCTTCCAGTCATTATTACAATTGATTACCCTGCACGGCTTTTAACAGAAACCCACAGCCACTCAATGCAAATTGAGAAGAACACCGTCATAATGACTTTGATGAGCAAGTTTCACACAAAGGTCTTGATGAGCCTTTAGCATTTTAAGCCTGGCGGGGCATGTTCATCACATCTCAAAAGATGCCTCTTTTTCTAATCTGCGTGACTTTCAGTCTAACAACATGACAAAGATCAATTAATTAGGGGAGGGGCTGAAATTCAAACAGAGGACAACACCCAGCACCCAGCTGTTGCTGATCAATGAGAGTGAGTTATCCTGCCCACCTTTTGAATTCACCTGGAGCGATTGTCAACAAATAATAAATGGTGTGCATCTAGTCTTTGTTGACGAATATTTTTTGAATATGGAGTTATTTATTCTATTGATGTGTTGAAACAGTATAAAACACAAATATATTCAAATAACTATGAGAAGAAAAGCAGCTTATCCCATTTGGGAATGTTTGCCCAATGCATGACTTGAATTAGCAATCAGCTATTAAATAGTTTCAAGTTAATTTTCCGTTGATTATTATGAGCACTTGTGTAAAGATGAACAAGATCCCAAATTCATTCAGAGGAAACACCAGACGCATAGAGTTTGGATGCGTGTCCTGGATATATTACTTTATTTGCAAGGAAAGTAAGAGTTTTACAATGAATGCTTGTGTTTAGACAATTCATCATCTGAGAACTTTGTTTTTGAAGTGTTTATTGCAGATTATGGTAAAGATATTACTTTAGTATCTGACACCATTTTCAATGACAGAAAGCCATCAAGAGAAAAGTTACACATGGGAGGTTGCCCAGACTTGTCCAGTCCAGGATATGGTAAACAATGTTGAAAACCAGATCAGCAGAGGAATATACAAGGGAGGGGGAGGGATAACGCACCCTCTGCTGGTGAGTACGAGTAACTCACATGTTGGCCTTTCAGTCTGGTAATTTTCCACCCTTTCATTGTAACATTTTTCTGGCACTAGATGTTTCTAGATAGGCCTATTGCTAGTTTTATCACGTACACTATGCAGCCAAAACCAACGCTGCTACTGTATTGCTCATGTTCAGGTTAAATTGTACATTAACAACAAAAATAAAATATTTTAGGCTTGTGAAAGTAGGTGTGCATGATGATGCATTTAACACCAAAGACTGCCAGCCTCAGCTGCTTTTAGGGCAATGAATACATCTTCCAAAAGGAAACATACGTAATTGAACATGAGCCATCTAACTTCTAGGAGATGAGTTGGCTGTTTTTTTATTGTTTGTCAATGACAAGTAGCTTATCATTGCAGTAAAGGGGAATGAGATCCAGCAATACAAGCTTATTCTAGTTTGATCCGGTTTGTCAGACCGTTTTACGCACGAGTAACGATTAATCCGCGCAGCCCTTCGCGTGACGTCAATGGTTTTGTCCGTTAGTTATCATATTGCTTTTCACTGTAAATAACTACTGATTTGCGTTTCATATATTTCCAAATAGTAATGTTAGCAGACAATATAACATTAAAACGTATTACTCACTCATTGTCTTACTGCGCCGATTTGAATGGGAGCAGCTCGGCATGCATCTAGTAACGATGTGTGTTCAGCTTTAGTTTCCCGACATAGTCTAGTTCTCATTTACTTTAGTCAACTCTGTGTTTTGGACTCTAATCTAAAGCCACAAAAAGCTTTTATAAGCGTTATCCAAGCGTAAAAGTAGGACTACTTTTTTTCGTGGATGAATACCTTCTTTTGCCGGAGACGGATCACCCAAACAGTATAAATACTGCCATTGACGCCATTTTAGCTCAGACTGCATTTGATACGAATTCGTCGTGATGTCAGGCGGGCAGGTTAAACCGGTCTTGTTTGTTTTATTTTATGTTGGTCGTGAGGGACGAGGCTGTATTTAGCTTAACCTACTTGATACTTTTTTATTTTGTGTATTGTTGTCAGAGACAATAAGCGTTACGCCCTCGAAAGATACCGTCTGTATTTTCTTATCAAGTTGTTGTTGAGTAGGCAAAATGTCAGCGTTGTGAGTTTCTTTTTTTTTTAACGCTAAATTATAGAGCCAACGGCAGGCAACGCAAGCCAGGTATAGTGGTGGTAAACATGAGAACTAAAAGCGTTACGTGACATTTCGTAATTTTATATACTGGTTAATGTACAATTTTTTTGGTATATATAATGGAGCCGAGCCAAGTTGGTTCTTCTCATTTTGGTAACGGGAGTTGGTTCAAGATGGGGGCCGTGACGTAGCAGCGTGTAACGGTTAGCTATTGGTTGATTTGAATACCTCGTGAGTTAACTACAGCGTTTCAACGGTCGTAGTCAGGATTTGACCAGTTTGCAAGACTTATTTCCTAAACGGACTGTAAATATTGTCGTTAATGGTGCGCTGACGATAATATCTTGGTCATAAACTAGAAAGATCAGAATGTGTAATTTTATTTTTTAAATTTTACGTCAAATGGCACAGTGTAATCCAGTCGATAGGAATTGAATTATCGAAATATTTGTTATATCATAACCTGAGGAGAAAGGCACAACTCTTGAGACTTAAGAGAAACGGTAGGAGTAATGAGATTTAAGTCAACTGAATGGTAAAAGGTTAACAAAGGAAACTAGGGCGTCTGTAAACCAAAGGATCAGCCGATAATCATTTGCTTTAACCTTTTTAGATATGGTGTATGAGACCCCGGCCTAGTTTCTTCAATCTACAGCATTGTCTAGACTATTTACTTCCGCGATTAAAACTTTTTTTTTTAGAAATTACATTTTCAAGTTTTTTTTTTATTTTTAGGGAAGATCGAAGAGTTTTTTCTTTTCTTTTTTCGGTGAAAATGGACTGAATTGTCATGGGGAGGAAATGGACTTAGTTAGAGGAACATCGCAGGACCAGTGCGGAGCGAGGCCATGCTACCGGGGAGGACCACTGTGGAGCCAGGCAGGACAGGACCAGAGGGCGTGGGAGCACCAGAGCGGTTACTGGCAGAACTGGACCAGAGGGCGTGGGAGCACCAGAGCGGTTCCAGGCAGAACAGGACCAGAGGGCGTGGGAGCACCAGATCGGTTCCAGGCAGAACAGGACCAGAGGGCGTGGAGGGAAGAGCAGAGGGGCCACCAGCAGCTGCAGTAGCTGGCGGCGAGTGTACACCAGAGGGAGCCAGAGGCGAAGTGCAGGGCAGCAGAGTGGCCATCGCTGAAGCAGTTCCAGAGCAAGCCAGCCAGTGATGAGAGGGTGGGGACAGGGCTCGTCTCTTCTAGCCCTACAAGTTTAAAGCGTGGCGTTTGGTTTGTATATTGGGTGGTTGTATTCCTCTAACAATATCAGGCATTAAGTTATTCCAAAAGTATTTTTATAGAACACAATTTCTTGCACAGCTCTCTTCCTTTTCACAGGCAAGCCGTGTAACGCGTTGCGTACCATCGTCGCCCCTCCTGTTGTGCGCTGACTTGAGTGTGGTCGTGTCTGCGGTGATGAATGCCTCGGTAGTGTGCTGGCGAGGAACATCTTATCCGACGTCTCTACCCCCTGCGATCACAAGTAGTTCCCCAAGCCAGAGGGAGATGCAGTCCCTTTGTTGTTCGATAGGTCCTCAAAGAAGCTTTCAGCATTGGAGTGTGAGCGTGGATGATCTCCTGTCCGGCCGGTTGGTGTGTGTATACGGCAATCTTCAGTACTTCAGCGGCGCATCATTGGTACAGATCAGCTACTTCTACCTCTTAACCTGAGCAGTGAGTTAATGCATGACATGTACATGTGGGTGTAACTATCCTGTACATTAACTCTGTGTTGCCTATACTGTATAATAATTTTTGCCATCAAAAGGAGAAATATGTTTTTATATTTATCCTGGTTAGTAAAGAGAATTATTGGGGGGGAGGGGGCATTTAAAACGTGTTTCGAGTTTTTCTTTCCACAGGCCTGGCCCCAAAAGCTGATCATCAAAAGAATTCCCCCCCCCCTGCTAACTGCTCGGTACAAGTTCAGCTCATCTTATTTATTATAGCGCTGTGGATCGGGATCATTCGCACCCAGTGCTGCGCTTAAAAGAAATGTAGGAAGGTATTTGGTATTGTTAAATAAATCCATTAGATGCTTTATTGATTCTACCCTATTTGGAACGTGTTGTAAACTGGGTTTCATGCAAATCATTTGGGAAATGGGAGGGTGGGGTTGTGTGGCGTTAATCAGTCTCTTCCCCAGACTTCACAGCTCCAAGTTGCCCATCGCAAAATGGCTTCAATAGGAAACATCCAGGTCCACCAAACAAGATTCGAGTGGACTCTATGCCTCGCAGGATAGCAACTTCAAAACTAGTCACCTGCTGTAGCAAGAAGCTCTTTTTCCAGCCAGTGTGGTAACAAGTCTCTTTACTAGAAGTCATTGTCATTCTGTACAGGCTTCACGTTGCTTTGTTGGGTTGGGAGGGGCTTGTATTTGTGACTCTTGCAGATTAAATTATGGCCCGCCCTCAAAGTCTACAGTCAAGTCCACATCCACCGTTCTTAAGGAAGGAATCCATCGCGTTCAGGCTTGCGGTATTTAAATGTTCTTCTGGGAAATTTCTTACATCTTTTGAGTTGTATTCGGAATGATACAAGTTGTGTCCTTATTAGAGTAATGCAAGTCATGTTCTTGTAGTTCTGTACTGCATCATTGGAGGGGTATTGTGGGGAGTGGCTTTTTCCTTTGCATTTTTCAGTGTGCTGTGACCTGTGCGCTTTCCAATACCCGAGACCATCAGGAACTCTCCTAACTCATTGTTTGTATACGTTTCCTTGCGCATCGAGCATCACGTAAGGTCACTTGAAGTGCTCATATTTCTCTTAACATTCATTATCTGGCTAAATACCTCCATTGCAATTCCTTTGCAATTAGTTGCTATGCCTTGTATTGACAATACAATGAGTGAACTATCTGTAAAGGATTTTCTTATTGCGTAATAAATGCATAGTTTTTTGTGATTTGAATAGTTTTGGTATGCATTTGTTCTTTTGGGGGGTGCTTGTGTCGGGGAGCTTTTCTTGTGCTTTTTCAGGTATGGCTAAAGCTTGGAGCTTGGTAGAGCACGGATGTGACCGGGGCTTGAATGACATCCTTTTCTAAGTGGGAATTGAAGGCAGATAAGTTGAATCCATCCGATATTGATATTGGAAAACAGAAAATTCTCCACCCGAGAAGGGTCTTATCTTGACGGCTCAACTGCCCTCATTGTCCTTAACATTTAAGTAACTTGCTATACTTGAATGTAGAAATAGCATTGTTGTGCTTTCTTAACAAGAGTCTTGTGATACTGGAAAAATGTTATGCACCTTCATTGACTCAGTAAAGCATTTGGGTAAGGATAACAATAGTCAGTTCTACGATACTGTGGGGGGAATATAGGGGTGTCTCTTGTCTGCCTCTGATCTTACAGAACAGTCCAAAGGAAGAATGCAGCTACCTACTAGGACAACACGGGAATCACCCTGCCCTTTGAAATCAACCACCTGCATGGTTTGAACAAATGGAGTCAGGTTTTATGTGTATAGACTGGAACAATTAGCCCTCAGCTGCTTGCCCTTGTGCACCTGTGCAAGTGGCAGGTTAGTCATACGAAATTACTTGCAGTCGCGCAACTGTGCGACTTTATTTCAAAACTGTTGGCAGCTGAGGAAAGCTGTGCATTGTGCAGCTTTAATTTGGTCTGAAACGCAGCACAACGGTGTTGCTTTAGTGTTTATTGTGTTTTGGTTGGATATATCGCGACACTTCTCTTTGCAGACATCAAGTGCGAGACTGCTACAAGCGCGAGTGAAGTCCTCTAACCTGGAGCGTGTAGTAAGATGTTGGCTTAACTTATTTAAATAAACTTCTGCAATGTTGTAGCTGACAAAATGACATCTTGGAACTGGCTTTATGTTAACCTCAAAATCATCAGTAACAATGCTTTACTAGCATACTCTTTGGCCATTGGGCCCTACTGCTTTGCATCTTAAAAGATTATAACTTGAATCTTTGAGTATTTTGTGGTGGGTGTTGTGTAGATCACTCTTTGTTTCAGATCATTTTCGTCTGTCATCTCCGATCTCGCCTGCCTCTGAATGCAAAGCCATCTGTGGACGCTGTCGGCAAATATGAGTGATCCCCGAATGAAGTACCAACCTCGTGTGCGCTTGTGCTTAGATCTGAATCCCTGATGTCCTTCGCAGAACCCCCGCCGGCCGCTCTCTGTTTGTGTGCCTTTTTTTCTTTCCCCTTTGGTTTCTCAGGTCGAAATTTCCCTAAAATTGTCTTAATTCTGGGATTGCCTAACCTGTGATGCGGCACTGAGAATCCACTCGCATTAAGACCAAGAGCTGCAAGCTTGTCTCATGTACTGCATCACTTCAGTCACATGGGTGCTAAGTTAAGTGATTTTGGTTCCCCTGATTTTTCTTTAACATACCATGGCTTTAATGTGTAACTTAACATGTTGCATGCACATCAGCTCTGCATAACATTTTATTCGTAACACACAACCTACTGTTCATGAAGTCGTTTTCAAACATTGCAGTATTTGGTCATGGTTGGTGGGGGAAGGGGGGGTGGACAACATTCTTCTCTCCCTTTCAGATTTCTCGTTCAGCTTAACTTGATACTGAGCCAGGCGCCTTAACCTCGACATGGAGTCTTGGAGTGACTCGGTACTGCCAGCCTCTAGGATACGTTCTTTAATGCATCCGAGGAAAAATAGCTGCGGTAAACATTAATCGTATTGACATAAATGGTCACATTGACGGTCTTTGTGGGGGGGGGGCTTAAATTGTGTGTTTTTCCTCTATTGCAGCTGTTAACTTCCCTGTCCGGCTGAATGTCAAAGGGAAACGGCTTGAGTTTCAACAGGGATGCTGGTATCGCGGCGTTGTTCTGGATAATGATGCGTTGTCATGGGGAATGCTGGGGATTGGGGAAACCAGTGTCTGTTTTGTTTCAGCCTCGTGACCAAAAGAAATCCCCAGGTGGTGACAGGAAAATATAGCAGCCAGGTGTTAAGTGGTTTTTCTTTTACTAGAGGAACAAACTACTTAGGTGGTTTTTGTTCCTCCAGGTTTTGCTTTTTCCCTTCATACAGCAACAACCAAAAAAAGCAAAAGACTCTGGTGGTGGCACTCCTGACTTTGTCAGGACAGGGTTCAATCCCCTGCGGCGTCTTGCTATTTTTAACGGCATGCTGTTTTAGAAAATGATAAAGCCATTCAAGGACCGTTTCCTTTAAGTAAATGTAATATGGATTTCATAACATAAAAAAATCAAAAGGGACTTGACAAAAGGGTTGGTTCTCAGTACCAGTGTTGAGCTTGTGATTTTGTTACTAAATAAAATAACTGCACACAAACTTAATCACCTGCCTTGGGGGTCGCCTGTAGCTCAGTTGGCAGTGGTCATCCCGTAACCAAAAGGTAACTGGTTTTGTCCCAATTGGTTCCATGTCCCGTAAGCAAGCTCCCCGGGCGCTTCACTGACTAAGGATGGCTCAAATGTAGAGAATTTCCCAACGGATCAATAAATTATTTAATATTTTTATAGACTGAAGACTCAGGGCAGTTATGGGCATCTTGAAACATGTTTGAAATACATTGTGTAACTTGTCTATCCTAATTTTGTGTTTATGTATGAATCAATAAAACTTGCTCTGGCTTACAATTTGAGTTGTTTCAATGAGTGCTGCGTTGAGACCAATGGAAATGTCTTTCATTTGGCAGATGAAGAGCTGAACGCATCTACATAGTTTAGGCTTGGTTACAAGTGAGACTGGATCATGCAATAGTTTCAGTATTACTGCAAGTAAAGTGGCACTGACAATTATTTAAAAAAACATTAACCAATTGGATACCTTATATTTGCTTTGTCACTCAATGTTATGAAAAGGGTATGAAGTTGCATTGTTTGGAACCTAGATGTGTTTTACCTGAAGATGGAACAACTGAAGGACAGAAACCCAGGTGTACCTTCGGTGTGCTGGTTTCATGATACTAGACATATAGATCAAATTACTTTTTTAAATGACAAATGTATAAAGTTGCCTAAGATGAGAGTAAAGTAAAAGTAAATAGCCTAAGATGCAAATATTCAATTAAAATACTTAAAATTTACTTATTTCTATAGCGGTTTCATAATGTGGCAAATATTTAGAAGTATTTACCTTACTGTCTGGTAAATACTTACATATTTATGTTAAATACATGTCACTGTCTCCAATTCCTCTAGTCCACCGGTGGGACACAATTGCTAACATGCTATCTAGACTGAATATATCATGTTATAACAATTTCCAAATGGGTCGATCAAGGGCAATTTGAATATGTCTGGGTCCCCTTTCTATAAGATAACTCTAGATGGGTTACAGATGGTAAAGCACTCTGAGACCAATTTCTAATGTGTGTAAATGGGCTATACAAATGAACTGAATTGAATAGGTGCGACTGTGGGTCAGTGGGTAGCAGGTCCATCTTTCAATCGGGATTGAAGGTTCAATCCCCGCCCTAGTCGATGTGTCCATGAGCAAGACACTTAACCCTGAATTGCTCCCTGTAGCTGTGTCTACGGTGTATGATTGTAACAGGATTGTAAGTCGCTTTGGATAATAATGTTCTTTAATACTTGAACTTCAAAAAGTGTGGACTTTTCTTGTATTCAGAAATGCAGCATACCTGTTCAGTGCTCCAAAGAGCAATAATATATAAAAGGTCATGTTGTGATTCACCAACAAAATGAATGTATATCATTTCTGATCGTAATAACCAGACTAATGTATCTCGGTTCAGTTTTATCTAAATGCATTTATTCGTTAACGTCCTATTTATAATTAATGTTAAACCTATTGCGGAACCAATGTGCAGAGACAAAGTTTACACGGACCCAGTTTAGTCGCCAGCTCGCTTCCTGTAGCTCTCGAGCTAGTGGTCTGTTTAGTTCTCCTGTCATCTTGTGTGTTGGTGTTTGATGAGGTGTGGAGGAAAGAGGAGATGTGGTCCTTTTTCGCCAGGGATCCTGTCAAAGACTTTGCTTATGAAATTCTTCCAGACGCAGAGGAGTCTGGAATATGGACTCTGCATCGGGGGAAGCGAAAGGTAATAGAGGGCCGTTACTCAGCCGGCTAGCGAGCCTCTGTGTCTGTTCGCCACTTTGATTTGTTGTCTAGCTACGATGCCCGGCTTCACATTGTCGTATTTACGTGTCGGGTCTTTCTCGTGCTTCTCAACCATTCAATGCCGGTGCCTGTTTCTCTTCTCGCTCTTGTGTGTCGTTAGTTTCTCGCGAACGAAGCGGGTCGAGCTTTGTTTACTGTGATAGACGGACACGTCTTTCTCGCCACGTCACCTGCTTTCAGCCCAGTGAGCTACAGTCGTCAGAGCCGTTCTCTGGCTCGTGTTTGATCACATGAATAAAGATGCTGTCAGCACCTCACACCCCCACCTGTCCAGGTGATTATCGCTGAGCAGCTCACTTTGGGCTGTAAGTGTCACCATCAGCACGAGCCCTGCATGTCCAAAGACAACCTGCTTCCTGTTTTCATCACGTTTATTGCCATTTAAGTCAATATAATTTGAGGATAATATACTTGATTTTGTCGTTCGCTGCTGTTTGATGTGATTATAAAGCATACACGTTATATTATAATGTTTTAAATATCACAATTCACCATTATACCCCGTCTGTGTCCTCAGACCAATGCGGAGCCAGTGTCGGTGTTTCTATACGAGTTGGCACAGGGAACGGAGCAGCAAACCCAGCTGGCCAAGGCTGCCTTCAAGCGTATGAAGACCCTGCGTCACCCTAACATCCTGGCTTATGTGGACGGTTTGGAGGTATGTGTGTTGATGGCGTTCAGAGGAACATGTCACTCAAACATGGTATGTGACCTTGTTTCATGTATCTGTCTTACAATTAGTGTCTCATCTCGACCATCTTGCTTTTCTTTGCATGTTTACGTTCAGATAGAGGTGAGCGTGAATATGCCATTGTCGGCTGAATATTTGTGCAATAGTTGTAGTGCATTACATAATATAAGCATATATCTTATCAACAAAATCATGAAATATACAAACTATACTATAAAATACACTAACTTTTATACAACCACACATATGAAATTGGTGCATCTATTGCATGGCTTGCCAAAAGAATTAATTGAAAATCAAATACAACAAGGGAAACGGGACAGTTGATTGTCTGTCTTTTTTTGGTTGCATATTCTTAATTCTGAGACTTGCCACTGAACACACTGGCTGAACTTGAGCAGTAACTTGGATATTGCCAGACTTCCTATTTTATCATAACTCCTGCCATGAATTCCTTTTAATTCCAGTTTAGTAGGGGTAAGTACTGGGTAATTATTCAGTCTTAACATGTACTGCCTTTCAATGGAAGTCTGTGGTAATAAAACAAACTCTTGCAATTCTACTGTTATTGATGATACCAGTGATATTATTAATAATCATTGTAATGCCCATTTGATCTTCATATATTAATCCATATAATAATCCAGGGCCTTCTAAGTCATTGTGTGTGTATGTATGTATATATATATATACTATTTTATAGATATTGTAATAAAATCATTTAGGAAATTATTTTGGCCACGATGATCATAGTGTGACAGTCCTATATGAAATATTGTTGTATAACATAGATAACAAACAACTAGTACTGATTCAAATATATACATTGACAATAACTGTGTACATGTGGATACATTTATATACACACATAGTTGTTTAGTTTTATAACTTGTGGTCGTTTCACAGACCGAGAGGAGCCTCTACCTGGTTACTGAGCAGGTCACACCATTGGCAGTCCACTTGAAGGCCCAGGCAGAGAAGGGGGGATCTGGGGAACTGGAGGTCTCCTGGGGACTACACCAGATAGTGGTAAGGATAGCGGAGAGCGCCATCGGATACTTTCAGGGGAGCCATTTATCCGTAATGAGAAACGCCACTTCTGCCGTTTGCCTCCTCCCACAGAAAGCTCTGAGTTTTCTGGTCAATGACTGCCACCTGCTTCATAACAACTTGGGTGTGTCGGCTGTTTTTGTGGATCGAGCTGGGGAGTGGAAGCTTGGGGCCCTCGATCATGTGGCGCCTGAGCAGGGGGACCCAAGTGGGGTCTCACTTCCTACCCCAAAGGCTGTTTACCCAGACATGGAGAGATATGACCCACCAGAGATGTCCAACAGCAGTGGAGAGAAATGGTAAGAGAAGGGTGGGGCAGAACAATACTAATCCTTTACAGAGAGAAAAGGGGAGCAGCATTGCAAATGGCAAAGGAGGATGACATAAACCTGGCATTGGTTACTGCCTAGTTTTTTATGGAAATGTTTAAATTGAACTGTATGCATGTTTGTTTTAGGGCAGGGGAGGTGTGGCGGCTAGGCTGCCTGATCTGGGAGGTGTTTAACGGGTCACTGCCTCGCACGTCCTCCCTTCGTTCACTGGGAAAGGTACGACACCTCCACAGTTCCATTGTGTTATTACTGCAGGATTGTCATTGATTCCATAGCATATTGATATTATACAGATGTTTGTTGTTGTTGTTATAGGTACTGAAGATGTGTTTTGGTGGAGTCAAATAGACTTCTTTTGTTAAACTTTTTAGAAAAAATAGAAATCTAGAAAATTAGACTAATAGATGATTCTGTTCTATATTTATTTGGACGGCAGATATTTTGCTCATTTGAAGAAGCATTCTCTACTTGAACTTGAGAAGTTAGCCAAGACTGTGAATGACATGCACATATTTTAATAACTTGCTTTCAAGCAAGGAATTGAACCTCCAGTTGCTTCATGGTTTCAGTGGCTGCTAAAATGATTGTAGTTTGTGACGTGAAGAAGTTTAGTTCTCAGTCTTGTTCTCTCCTGAGTATCCTCGTTGTGTCCACAGATCCCCAAAGCCCTGGTCCCTCATTACTGTGAGCTGGTTGGGGCCAACCCCCGAGCTCGGCCCAACCCAGCTCGCTTTCTCCAGAACTGTAGAGCCCCCGGAGGATTTCTAAGTAACAGCTTTGTGGAGAGCAACCTTTTCCTGGAGGAGATACAGGTCCACAGACTTGCATAAAGACATGTATAACGGTGGCCTTTGTGTTAGTGTTACAATCGAACCTCAACAGTAACGTCTCAATGTCGAGTAAACCTTTTCTCTCTCCAGATCAAGGAGCCGGCTGAGAAGCAGCAGTTCTTCCACGATCTGAGTGACAATCTGGACTCCTTCCCTGAAGACTTCTGCAAACATAAAGTCCTTCCTCAGCTGCTTACCGCCTTTGAGTTTGGCAATGCAGGCGCTGTCGTCCTCACACCGCTCTTCAAGGTGACTCTTTCAACTTTCACACCTTATTGAATATCAGACCGTATACTTTCCAAATGAAGTAAGACATTGTTACTGGTATAATGCCCGTGTCTTTTGGAAGTTATACTTATTTCCTCTTTTTATGTTTTTATTTCCCTCATATCTTTCTGCTTGTCGGCTAGGTGGGGAAGTTTCTGTCAGCTGAAGAGTACCAACAGAAGATTATCCCTGTTATCGTGAAGATGTTCTCCTCCACAGACAGAGCCATGAGGATACGACTGCTGCAGCAGGTATGCAAGGCCTTTTTCATCTTGCCACTGAGAATTTCCTGCAGAATTGCGGTGGACATGTTGCTTATGTTTTCATTTAATTACATTTTTCCATATTCCATCCTGCAAGCAAAGACAATTCAGTTTAAAGTAGAATGAAATATCGAAAAGGCAGTAAATGATATCGCTATTTGCCATTTCTAAGCCTGTGTGAAAGGCTTTCAACATGTATTTCCTCTAACAGTGTTCCTTGTCTCGGTCCATGTCTCTCGGTTTCAGATGGAGCAGTTCATTCAGTATCTAAATGATGCAGCAGTCAATTCCCAGATTTTCCCTCACGTTGTTCACGGCTTCACAGATACCAACCCTGCCATCAGAGAACAGACTGTCAAGGTAGTTTGCATGTTTTAAACAAGACCACAAACCAAGAGGTGTTATTACTGTGCCATAACTCTTCTCTGTATCACCCTCTAGTCTATGTTGCTGATGGCTCCCAAGCTGAATGAGGCCAACCTGAACCAGGAGCTGATGCGCCACTTTGCCCGACTGCAGGCCAGAGACGAACAAGGCCCGATCCGGTGCAACACCACCGTCTGCCTGGGCAAGATCGCCTCCTACCTCAACGCAGGGGTAGAGTACACCCACACCGCTCTGCTAAATTCATTCAAAGATCAAAAACACTTAAACCAAAGTTCAGTGAAGATTTGGTTCAAATGCAAGAATTTGTTCATCCCTCTCTTCACAGACTCGACAACGTGTTCTGATTTCTGCCTTTTCACGAGCAACTAAAGATCCCTTCCCAGCTTCACGCTCCGCCGGTGTCCTGGGCTTCGCCGCCACACACAACTTCTACAGCGTAACGGAGATTGCCGCCCGCATCCTCCCTACCCTCTGTGTCATCTCTGTTGACCCCGATAAGGCCGTCAGGGACCAGGTACACATGACTAATGGAGATTTGTGACTACTTGGGGTTCCATATGGCTTTCCACTGCAAAATCATTGCTGTGAACATTTGGCTTCAATATTGAATGTCTTTTTATTTCCAAGAGTATTAAAATTGTTATTTATTGGCAGCACAATGCTTCATTTTTGTTGTTTTCATTTTGGTCTTTAGTTAATAAAGATGGAAAAGTAAGATGGCTGGATTCAGGCTAAATGGCCATTACGAGTGCCAAAGAACATGCAAGAGTCAGGCAGAACTACAGTAAAGTGATCCGAGACACGTCTGCCATCTTGTCTGCTTTGAGCTGCAGAACGAGACCAACGAGAAGAAAAACCTTTCTTGGTTCTTTGATATTTTTAGTTGGCAATCTCTATTGATCGTCTTCCAGAGAGCCAAGCAACAAGTGCTGCAGTCATATTGCAGAGTTAGGGTGCAGAGGATGCCTCGTCACTACAACCACAGTGGCTATAATATCTCTGATTAACTTGAACATGCTGATGTATTTCCGCTCAAGCTGTTGCCTTTCTTGCCATTCTCTACCTGACAGGCATTCAAAGCCATTAAGAGTTTCCTTTCCAAGTTGGAGACTGTGTCAGAAGACCCCACCCAGCTGGCGGATATAGGTCTGTAACTCACTGCGCTGGGCTGCACGGTCTGCGCTCTACTTGTAGCAAGGAAACCAATGTCTACATATGTGCATTCCATGCTACATTTTTTGGGGAAATGAAAACACTTCTGCATCGGAAGCAAAATAAACCGACTCATTTTTTTCAGTTATATTTCTAAAATTGTAAAACTAAATACTTGTAACTCTCTGTCCTTCAGAAAAGGATGTGGCGTCCTGTGCTCAGCCTGCAGGTGCGTCCTCCAGCTGGGCCGGCTGGGCTGTGACTGGCATGACCTCCATAACGTCGAAGCTGATCCGCAACACTCCAGGGACAGAGGGCGGCGCAGGAGCTGAGGACGCCAATGCCACCAGCCCTACCAGTGCCACAGATGGAGCACCTGCACCTGGTAGTCATCACATTTTACTTTTTACATCAACATCGATGCAGCAGAGATGTTGTCTTTAAAATAAACTCAACACATTGTTCTTCTTTGTCTGGCGGCTACATTATCCACAATTCATCTTGACCGCCACCAGTCACAGATGCAGTTGTGTTGTGCTGTTAACAGCTGATGTAGCCTCCAGCTGCTAACCTAAAGCGGAGATGAGGAGCAGGCTTCAGAGCTCACTTCTTCAAACTCCACACCGCCAGATGATTTGTTTAGTTTTCAAACATGTGGTCTTCACCTGATCCTCAACTCTTTTGCACATTTGAAATGCCCTCTCAAGACATGTGAACACACTTTTAAATGTATCAATCTGACGCCCCATTTTTAGTCCTTAAAAGCTCTGTCTGAAACCATATCTCTTGTTCTTCTTTCTTTCGCAGATTCTGAAGAGAAAACGCCCCAAGCCCCTGTGACTCACCATGCTGCCTCTAGCCGTGCCAACCAGTCAAAGAATCATGAACTGACGGGCAACAATGACGAGTCGATAGGAGCCCGCTGGGATGAAGAGGAGGACTGGGGAAGTTTGGAGGCAAGTCACCACTTTTTGACCAATTCTTATTTTTATTATCTGTCATTGTAATTTAAAATCTCACAGATTGTTGACTGTCTCATATAGGCGCCAGAGAAAGCTCCCGCTGAGCCAGATGACTGGAACAGTGACTGGTCAGGGACGGCATCCAAAAAGAAAGCCAGTGACAAAGGAGTATGAGCCCTTAAATCTTCATCCATGATAGCATCCAATCTTTAGTGCTAATGCTACTAACGCACACGGAATTAGTGTTATAACATTGTGTATTGTGTCGTGATCTTATTAAATAGTATGTGTGTGTGTGTGTGTGTTAGGATGTGAAAGAATCAAAGAAACATCCAACATACTTGTATTTTCTTTATTTACAATGTTTCGGGGCTCAGACCGTAATTGTGGAAATTCCATAAATCTTTCCAAATATTGTTACGGAGTACTGTGGGAGTGAGTACTAAAACCTGGAAGGGAATTAGCATTTTTGTACTTCCGATACTCTAATCTCAGAGGAGATGTTTCTTCTTTTTTTATTGTTTTTTGGTTATATAACTGAAGTAACTTATTTCAACCATTAACACGTCACTAAATACAGACTTCATCACGGCAAACCCGCCAAACGCTACGCCGCCTAAAGCTTATTGTTGGTGGTGAATTGAAGTCACGTGACATTAGTGCCTTGCTTCTTTTTAATGTATTTATGCTCGAAAAAATCCTTAAAGTAGTGTCATCTATGAAAATAACCTTGCTGAACAAATGTTAGTATCATAAATGTTTGTTTTCCACAGAGCTCAGCAAAAATAGATCATCCTTGATTGTCAGTGTGCAGGTGTTTTGGTTCTTTCATGGTTTGTGGTCTGAGGCACCTGACTATATGTCTTAAAAATAAAAACGTGTCTCCATCTCAACCGTCAAATCTTTCCCTTGTCCAGGTGGGCCGGTCGTCGTCCTCCATGGCTGTGAAAAAGCAAAACGCTGACTGGAGCAGCTCCGGCTGGGACGCAGACGACAGCTTGTCCAACGAGAAGGAAGGGCCGGGGCAGAGCTCTGCGGGCGAGGAAGGCTGGGGCAATGACTGGGCGGAGGAGGACACGGCGTTGGCCAATGCGACGCTCCCCTTGCCAGAAGGAGTGCGGTTAGCCAGCGAGTACAACTGGGACAGCAGCAACTCGGCTGCCAAGGGGGCCAATCAGAATGATCTGTTCGCCAGCGTGTCCCAGAGAAACCCAGCTGGCACTGCGGCCCCCACGGTGAGAACACGGGAGCAACAGGGAGACGGATATAGAAAGCTTGATTTGGAATGACAGAATGTCAGACATTGTGAATGTTGGTGGTATCGGATCTATTTATTCTGCTGCTTTTCTTCTTCTTTTTTACAGTTGGCCTCTAAAGAATATTTATTTATTTAATTTTTTACTTTGACAACAAAAAGAAAGTACAATTCGGGAGAGTGCACACATAAACAGAAGAAAGAAAAAATGTGGGGACTTGAGGTCAATATGGTTTACTCAGCTAGAGCAACTTTAGATGGTCATTCATTTATTCTCCCACAAAATCTTTTTATCAGGGTTTCATGTCTATCACCCACTTGTCCCAGAGTTGAATGAACATTTTTTTATGAAGGCAAAGGGCAAAGATGATCTGTTCCATGACATAGATGTTGTTTATGCCAAACAGGTATTCATTATGACACCTTGTTTGGAAATCAAATTTGAAGAACTGAAGAATATTTTAAACCGAAACGATTGGATGATATGGAAGATTTAACCGATTGCCTAAAAGGAATAGTTTTGCCTTTTTGGATATGCACGTTTTTGTCGAGAGTAACTCCACGCTGGTATTTGTACAAGACTATAAAGTTAGAAGCCTCTAGCTTAGCTTACCGTGAAGACAGGCGATGGTGAGAGACTGTGCAAAGTTTAAAACAAATTCACCAACCAGCACCTCCGTCGGTCAAAACTTGACATGTTTCATCACATTTGTTTAATCTTTACAACCAAAGTGTGAATACAATAAGTTCTGGTTTCACAGGCAGTTGGAAGCTGAAATGTTTTCAGAGCTAGGCTAGCTGTTTCCTCTGGCTTCAGGTCTTTATGCTACGCTTAGCTAATCACCTGCTGGCTCTCGCTTTATATTAAGAGTACAGACTTGAGTGGTATTAATCTGTCCACCTAACTCTTAACAAGAAGGCAAATAAACTTAGTTCCGTTAATGAAAGACTCCTTTTAAATAAGGTAATATGACTGCACTCACTTGATGAGTTGGTGTAGGTCAAGAAATCATGATAGAATGATGAATATTATGAGTATAAGCATTTCAGTATCGTGACGTGTGTATTGTCTCTGCTTGTCAGGCTGGGGAAGGCTGGACTGCAGAGGCAACAGGAGAATGGGGAGCGGAAGAGAGCTGGGAGTCTGTGGATGGGAACCATGGTATGTCTCTCAGCTGGCCTCCCTGATCAGAAATATGAAAATATTATCTGTGCTGTCACTCGAAATTGTTTTACTTCTGTGTTTAACCCTCCTGTTACCTTTAGGGTCAATTTGACCCCATTCAATGTTTAATGTCGGTGTTCTTTGGGGTCAATTTGACCCCAGGCTGTTTTTCACTGTCTCAAACATATAAGAAATATCAACTTTTTTAATATATTTAAAGGGCTATTTAGGTAGTCAACAAACAAACATAAAGTACCTCACACTTAAACTTGGGAAACAATATTAATTCTAATAATTTTCTGGAGGTTTTAATTGCTGGGGTCAAATTGACCCCGAGGGTAAAATATGTTAGTAAATGTGAAGGTAACAGGAGGGTTAAACTAACGCTCAATTATTCTTGTTGGATGACCATTAACTAATATACTGTACGTTCAACCAGGTCTCAGCAAGGCCGAGCTTTCCAAGAAGAAACGGGAGGAGAGGAGGAAAGAGCTGGAGGCGAAACGGGCCGACCGCAAAGCTGCTAAAGGTCCTCTTAAACTGGGCGCACGCAAGCTGGACTGACAGGGCTGCAAAGACAGATTTGAGGGTTGGGTTGGAGAGGGAGGAACATGGACCACAGAGACTGGACCCGGAGCAGGAGATGGAGGCTTGATATTCCACAAACAAAGGACCAGGAAGAACCGTCAAAAGAAAACATGACTTGGTCAGTACTAGATGACTGTCAGCGCTGGGATTTCCTCTCTTTCTTCATTCAGGAACTGACCGATAAGCAACAATCCAGTCCTTTATGAATGCATTAGTGTGGATGGCAGAGCTGAAACAAACACAGAGGCTGAAAAGTGGAGAAGCAGCACAGAGCAGCACTCCCTGCAGCCCGAGGTGATCGCATAAAATGTTTTTTTTTTTTTTTTTTTAAATACACAACATAACGTTACATTTGTAAAGTAAATGTATATAATTGCTGCATCTTGTCTTAAAATGACATGAAGAGATTACCTTTTTTTTCTTTTATTTAGAAATATATATATATAAATCAAAATGTCAGTATTGTACCTGTATTATTATACTGAATGTTTTTGAGACACACACACACACACAGTGGATATGAATGTTTTAGTTCAGCCGTCACTTACAGATTTAAGACTTAAAATCAACCCATGCATGCACTTGTGTATTTTTATTGCCGAACAAAAGATTTCATGGTACAGGATTACATTATATGTTGTATTTACTTTGCACATTCCACACTGCATTTGACTAGAAAGGTGACACGTTTAACGGGTTTCAGATCCGTTAATGTGTCTCATGCACTGCAGACACATGATGGAAATAAGTTCAATTGATGCAGGTGAACTGGTTTCAAGGGGAAATCAATGTATGTGTTCACAAGCCTTTTTGTCCTAATAGTGCTGTGGTGGAGGAGTTCATGAAATCCAATATGTTTTATTTTGAAATCTTTTGAAAGTACATGTTTAATCCTGCAGATCTCACTAAACATGTTGGGATCGTCAATCAAGTATCAATTATCTTTTTAAACAATTGGAGTGGTCAGGGTAAAGGAGTTCCTCTAAAAGTTCCATTTGCTCCTTTTATTTGTTCCTTTTTATTTAATGGAACAGATCTGCTCTGTATGATCACTTGCAACAACTCAAGTTTAAACAAATGTCTCGCAAGCAGATTCTGGGTTTTCATCGAACCTTTTAGTGTAAGCCCCATATCTCCCGTCTGTGATGGATATGATATTAATTAGGTTTAGGGTTGTGTACCTTGCTAGGAGCTCTATTGATACAATCAGCAGCCATCACGTTTGGAGCTAATGTCCTAGTGTGAGGTGGACAGGTGAGGGACGGAGCTGTCTTCAGATTGACTTAAAGACCGGGCGCGACCTTCCACTGATAATCCAAATCATGTAGCATGTGAGTTGTTCTTAAAATAAAGATAAGTTATATACATGTACGTTTCTAAATTTAATTTAAAAGGCTGTTGACAACTTCCTCCCCAGTAAATGTATGAGCCAAAAATGTATTGAGTTGCCTTCAGGAAGACAACCATCTGTGAGACTTCTGCCTCTGCGTGAAACCATAATATTAGTTAGAGCGCCTCAAATGACACCCAAACCCGAAGGATATTGTGAAAGACCATTTACAATCACACGGAAGAACAATCAGATGCACAAAATGTCAAAAACGTTTACAAATGCAATGTATTTGAAGTTCACATTGAAACATAAGCATTTAAATATTCAATTCAATTAAGTTTATTTGTATTCCAAATTTGTCTCGGAGTGCTTTACAATCTGTACACAGACATCCCTGCCCCAAAACCTCACATCGGATCAGGAAAAACTCCCAAATAACCCTCCAGGGGGAAAAAAAGGGAAGAAACCTGCAGGAGAGCAACAGAGGAGGATCCCTCTCCAGGATGGACAGATGCAATAGATGTCATGTGTACAGAAGGACAGATTTAGAGTTTAAATACATTCAATGAATATGACAGAGTGTATGAATAGTTCATAGTCGGCATATTCCACGATGGAGACCTCCACGATTCATCAGGCAGATGGCGGTAGAGAGGAGGAGTGGATATGAAACTGCTTGAAAAATACCTGTTTGGCTGAATACTTTATAATCACATACTGCCCATATATATAATCACATACTGCCTCTATGTATATATTCACATATCTCACAATAGTATCAACCACTGCAGTGTGTTGAGTTAAACCTTCACACTTGTTTCTCTATTAGTCAGCCGGCCTGGATCGAATGTCATCGTCTCAACAGTGCTTGAAATAACACTCCCATCTCCCCCGCAAACGCAGTCCTTAGGGTTGTTTTTTCACAGGGGCTGCACTAAAACTTCAAAACACTTGATTTATTTGTAATTATGTGCATTATGTGAATTCTCATCTTTCATCTACCAATAACTGTTTACAGAAAGTACGGAGGGATACAACCCGACCTCACAGGTAGGAATTCTTAAAGGATACGTAGTGACTGACAAATAACTAATTATATCTGAAACTTGTTCCAGAGCGTGTATAGGCTATGAACAATGAACTGTCCAGTGAGCAAATGAGTACATTTTTACTATTAAAAAACCCAATACGAAAACAAAAGTGTTATTGCAAGAATACGTTTTTTAAAATTCTTTATTTTCTTTATCAACAGAATTTCCCTGGAATCAGCCCTTCCTGAACCTTTGCACAACAGCACGATGAATCCCACAGAGCGAGGAAGGCGAAGCGCGAGAAGGAGAATCCCGCAGCAATGAAGACGGTCTCAGTCGATCCAGTGGCAGCACATCTGTCTCTGACCAACATCAGCACAACAACATTTAAGACATGGGCGGCAAGCTGTGCTTCTATTTTCCTTTTCCTTTAATTTTAAACAGAATAATCTCGCCAACTTCAAACAACAATAATCATAATAAAGGGACATTTTCATTTATCAGCCGGTATGCAAATAATGGCAAACAACTTTAAGTACGGGCTCTAATAAAGGTTGGGGGGAAAAAAAACTTGACGGCAAAACTATGACATCTTACACAGTAAATGTAGTATAATGTTCATTTCCGCAGCACTAATTACATCAAAAGAACAGTTTAATGTTATAACTTAACCTTACCAGACACTACGTGGGCTCTGCACAGACTCGTGCTGCCTTGAGGACCACCGGGACCCCAATCCGATCTTTTAATGGCCTGGATCCAAAACCTCCCTCTGATCAAAGCAAAGGCATTTGATCCCCTCAGAATATTAAACCTTTTCCATCTATCTTTTCTGCGGCTGGTGCGTTTTACTGCACGAGAACTCTTTGTCATATCAGGAGATTCAAACTTTCTTGGAGCCTCTTTTATTGTCAGTTTTATGTATATACACGGAATTGCCCGTCCATGCTGAGAACATCCACCAACTCCACTAATTGTTTCATCTTCAATTGTTGGATTCTGTATTTAGTACCAGATCAAAGCTTAATAAATATATTAAATATCTGTCAAATTCCACCAATTTATCATCCATTAAGGAAATTAAAGACTGGTTAACGATAAGTGAATGGTCTTACGTTTCGCTGAATACAATTTTAAAATCGGAGCCTGTCAGTGGACAAAATAAGCACTTCTAGTTTTGGTAAATTGAGCATGAGGAGTTGTTTGAGCGATTAGGTACAAACATCTGCAGCGCTCTCCTTCAGCACTGGACCAAATTCAAGACTTGTTGTCGCCATTTGTCACTTAGACACAACAAGAAAATAAGAAATTTATTATTTTACTTATCCCTGTGGGGAATTGTTCTCTGCATCTGACCCATCCTTAGTTATTAAGGAGCAGTAGGCTGCAGTGACGTGCCCGGGGTGTAACTGGTGGTTCAGTGTCTTGCTCATGGACATTTTGACATGCAACTATTGGGCAGAGCGGGGATCGAACCGGGCACCTTGTGGTTATGGGATGACCCCATGAGCGACATCCCTTCCCAAAAACATGGTGAAACTAGAACGGGCACTCGGTAGAGCGCATACCTTCGCATATCACAAGATTGGGCATTGAATTATGAACATTTTGGCATTAGTTGCATGCCAATTGGATAAGAATTGACCGCGCTATGTTAAAAAGAATATGTTGACCTTTTCATGACCTTGACCTTTGACCCGATCGATCCCAAAATCTAATCAAATGGTCCCCGGATAATAACCAATCATCCCACCAAATTTCATGCGATTCGGTTTAATACTTTTTGAGTTATGCGAGTAACACGCATACAAATAAATAAATAAATAATCAGCGATCAAAACATAACCTTTCGCATTTTCAATGCGGAGGTAATCAGGTTGAATGATACCGGTTACCCGTTAAGAGCAATCTTTTCATTGACATTAATTCATTCTTTATATTCTGTGTGCATTTCTTTGTGACTATTCCCATTTTGACTTGATATCCTGTATTTACTGCTTTTTACTTTTGTATTTCCTCCTTTTGCGATGTGTTCTCCAATGCAAGAAGGTTGGAAGTCACACTGCTAAACTAGAAAAAACTAATGATTCTGTAAAGTCGCTAAAATTGCCATCGGAAGTCAGGGATGGAGAGGAGACACAAATGTAATGTAACATGTGTAATGAAAATAGAAAAGATTTGTATTCAGGGTTAAAATGAGGTGGTTTGTCTCCACAACACTGCAACTAAAATGCTGCTAATAAAATGAGGAGAGATTCAAATGAGCAAAAGGGACTATGGGAAATAAGTGAACAGTTAAAGATCAAATGCATTTAAAAATGACTGGGACCAGATGATTTTAGAGTAATACTGTAGAATTACACACATTGTTATTTATTCAAAACCGTTACAAACAATTAAATGTCAGAGGAAGACAAAGTGTTATTCAGAGATGTCACATGAAAACTGCTGGAGCGTTAGTTCCTCTCAGCCCAGGATCCCCGGTTTATCAAGTTACTTTGACACTAAATAGAAAACTAGAGTACATTACACAGCTTTTCTTTTAGTTCAGCCACAATATATATATATGATCTTCTTTCGATAATTTAACATAGGATTCTTCTCCATAGGTTTAATTTAATTAGCATTATTCCATCATAACAATGACCATTTTTGTTTGTATAAAGAGAAAGCATCCCCCCTAGCCCAACCGCGTCCTTCAAATATAAATATATATTAATACTTGTCTTCAAAATGTTCAGTTCCAATTTAAACATTTATACATATTGCATCTTTGGAGCTTTAAAAAAAATTTTTTAATGGTGTTCATCTGCTCATATGTGCTGACATCTTAAAAAGTCTGTAAAACACAGGGCGTTGATCTCAAACCAACCAGCTTTGTACTCATCATCAAACTTAAGAAGGCATAAGAGACACAGGGTCAAGGAGGCAAGATGAAAATCATTAATAATAAGTACAAGTTAGGCTTTGCTGGTGATACTTCCATCAAATCCCTGAACAGATGATCCAGAACTTTAATCACTCCGTGTTCTTGTTTTCTTTTTTGCTGCCAGAAAACATATACGCGATACCCAGAAACACCGCTGTAGCCAAGCCGGCCACAGCGACAGTCTCTCCGGCCTTACGCACCTGCAAACAGAAACGGACACCTTTGAGTTCGTGAGCTGACTCTTCTTTTACATTCAAAACTCCACTCTCTCTTAAATTACATTTTCTATTATCATTTAATGGACAGCAGTGATGTCCATTAAGGATTTCTATTTTTACCTCACGGAAACCGGTCTCGATAGGAATCCATTGTAACTGACATCACTTTTTTTTATTTTGTAGCTCATGTTTTTTTAAATCTTACCAGTACGAACATTTGAACTCCTTAATGCATTTATGTTTTTGTCCAACATAAGTACTCTATTCACCGCCCCACATGGGTCCACCAACCTGACGAGACTCAGCCTTTCCGTAGCGCATCTCCGTTGCAAAGTGCTCACAGTTCCCCCTGAAGACGCAGAACGGCATTTCCTCGCCCACCTTCGCACAGGCCTCCCTCACAATGACGTGAGCCGGGCGGGACTTGTACTTCTCGTCCAGGCTGTTGTTGATTTCCCACCTGTCGCTGCCCACCACGTCCCACAGCTCCTCTTTCTTCACCAGAGCCTTCTCAGCTACAACAGACATTATCCTGTTGGCGCTTGAACCCGGGACCTCTGCTGTGTATCAAAAAGAAAGGGGGAGAAACAGATATCACTTATGTGGATTTATGCACTAAATATCGCAACATGTTTTGTGTTTCTGATATTCTGAGAGAGGTTAGCACTGAGAGAGAGAGAGAGAGAGAGAGCACTCACAGGGTGGTGCCAAGTGGACAATGAAGCCATCACCAACATACACAGCCCAGTGCTGATAGGAACCCCGGAAGATCTCGATCAAGTCTCCAACCTCTGGTTTCTCATCATACTTGGATTAGAACAAAAGAACAGATGCTATACAAGTTGCATAATGACATGTAATTGCTATAATAGAACATCAGCAAAACTCTCAGTTCAATTTTATTAAAAATTAATTAAGTGATAATTTCCATACCAGTGTCGGAGCCATGTCAGTGTTTCTTTTGTCGGATTTTGGCCTTCAGCACCTGCAGGAGAAAATCATAGACCAGATAGCACATAAGATATGGAGAACAGTAAAAGATACAGAAAAAGTTTTTTTAAATAGTTCACGATATCTTTGAGAACACTTTTGATACAGTTGTACTTTGCTCTTGATTTATGATAGATCAAAGGTGTAACACAGCATTTCAATACTGATAATATAATGTTTATGTGCCCTTTACGGTACTATGTGTTCACTACATTTAATTATGATAACAATCAGGCATTCTGTGAACCATCACTTATTTACTGCGTCGCTGCGTGTCTGCTTATCTTGTGTTCCAGACGGAGTGGTTCCGCCCTTTTTCCTTTCTGAATATACTTAGATTGTCAGAATATGAATTACTTTATTTGTTATTTATTTACAATTATCTTCATCTGTTTTTGTCCTTTATTGCTTCTATCTACATTGAATAAAAATCATTTTTGACTTGCCAGTTTCTGTTATTTAGTTTACCTTCATTGATATAAATGCAGTGGACAAAATACTAGAAACAACTGTCAGTAAAACGCCATTAAAATAAACAAGCACCACAAACCACAGCCTCTAAAAGGTTTGAATGCAGAATTATTGGACTTAATCAACGTTAGTATAGTTAAGTGTTGTTGTTATAGTAAGTGTTCGTACTTTTTTCAGTAACAGCTGGCTCAAATTGTGGCAGCGGCGCTCGCTGTGCACTTCCTGCTGCAAGCTCAGTTGCCACGACTTGTCGCGACAGTTGCAACTGTTTGTGGCAGCTGCAACTGTTCGGGGCAGTTGCCGTTTTTAAGCCTTTATCTTTCGGTGATTTGAATGTGTAACAATACATTAAGGTCCTTGAGAGTATGACTGTAGTTGTAATTGGTTTAGGAAAGACATGTCTAATTGTAATAGCATATCTCCTTGATTTGATTAAATATAGGCCAACAAAAACTAGCTCTTGTCGCAAACATAAACACTTTTAGGCAGCGGGCTGAAGAAATGCACATTGTAAAATATGGACGGTCCTTCTGTGGAGAGTGGGCTCGATCCGGGTTCTCCAGCTTCCTCCTTCAGACTAAAGACATGCATCGCATGTTGCTAGGAGGCTCTATGCAGATGTGAATGTGAGCGTAAAGGTGCGTTCACACCAAAAGCGAAACTATTTTTTCGCGCGACCGAATCCCATGAAAAGTCAACGTACAGACGCGTGTGGCTGCGATAGATGCGATATTTTCCCGGGCGACGCGATGTGGCCGACGCGTTTACAGCGGCACAATTTTAGCCCCGAGTTGAAATATTTCAACTTTGAGGCGGTAATCTCGCAACTCCTCCGCCAATCACAGGCCCGCCCCCTCGACCAGCACGCACGGTGCCACACTGTGATTGACAGCCACTTCACAGGGTCGCTGCAATAATATACTGCGGTCATGTGGGCTTGAGATCGGCTCACATGACCAGGCACGTGCACAGATAGAGCCCTAGTGGTGCTCAAGCACCAGCCCCTTTGCCCTGGTTGAGTAAAGTGCCCTTTTTGCTGGAGACACATTTTTTTAATTCATCCGTATTTAAGAATAAAAGTTACTCTCTCTGTCATCAAGTCCCCCAAAATGTGTTTTCATATCCGACGGGGCATTTATTTGAGTTCTTGTGAGAATTTCGCCCCGACCTGCTCCGCGGCGCTCACGAGCCCCCCCCCGCCGCGCCCCTCCCTCCTCCACTTCCTCCTCCGCGCAGTGCTCCTCCCGCCACCGAACGGGTGCACCTCCTTCTCCTCTGACCCGCAGCACCAGACACACAGGTCATGACGGTGTTTGTTCCCTGACGTTGTTTTGTGATAAATCAACCACAACATTAGCGCTGCTGAAAACATGACGTCACGACTGGTCCGACGTTTCCTAAAAAAATATACAAACAAAAACTCCTTAATTTCAAAGCCTCGTCCAGCTGTTTACTGACGTTAGTTATGTTTAGAAAATAGAGAGAGGGAGAGAGAGAGAAGAGAAGAGAGAGAAGAGAGAGAGGGAGAGAGAGAATTCAAGAGAAAAGAGGGAGAGAGAGAGAGAGAGAGAGAGAAAAGAGAGAGAGAGAGAGAGAGAATTCTTATTCCGTTCTATTTAACAGGGGCTAGTCTAGGATTTGCGTGGCCAGACTGAAAAAAAAATCATAAGGCCTCTCTTGTTCAGAGGGCCGGGCCAAATGTGGAGGCGGGCCGTATCCGGCCCGTGGGCCTTAGTTTGAGGACCACTGCTCTTGGCTGTTGATGTCTATCAATATCGCTCATTTTGAAAATGACGTAAGAGGGCAATACGGATCCGTATCAGACCAGCGAGGAGGGCAATACGTGGCTGGCATGACGCCCATTAGCCAATCAGAACGCTTGTACTGTTGTTGCTATATAATAATTCATCTTTATTCATAAAGAAAATGTAAGCTAGCGGTCTGATGCTGCCAAAGGAGACGCAGGTTGAGGATGTATTGCATCATCAGTGTAGTGATGCTTATGCTTCAACTCTGTCATTTTTTTTGGCATTGGGTGCCCTTTTTTTTGGTTTGAGCACCTGCCCCCCAAAATGTCTGTGCACGTGCCTGCACATGACGCATTACAATTTGAGCCTTGCTCTTTCACCTTGTGTTGTCTTATTATTTGATAGCGTACGGACATACGGTGCAGGTTAACAATGTACGTATATTGTTAACCTGCACCGTATGTCCGTACGCTTTATAAAAGAGCTTCTGGTGATTTAAATAACAATGTCAACCTGCTGTGATGTAGACATGGTGTGTCATTCGCTTAATTTTTTTGTTTTTGTTTCGCCAACATGAAGATACCCGAAAGCTAGTGGTTGCTATGTTTACGTAACCCAAAGGCCTTTAACACAAAAGAGTTATAAAACACTGTAGCATCACGAAATCACCGCCATGGCTGACGTTACGGTTCAATGTGTTAATATGGTTAAACTTACCGTGGAATACGATGTCCTGAGCTCGTTATAATAACAGTATAAATAAATAATAATAAGGTATTAACAGCCACACTAAAGAAACCGAAACTCCGCTGATTGTTGCTTTGTTGGTCTGAAGCTCCTTCAGAATAAAAGTCTCACGCAAACGTTACGCTGTTACACAGCAACAACTATAGTTCGAAGCATATTATAACATAGTTGTAGTCCAAATAAAAATAAGTCTGTGTTTAACACAATATGTTCATTGTATGGCATTACGTTAACAGGTATTTATTAATTTGTCAACTCTATATATCATTGAGGGTACAGGCTAAATAGCAGAACCACCTGACCTGTATCATGCAATGCAATCCAACAGCACCTGGAGCTACATCCTCCGAAATGATCATATATTTGTATACGTTTTGGTATTTTCTTTACAGTTTACAGACTCCACGGGACACCACATTATAAATCATCAAATTAGAACATATCTATATTTATCTATTTATCCTTATACATATATCTCCTTACTCCTGGTTAGGAACACACTCACACACACACGCACACACATGTATATATACACACACATAAGTATATATATATATATATATATAACTATCTATACACACATATCAGCTTTTATATGTCTTTCTCTGAAATGTCGCGCACATCGTTTCGACACAATTTTTTCCATTCCATCTTTTTCTTGGCCCCTACTGGACAATAAACCTGTTTTGATATCTACTTATTTTAAACCTTTGGGGATTAATCAGGTTATTATTATCTTAACTATATTTTAGAGGAGATCGACAACGTTGACGCCAACCAAATAAATAAATGTATCCACTCAGTACCACTAGGTGTCGCTAGAGACGTTAGCAGACAGTGTCGTTTTCCTTTTACTAACGACGAAGAAGTTCCAACATCCGGCTCATAGCACCCTTTCCATATATTTCTGTCCCTGAATTGGACAGAGAAATCAACAAAAAAGCTGCCACAGTTTCTCCCGTCGATGCCCCTCAGTCGCAAGGAGGATTTGATGTAAAGGTTTAATGTTAAAAGACCAAACTATGTCTGTAGTGTTGGACGGGAGTCCGCTGAAAGCGATGCAGAGCTCACACACTCACAGCCCCCAGACTGCCCTGAGGTGAGTGGTAACGTCCACGGTTCGTGGAGAGGAAGCGGCTCGCCTGACAGACGGAGTCCATGTACCCTCTGAAGTCAGTTTACTACACGTTAAACTGAAGGAAAGTGGGCTAAGAACAGTGGAGGAGACCTTCAGATCGTCCGACAGTATTCTTGAGAGCCAACTAATATTGAAAGTTACCGAATCAACAAAAGACGTCAAGTCGAACGTTACATTGAGTACTTTTCAGTTAATAGATTGTTCTTTTGCTTTATATTTTATTTTTATTTAAACAACCTGACACGTGACAAGTTGTTGTATCCCCAACTTGTTGTTTTGCTGTTTTATAGGCATTTATCGTAACCAACACCCGACAATTCTTTAAAATACATCAGTTGGAGCAAAGCTAGTATTTTTAAAGCACATGTGTGTGTTTATTCTATGCAAGATTTGAATGTAATATATTTTATACGTATAACATAAGTCATTTAGTGTGTCAGATGTCACAAGTAGCTGGACCATGCCCCAACTAAGAACGAAAGCATATTCAGGTTACAAAGATGTGAAACTGAAAAGCAGAAATGATAAATCAATTATTAAGGAGCAATTTTCTGTTGATCAACTAGCCCAATTGATTATTAGACTATACTTTTAGAACTATATATTGTATGCTACTTTAACCTTCTTTAAGTTTTATTGAGAGCTCCAATGAAAAGCTGAATTGATATTGGATATTATTGTTTGTTGCAACCCTGAAATATATCTTTTTCCATCTGGTTAGTGGTGATGTTAGTAGACCTTCATGTGAAGTCTGAATACACCTTTCCATCTCACACACGCACAAGCACACAACTCTTTTCATTCATTATTCATTCATTCTCCTAATCATTTCCTTCAACCTCCCACTTTGCCCATCATTTCATCATGTTCACTCTTCTTCTCCAGCACCCAGGAACTCTCCCAGGAGATCAAGTCCTTCATCAATGGTGTTGACACCGTTCAGGGCCGGAAGCTCAGTGTCCGGGAACATGCCCGTTGTGCTGTGCGCCTGCTGCGCTCAGTCCCGGCCTGTCGAGGGGCGGTGCTGGAGCATCTGAGGGGCGTGTATGATGAGCATGTCTCTGCCTTCCTGCACAACCTGGAGACGGAGAGCGATGCCAGCGCTGCGGTCAGCGCCAATCTGGAGGACATCATACAGGTGTGATGATGCAAGGATTACAGCTTCTTATAAAATTAGGACTATATCTTGAAAATCACGAAGGGATAAAAATAGTCAGCAGTCTGTAAAAATTAGAACGTTACATTGTTTTCATGGATCCACAAGATTAACTGATCCAGACCCTGCCCAATCTCGCTAGCCTAGATGTTTCTCCGCATTCATAGAAATATGTATATATATATATATATAATGGTTTACCTGGAAAATTATATGAGTTATTTCTGTTTGTCTGTAGGAGGTTCATGGCGTACTGTCCGAATTCATCCGTCTCAACCCCCGAGCCTGGGCCCCTCTGGTGTCCACCTGGGCTGTGGACTTGTTGGGCCAGCTGAGCAGCAAGCACGCGGGCCGCAGGGTGGCCCCCCACTCATCCAGTCTCAATGAGCTGCTCCAGCTCTGGATGTCCTGTGCTGCCACCCGGTCCCTCATGGAGGCCTACTCCCAGTGTTTGGCTGCCATGCTGGCCTGGTGCCCTGATGGGTGTGTGAATGCGCTGTTGGACACCTCAGTTCAGCACTCCCCGCATTTTGATTGGGTAGTGGCTCACATCGGCTCCGCCTTCCCCGGTACTATAATCAGCCGAGTCTTGGCATGTGGACTTAAGGACTTCTGCTGTCATGGCGCTCAGGATCAAGGGCCAATGGTGATGGTCGGGGATAAAGGCAGCAGAGTGCCAAAGATTGGTTCAGTGGTGGGAATCCTTGGACACCTTGCAGTGCACCACTCAGCCAGCATCAGAAAGGAGCTGCTCAGGATGTTTCAGGAAAGCCTGAGTCCGTCAAGTCCTCTATCTCCTACTTCATCCTCAACATCTTGGGAGAGTTCTCCTCAACATCGTCGTGCCGCAGTACCATTTCTGCTTCAGCTGGCTGCAATGTCCCCCAACCTATTTGGTGCAGTGTCGGCAGAGCTTGTCGAGCTGCTGCGCCCTCCTGTTCTGCTCCAGCTGCAGGCCTTGCTGCAGGGCCTTCCCAGAGAGGAACTGGATAACATGCTGGGGCTCGCGGTCCACCTTATTAGCCAGAGCCCATCAGGAGGGTCCCGGGTCCTCCGTTTTCTGGCAGACACAGCAACCCCGGCCTCGGTCATCATCTCTGGGCCTACACCCTCCCCCCATGAAGGTGTCAGAGAAGGCTGTGATCGCCTCCTCCAGATGCTGCTACTGCATCTCCACAAACTGGTCTTCAACCGCTCCGATGGAGCCGAAGTCAACTCCCATTACTCGGCTTCCTCTCAACCCCAGCGTGTTATCCCTTTCCTGGAGGAGCTGCAGTCCCACGTAGGTGAGCTCTGTGCTGAGACACTGCGACTGGAAAGGAAGCGCCACCTCTGGCTCCACCAGTTGCTGTGTCTTCTGTCGGTGTATGGAGGTCCCAGTGTTGCCACTGAGGCGCTCTGCCAGCTACTCACCCAGGCCCACAACCCAGAGGAGCTGGCTCTGGCCTGGCAGCTGCACACTACACTCTCCTCCTGTATGGCAGGACTCATTCCGGCCGCTGTAGTCCGCTGTGTAGCCCAGATCCATACACACACTGTGGGGCCCCGAAAACTGAAGCAGCTGTTGCTTAACCTGGCTACAGTGATCCAGAGTCTGGAGGAGGAGAGAAGAGGAGCTGCAGGTCTTCAGTCTTCCATGGCCATCCAGATGGGCTCAGCGGTCTCAGGACATCTCCATGATTTCGGCCCACTCCTTCTCCACGGTGACTCTTCCGTATCTCATGCCACGGTGCGCCTCCTGTCCTGTAGCCCACTCCCACGCGCCTCCTCCCCAGCACACCTGCTCCTGCTCTCACGCGCTGCCGTCACTCATTTCTTTATGGCGCTGCGGAGAAGAGTAGAAGGAGGGCAAGTGGGGAGAGATGGGGGACAGGCAGGCGAGGCGGTGAACTGTTCAGGCCTCCTCCTGTCCCGTTTGGCAGCGTATTCTTCGCTCACTCTCAAAGCGGTGCTTCAGCAGTTGGTTGAGGGATCCCTCCATAAAGGCAACGCTGGATTGTTTGGAGGGCAGATCACAGACATGTCTGGAGACCCTTTGCTCGCCCCATCGGTGTCTCCTGACATCGGAGCCTCGTTGCTGGATATCAACTGTCGGTTCGGTAACATCGTCAACTTCTCAGGCAGCGTGTGGTCTGTGTTTCATGCCGGGGTGATTGGCAAGGGGCTGAAGGTCCGCACTGACACACAGCTGCTGGACCCATCGGGCGTCATGCAGGTGGGTTGCACAATTTGCACTTTAGTTTTTAGCAAGATTTGGCAAGATTTGGATGACGTATGATAACATTGGAGCTGTCGATGAACAAATTAGGAAAGAGATTTTTCCCGATGAATTAGGTTATGAATGCACATTTCAACAGTTTTCATTGACTTTGAAGTTGAAACTACATGTTTACTTAAACATTTGATAGAAAATGAATTACAAATGTATTGGGTGGAGCTAGAGCAATGTGGGTGGCCCACCCAAGTAAACTGATTAGTAAACACAATGTAAATCTAGAGAAGTGTAACGAATTGTATCCTGCATGTGACTTTTATATCAACTATACCTGTAAATGATAGTGTGATTATGTGTATTTAATGTTTGATGTGCTATTCATTTCTTCTGTAGAACGTCCAGACTCTGCTGACTGTCGTCGTCCAGTGTTGCAGCTCTTCTGGTCTCAACGGCTCCATCAGCAGCTCACGGCTCTCACCGCCATCTGACCCAGACGAGCCGCTGCCTATCAACGCCGAAGCAGCCAAGGTTATTGCAGTTACCTTGGTGGAAAACGTCTGTCCAGATGTGGCCAATGGTGAGCTGTCTTGGCCCCCGGAAGAGCACGCCCGCACCACGGTGGAGAGAGACATCCACATTCGACGTTGCTTTGAGGCCCACCCAGTGCTCTTCCCTCTGCTTCAGGTGGTGGCAGCTGGACGCCCGGCGCTCTGCTACTGCTCAGCTGTGCTCAGAGGCCTCCTGGCCGCTCTGCTGGCCCACTGGGAGGCATCTCGTGAGATGTTGTCCACAGACTACCCGTGGCACCTCCAGGCCTCTTGCCTCCTGGTGTCTTGCA
This sequence comes from Pseudoliparis swirei, assembly GCF_029220125.1. NCBI lineage: Eukaryota > Metazoa > Chordata > Actinopteri > Perciformes > Liparidae > Pseudoliparis > Pseudoliparis swirei. The sequence continues at coordinate 17,438,447 of NC_079406.1, read as the reverse complement.
TGGGAGAAGGCCAGTTCCTGCCTCCTGTCCTGGCCAACGTCCACGAAGTCTTTCCCCACCTTACCCCCTTCGAGGTGAGGCTACTGCTCCTGACTGTGTGGGAGTATGTCAGAGGCAATGGGCCCATGCCTCAGAAGTTTGTCTTCAGCTCTGAGAAGGGGCTGTTCTGCAGGGATTTCTCTCGGGACGGTGACGTGGCAAGATACGTGGCACCAATTCACAGTGTCCTGCATAAAAACATTGATAGATTGGGACATCTGTGCTGGCGGTTCCAGCTCTAAAGGGTTGTGTGTAGACCGGGCAACAATAAATAAATAGACAGAATGCTGTGTTGCATCGCTTCAAGAGTGTACTGCAAGGTTGCTCTTCACTGTACGTCAGTTCTTTGTGTGTGTGTGTGTGTACGTGTGTATGTGTGTGTGTACCTTTTTTGTACCATATTTTTAGACTTGATATGTTTCTAACTAGTTGTTTATGTGACAATGACAAGGGGACAAGACCAATGGCACACATGTACATTATGTTAATACAGAATTTGCTCCACACAAAACAACCTTAATGTGTGATTTTGGTTGGAAAATACAATTTAACTTGGCTAATTCACTTTTACATTGTTTTGTTTTATTTTCAGATTGCATATGTTCTAAAATTGTGGTGACAAACGTGCCTTCTATCTGTTATATTCCCCAAAACTGATGTTTAAACCACTTTACAAAATAAATAATTTGGTCCTTAATTGTGTCTTGAATTGATCATTACTCTTGACCAACGTTTGTAAAACGGGGCTGTCCTGGTAATTAAAGTGATTACCAGAAAGTTGTATCATGTTTTTTTGCATCCTGTTATTAACAACCTTAACCAGTTGTTACAAAATTGGTAATGACGTATAGTTTGATAAATGAAACAAATAGTAATTTTGTTATTTCTTCTAAAATTGAAGGATGAAATGGGGAAATAAAAAATGTAAAGTAACGTAATTTTGTTATCCTTCATATAAACCTTGAGTGATCACCAGATTGGGAATTACTGATTTTTTTTAACGATTCACAAAATGAGGACTGATGAGGTAGATTGCGTTTGCCTGTACACGTGTTTCCACCACCCATACGTTATCCATTGGTTGGAAATCAACCCAGGATAAATGTGTGCGCTTCAGCGACTGGAGCTGAGAGATGACGTGTCCGTCCCCTGAGGAGTTCATGTCGCTAAACACCGCCCCCTCCTATCTTGAACCCTGAACCCAATTTATATCCTACTTTTATCTCCAACCAGATTTTTAAAAAAAAGATAACCACGATTAAGTGAAATCGTGTAATTGAATTCACATATGTATTTGTTCAAAGAAAACTAAGTAAATATTTCAGTTACTTTTTCATGGTCTTTCACGGACAGTGGGTGGAGTCGAGCGGAAGCATAATCAAGATGGCCGCCTTCGCTGAGAGGTAAGACAAAGCAGGTCCGGCGTTACACCGCGGATTTATCATTCGTTTGATATATTATGTCCCAGAGATTAGTAGCTACACACCTAGTAGACATGTAAGCAAACGTATTTTTTCAACCTGTAACGGCCGACACGGACAATTACAACGTTTCCGTAAAAGTCTCGATCTCCTCCAATTGAATTAAAGCTAACGGATTGACAGTCAGTCCGCTAAGCAAGGTTAGCACGAAATTACGATCCGAATATATTTCTAATTAATGACACCTCCACTGTCAAACGTCAGACGTTAGTCCCTTTGTAAAAGACCGCCGCTTTAGTGTGGTCTAATTAGTAATGTGTGCCTGTTTTCTGGTGTCTTTTCTTTCCAGAAATCTGATCGCAAACTAGCTGAACATATCCCACATAATGACATTAGCCGATACTTTAGCGAGCTAACTCTGTCTTCTGCCATCATTTCAAGCACACCGCACGTTTTGGGGACAAATGTGAGGGCCGAAAATACTTCTTTATATGCAGATTCGGGCTCTAATGCTTAACCTTCTGGAGTCTGGGGTCATTTTCTCGATGATTCCAGAACAATCTCATCCCTCTATATAATGAGGCACAATTGTCCTCGTGATTTCTGTCTCCTGTTTAAAATCTTAATATATGCACGGGTTGGAGCTGCGGCATGACCAGGATACGGGAAATGGGTTCGCTGTCTTGAGTTATTTTCAGATGCTGCATTTCCAGCACAGAGAGATTAAAGTCCGTTTGTGTGTGTCTGTTGAACCGTAACCCCTGTAAACGTACTCACGTCCTGGGTAATTGTGCATTGTTCAACCTAATTATTTGGAGAGGTGATTATCTAAACGTTGGGTTGTTTCTGTAGGATGGCGCCTGTCTTGGTGCTCTGGCTGGTGATGTCCCTCAGTGGGACGTGGGCTGTGGACAAGGGCAACTTCAAGACCTGTGACCAGAGTGCCTTCTGCAAGTGAGTGCAAATGGAAAAAATAAGCACATTTTGTTTTACTCTCCTGAAGCTGGAGTTGCAATAAAAGCACACAGTTACTGATTCATCACCGGTATTGACTCTGTACATTTTTCTCTCCAAAAGGCGTCAGCGAGCGTTGAAGCCCGGTGAGTCTCCCTATCGAGCCCTGCTGGAGACCATGGAGTTGACCGGCACCAGACTCACGCTGCAGCTCATCAATGACAACAATAAGGTAAACGCACATAGAGAAGCAGTTCACATTGAGTGGAATTAATTCTGCCATAAAGATAAGGCACTAACAACATAACATCAAGTCTTGTTTGTACTTTAAATCACAAGAGCCGCGAACTGTTAAAAAATATATAAATATGGCCATATGTGGATCCTGTTATGAAAACACAAGTTACCAGTTTCCCTTTGTAGTATTTATTCCAAATGTCTAATATGGACAACTGAGTGGACTGCCAAAAAACTGTCCCTTGCCTGTACCCTTTTGCCAATTTCTGGTTTCCGCTGTAGTGTTTATGAGACTATTCTTCTGCACCCTCTTTTGCTTCTCCCGATTTCCCCTCCTTATCTGCGGACCCCTCTACCTCGCGCTCTCTTTCTGCATTTGTCTCTCAGGTGCGTCTGCTGCTTGAGCTCTACCGTCTCCAGGGAAACATAACACGGGTGAAGATTAACGAGCTGAAGCCTCTGAAGCCTCGCTATGAGGTCCCAGACGTTCTCATCAGGGAGCCGCCTACTGAGCCGTAAGTCTCCCATGGGTGTTGCTGACTGTAGGGTGGCTAGATTTTTTTATATAAATGAATCGAGCTGAAAAAGCAAAATATCCATTTTAAGTTTGATTAATTTAGCCCCAAATCAGAAATGTGTCTTGTGTGTTCTATAGAGCTCAGAAACTGGCCAAAGCGTTATCCTTCTTCCAGGACTGTAGAAAAAAGAGAATGATCATTTATAACTTTTGTTCAGTCATGTTATGTTTATATATCACAGAAAGCAGAAGTGTAAAACATACAATTATTGATGGCTGTATTCCAATTAGCTGCTTCAGTTTCAGAGTCCTGGTATTGTACATGCTAGCTTACTGAGACACTTGAATAGAACAGAGCCATTGTTAATCATATTAGTACCTGTGCCCATATGCATGTCTGAATTAAGTAACACCTAATGAATATTTAATTTGACTGAAAAAACTATCAGTGTGACATTCTTTCAGTAAGACAAGAGACCAGATGAAAAACAGCCAGCATTTTCAGATAATTGCTCTCTGGCTTTATCCCTCAAAATTTCATTTCAAGTACATTTCCATCCTTGAAATTTAGTTTAGCGTCATTTGCATTGACTAAGACAGCCCTACACAATTTAGATGTGCAATGTAGTAGTTTAATTCTTACATTTGTCAGCCTCATTTGAGTTTTTCTGAACCAACTTATCTTAATTTCACCTCTCTTTCTCGCTCTCTCAGCCTGTCTCTCCTGTCTCAGGACGAGAACGGGGTGGTGCTGTCACTGGGGTCGGAGTCTCAGAGGGTCATCGTCAGCGCCCGGCCCTTCCGGTTGGACATTATGGAAGGGCGAGAAGTGCTGATGTCGCTGAACTCGCGCGGCCTGCTAGCCTTTGAGCACCTGAGGATGCGCAAGGACACGTGAGAAACCACACATGCATTCACATTTACAAATGCTAGCCCTCTTTTTTTTTTTATCCACACCCTCACTCAGTGGACGATTTTTGTTCCCATGAAATGGTTTGTTTTTTAAGTATTGTCTCTGACTCGTTGTTCTGTCCTCTTCTCCCTATCATCCTAGTTTCTCCTATAAAGTAACTAGCACAGTGGCTAGCGTGTGGGATAATATCAAGAGAGTATTCTCTAGGTAAAGACCCTTAAGATTTGTAAGTGTGTATTCTGTTCCTTGTGCTAATGCTGCCAACAGTGACAACAAATCTAGGAACTCCCATCACACCAAATACAGTGTTGATCCTCCAATAAATGTGACTGGGTGTGAGCGAAGGGTGTGTCCGAGTGTGTGCATGTCGGTGTTTAATTCGATTAATAATTAAATAATTATCCTAGCCTCCTGTTATCATCCTCCATGTTTTAAAAAGATCATTAAAACTAATCATTAAATAATTGCCACTTAAGATGTCGATTTTTCATCTCATTTCATGAATCCAAGAAAGAATCAAACGATAATCAAAAAATACGTTCATCTGAATGTTGTAGGGTCTGCTGTACCATCCAGTGATTTAATTGTCTTGTCAGATCCGTGACCACTGAACTGAACCTTCGATGTCGCATCAATCCAGCAGATCTAACTCTAACATTATAACTGCATGACTGACAGTGTGTTGCTTGCTCATCTCGTGGTGAGCGCTAAATGCAAAAGATGAAATATAATAGTGGCAGCAGCTGTGCACCAGTTTAGAAGGCATATAAAAGTAAAACTTTGTTGTCTTCACACACATGTAGTTTGACTCCCAGTAGATAGTTAGTGTCTTATTTTCCAGTACGTCTGCCCAGTTCCCAAACGCAACAGCAACATCTCTCTTTGTGGTTATACATCAGTTTGCATTTTAGTTAATTTTTTTGAAATATTTGGAAAAACTGTTTTTACGGTTTGGTGCTTCTTTTGAGCTCTAAACCATACACTCATTATTGCAGAAATACAGCCTTTGTAGGCGCCTTCATACTTGTGTTTGTGGTGCATTGTGACAGTCGCGCACAGATTTTCTTTTAAGTTGTGGTTGCAATTTTAGATGGAGGCTAAATCAATAAATATGGTTTGAGTGAAACTACAAAACCAAATCATCATATTGAGACCAAACTGGAATAAAAACTCTTTCTGGTTCAGCTGCATACAATGTTTTCTTTTTTCTTTGTCCCTCATAAGTCTGTTAATGTTATAGTGTTAAAATGTGTTTGTAGTCGAGTACTCTACAAACTCCCCACTCACCTTCTTGCGGAGCAACACAAGAGACTTGTTTTTCCGCTCAAATGTGAATATGGTGTATTTTTTTGCACCACTGCCTCTTGCATGTGCGCTGCTGCAGGTCATGCACATCCACAACTGTATGTCAATACAAAATGTCGGTGTAATGCTATGCCCTTAATCGCACCATGGTATACTGGGGATCCTGGGGAGCTTTGTGTCTGGTACAAGCAGTAGCCTCCAGAGATCCAGTCCCATTATGCCTTGCTTGAAAATAGCCACACTGTAGGGAGTTGCTCAGTCCCCTTTGTCATTACAGTGAAGTCAATCCAGTCCTTGTAGATTATTTGCTAGTTGTCAATGTGGAGTCAGGGAGTATTCATCAACCTCCCAGTTTGTATGTATTTTTCTTTTATCATGGTTTAATTAGAACCCTATATATTCTTCCAAGATGGCATTACGATTCCAAAGTGACACATCTTTATCTTTCCTGTAACCCCCCCACCCCTTCCACGATGTGTGCCATGGAGCAGTCAGGTAGACCCAGAGGGCGAGAAGAAAGAGGAGGCTGATCCGGCAAGCCAGGCAGAGGTACGACACACTTCCTCTTTATTTTAAGTGCCACATTTCTGTGCGGTATCTTCTCTTGTAAATGGTGTCATTGTTCTTCCTGTCTGCCTGCCAGAAAGCAAAAGAAGAGGAAGAGGAAGAAAAAGTAGAAGCCGGGATGTGGGAGGAAACGTTTAAATCGCACTCAGACAGCAAACCAAATGGTAATCATTTCAGTTGGTTAATTCAATTGGATGAATTAGTTGATAATACCTGCATTATGGATTAACTCGCCTCAAACTGAAAATGTGATGATCTTGCCTCAAAGGTCCATCTGCTATTAGTTTAGACTTTTCATTGCCGGGTGTTGAGCACGTCTACGGCATCCCAGAACACGCAGACACCCTCAGGCTCAAAACAACAGAGTGAGTGGCAACAACAAGTCATGTGCAAAATTAAGATGGAATTTGAGATTCCTTTGATATTGATTGGTACACGCACACTGATGGGCGTGGTCTTCTCTGCGTTGGATCTAGCTTGAGTGTATTTTTCGGTTTCAGGAATGGAGATCCATATCGTCTCTATAACTTGGATGTGTTCCAGTACGAGCTGTACAACCCTATGGCCCTTTATGGCGCTGTCCCGGTCATGTTGGCCCACAACGCCCAGCGAACCACGGGCATCTTCTGGCTCAATGCTGCTGAGACCTGGGTGGATATCAGCTCCAACACAGCTGGGAAGGTATGTCCTTTTTTTATTTTTCCTTTGTGCCGGGGACTTGAGCCAGCAGTGAATTTCTGCTGCACCGAAGCTCAGTGATTCACTCACTCTTTTGTCTCTTTCCAGACCGTGTTTGGAAAAATGTTGGATTACGTTCAAGGCTCTAGCGAGACTCCACAGACAGATGTGCGTTGGATCTCTGAAAGCGGCATAATTGATGTCTTCATCATGCTTGGGCCAACACCAAAAGATGTCTTCTCTCAGTATGCCTCCCTTACAGGTAGGACGCATGCTTTATTTCCCAAGGTTTCTCAGGTCAGGACTCAAGAGTGCTTCTTGTAGTATAGGTTGGCTGAACAAGTATCACTTTCAATGTATATTCTGAATACTAAAGACATCTGTTTTCTCCATTTGACCTATTAGTTCCTGGGACTTGAGACAGCATTGAATGTTTGCTGCACCAATTTCTTTTCAATTAGTTTTCATTGAATCAACCACTTATGTTTGATACATATTACATAACTTTGATTCTTTAAATAAAGATAAACAACACATTTGTTGATTTACAGTTAGCTGTTTCACTTAAGTCAAGTTTATTATAAAAATTACCGCTACTAAATAGCCTTGACGGTTCAGACATTAATTACAAATGCATTAGCTCAGTTCAAGTTGGATGTTTTACAAGCTGATACCAGTTTGGTTATCTGCTTCGCCAAATAAAAGATCAGCATTGTACTGACTTATCCAGTCTCAGTTCCTGTCATGTCTTCTTACCTTCTTCTGCTCTCGTCCATAAGGCACCCAGTCCTTTCCTCCCGAAGCCGCTGTGGGCTACCACCAGTGCCGCTGGAACTACAACGACCAGGAGGACGTGACTTCAGTGGATGCAGGCTTTGATGAGCATGACATCCCTTATGACTACATCTGGCTTGACATTGAACACACGGATGGCAAGCGTTACTTCACCTGGGATCCACACAAGTTTGCAACACCAAAGGAAATGCTGCAGGGTCTCATGGACAAGAAACGCAAGGTACATAATATAGATAATACAACATCACAGTCCCAGCAGATAATATTTGGATCCACTATTTCGTGGGTTCTCCGGTGTCCATTTTACTTTCAATCTCATGTCACCTGAAATCTCAGTAAAATAACCTGCAGGCACCTTCTTGATAGGACTTGCACATGTACTTTCAAGACTTGCTGCTCCATTTTCTTTCATTTTTTAAATAGATGGTGGCCATTGTGGACCCTCATATCAAAGTAGACAGCAACTACAAGATTCATAATGAAATCCGAAATCGGGCTTTCTATATCAAGAACAAAGATGGTGGAGACTACGAGGGCTGGTGCTGGCCTGGTAAAGAGACTGACAACTTTGCATCATTTACCAGAAAATGTTTAACTGAATTTGTAAATATTCTTCATGAACTAGCTCGTCGATGAGACTCATTGACATTGATAGTGACATGTTGCTCAGTGTGCGGAGATTACGACAATTACTATTTCTCTCGTTCCTTTCTCTGCTTCGGATGATGTCCTTTAGGTAGTGCCGGCTATCCTGACTTCACTCGTGCCGACATGAGGGACTGGTGGGCCAGCATGTTTGCCTACGATCAGTATGAGGTGAGTTTAAAGGACAGTGGCCTCTGTTGCTCAGCTAAAGTCAAACAGGTCACTGATCTGTAGCTACATGTGCAAGTGAGATATTGAAGTTTTAGGATGTTGGCTCTTGCTGTGCGCTAGGTTTTTATGAAAAAATTGCAATAATTTAAAACATGCAACATTTCTAAACGTTCAACCTTTTTTATTGAACCGGTAAATGTCACACAGTCTTTTTCTGCAAAACCCAGTGACATTAAAATAATCTCACCTGGGATCTGCCAACCACAACCTCACTTTTGTTATGTTGGCCACTGACTACAGTTGTAGGTATCTAAAAGGATTTTTCTTTTGTAATTTCTGCGCACCGGTGAATCAACTTTGTTCATGGATTTAAAATGGCACTTTTCCAATAATATAGTTTTTTGGGCTTTAACACTGCCATCCACAATCTGTCCACTGCAGGGTTCCATGGAGAACCTGTATGCATGGAACGACATGAATGAGCCGTCTGTCTTCAACGGGCCAGAGGTGACCATGCACAAGGACGCGGTGCACGGAGCCTGGGAGCACCGAGACATGCACAACTTGTATGGTTTCTATGTGGTGAGGGCACATTATCCGTCATTGGCTTAATGTTAAAGACTGACTGTTTTCATCTTCATGGTTTTCAGTGTTCATGCATGAATGTAATTACTGTAGTTGATTTATCTCGGAACATTACTGCATAACTTAATGTTCAGTTTGTATTTAAGCATGACACATCCCACAAATATACCATAAGAACAGAGAGAAAAATCCAAATCAATGTTTTGGTAAAATATAATGCCCCGAGTGATTAGACTTGGGACTTTAGACAGATAAAGATTTACCTCTGTGCTTTTCCTTGATGCTATGATACCATTATCCAGCAGTGGGATTGAAATCTTTGTGTTTTCAATCATCTTTTCGGCATCATACTGTCGCAGTTCACAAATGACTTTGAAATAGTACCAAACAATATAAATAAAATGTTATGGGCAAAAAATAGCACTAATTATCACGTGTACAACCTGCAGCAAATGGCCACAGCGCAGGGTCTGATCCAGAGGTCAGGAGGAGTTGAGCGACCGTTTGTCCTGACCAGAGCTTTCTTTGCTGGGTCACAGCGCTACGGTAAGCCCTTTACGGATTTTACTGTTCTTCCTTCTAGAAATCTTTCATGGCAGGTTATTTTAGGCACAGAACCGTGACGTGTTTTTGCGTCTGTAGGTGCTGTGTGGACGGGAGATAATGCTGCTGAGTGGGAGCATCTGAAGATCTCGATCCCCATGTGTCTGAGTCTGGGCCTGGTTGGAATCTCTTTCTGCGGTGGTGAGTTTGTCCCTTCAGTCGGCGTTAACTTAGCGTGGCTTGAAAATAACATCACCCAAAAAATATTCAGAGAAATCTTGTGGCTTACTTTTGAAGCAGTTGTTTTTATTTTTTATTTTAGGTATATGTAAAAAGATTTTGCAATACAATTAATACTTGCGTATTTCCTCATGGTTAAATCGTTGTATACATCGGGAGGTACTAGTCTAGAATTCTGACATTTCCTCATTCAAATGTTTCATAACATTTAATTTGTGTCCATTTAATTGTGGCCGTCCTTTGAACTATTTTTTAATGTGTTGTACGGCGACCTTGAGTGCCTTGAAAGGCGCTTTATAAAATAAATGTATTATTATTATTAATTAAATATACCTGTAAAATAAAACTGTCAAATGGAACCTAGCTCAATGCAGAAATGTCTATTAAAGGCGTTATAATTAAATAACCAGAGCCTCCTCTAGCTGCCAGAGTCACATGACGATAGCAGTAATAGCATTGTGATGACGAAAAAAGAAGTGCATTTAATCAGTGTTTTGAAAATTTATTTTACCTTATCTCCCAACAGTGTTTGTAATGTCATGCAAACGTGCACTGATAAACTGCATGAGTTTACCATGGTGACCGTACCGGTTCCCCGGGTAATCTAGCTGCAGTTGCATAAAGCAGGTGTGCTAGCTGTATGTATGTGTGAAGCTCAAATTCATGATTACATCACGTGTGTTATTATGTCAATGCACCTGCATTAAATAAAATGTATTTAGTACGAGAAAGAAACAAATTCCTCTCCGGTTCCAACCATTGGCTCTAAAGATTGAGGTGGCTCTTTTTATTTATGTCACCCTCTGACACTAGTACTGACTCATCTGTCTCACAGCTGACGTTGGTGGTTTCTTCAAGTCTCCGAGCACCGAGCTGCTGGTGCGTTGGTACCAGACTGGAGCGTACCAGCCGTTCTTCAGGGCCCACGCACACCTGGACACCCCCCGCCGAGAGCCCTGGCTGTTTGGTCCGGAAAACACGGCTCTGATCCGTGAAGCGGTACGCCAGCGCTACACCCTGCTGCCCTACTGGTACCAGCAGTTCTACCACGCACACCGCACAGGACAGCCCATCATGAGGTGAGCACAGGGCAGGGAACATTGGTGAGGATTTCATACAGGAAAGAGGAAATGATTGTTCAAATGAATGGAAATTCAAACTATATGTTAACTAATGTGACTTGTTATGCATAATATCCCAATGTACAGGAATACTGAATATTGTTGGTTTGAATTCACTGCAGATTTAAATAATGTGCTTTGATGCAGATGAAAATATTTGAATCTGTTTCAGACCACTGTGGGTGGAGTATCCTCAGGATCCTGCTACGTTCGCTCTGGATGACGAGTTCTTGATCGGTAAGATAACGCAAGACAAAAACACTTTAAAAAAGAAAGTACTTTTACTTTAAGTGTGCCTGAAGAAAGCCCAGGGGCTTAATTTTGTTTAGTCTTACCAGATCTTGAATGATGTGCTCTGCCTAGCTTGATCAAATCCATCATTGGATCTATTTATCTCTTTAGTTTTTCATCTCTGGAGGTGAAAGTTCCTCTGACTATTTCGCGATTTAATTATAGAATCTCTGCTCAGTTGTCCAAATCGGCACATGCATAAAAGTACTCCAGCCGAGGTACAAGAGGACAACTGAGAATGAAAACTTCAAATCAATTGTTACAGCAAGGCAGGCGTGCTTTAAAGCGATTAACATATCAACTGACGCTACTTAACGCTGCAGGGAGAGACCTGTTGGTGCACCCAGTCACTGAGGAAGGAGCGAGGGGAGTCACCGCCTACCTACCTGGCAAAGACGAGGTATGAGGAAGAAACATGGAAGCGTTAACACGCATTACAATGACAGTATCTTTCTGTTGTGTTCAGGCTGAAGCTCAGTGTTGGAATGTAAATTGGTCCTGTCAAGAAAAGGTCTTCTTGTAGGACATGACGGCTGATTCAGGTGTCGTTGGTGATGAAGGAAGGATGTCTTAACTTGTTCCTCAGGTTTGGTTTGATGTCCACACCTTCCAAAAGCACAATGGGGCCCAGAACCTTTACATCCCTGTCACCATAAGATCTGTAAGTTCTGTCTACATTATTTTTATGGTCAGTATTTTCCTCATATCCTCTTCTGTTAATATGGAGCTTTCTGTCTTCGTATCAGATCCCCGTGTTCCAGCGTGGCGGCTCCATTATTCCCAGGAAGAGTCGGGTTCGCAGGTCCTCCTCCTGCATGATGCAAGATCCTTACACTTTATATGTGGCTCTTAACCCCCAGGTAACGCAAACGTTCATCCCCCAAAGACTGCTCCAAGACACAACTCTGTGTCTTATGAAAAGAAAAAGATTTAGAAAGACAGAAAATTAATAAATAGAAACACCTTTCAAGAAACGCATGTTAGTTTTGGCCAAATTCACAATTCAATCAGGACAGCGGCTTCAGTTTGGTATTCTAAAATAAATCAGAAGCCCATCAGTTTAGAAATATTTCTGTTTTTACATGACGTTTTGCTGTTATGTACACCATCAGTAATCCGTCTCGTCATTGTTGGAGGCAATGGTGTTTAAGCCAATATTTCCATTTCAGGGATTGCTCCTACAATGTGAAACAAGGGATCTAGTTGAAAATAAATGTTTATCCGCTGCTATTTTGTCATGTTGCGTTGTCCGACTTGATGTTTTGACTGTTTCTTTGACAGAGAACTGCAACGGGCGAGCTCTACATAGATGATGGCCACACCTTCAACTATGAAAAGAAGGAGTTTATTCACAGAAAGCTCTTCTTTGCCAACAACATGCTCTCTTCTGTGTAAGTAATCAATATTCTCCTGCTTCTTTTTAAAGCCCCATTATGTAGTTTTTCCCTTTTAGCGCCCCCTTCAGTTTTTGAGGTATTTAACGTTTACTTCAGTGTCGTAAATACCCAGTAACGATAGATGCAGCCCGGTAGAAGCAATCCGGCGACTGTTTCTATTTTGGATTTATACCAACGGGTGGGATCACTAATACGAAGACTGCGCAGGAACACTGAACTGGGCCCAGCACCTACCGGACTAGGGTGAAGTAGCGCGGGGATTGAACGCGGCGCCCGCCACGCTTCCGCCTGGTCGGTCAGCTGTTTGCCGGCTTTTGGGGAGGGGGGTGCAGTCATTTACTTTTGTTTTGGGGGACTGCAAAGACTTTGGGGACTGTCGGGATCCGGGGATTATACTTCGTTTTGAGTGGGTTTGATTGTTTGTAGTGTATGTGTTCATTTTGGGGACTTGCAGATGCATTGAATTTGATTTAATATAATAACATTTGGGTTTCCGCATATCGACTGTGTTTTTCTTTTACGACCATTTGAGCAGAGAGAGTTAACACCAGAACTCGCAGATCCGCCCATTCCCTTTTTTTTTAGCGTATTGTACCTTTTCCCCTTGATTGAGTTGCTAAGGGCGAATTGTTACAACATAACCAAAAGAATGACAACATTTAGTTTAGATGAAATACCGATCGCGTTTTCAGCCTATATACGTTGTTTTCTAAATGTTTGAATGTGGAGTACGTGTGATCGAATACAATATTGTTGACAACACCATTAAAGCTACATAAAAAAGCTACCCTTATACTGTAGCTGCGAGCGTGGAGTGGCACTATATGACATTGCGTAATCACTGCCAGAAAGCAGGTCGAAGTACATCCGCCCGGAGCGGGCGGCTCCAGAATCCTACATAGCGGAGTTATTTCCCCACAGACCCCCGATGGCAATGGCGGAGACGCAAATCGCCATATTAAAAGTCATTGTAGCGGCACAATTTTTTTCAAGCTGTTATTTTAAGGTACAATTGTTACATAATGTAACGTTACTTTAAGCAAAAATCAACTCAAATATATATTGCTATAGTTTCAAATTCAAATACAGTTCAGATCTTAAACACAGATATATGGGGTCAGGTTAATCTCATTAATTGCAATTCTTCGATGGTGGATGGCGGAAAATTTAACTTTATGCACGGAGATGAGCCACAGAGATAGGCCCCGCCCCTCTAAGGCGGGACAACATCTGATTGGCTACAGATTGGTCCATGTTGGAAAAAAAACCTTTACAGATTCAGCCACTAGGGGAGTCTCATAAATCCGTGCGAAAGTGTGTAGCGATCCACAAATAAATACATATAAATCCACAAACAAATAGACAAATCCACATAGAAATGCATAAATATATTTATGATTTTTCTTTTACAATTATACAAATCGTAATTTATTTACCAAAGAAGACTAACCACAGCAAGACAACAGGATGGTCATAATGGAAAATAAAGGACAAACACATTGAATACAGAGTTTACACACACTCACAAAACCTGTCAGTCGAACTGAGCCACGTAACGTTGCTGCCATGTCCTGCCAATTTATTTACGTGTACATTGGAATGTATTTGTGAATCCTTCTGCGTGCATTTGTAAATTGAATATATTTGTGAATTATTCTGTGCGCATTGTGAATCTTCGTGTTTTCATTTGTGAGTCTTTGTGTGCATTTGCAATTATTGAGACTGATCTGAGCCATACAGATATAACACTATAAAATATTGACCAATTGTTTTAGCAGGTTCAAGTAATAATTGTTCTGTTGTACAGATATTAAGCCCATGTCTCTGCTTGGTTCACAGGAACCTGGCTCCAGATTCCCAGTTTTCCACCCAATCCTGGTTTGAACGAATTATCATCCTGGGAGCCAGTAAACCCGGCAAGGTTACCCTTAAGACGGCTGGTGAGTGCAATATGCAGCATGTCACCTGCACGTTGATGCTCACGTGTGTACTGACAAAACTCACTTGCTCAAGTTGGAATACAGATTTTTTGTAGTGCCCTTTTTTCTCTCATCCTGTCTCTCTTTGTGTTTTGCAGATGGTCAGGAGAGCCAGCTAGAGTTTGACTTTGATGCCTCCATGTCTGTGTTGACGCTTCGTAAGCCCGGCATGAATGCAGGGTTAGATTGGAATGTGATGCTTCAGTTACCATAGAGACAGGAGTGGAGGTGTAAAAGGAGAAACTGACTGAAGTGGATAGAATATGAGAAGGAGACACAAGCCGCCGATGAAGAAGACTAACCACAGCAAAACAACAGGATGGTCATAATGGAAAATAAAGGACAAACACAGTGAATACACAGTTTACACACACACACTCACAAAACCTGTTAGTCGAACTGAGCCACGTAACGTCGCTGCCATGTCCCTCTTGTGCTCAGTCACACTGTCATACCTAACAACAAAGGAGATTACTAATAGTTAGGTAATTATGTTTGTCACATTTACAAATAGATAACAATTGAGAAAAATGTAATGAATCTTTTAGGTAAAGAAAGAAAACATTCAGGCACACTTTTTTTATTGTCCAATGTGTTGTCCATCTTTACTGCCTCATAAGAAAGATCACTGAATGATTGTTTGTTATTTAAACGAAAGTTCACATTCAAAGCACACGCTCCACCTGCTGGTGATTCCCTTTCTCTGTTTTCGACTTGATACTCTTCAGCCAAGCATTTCAATCAGCGCAGAGCTCGACCTTCTGTACTGGTGCCACATTTCATGTATTTTGGTGGGCGTGCCAACAATCAGTGTGTGGCTCTCCACTTCACTTTGTTAAACTGCAGCACAGAGATTTTCAGCGGTTGGGAATCACCTCAGGGGACTGAACCACTGATGTTTGCGGATCATCTTGTTGACATGCTTTCTTTTATTGAGTTCTTTCCCATCTTTGTTTTCTAGTTTTTTTTTTAATGCACTTGAGGAAGAGTGAGAACTTTAAAAGTTGTTTAGATTTTCATGTGTTGCTAGATGTCGGGATCGTCCAGGATTTCCAGTATGTCATTTGGATTTTAATGAATGGTTCAAATCTAATCTTTTGAATGGGGTGTTTCACAAGCGAATGTTCATTTAAAGCTTTTTGATTTACACAACAAATCAATCCTAAATACACACACAGCACTCATAAATATTCAAATGATTCTGGAGACTGGATTGTTAAATCATTGGACCTTTTAGGGGTTTTGTTATAAATTTGTCTTTTGATTGTTTTATGATCATTAATGTACATGTTGCTGCAATTTTGTTGGTGATGGCTTGAATTGGTGGATATTTAAGCGAAGGAACAAATTCAAAATTGTCAGATGTACTAAAAGATAAGACCAAGTAAAAATAAAGTTGACCAAATGTAAAAAGTAACTTTTTCTTCTTGCCTAAATCATTTCTGGAATTTCAAAGCCAAGTAGTCACATTCACGAAATTAAATTGTACGTATTGGTAAATAGACAAGAAACACATACAAAAAATATTTCATAAAAAAATATAAATTACAATTAAATATATATGTAAAAATATTTTTACAGGGATTTGCCCAAAAAAAATCACATTAAGAATAGAAATAAGTACATTTAACAACAGGTTTTACTGTGACCTAGACTGGATTGTATTCATATTGGTTTGAGTCTATTTCACTTTCTTTCTTTTTTTTGAACCAGTTTTGTTTCAAAGAGATTTTGGACACTGGCTATGCGGAGATTTAAGGTGTGTCAACAAAAAAAGTTCCAATGGGATTATTTTACCCTTTGGGCATAGAATGATAAAACAAGACATACCACACACTAATCGTAGCTTTGATGAAATCAAATAAAGTTCATTTAAAGTAAATATAATGTAAATAAGGTATTCATCAAGAACAAAGTGGGTTTTTTCACATTTTCCTTTTAGCTTGCAAATAGGAGGCAAACGGTTATACACAATTACAAATAGACAATGTACAATTGTTCAATTATTTGTATGACAAATCATAATTTAACCCTTTCTTATGAACATAATTGTCAATGGTACATACATATATTTAGATCCTGAACAGCATTACAAATGTAACATGTTATTTGTAGAAATCTAAATAATAATAATAATAATAACTTTATTTATATAGCACCTTTAAAAACAATGTTTACAAAGTGCTCCACAAAGAGTCAAAGCCAAACAATTGGAACAGCAAGAAACCAATATTACATTTACAAGTATATTAAAAATTAAAAATTAAATAGATCACTCAAAAGCTGCTCTATAAAAATGGGTTTTAAGAAGTGATTTAAAAGAAGTTACTGATTCTGCGAGCCTTATCCCCTCCGGTAGGTCATTCCAAAATGTTGGTTTTAGTAATACAATTTTATTTATTTATATATATATATATATATATATATATGTGTGTGTGCGTGTGTGTTTCCAATCAACAACAAATTACTTTAAATCTTGAATAGGCCTACATCTATATCATGAATTACTATAAACACGGTTTATTTTTTGTTATGTTTAAAGTACCGTACAATAACAATATCAAACATTACAAAATAAGAAAGACATGAAGTAATTCAGGCAACCTCAAACTGCATCAGGGAGATGTATCTGTAACATTTATTACACAACGCTTATGTAACAAGGTATTCTTTCGATTCTTTGACGGCTGTTCATTTATTTTGGTCAGTGTCGTGTCGCGGGTGAATGACGTCAGTGAGACGTTTCCCATCATGGCGGCGGAAGGCTGTGAGGAGATGAGCGGCAACGGGGAGCTCGAGGAGTCTTCAGGTAGTGAGAGCAGTATTTATGAATGTGCGATGCGCCGTTTTCTCGTTTCACAGATATTCATGAGCATTGGTTTCATCTGCAAGTATTTGAAATAAAGGTCCGATGCGACTGGAGGCTTGTTGACAGGCATGACAAGCTAAGCTAGGCTAACGTGATTTCAAATGACGTTACACAGAACGACCCAGCTCGGAGGTCCGCTCACCAACTGTAGCGCACCTCACCCCGGGGTTTCAAAAAAGTGGTCTGCGGTCAATATCATTCTTAGCTATGTCGTTAGGTCCACAACATCCTAAAGGTAGAAGAGTCAGAGATCAAACCCGTGTGGACTATTTTTGTGAATGAAACCGATATCTGCAGGTGTCTCGAGGATAAAAGCAGAACATTACTTATTTACTTTTTGTTTTGTTGACTGTTTTTATCTCGCCTGCTGCGGGCGCTGCTTCAGCTGCATGACTAGTGTGACTGGTCAATGTTATATTTAGTTTGTTTTCTCTTCTCAAAGCACTTAGGCCTACTCTGCGCCGTATTATATATATTTGTAGTCTATCTGCTTATTTGTTTTGATTGGTTTCCTTGTAGTTTGTATTAATTTCCACACTTTGTTGTTGTATTGTTGGAACACCTGTTGGTGTTCAGGTAGCAGAGGAAGGTCAACCAAAAAAGAGTATGTATATTGAAAGAGTGGTCTGTGATATTGTTGTGTTTCTGTTTGTCGGGACTTTGTGAGTTAGTGATTGTGGCCAAAAGCTTCATGAAAAAAAGTTATGGTCAAAAAATCATCATCATATAATTGTCGATTTACTGACTCATTACCCATCTACCCCGTCTTCAGCCATGGAGGCCTCTGAGGTTGCTGCATCGCCTCCGGCTGCGATGGCAGAAATGTCAGAAGAGAACGGCAGTCCCGCCGTGGCCGGCGAGGCCCTCGTAGGCCCCGACCCTGTTACCTTCTCAATGCCACCACCTGCAGAAGACGAGGAGGGAGACTTTCCCACAGACTTTGAGCGCCTGTGGAAGGCCGCCCAGGACAATCCTCAAGACTTCACCACTTGGACTGACCTGCTGCAGTACTGCGAGCAAGAGGTGTGTGTTAGTTGTTTCGATGTGAGAGTCAGAGGAGAATCAACAGGGTTCAAATACATTTAATTTTTTTGGGCAACTATCATATTCTCCGTCAGTAAAGATGCGTTTATATTGACATCCAGTCAATGTTGGGTCTGGAGGCTTGCAGTAACTCTGAGTGACGTTTTGACTTCCATTTTCTCTCATATGTCCAGAGTCACATCACTGCCTCACGCAGAGCGCTGGAGGCTTTCCTCACTCGTTATCCGCTCTGCTACGGCTACTGGAAGAAATTTGCTGATCTTGAGCGCCGAGCTGGGTACAACGACAAAGCACAGGAGGTAAAACTGGAGAAAGGGTTTACAATTCAGTGCTGGTTCTTACTCTCACCATTTTAAATATACTTTAAAGTTTATTTTAGAAAACTTTTTTCACTGGTTTCAATGTTGTGTGCTGTGTCAGGTGTGTGTTCAGGGTCTCCAGGCAATCCCCTTGAGTGTAGATTTGTGGATCCACTACATCAATCTGCTGCTGGGAACACTGGATATGAACCTGCCCGAGTCGCCCACGCGGATTCGCTGGTACTTAAAGACACATCTTTTGTTGTTGTGTTTTATGCTGTTTGTCGTCAGTAAATCAACAATTAATGGCTGTTGTTAAAGCTGTAGTCTTAATTGTTTTCCAAACCTGGACCCGCAGTGTGTTTGAGGATGCGGTTGTGGCAGCAGGTGTGGACTTCCACTCAGACAGGCTTTGGGATCTTTATGTCGAGTGGGAAAAGGAGCAGGGCAACATGAAGAAAGCAGCAGCCGTCCTGGACAGAGTCCTCAAAGTTCCCACGCAGCTCTACAACACTCACTACGACAAGTAAGACCACACACACGTGAGCCGAGTGTGCGCCGGTCACAATTT
This sequence comes from Pseudoliparis swirei, assembly GCF_029220125.1. Lineage (NCBI taxonomy): Eukaryota > Metazoa > Chordata > Actinopteri > Perciformes > Liparidae > Pseudoliparis > Pseudoliparis swirei. Next base: position 17,419,266 of record NC_079406.1, on the reverse strand, counting down.
CTTGGATTAGAAAATAAAAATGCCAATGTTATTTTAGAATGTTGTTGGGTAATGAATATTTTCAGCATTAAATCAACATACTATTGTGATCTTTCTTCTCTTGCTTGAACACCTCCTCTCTCCTTCTCCCCTTTTTACTCTTTTCTCCTCATTTTGCATCCTTCCCTCCTTCAGGTTCAAGGAGCACCTGAACAGCCAGGAACCTAAAGATGTGCTTTCCCAGGAGGAGTATGAGGAGCTGAGGACGTTGTGCCGGCAGAGTCAGAAAGCAGAGCGTGCCGAACAAGCCCAGGAAGAGGAGGAGGAGAGGCCGCCAGGGGAGGAAGAGCCCGCCACACCCGAGGGCACAGACACAGTGAGTAACTTGTGACTCACTCGGTTTGAAAGTTTCAAACCTTTATACGAGTGAGCTATAACATGATCAAAAAAATGATTATTTTGTATATTTTCCCACTTTCTGTGTTTAGGAGGAATTGATGCAGAAGATGAGGGAACAAGTGCTGGTTCGCAGGGACAAAGTGTACCAAGACAACGAGGGAGAAGTCCGCAAGAGATGGCACTACGAAGAATCTGTGAGTTTCCCCTTTCTCTCTTTGTTCTACGCTCTGTTCATTCATGACTTCTTCCATCTTTTTGTGATTTTCCTACCTCGCTACTTGTCTGAAACTCAAAAGCAAGGCTTGACAACAAACATGTTAACATATTTTACACGTTTGATACTTATGATGAGTTTTAGTACGAGAGAAAAAAACGTAATTTATTGATGGTGACCTTAATTTGGGGCGAAGGCCTTTTTCATTTTGTGAAAGAAGCCAACTCATGGATCAAATAACAGGGAAGTTAATGTGCCACCTTTCAAGAGTTGGTGTTTTTAACACTGTGCGATGGAAACATTTGAGTGGCTTTCAATCACGTATTGAGCTTCAATATTGAGATCTTTCTGAAAACCGAATCCCAAAATGGTCACAACCAAATAGTATTAATGTATTTTATTTAAATGTGCTCTACTGTTTGCAGTTTTACAGAAACTATTTAGAATCCTGGTACATTTTCTATTCCCCTTTTTTAATTTATAGTAATTTAACTGGTTACACACTTTCATGACTTACGGATTTATTTATCTCTGGCCTGTAGATCAAACGTCCTTACTTCCATGTCAAGCCACTGGATCGCCTCCAGTTGCGGGCCTGGCACTCCTACCTAGACTGGGAGATCGCTCAGCTGAATAAGGACACCAAAGACCCCCAAGACCCCCAACAAGGTCAGCTGTCACCCGTCTCAGAGGGTCTTCACATCTGTGGTAACATCTGAAAGCATTTAAAAACTTTGAATGCCATTTTCTCCTTTTTAGATCCAGAGCAGGCAGCGACCGCGGAGTCGGAGGTCACAGCCCAGCCCCAGGAGGAATCGAAGGATGCTGCGGTTGCCCAGGACGACAGCAGGGTTCGCATACTCTTCGAACGTTGTCTGATCGCCTGCGCGCTGTATGAGGAGTTCTGGATCAGGGTGAGGAGGAAAAGTGTGTTTGTCTGAGAGTCATATTTCTTGAAAAAACACACAAAAGGGCATACACTGGTCATCACTGTGTGTGTGTATATACATGTATATGTGAGAGATCTCTGTGTAACATGTTCTCGTATGTGTCATTCAGTACAATCAGTACTTGGAGTCGCAGAATATGGACGAGGCCCGGGCCATTTTCAAACGAGCCTGTGAGATCCACCTTGCGTACAAACCCAACATCCACATGCAGTGGGCCACGTTCGAGGAGAGGCACGGTACGACACAACATGAACACACTGTACCAACGCAGCTTCATTCGGTTTTCTTTTTTCAAATGTAAAATGCCTTAAGTCCGTCTTAACTTTTTCAGTATGCAGGGTTATTCATTTCAAGATACTCTGTGATGTAATCCATCAAATATGTTGTGAATGTCAGTCAAGTTCAAACTTTGTGAAGGTGACTAAGGGGGTCAAATGGTCAAGCTAATTATTGTGCTTGATAAGAAGCTGAACTTGTCATGTTTTCACTTATTTGTCATAAACTGAATATATACCATTAGAAATGTCTTTAATGTGGGTCCTCTAAGCCCTCTAATGCCCTTTTCATAATTCTAACACATTGAAGGTGCCCCATGGAGGGTTCTGTGTTCCTCACCAACACTCAGTGTCGTCTCAAAGTCAAGCAGACATTCCTTATGCGATCCCTTCCCTGCATTGTTCATCACCACTCATGAAATGTCCCTCATCTTTTCCATCAGGCGACTTAACCGAGGCCCGACGAGTGCTGGAGGCTCTGGAGAAAACGCTACCAGGGTTGGCGGTGGTCCGCCTTCGCAGATCGGCTTTAGAGAGGCGAGCGGGCCAGCTGGACCAATCGGAGGCCTTGCTGCGTGAGGCGGTGGATGAATCCAAAGAGAAGCCCACGTTACACGCTTTTTATTCCATCAAGCTGGCTCGTTTGGTGCTGAAGGTGGGCAGGAACCCCAGCAGAGCCCGCAGAGTTTTACAGGAGGCACTGGAGATAAGTCCGGTGAGAAGATCAGCACCCACACATCGACTAATAACACGGGCTTTTGGTCAATCTTCTCTCATCCCAAAAGTTAAGATTGTCATTGTTGAACACGGACGACGTTGAGCTTGCAGCAAGCTGCATATTGGGGGCTCAACATGCAGAGCAAGTTCTCCGTAACATTTATTGAACACCTCTAAATATCTGCTGATAAGTCTCTGTGTCCCCGCGCAGGATAACGATAAGCTGCACCTCAACCTGTTGGAGCTGGAGGTGTCGGGGGACCCCTCAGCGGAGGCGGTGCAAGAGTGTGTGACGCGGGCCCTGGCAGCTCCCCTCGCCCCACACACCAAGATCCTCTTTTCCCAGAGACGCCTCCAGTTCGCAGAGGACTACAGCAACTCTATCCAGAGGTCAGAGTTCGCCACATGAGTGGTTCTGTAAACCCTGATGAACAAATCACTCGTGGTCTCGGTCCTGAGTGTAGGTCTTCATGGTCCGTGTGTCCACTGCAGTGTGCTGTCCGTCTACGAGGAGCACCAGAAGCTGCTGAAGGAGCTCGGTGGAACGAAGAGAGGAGCTGAGAACGGGTAGATCTAATCAAATTCCAAACATTTCTCTCTCAGCTGCAGCTGTTCATGTTTAAAGTTAAATATCACATTGTGCGAGTGTCATGAATAGTATTTAGTTTGTTCCTTTTTCATGTTGGACAGGTTTCAGTTGTAATCTTAATCCACACAAAAAATCACACAACCGTAATTTAAATGTTTACGTTTGAAAATGACATAGTTGTAGCTCCTGCATCAGATTTAATGTATTAAAATAAAGTTCGCTTTGTAACTTCAATATTGATAGTTGAACATGGTGCATGCTGTTCTTTTTTCGTTTATTTCTGAGTCCTAGAATCAAAATAGGCTAAATGAAATAAAACAACAACTTGTTTCACACATTTTCTAGATTCAAGTGTTAATTTATTGATATTGTGTCCTCGGCCTTATTGATGACTCGGCTCACCCAGCTGGGAGAATCGTTTGAAGACAAATACCATCAGAAGTCTGCCGATAGGATTGTTTTCTTTGTTTCTGTGTAAATAAGATCTGCATTGAGATCATTAGTAACAATTAGATTTTCTTTTAGCGACGAGGACTCGGAGAAGCTGAGCAAAAGTGACGACGGCTCAGCTGTTGCCGTGTCCGCTGAAGTCCAACCGACCGTGCCGCATGTCCCCATCACGACCCCCCCTCCTCCTGTGATGGGCGCCGACGCCAGCTCACAGGCCAGCTACGGGGGCTACGGCAGCTGGTACCAGGTGAGATGAGTTTACTGCTTGTGTGGATGAAAGAATATTCAGGGGAATCTGTAAATGAACAAATATGGCTGGACTGACCAAAAGAATGTTGTTATTGTTTTATTTTAAAATCTCTACTTGGGCCTAAATATATATCTGACTTGCTCGAGCAAAAAAAACCTGCGAGAGTTCTTGCATCACTGGGCGAGTTGGGTTACGCTGCAGTTTGAGATGTGCTGTGTACCTTTCGATGTTTTGTTTCACTTGCTAGACCTGAAATACATTTCCCTAAGTACATTTGTACACTTTTTTTGTATAAACAACAAAGACCATACATGCCCAGTCGGTGCTCTACTTGTGCAACTCAACAGAGATGAGAAGGAGGTGAGATGGCTCATTTCTTAGCTACTCCATCAGCCGCATTGTATTTATCACCCAATCTGTCCAGTGAGTTGCTAGGTTTTCTAGTCGGTGTTTTACTTCTACGATAAGTGAATACTCATTGTTTGTTTGTGATTGTTTTCCAGCAGCCGCAGTACGGCAGCTATGGCAGCTACGGTTACCAAAACACCTGGAACTACAACCAAGGCTACTATCCTCCCAGCTAAGTGACTGACACCAAAACGCCACAGTAGACGGTTTTCACCCAGGATGACTATCAGCTGGACAAATGAACCACCCAGTCTTGCCGGTCCACCTTCTAAAATAATATCCCAGCATCCTCTCCTCCCCGTCCTTCCTCTGAGTTACCGCACTGTCCTGGATGTGATTAAATAAGGGTCCGGATTTGAGCTCTTTTAGCATGTTGTGTCATTTCAGTGTTGAGTCTTGAGTGGCAAGTGGAAAGACGATGAAAGGAACGCACTCCTATTCTCTGCGTCAGTGTCTCTCCATTTTAATCAGAACTATTTTTGTATTTGTTTGCAAGCTCTTCACTCCCGTTTTTAAACTCATCCAGTTTATCCAACTTCACAGGTGATGTATGATTGACATTTTGTACCATTCCAGAGTAGGATATTTGTTTTTTCTAATGTATATAAAGGTGTTTTATAGTGTCACAAGAGAGCGGTTTGTGTCATGTGTCCGTTTACTTGTACTTCCATAACGAGGGGGAAAACTCAACCGTCGCACTTAGTTGTGAAATGTAAACTTGCTTCTCGTATCTACAGTATTTCTAGAAATGTTGGGAGAGTATTCTGAACATCAGTCAGGCATGAAAACGGGTCAGGGGTGAAAAAGGTGAGGAGGATAGGCGCGGGGGGGGGGGTGACTTCCACGAACATCGATGTTGGACGTTGTATGATAATCTATAGGTCCTCCATTCTGACACCAAGTCAGTGATCGGGCCCTATAATAATAGTAATATTGTGTATAATATGGTCATTCATGAACCAACTTCCTTTTTTTGTTGTTGGCGTGAACAAGTCTTCAAGTCTTGTGCTCTGCTGAGCCATGAGTCTGTTCCTCAAGTCTGTTCTGCCTCTACCTGGTTGTCACGATCTTCTATACCATACCTGCCATAAATATCATGATGCAATACCATAAAAACAGTATACCATAAATACGATACTGGTATATTTATCTATAATAGTAATAAATAAAATATCTGTATGGTTCACTTTGTACCAACTTTTTCAACACTTAACAAATAGCAGTAATATTAGTATTAATACAGCAAGATATTAATGAAACTACATGGAGCCATCATAGCATTGATCAATGATTATACACTATGAGGCCGTTAGTCTCTGACCAGAGGATACAGAGTTCATCAGGAAGAGCAGCTGTAGAGTTACAGAACTTTACAGACTGAACTTAAACATTTCACTTCTGGCATCTTTTTTTATTTTTATTTTTAAAGCCGAAAATTCGGCCACTTAACGCCCCTCGCTGTGAGCGCTGCGCTGCGCGTGCAAACAACTTGACACGGAGCAGCGCGTGCGCTCTGATCGCTCTTTTAATGAAGTATTGAGACTAAAAATATGCTAAATCACATTGTTTTTAACGTGCGGGTACTTTGTTAGCATCGCTCCACCGTGCAGCGCGACAGCAGCAGAAGTAGCGGCTAACATTCAAGCTAACCTAAACCACCAAACGCTGAAGACATCTTGACGCTGATTGGCCGAGACGCGACACGTCCCATCAAAGATGTTTTATTGCGAAGAGCAACACTTCACAGTTTCTCCGCGTCCCACTCCAATCTCATAAACGCCGACCGGCCAATTGACCCCCGACCGGGTCCGTGTACGTAATGTTAGTTTGTTTTTTCGTTTCATTCCAAATACGGAATACGGAAAACACGTGGTTTTTTCGTTTTCCGTTTGAAAACCAAAAACGGAATACCACCTCCGTATTTCGTTTCTGCTGTCTGAAACCAAAAACGACAGAACGGAAGTGCTTAAAATGAAGTCAAAATAAAAGCCAGTGATACATATTCGTATTATGAATCAATATAAAGAATAAATAATTAAACGGGGATATTTTAACGATGCAAACACATAGCAGGGTAACGTTAGAAGACTATTAATTAGTCAATATAAAGAATAAAGAATTAAACCTGGATATGTTAGCGACAGTGGTGACGACGGGAAGTTTAATATTCATGTAGCCTACACAGCAAGAATCACCTTCTCACTTAATCGTTGCATTGTTTGATGCAACACAGTTCCTAATATAGATTAATCAAAGTAATGTTTCTGTGCAGAGACTATATTTCCACCGCAGAGTAAACGGTTCACCTTTATACCGCTAGATGGCAGTATACCTGTTATTGATACATATGTATTTAATGCCGTTTATTTCCTCTGATATTTATGTTCATGGTTAATTTCCAGCATAGTTGTATACATCATGTATTTCCTTGTTTTATTTGGGTCATTTTGGAACTAAACATTCCCACATGGAAGAGTGAGTATATGATGACCACAAGGCAATAGATATTGGCAATTGAAAAATAAAGAGACAGTTGAGTTTTTCTTATTAAGCAGCGTTCAGTTAGCACCCAGTCACAGCACCACCTGTGCTTCACCTGTAACCTTCATTACTACATCATCATGACGTCAACGGTTAATGGGGACAAGTTTTTTGTTTTGTTTTTCGTTTTATGTTTATATGCATTTGTGTGTATGTATAGTGTGTGTGTTTATATGTATATATGTGTGTGTATATGTATGTATATGTATACGTATGTATGTGTGTATATATATATATGATTCTTTGAAATAAGTTTTTTCGAGAAATCATAGGTTAGGGCACTTATAAGCTCGTTAGCTTCAGCCTCGACCCTTTCGGTCAGCCACTTTCTTCTTTTGTTGAATTATGATTGTTGTATATTTTGCTGATCGAAATAAACTAAATCATCATAAACATGTAACCTGTTCTGTTGTTACTCTGCTGTCAGTGTCTCTACTCCTCTGACTACATCACATCATCATCATGTAGTCCTTTGGTCTCCAGAAGGATGGAGCTCTGTGTTGTGTGAACATGTTTTGAGGAGCTGACTCCATGAGTTATTGTATCAGACTGAAACATGGAGAGCACAGCTCCTCACATCTCTAACATGTCTCACATAGGTTATAGTAGTGATTGTTCAGTGTTGTTGCCTGTGTTTAGCCGTATGGCTATATCTCTACATGTACATTTAAATAAGCCATATTCAGCTCAGAGCTTTCTTTAGCTTAGAGCAACAAGTCATGATTTTGTTTAGCTAATAGCAACAGGTCATGGCCTTCTTTAGCTCAGAGCAGCAGCTCACATGTACTTATATCTGATCCAATGACATCTGCACACTTCTAGATTAGTAAAGAAAGACAATCTTTGGTATTTTCTAATTCTTTATGTCAAGCACAAGTTAACTATTCCCCTAAAAGAGGAAGCCTTCAGAATTAGTGGTAGCATTGCATTAGGATTACATTCCTGTATTTGAATTGTATTGCTGGATCTCAATTCCTCTGATTCTTCCATCTGCAGTTAATCTGCTCGCATGATTTACATCATCAAAGTGTTGCCTTCCAAGAGCTGTTCCAAATGAAAAGTGAATGTCAGATGTATGAACCGTCCTGACTGAGCTTCACTGAAGCTTCATACCTGCTACAGGCTCAGGTCAAAATGGTGTTTAGTATGATGTGATTTATAGGTTGGCTCAGATTGTTTATCATTGATGTTTGTTCCTGCTGTTTGATTGTAGTGCTCAGACATCAGCTGTGTTCTTAGTGAAGCAATAGGTGTCAGATTGGCATCCAAACTGAGGGTGTCAGGGTCCTTAAGCTGCTTTTCATAAACAAGCGAGGTTCCCAACCACATAGGGGTCCTCCTCCAGTGGGAAATCTTCACACTGGGTCCAAATCTGTGATACCCGGCTGTCAGGGAGACCGACTTATGAGCCTGAAACAAGTGATACAATGGTGGCTAATGTATGAAGTTATCATGGCTTCACCGCCCTAAACCGGCTGCAACCGTCTTGTGTGTGTATATTTTGGGGTGTACGTTTGTTACCTAGGTCAGAGGTCGCTGAACAAGCCATCTTCCAGTGCCTTACTCACACTGGCAGGGGGTCAACACACCGTGTCACTATCAATAGTTGGTGTTACAGGTCCAGACTTTCCCATTACAGATTAAAAATGAAATTTGTGCCAGACTTTAAAGACAGAAGTGTTTATTCAAAAAGAACATATTTCTCCCTTTAAACCCCCAACATTTGAAGAAAATAAAAAAACATCCCGTCAGTTGAACCAATTAATTAAAAAGCACAGACAATAACAACTTAGACACACAAAAAACATCAGCGTTGACAACTTCTCCTTGAGATGTCGATGAGGCCTTTGAGTCCATCTTTGAACGGTTGTGGCAGATTATTCACTGCATTGTCCAGCAGGACACTTGTATCAGGGCACTGCAGAGCAAATTCCCTCACTGCAGCTTCCTGGTCCTGTAAACTTGGAAATGGGTTGGTGCCAAAGTCTGACACTCGTGTCAGTGAGCCCACTTCCTGGTCGTACCAGTCTGCAGCCACAGATGCATTTGGCAAAGGTCTGTCGACAGCTTCTTTGGGCATCCATCTCTGGCCAAGTAATTTGGTATCCCCTCCTGTAATAATAATTCAATGTGGCTGTCACAACCATGCCATGTATTGCAACATGCTCCTTCTAGTATTTGATTAAACATGTTTAAGAAACATTCAATAGTAAAACATTTTGAAAATAATTATTCACATTAAAAAGGCTTGAAAGGCCAACCCCAAGACATACCAGGAATCCTGTGTGCATTCCATGCTTGCACAGTTCGGTTAACACCGATCTGGGCCAACTGGCATGTCAAAGATGACACACAGAACCGAGTCATCTGGTCCTCCATGTCCAGCTCCTCCTGATCCACCAGTTGGACCAATGCAGCTTTCAACGGGTAGTTAACCAGGTTGTTGATTTCTGGCCAGATTCTCTCGATTCTGTGATTCTGTCATTGCAAAATAGACATTTTCAGATTCTTGATAAACAAATATTTTCCCGCCCCCCCAGACTAACTTACTTTCACACATTTCAATATCTTCAGTTAACCATTCTGAATAATTAATGAAAGTGTGAAATAGTTATTTAATTACATGTTGATTAACTTTATAATCAGCAAAACCATTGTATGTTGATCACCTTTGTTGATGGTGTTTGGAGATATGGTGGCCTTTCAGTGTTGTGGTGGTGGCTGGCCAACTTCTCCTGCATGAAAAGAGTGAGGTAGAACTCCTTTCCATGATCCACTCTGACCTGGTCCCACATCCCATATTCCATTACTGCACTCCTGCAAGAAAACATAACATTGGCAGACAGCAGTATGGAGGGTAAGGCTAATGGTGTCAGATACATTTACAAAATGTGTAGTAGGCCTTGTGTTATCAGGTACTGATGAGGTGAGATGAGTTTTAACTTGCTGCTTAAAAAGGGTTTCTGTAGTTTTCAATAAGTTTAATTTAAGTCCTCTTTTAGACCAATATGAATGCAATTTAATACGTTGATTCAAATCCAAACTAAACCCGCCTATGGGTCATTTTGACCCGATTCAATGTTTCACCCTCCTGTTACCTTTATATTTACTAACATATTTTACCCTTTGGGTTCAATTTGACGCCAGCAATTAAAACCTCCAGAAAATTATTAGAATTAATATTGTTTTCCAAGTTTAAGTGTGAGGCGCTTTATGTTTGTTTGTTGACTACCGAAAGAACACCGACATTAAACATTGAATGGGGTCAAATTAATCCGAAGGCGGGGGGAGGGTGTATTGATTCGGGTCAAAATGACCAAGGCAACACAAAAGGGTTAATACATTAACAAGCCATATTGAATTTAAATCCACTTTCGAAAATGTGTCTCTTCCTAATCAAGTACATTTTTCAGAGCTGACAAAATGGTATTCAAGAAATTGTAAGATATTTAATTTTAAATGCATTTTTTGTTTTTAAGGACCCACAGACACCCTGTTAAAACACCTCATAAAATGGGGATGATTTGTAATGTTTAGGGTACAAGGACAACAGTCTTTTCAATTACCTGTAAACGTCATTGTAGATGGTGAGGTTGTTCTTTACAGGCATAGTAGCTTGTCCAACAATTTTGCTGGAGAAGCCATCTATTGCCAGCACATGAGTCACGCCAAACATGACAATCTTCTCATTTTGGTCCATGTGGATTTTATGACCCACATAGGCTGCATGGTAAGGAAGAGGTTGAGGTTCCTTGCTCCCTTAAACACAGGCAAAAAAGAACATCATGACCTTATTGAATAGCACAACATATTCTAATTTGAGAAAAAAAAAACCTGGCATCGTGCCTTATGGTAAGGTGGGTGAATGTTGCGCAAAACAGCTCCAACACGACCCTCTGATGCGAAGACACCTGCAGCTGCAAGACTCCCAGTCATCATTTTCCTGCCATAGGTAGGACCACCCTGAAGATAAAGAAAGGAATACATGTTGCATTGTAATGTTAAGCCATGAAATGTCAACTTCAACTCCAATTAAATTACTATTAATTGTTAAGTGTTTTGAATTATAGATGATTATGAAAACTAGTTGCAGTTTAAACATGTTTTACTCGTTACATTTTCATAGTTGTAAGAGACAAATTTAATTAGCAGTAGGCTACATTATTTAGTTGGATTCAGATGTTGACCTTTAATCAGATCTGTGTCTAACTTTAATGTTAAAAGATGTCGTTATCATTTGTTATTGTAATAAATACAAGCAAGTTACAGAATGACGTCACATGGATCACACTTTACGGCAGGTATTTGCGGCTGGAGCTGCGTAGAGCTGCAGTTTTCGGACCGTGTTACAATAACTATATAACTACTAAATACAATAGCTATTATGGAGTCCCCCCCCCCCCCCTCTTTGTAAATGTGGGACAGTCTTTCTTACCATCTGTTTGTATGAACCATCTATATCCTGCCTGTGTGCCCGGCCATCACCCCACGAGAACCACACTTTACAAATGTTTCTCATTTCCCCCCTAAATACACCTTTATTGGACATGGGACACTAAGGTAAGGCTTTCTTTCATGTCTCTCCTAATAAATATGGTGCTCTAGTACTTCTAATAGACTGGGTGACTGAGAGTGACACACACCCTGTTCAGGGCTCTCAAGTTTTGAAGACAGGCAAGAGTGACATTTCCATCAGCATCCATCAGCATAATTTATGCATATCAACACTATAAATGAACATAACTAAAGTTTACTTTCAATACAAATCCTTTATGACTCATTTGGCTTGATTTTTAGTGGGCGGGTCATTATGACCCTGAACACAGGTGTCTCATCTCTATTTATCTACATCACCCCATGACATTTTTCTACTAAATGGTAATAAAATGTAGGAGAATATACATGTTATAGTAAACTAATGCAATTTAATTTAGATTTAGATTTTTTCAATGTACCTAAAAAATTGTTTGAACATGTATTTTTCATCAAATCTATGGAGGGGTGAATAACTCAATTCCACTAAAAACTGATTGGATTGTTCGTAATGGTGTTGGTGATGAGGTACAAACTATAGTTATTAGGATTTTTTTGTTTCTGACCACTTTTGGGTCAAACTGACCCGGGAGCATGACGGCTGTATGTAAGAAACGAACATAACAGGAGGGTTAAAGTATGACATACTAACCTTACACACACTTATAGTTTCGTTGTATGCATTTTTTCGCGCAAATAAATTAACTGCACCCTACCTGTGTTATTGCATTGGAGACTGCAGCTTCAAGTTGTTGGTCCGTCACTCGCTGTCTTTTTAACCCGTGGTCTTAACAAAACTTCCGAATATTGGCCACGGACGCTCCTCTACGCAAGCCACATTCAAATATCAAGTGGTTTTTTATGTCCACATCACTACAGCCACTATGCATCATTTGTTGTACAATATCTAAGTAAGGTAACAGGCTGGAGTCCATCTTGCGTGCTTCAGTGCAAAAGGGTGTATATAGCAGTGGCAAACCTAAACACGTCTACTGCGGGAGATAAACACAGAATAAACTCAGTTACCCAAAATGCAACCCTTTGTAGTGTCAACTACATTTAACCCTCCTGTTATGTTGCGGGTCAAATTGACCATTTGTTTCTTTGTAAATGTGGGACAGTCTTTCTTGCTCCTCCAACCATATGTTTCAAAACACACACACACACACACACACACACACACACACACATCTTCTCACTTTCCCCCTACTTTATAAGTATTGCTTATTAACCAACCAGGCAGTGTTGCCAGGTCCGCGGTTTTCCCACGGAATTGGGCTACTTTTGAAGTGTTGCCACGGGTTGAATTTTTTGTCCGCTGGTTCGGGTAGACCTATTTTGCATGCAAATTACATGAATATCTTGAAATAAAAATCCATATTTTAAATTAAATAATTTATTAATACCCTGCAATGTGTTTGCATCGTTAAAATATCCCGTTTAATTATTTATTCTTTATATTGATTAATTAATATTCTTCTAAGGTTAATACGAATATGTATCACTGGCTTTTATTTTGACTTCATTTTAAGCACTTCCGTTCTGTCGTTTTTGGTTTCAGACAGCAGAAACGAAATACGGAGGTGGTATTCCGTTTTTCCGTTTTTGGTTTTCAAACGGAAAACGAAAAAACCACGTGATTTCCGTATTCCGTATTTGGAATGAAACGAAAAAACAAAATAACATTACGTACACGGACCCCCCCCCCCCCTACCCCAAAACAAAAACTCTTCGGATCTACACGATTCACGTAAGTCATCTATTTTGGTTTCAAAACGGCGAATTTCGCCGAAAGGTGAGGGATTCTCATGCCTGATATATGGTGCTGTCAGCCAAAATAAAATTATATTTAATTCACATCCCGGTAGGGCAAGCGCTCAAATGTTCTTACAACAGGATCATTGGCAACAGTCCACTGACATGTGTGTGTGCATTTATATTTTGTCCATTCGATTGCTACTCTGACTTAAAGTGAGACGATATCCTCTGAAACCGGTTTGCTGAATATGTTAATAGGCATTTATAAACAGACTTGTCAAAGCTAAACTGACTTGTTACTACTAACAGTTCTGTTCTTTTCAAGTGTCCCGTTAGCCGCGCCATGCCTGAAGCTAACAGGTCACATGTTGCAAGAAGTTTTTGATGAGTATTCAGTTTAATGTTTGCTGCAAAACACCTTGTTCAATTATCTGAAGTTTTGTGTGGCGATGACATCTGTGCAAACTTAAAGATGCTGATGTTCTAGTTTAACCCACTTGTTCTTAAGGAAAACAATCAAACTAATGGGTTGAAATGTACAGCTTAATTAAATGTTTTATGCAAAATAATTTCCTTTAACAGCTGGGATTTGTATGTATTACTCATGGGAGTTTATCATTTGGGGACTTTTTTAAGCTATAGATGTGCTCTAGTGAGTACAGAATCAATTACATTTGTAGATTTTGGTCTTTATGGTATTCTTTGACGGACAGGCTTATTTAAGGAAGGTTACAAAAATGAATGATAGAAAATTCAGTCAAACGTCTTTATTTTCCGAGTCAGCTTTATTTTAAGTATATTCTTGGAGATTATGCGGACATAACTGTCATCTATATATTTTAACTTATAAAAAAAAAAAGGAGTCACAAAATCAGGAAGATCGTGTGGCTTAAATTTAAGGCCTTTTCAAGAAGATCTTGTCTGGTACTTTGCTTTGTAAAGATCAGGTTAAAATGAAACAATTTGGTTTTGAATAACTTTTATAAATGTGTTGTCGACAACATGATGCAGTATCCATCACAAGCCAGCTATCTTCACTTTGTTCTTGAGTAAGTAAAAGTCCATCTCATTGCACAAAAAACAAATTATATCGGGCCCAGAATGGGCCTCATTCAGTGAGTTCTAACTGTTTATCGCTGTAAACTTCTTAAGAGTATATAGAAACGATCTTAAAGCAGCCTTGAGCTACATTTCTCTGCTGTAGTTCAGTTAGCTGACTTGAGTGATACTACGAGGTGGTGGCTCTGTTCCCGGGTCCGTCTGTGTCTGCTGTGTCTGCTGTTGATGAAGCGGTGAGGTAGGCTCACGGAGCAGATCCTCCTGATCTTACTTTTTGGCAACAACCAGCACAGCTGAAGGCACCAAACCTAAAAGCGGAAAGGAAAGTCACAAAATGAGGTTTTAGGTCCACACAGAAGCTGGACCACGGACGCAGCTAACGAAGTTAAATAATGTCTACGACAGGGAGTGTGCTCTAGACGCAAATGTAGTTCCAGCGCTCACCCAGTTCTTTGAGGGGCTTCTCCATGTCCAGTTCGGTGTAGACTTGGCGGGGGTAGGGCGACAGCAGTGTGAAGTCTTGACCCTCGGGTGTGTTGCCGTTCACCTGCACGTAGACGCGCACTGCCGCCAGCGGCTCCTGGGACTTGAAGACTGCGGTGATGGTTGAGCCGTCCAGCAGACGTACCTTTACCGAGCGGGAGCAGAAAGAGAAAGGTTGGGCAGTGGATATGGGAGGTTAGTTTCTTCTCCCATCTTTCAATTTGAACATTTCATGCCAAAGAAATGTGTAACATTAAAATAACAAACCAATATTTTAAATTAAATCCAAACTAGTTATGATTCCTGATAATGTTTTGTGTTTGAATGGATGACGTCTCCAGTGAGATTCATTTGTGTGCGTTCATCCTACTCCTGTGACTGAAGGCGTTACCTGTATCCTGGACTCGTCATACTCCTTCTTGGTGGGGGGAGGGCCGTGACTGGTGGGTGACGAGGGGCTGGGCTGGGCCGGTTGAGACGGTGCTGCGGTGCTCGTGAGTACACTGGCTCCAAACTAAACGAGGACAAAAATGATGATTTGTTATTGGTTCAAATAGGCGTGGTCAAAAGGAATACATAGGGAGTGACAGGAAAATAGGAGAACTGACATATGACAAGTGACGAGATGACCATGGGCGGGGTTACCTTTAGTGCTCTCTCCTCTCGGTCTCGTGCAATCTTGTCTTTAACCCTTTGCCTGACAGGAATAAAGAAGGGAGCATGAATAGTTTTCTTACTTTGACAGTTGTAAAGTTTGCTGACTTAAAGGCAACATGTCTGTTCAAGTACTTGTGACTCATGTCACTCATTCCTGGTCTTAGCTTGCATCAGCTGCATTTGGTAATTAACTTTATTTTGCTTATCTGCAGAGGGAAGTCAAGTAAATTTGAAAATATGCAGTGTGGAAACATCTTTGAGTGGAAACAGCTTTGGATATTAAGGAACTGCATTATTTCATCTCTGATCAGACATGACAATTGATCCATGAAAAGTTATTACTACTTAAGGCAACTATATAATAATTATACCATACCTTGCCATTTTGTCCTCCATCTTCTCTTTCATGCGCTTATCAGTAAGCTTTTTCATATCATCATCCTGCAGCTTTTGGCGAATATGCTGCATCTCTTGGCCCTGTTTCCGCCGCTGCTTCTCCCGCTCCATCTCTTCTACCCGCTCTCGCTCTCGCCTCTCCGCCTGCTTCACCCGCATCAGCTCCTCTAGCCTGAAAAACAGATATTTGCCTTTGTATGTATATATATATATATATATATAACTTTTATGTAAGGAGAAGACCCTGTGAGTTAGGCACACAGTACTGGAGGTATTGTATCAATAATGTGAACTCTGACCTTCTCACTTGGTCAAGTTTCTCCTCCTCCGACATTGGCATCCTTGCACTTGTGTCATCATCCTCACAGCTGCCTTTTCCACCTGCTGTCCCTGAAGCCAAAACACATGAGAAAGCGATATGTATTGTGTTGAAATATCTTACTGTAACAAAAATGCTTGCTGAAAAAAGGTCAACCTAAGTTACACACCATTAGGTGTGTAACTTAAACACTCAATGAGGATAAAGAAAACATCAATCACAAAACACTAAGTGAACGGACCAATTAAATCTCCTTGGTGGCGGTGATGTCACTAAGAGAAAGTAAAAACTGAAGAAAATCACATCATGTTCAGCGTAAATTAACAGCGACACCAACTTAATTTACTATAGCTAATTTGGAGTTTATAACTTGTTTATAAATGCTAACTATAAGACATCCTGTCATATTATAGCAGAATATCAATATGTGTCCTGTTGTATGTGTGTGTATAATATATATATTAGGGCTGTCAGCGTTAACGCGTTAATCTATGCGATTAATTTGGCCGCGTTAACGCACTAAAATATTTTAACGCAATTAACGCAACTTTGTTTACTTCCGGTGTTCGTTGAAGTTTTTACACTCAAACCGAGTGTCAAACCGCGGCAGTACGGTTTAACACTGTTTCCGTTTTTAAAACAATTATTTTCCCGCGAAAATAAGAAGCAGAAATCAGTTTAAACTCGTGGATGAATCAGTCGGGGTTCCTCCACCGCTCCTTCCTCCCGTCTCCCCCTCTGATACACAGAGGAACGAAAGGGCGACGTGTCGGGTGACGCGGCGCGGAAAGAACTCGTCACACGAAACCTTCAACGTGATTGGTCAATCCGTTTGTCTGTCAACATTTTGGGAAAAGAACAACCAATGAACACTCAATAAATCATAAAGGACCTCCCACCTCACGGCGAGGCTCTATAGCAGCCTGTCAGTCAGAGAGCAGAGAACACGGCACCAGGACACCTGAGCCTCATTGAATAGAGCTGAGATTGTTCTGGAATGTTTGATGTAGAACACGTGGGTACGCGTCATATGCAAACGCCTTTAAAAGGTGAATTTAAATTTTTTTGTAAAATGGAGAAAATGCCCCCAGCCTCCAGAGGGTGAACGTGACATATTTGAATGTCAGTCAGTTACCAAGGCCACTGGTTCTGCTGTTGTTCAGTGTTAAAGATGACAGGACCAATGGGGTCTCAATATAGGCCTACTTCTTTTTTTTTACTAATCTGATGTTTCACTGAAGAAACAATTTATCATCCACAATATTAAATACCTCGCTGGCACTTTATAGGTAGGAGCCTCTTTGAAACACAGCTCTGTGTGAAGTTTGGTCTTTAAAAAGAATGAACTTTTAACTTTTAATTTCAAAATGTGCGATTAATTAGTTTTTTTTTTTTAATCGATTGACAGCCCTAATATATATATAAGAAAATTAATATATCCTATCCCCATAAACAGTTTATATGTCTGTTTTCGTCTAATTGTTTGAATAAAATGATATTGTCATATCCCTCTCCATCTTGGAGAGGGATCCTCCTCTGTTGCTCTCCTGAAGGTTTCTTCCCGATTTTTTCCCCCTGAAGGGTTATTTGGTTGTTTTTCCTGATCCGATGTGAGGTTCTGGGACAGGGATGTCTATGTGTACAGATTGTAAAGCACTCAAAGACACATTGTTAATTTGTGAAAATGGGCTATACAAATAAACTGAATAGAATTGAATATTGGACATCACTAAATGACTTTTATGGTGGCGTCTAGGACCTTCAGCGGTGTCGGCTAGTGCCGGCTGCTCCGTGGTCGACTGGCTGTCTGCTTCTCCTCCCAGGACATTCCCAACAGGCGGCACGAAGGGCTCATCAATGTCTGGGTCGTTCTCATGCCCCATCAGCCTGAGGAAGCACATCACACAGGAAAGATGAGGGCTGCTTACTTTGTTCATGACGAAAAATCTGATTATAACAGGGAATCAGTAGCACAGGTAGGTTTTAGAGACTGTGTGTGTGTGTGTGTGTGTGTGTGTGTGTGTGTGTGTGTGTGTGTGTGTGTGTGTGTGTGTGTGTGTGTGTGTGTGTGTGTGTGTGTGTGTGTGTGTGTGTGTGTGTGTGTGTGTGTGTGTGTGTGTGTGTGTGTGTGTGTGTGTGTGTGTGTGTGTGTGTGTGTGTGTGTGTGTGTGTGTGTGTGTGTGTGTGTGTGTGTGTGTGTGTGTGTGTGTGTGTGTGTGTGTGTGTGTGTGTGTGTGTGTGTGTGTGTGTGTGTGTGTGTGTGTGTGTGTGTGTGTGTCACCAGTCCATGGCTTGTTCTATTCCCTGGTTTCCTGTGCTGGCAACCGCCTTTTCCCTGAAAGGCATGAGATAAAAGACAGACAGGTTCACTCTATGTTACACGTTGTACTTTGTCTCGGAACGACATGACGCAGGATGTATTTTGATAGTTGGTGTCGCTCACGCTCTATTTCTTTCAAAGCCCATCTCCAGCAGGCTCTCTATTGTTGTTAGCTCTGCCATCTTGACCTGGAACACATTGTACACACACTAATAGTTAGAATAGATAGGAATAATACGTAATGATAACCAGAGTAATGTGAAACGAGTACTGTGACGTCAGGGAAAGTTAATGTCATATTCGTAATACAATGGCGACGTTAATGTCGCTCCTTCACACAGCACTGAGCTAAAGGAACGTCTTTAGCGAGCTAGTCAAGTTTAATGTGCCCTGTAACCTACTCTTTATTAGCAGCAAACCGCAGCAGCGTAACCACGTGTCTAAATGGAAATTAATGAATCGACCGTTAATGTGCCGTTTTGCTGCGCGCTACAGTTAGCATTAATGTGGCTAATCGCGAGAGCGAGCCGAGAAGCCTCGCTGGATAGCTCGATTAAAAACAACCAGGAACTCTCACAAGCTCTCCGTCACTTCAGCCATTAATGTTTGCTTGTAAGTAACACGTAAAGGCACATATACATCTAATTGTATATTCTACAGAGGCAATATCAGGTAATATATTAATGAAGACAACGTTAGTTAGCTACTCACACATCAGGCAACAGCGCTTCGACAGTACGGAAACTCACATACATCAAACTGAACCGAACGCGAAAAGCGAAAGAATGTGAAATGCTCTCTGGGGCTATTTCAGATATGTGCTTATAATGTATACGCATGATAATGTATCTGACACCAACCATTAATCTATAATAATGGTTAATAATAATAATAATCTCTACCCCATGTATTATTTGTGTTAGTTGGTGAAGGCTAATGGAAAAGACAGTCAGTTTACAAAGAAGAGAAACATTGTCTTTATGTGTATCATTTCTTTAAAAGTCCAGTGGACTTGAAATGCTTCATTCAACACACACAGGTATTTACAACTAGAATGTTAAAATAAATCTTCTGGCTCGAATGAAACCACTGCTTTGGATAAATGTTTTTTTTTAGATTTCTGTTTTTTTGATTTAATCAATTCATTCATGATAATTGCATCTGCTGCACATGAGGTAGAGAAAATATCTATGTAGCTTTTGGATAATATGTGCGAAGAGGCCGGAAGAAAACAGGGAATGAAGAGGCCTTAGGCCTTAGGTTAGGGTGAGGAGGTGCATTTGAAGTGCTTAAGGGCCTGATGGTGTTTCCTATTGGCTGCTCTCCACCTTGTATGCTTTTGTCCCATCTTCTTGTCCGTAGGTGTTCAAACAGAATGCAATTTGCTGACTTATATGGGAAGGTTGAGTCTGTTACATATTTACAGTGAGTGTAATGATTCATTTTTTCTCTCCCCCATGCAGTCTTAAGCAGCCCTCATTGACAAGTCTGCCATTACTTAGAGACAGACTTCTGCCGCCGTCTACTTGTTTCTATCTGTCTTTTCTCATCCCTCTAAAGCTCACCTACTTACTGTTTTGACTCCATTTATTTGTTTGCTTTTCCTCACACTTTTTGTTCCCCACTTTTCTGACTTTTCTCTCTTTTATTAATTAAAATGAATGACTGAAATACGCCTCAATTGCGGTTATGACTTGGTGAGTATGAACTTTTTATGTATATTTAAATGTGGCTATATAACTGAAAATTAGTAATCAAAGAGTATAGTTTTTTTAATCATATATTATTCACTGGATAGGACAAAGGCAGTTTTAGTTTGAATTTACACCAAACTATCATGTAATTTTGAATTGATTAGATATCAACTGTGCATTAACTGGGCAAGCAACTTGAGCAACCTGTCACTGGAAGTGCATTCATTTGACTTGATCAGTTAGACGTCAATCAAAGATCATCCAGCAAACAGTCTTGCCGTCTCATTTGGTGAAATGGCTATAAAGATATCAAAATAGTTGTTGAGGAAATCCATAAAATGAGTGAAAACGGAATTAAACTCCAAATGATTCCTGATGGAATTATTGTTTGCCTGCCAACACACATGCAATCGTTCTTAAAATCTTTAGAATGTTTCACATTTAATTTCTGTAAGAGTGGGTCTTTCTGTTATATCTGTACATTAACCATAACTACTGCTTACAACATAAACCTTGAATGTATTCAGGATAGAAAGGTATCTTTGTAGATGAGTTAACCTGACTCTTGTGGAAGGGGTCTTTAGTGTTGAGTCAACCCTGCATCACATACGCCATGTTTAAAATGTTCTAAAACTTGATTTCCTGTCCCAATTCTGACCAGATCAGACTCTCCGTCCAGACTTCCTCACTGTTAATTTGAGTGCTGAGATTTTCTGAATGCATAATTCAAACTTTCATAGTGGAATTATCTAGTAATATATATACACTAGCTGAGTGGACAAAGTTGAAGGTCGTGATGAAGGTCTCTTCGGTCTACTTTTTAAATTGCTTTATGGCCCTGTTTTTCACTGAAGGCGAGGGTTAAGGGTCAATGCTCAGTCGGGATAAGTTAAGATAGACTCTGGTAAACTATAGGAGATGTGGAAATGATACACAAAGGAAATGATACACACTCATGTTTACTACTTGAGTTCAAAGTCATATCAATGCCTGTGTGTAAAAGATTAATTGTAATGGTCTAAAGTCTCCCGTCGGACTCAAATCACACTTTTATTGAATGAATGACCCGCATTTTATTGGTCTCATAATATGTTTCTTAAAAGCGGTAAAAACCAACATCAGGAGATGTAAGACGATGGTGGATGATATTTTATTAACTTTTTATTAGGTGTGGGTGGTACTATCACATGAGGGCTCAGATAAAATTGCAGTAAAATGATTTGATTGAATGTGGCACAACCAGAAGAGGGCAGAATTATGTTGCATGTGTAACACTTTTACGACTCTGGTGGCTAGCAGTTACAATGTCAGAGGCAAGAGGAGCATGGACAAGTTTTTTACAATCACACTTATATTTTCAAACTCTTGGTGTAACCTCCATCTATTTCCACCACCACATTCTCATGGTCTTCACGCGCTGCCAGCTGTGCTGATTCAGTGGGTCTCACCAGCTGTAACAGCATCTCCATATGGAACAACTCTGGCATCCAGTGGAGCTGCTGTTATCTGTGGTGGGACACCTCTCGTCATCGAGAATCTCCATAACATGCAGTTCACACAGTTAAATAAAAAAAAATATTGTTTGTGCACAGTAATACCTTCCTTTTGCTGTTTTAACAAAATGTGTCATTTGTATATGCTTATTTCTGTGCATGTTGCTTTTTGCAATACAATTAAACTGATCCTTTAAATCCTCTATGGCTGTCTTTCTGTTTCTGTATTGTTCTGTTACAGAGAAAACATAAAGATGACATTGACACCTCACTTTATCTTTATATACTCTCGATATATATTGTGTGTGTGTATATGACTTTACCAAATTAAACTTACTTACTGACATAACACCAAAGTATAAATTATCTTTTCAGTTTCAATGTTCTAATATATAAAACATTTTTGTTGTAATGTCTTGTGCAAGAAGCTTAGAAGTTTCTAACATTACATACAGAAACAAGAGAAGAAGAAAAAACACATGATATTATATATCTTTATGTCAAAACATATTACATATAAATCTGAAAATTTAAACATACAAGTCTGTATTATTGACATAATAGCATAGGTTACTGGAATATAACTATCTTTTTAGTTTTAATGTTAAGAGTGGTGTGAGTGCCTCATGTGGGAGTGGACGACGCCATCATCTACCTGCTGCAACGAGCTCAGTCGCACCTGGATGGAACCGGTGTCTCTGTGAGAGTCACTTTCTTTGACTTCTCCAGTGCATTTAACACCATCCAGCCACTGCTGCTGGGTGAGAAGCTGCGGGTGGTCGGTGTGGACGCGTCCACCATCTCCTGGATCACTGACTACCTCACAGGCAGACCACAGTTTGTCAGAATGGGGCGTGTGCTGTCTGGAACGGTGGTCAGTGATGTTGGAGCCCCACAGGAACTGTTCTGTCTCCCTTCCTCTTCACCCTGTACACCAGTGACTTCCAGTACAACACGGAGTCATGCCATCTGCAGAAGTACTCTGATGATTCTGCAGTGGTCGGGTGTATTAGGGATGGACGGGAGGAGGAGTACAGGGCAGTGGTGAGTGACTTTGTAAAGTGGGCGATGAGAACCACCTGCGGCTGAACGTGGCCAAGACCAGAGAGATGGTGGTGGACTTCAGGAGGAAGGCGACAGCTCCTCCACCTCTGAGTGTCCTGGGAGTGGACGTGGACATGGTGGAGGAGTACAAGTACCTGGGCGTCTCCATCGACAGCCGACTGAACTGGAAGGCCAACATCAACGCTGTGTACAAGAAGGGGATGAGTCGACTCTTTTTCCTGAGAAAGCTTCGATCCTTCAACGTGTGCAGCAAGATGCTGGAGTTATTCTACCAGTCGATTGTCGCCAGTGTGCTGCACTTTGCCATTGTCTGCTGGGGGAGCAGCATCGAGCCGTGACACCAGCCGTCTTAACAAACTGGTTAGGAAGGCTGGCTCCATCATCGGCTGCCAGCTGGAGCACCTGGAACAGGTGGTGGAGAGGAGGACGTTGAAGAAACTTGTGTCCATATTGGACAACCCGGACCACCCTCTCCACCACCTCCTACAGGGACAGAGGAGGACTTTCTCCAGACGTCTCCTCACGCTCCGCTGCCACAAGGACGGATACAGGAGAACATTCCTGCCGACGGCTATGAGGCTCTATAACAAATCACCTCTTGCCAGATCATAGTGCAATCACTGAATACTTACACTATGTTGATCTGCACTTCACACATCTCATTTGTTTGCACTACACACATACACACATTTCATTTCATTTGCTCTGCACTCATACACACACTTTGCTTTTTGCACTCTGTCTATATTTAATATTTTTTTATTTGATTTGTCAGTGTTGTTGTGTGTTGTGTATGCATGTGTGTTGTATATTTACATATATATTTTGTTTTGTATTTTACTTTTATCTTACTTGTATACTTCTATATCTTTCATCCCTGTTTCTTATATTTTGCGTTTTGTTTTTTATTCTTGTGTGTTGCTGCTACTGTCACGACAAATTTCCCCTTGGGGATTAATAAAGTATATATCTATCTATCTATCTATCATAAGAGGATTTTTAGTTGATATTTGAATGAAATACTGCTTTTATAACAGGTACATTACAGAGCTTTATTCCATTCATGTCTGCAACACAAAGGGACAGATCAAAGTCTAACTAAAAATAGTTTTGGGACACTAAATTAAAAACGGAGCATACAACTGAAAATACACATTACACAGTCGGAAAAACAAAACATAAAATACATGAAGATATCATTGTGACTACATCTGAGTGCAATTAGATATAACTATTTGAAATGATGGGCCAGACTGTATCCAGTCAAAATGAAACTTTACTTGTTCAAGTATAAAAAAAGAAGGACAAGTTACTGGAAGTTTTACTGATATGGATGAATAAATGCTTCATTTGAGGGTCCAAAGGATATAGGTCAAGACATAGTATATCAGATACAAACTTAACATGAAATGCTATCATACTGAAACAATGGCACCATATTTAATATAACAAATGTTTGCAGCATTTTATGTATGGGTTGTGCAATTTAAATATATATTCTTATTTATAAGAATATATATAATAACAAAAACAACAATTATAATATTATTAATGATTATTATTGTTATTAATAACATATCGTTTATATAGGATTTAATTATATTTTTAATATCAGAGTAGAAAAAAGTATTTGTGAGAGCATGTTTGGGACAAAACCTTACATTTATATATAATTAATTTCCCTACTATCGAGGGGTAAATTCATGTTGACGAAAGTATAAACCTTTCTGCAGCTTAAGACAATAACTCCCAAACTGGGAAAAAAGTGAATCATTGTGACCCTTTGAATGTGACTAAAATTACAAATAAAGACACAGCTGATCAATTGTGGAAGATTATGAGCACAAACCTATAATAATCACTGGACTGGCGTTCATCGTTGACGCTTTTATTGTGAAATACGTGTACTTCCGGTATCTGCGTACCAGCTTTCTTTATAGGTGTTCACTGACTGACAGCCGGTTGCTAAGCCAGTTAGCCAACTGCTAAACGGAGTTATCAAGGTTGAACGGCCACAGTTCTGTTGTATTAGACGACACCAGGCTTCCTATAGCTACACATTTATGGTAGAGTGTAGTTGCCTGTCTTACGTGAGCCAACATCAGCTGAAATAGGGTCCTCCCTGAATGACTGGCTAGCTAGCAGGAGGGAGGGGAACAAACTTCCAAGACCTCGCCCAGCCGTCGCTTCATTCCAACAGGCAGCGAG
The DNA here is from genome assembly GCF_029220125.1 of Pseudoliparis swirei. Lineage (NCBI taxonomy): Eukaryota > Metazoa > Chordata > Actinopteri > Perciformes > Liparidae > Pseudoliparis > Pseudoliparis swirei. The sequence continues at coordinate 17,394,509 of NC_079406.1, read as the reverse complement.
CTACTCTTTTGAGCGGAGAGAGGGCTCCCCCACCACCTAACCAGATAATTATCCAACTGGAGACGGACACGGCTGTGTCAACGACGGGCAGAAATCAGTCATGTTCAGAAAGAACACGAAGAAGGACCCGGAGATGTTTCAGAACGTGTCGGAGGGGCTGCGACGTCTCTACCGGACCAAGCTGTTCCCTCTGGAGGACACGTATCTGTTCCACGACTTCCACTCCCCTGCGCTCGAGGATGCCGACTTCGACAACAAACCCATGGTGCTGCTGGTGGGTCAGTACTCCACCGGGAAGACCACCTTCATCCGGCACCTCATGGAGCAGGACTTCCCCGGTATGCGGATTGGCCCCGAGCCGACAACGGACTCGTTCATCGCGGTGATGCACGGCGAACAGGAGGGGGTGATCCCCGGTAACGCGCTGGTGGTCGACCCCAAGAAGCCCTTCCGCAAACTCAACGCCTTCGGCAACGCTTTTCTGAACAGGTAACGTTAAAGCCGGACCACATTGAAAAGTTTATACGGAGCAATGTGAAGTATGTAATACACTTGGATTATAGAGTTCGAGCCCTACAGTTATTTTTTAATGAGGGATTGCAATTAATGTAATGTCAATACAGCTGTGTGTTAAGAGCCACGTCACAGCGCGTCACCCGTGGTTTAAATGCCCCCTTACGTGTCCTTACATGTACCTCCACACATGTAAAAGCATAGTGTTGTTTCACAATGTTCTCAGCAGACGGTGTGAGAGATTCACCTTTTTCATTATCATCCCAAGTGAGGGTTTTTAGTGTCGATAGCTATGTGGAAGTGCCAGTCTGTATAGAGCAAAGCAAATGACAGGAAGGTGCTTTTCAACACCTGATCCCATTTACTAGGAAGTCCTTTCACTTTGGATCAAATCCTGCCAGTTGACATTGCACCTTGCCCTTCTCCAGGCACTCCTGACTGAAAGCAGCTGGTAGAGCCTCTGGTGAGGGAGCTTTCCCCCCTAATGTCTAAGCCTGGCCCCTTGAACAGAGAAATAGTTTCAAGTGTTGCTAGGCAATGAGATGACCTTGTTCTGCCCTCGGATGTAGGTGCTATACGTTTCAAACCTCAAATAAAAATATACACTTTTATTAATCCCAAGGGGAAATTAGTTCTCTGCATTTAACCCATCCTTAGTTATTAAGGAGCAGTGGGCTGCAGTGATGCGCCCGGGAAGCAACTGGGGGTTCAGTGCCTTGCTCAAGGACACTTCGACTTGCAACTAATGGGGAGAGCGGGGATCGAACCCACAACCTTAAGTGTTACTTCATCAATAGAAGCCGACAAGTCAACTCCCTAATTCGATAACGGTGTGTAGATGACATCTTATCACAAAGGTTTAAAGGTGTTTAGAGTGTCTATCTTCTGACACTGTTGTTTCATTCAGTCCGCAGGTGTTTCACTGACATTGAGCTCATTGGAGTTTGATCCACATGGCGGATGATCCAGAGGTTTTGAGGAAAGTGCCAGAGCACTTACCAAAGTGTTATGAATTACAGTGGCCTAGTATTCAGCCTGATTCCAAAATCTGATGTAGAAATGGCCACATGGAAAAAAACTCATGACTCGCATGAAGTATTGCACAGGTGGGGCTTTCACTAATGAGTACAAGATAAAATGGCAGAAATTTGGAAATGATACAAAACTTCTAAATAAAAGTGAAACAAACGAGTAGTATCGAGAGAACCCAGAGGGCAAGGTGAGTCTGCACAATCCGAGTACTATGAGTCAGAGCAAGTGTTACGATGTTTGGGGAAAACATCTTTATCCAATTTGTTGTAGGGGGGTTGTGTGATGGCTGACATCCAATGGATGATGGTGTCACATCCTGTAGAGGACGTGGGTATATCCCCTCTCTTCTTAGTGACGAGTGTGGTGGTGTCACCCTGCACAGGAAAAGCCAGACAAGCCGATGGCATGACTAACACACCAATTGACACTTTCCCAGTTAGGCCCATGTCATATTATCTATTGAGCTGGTAAATTAACTTTCTAGTCTTCTGACAACATGCAGATGTCAAGTCAATATTCACTCGTTCAGATGCATTACTATATTAATGGCAGAGGTTGCGGATCACTTCCCTCAATGGTGTGGAGTGTTTGCTTTATCGTGCATCAGTGCAAACTCAGAAAAGTGAAGTATTACATTTCAGATAACATTTCAAAAAAGAATGAGTGAGTGTTAAACCTCACGGGCCACGATTCACCCCTTTGGAGTTAATTACAGACTTGAGAGGAAACCAGATAAGATTGTGTCTAAACGAAGGCTCTTGGCCATCGGAGCATCATTTGTCAAGCTGCTGGCCGCACGCCTGCAATACCACAGGAATTGTGTCTCTTTGAATTCAGGTTTGAGTGGCCTTCGTTGGTTTGGGGAATGCTCCCATGATCTAAAATAATGTTTGTATGACAACAACCGGGGCGTGACCTGTTTGAACCGCTCTGTGAAAGTGTCGGCCGAATGCATATTGAATCGGTTGTAATGGCACCGAGCCCAGAGCTGCTCTCGTTAGGGGGGAAAGTCTGTCGAGATCCAGTCAAACATTTTGAACTTGGCTGCTTTGGGCTCAGACTGCCAGTTTTCCACTTTCCTTCTTGAGGAGGCCAACAGTATTTGGATTTGGCCTTCAGCTGTTTGTTGATTGAGTATTTTATTCATAGAAGTACCGGTAGATAGATATAGATGTTTTGGATCAGATGGTGTTAATTGACCGATTCGAGGTGGAGGAGAAAACGCCATGTCAGGAGCACTCAAGGCCTTGCTCAGCGGGATGGCGGCTCCCAGTGTTGCTCTCTAACCATAGTCATTCACTCTGCAGATTAGCCTTTAACTACCAGCCTTATATAGGATTTACCCCTCAATATAATCAGTTATTTATGAAGAGCGTAAACAGAAATCAGTCATGTGACCCACACACACGTACATTTTGTTCTTAGATTTGGCGAACCAAAAAGCGAGTAGCTGGAGTGCTCTACCTGCTCGGTAATGTTTGACTGCTTTCCCATCATTTCTATCTTGAACATCCTGGTTTCACAGAGTTCCCCGTTGCATGTGCACCAATTTGTACTAAATCCGAAATGATTTAAAGTTATTTTCAGTCGACATACCACCGCAGTCAGAAGGCCTCCGTGTGTTTGTTCTCTCTGTAAGCCGCTAGTCAGTAAAACCGAGTCAGCAAAGTTTAAGTTCCTCACTGGCCGACACTGTCCCGGTCCGTCCTGTCCTCACTCCTCACCGGGCCTTTTATTCCAGGACACTGACTCTGCACATTCCTCAGCTCGGGGTTGACACACACACAATCTAATGCTGCGTTCACACTGCATTTTCGCGGGAGTAGATCCCATGCAAAGGCAACACACGGACGCAAATGGATGCGAGTGATGCAAATTAAAGCGAAGCAAAAATAAATGTGAATCTTACTGGCTGCTGCTACTCTAGTAGCGCCGGAAGCGGCAGTTATCCAGACGTAGTCGGTGACATTCACCGAGCTGTATGTGCCTGCGGGTGATGTTGTGAACCCAAACACGACGGCGTTTGATGTTCCGAAGAAATAATCACTATTCCCACAAACGTCGGAACATCATACGCCCCTCCTGTTTGGGTTCATAAATAATATCACACGTAGGGCGAATTCTTCGCCAAAGTTGAAATATTTAATCTTGACGCGAATAGAGCGAAGCAAAAAATTCTCATTCGCCAAAGCTTAGAAAAATGTGCCCAACGCCGAGTTGCGATAGCCAATCAGCATTAAGATGCTCCGCCCGTCATCACTGACGTTGTGTCCTTGGTGAATCAAACTGGCTGTCGTCTGGGAAATTCACCGAGCTGTGCGTGCCTACGGGTGATGTTATGAACCCAAACACAAGGGCGTCAATGTTCAGACGCTTGTGGGATTTCCACAAGTATAAAGCAGAAATAGTGGTTATTTCTCCCATGGTGGTGGATGGCGGAAATGATAACTGTTTCCACGAAGTAAAGCCACGAATTAAGAGAATGACGTGAATAAACCACAAATTGTCGGGCGAGTAAACTCTAAGTAGTAAAGCGTTGCGAATATTTGGAACGCTTTTGCTATGAACGCAGCATTCTAAAGCACAAAACAAACAAATACACGTGAGGCGACACATGCATAGGGTGACTGTGGGTCAGTGGTTAGCAGGTCCGTCTTTCAATCAAGGGGTTGGCGGTTCAACTTCAAGCCTCGCCCTAGTCGATGTGTCCTTGAGCAAGACACTTAACCCTAGAACTGCTCCTTGTCTACGGTGTATGAATGTAACGTGATTGTAAGTCGCGTAATGTAATGTAGATATGATCTATACATATTTTATTCACACACATTTTAGAGGAAGGAAAAATGAAACAATTGTAAACACCCTGTCCACATCCCAAGTGCTCGCGGCAGCCGCCCTGTTTCCTCTTCCCTACGGGAAGTTGAGTTTTCAATGTGAGGGAAGGTCATTGGTCAGGAGGTGGGGCAAGAGAGGAAGACCCCCAATGACATGAGGCCTTCAAGCCAAGGTCACAGCCTCACAGAGAGGATGGGCTTCTCACCTTCGCAATACATAACTGAACAGCGAGGATCTCGGCTAGTTCAAGGCTCTGGGCCCCCGGGCCCGATGGGGTCCCCTGTGTCTGAGAATTCCAGTTTGAATTCATAGAGCATGTTTTCCTACTCGCTCTGTCTGGAAAATGTCGGCATAGATAGTTAAATGGAACCATGGGCCAAAATTCCAACTGGATATCCTACGCCATCAGCTGTGGGAGGCGATGGAAAACCTGCATGTTTGTTGTCTTTGGCAGTCGCTGTTATTGTAATGTCAGAGCTCGCATAGGATCTCTATGCGAGAAGCCCCTCTCATTTTTATTTGAGTTGTTCATTGTCCTTGGTTTTCCTTTTTCCTCCCTACGTGTGGTGTGGGATTGCCGTTAGGGTTTGTGGTGTGTGTGTGTGTGTGTGTCTGCCCTTAGTGTGGTTGAGGCAGGAATGTAAAAGCATGGTTCTCCCGGTCTTATGACCCGGTTCCTCTGAGCTCATGTTGTGAGTATCAGTTCAGATTGAGTAAAGGCCAGTAGAGCGAGAAGTAGTCCTCGGAGCTGCTTGGTGTCTTAACAATCCCTTTCTTTGTCCCGAGTGCGACAAAACCACTCATCCTATCATACTTTAGTGTGTATATCTGTGTGTTCATGTGTGTGTCCCTTTGCTTGCTTATTGTTGGAGAGCAACGCTCCCCTTTCAAGTTTCAACCCCAGTGTCCCAGCTTACAGGAGACCATTGTCAAGTGAAGTATGTTGTGTTGGTAATGACTATTCATAACCTTTTAATGTATTGTACCAGTGTTTCCCAAACATTCCTACATCAATGGCTACCTCCCACAAGCACCCTCCCCTCCCCCTCCACCACCTCCACACACACCGTGTGGAACATTTTAATCATGTGGTCCCATGTTATTTACAGATCCAGAGAGTTGACTTGAGCTGAAACTATTAATCAATTCATTTATTAGTCGACCAACAGCAAATTAATAGGCAACCATTTTGATAATCAACTCGTACTCCAAAAATAAAAAAAGCTAAAATGTCAGCGGTTTTAAATGTGCTGCTTTACTTTGTCTTATGTTACAAACTGAATTCACTGAATATCTTAGATTTTTTTCACAATTTACAGACCAAATGCTTCATTATAAATATAGAAATATGTCTAGGAAAGTAAATAAATAATTATATTACTGTTAGTTATAGCCCTAGTGTCGAAATAAAAAAACACCAGGCATCTAATTCGCTGTGTGTAAAGAGTCTGGTAGACCTATGACATGGGCCGACATGTGGACAACTTGAAGGACCGGTGGCAGCACCCTGAACTCAAACCTTTCCTCTGCTACTTTGTGTTCTCGCTGTGTGACGTTCCAACAAGGGTATTCCACTAATGTTAGTGCCAGAGAGCAAGAAGGTTGTTGCTGAAAAGCTCCAGAATAATGTTTGTTTAATGTCAAGCTTTTGTGTAAACACTCTCACCCACTGTTTGTGTTTCTCCCATCCTCCCTCCTCCTGTCTCATACTCTCCATCTCTATTTCTACTCTTTTACTTTATGTCCCCCCTCTGTTACCTGCACTGTCCCCTCTCTCATTCTTGTTCTTGGCAGGTTCATGTGTGCCCAGATGCCTAACGCCGTCCTGGAGAGCATCAGTATCATCGATACTCCTGGAATTCTGTCTGGGGAGAAGCAGAGGATAAGCAGAGGTGTGCTTGATGAACACACTCACACTTTACCCACTCGCTCATTCACTCAGTCACGAGCACCGTCACGGTTTAACAGAGCCACACCCTCTCTGCTCAAAACTTCTGAAATACTTTAAATGCATACATGCACAAGGAACCGACAGAAAGTCACGCGTTCAAATATGAAAAGGAAACGCGCTTTATCGACCTACATACTCTTCGTTTCTTTAAGTCTCGCCTTAGTATTTCTGTTCGCAGTCTAGCTCTTAGTCCGGTCAAACCTTTGTTTAACTCTCTGGTCAAATCGTCTTCAAACAGTTCATATAGAAGCGCCTGGCTGTAGCCAGAAGACGGCACAGAGCACTTTGAAGTTAACTTCCTGTCTCTGTACCTGTGGCTTTCTACAGCATCATCCTCTTCCACATGCTTCCCTCATTTTGGTTTTTCTTTCTGTTTCCAGATAGGCCTGTATCCAGTTTACATAAAAATATATAATGAGCGTAATAATCGAGAGCATTTCCTCTCTATTTGTCCTGTGCTGCATCATTTATCACTTTACCGCAGTCATTTCCCCATGCACTGTGGGAATAAATCAATGAATACTTTTATCCATTTGGCCACATGCTCCAACTACTCTGTGACCTTCACAAATCTTGCTACGTACAGTTTTACTTTTACTCTTGATGATCCTACAGAAGGCAGAAGATAACCGTACAGCTCAACACAACTTCTGCTTTTTCTACCTGATTTGAGCCCCTTTAAGAGGAAGCACACATTCAAGAGTTTTTTGTGTAATTGAGGGAAAGGATGTGGAGTCAAATGGCAAACAAAGCAGAGTTTCCCAAGACCCCCCCCCCCCCCCCCCTCTCACCACCACTCAGAGAGCATACACGGTCTGTAAATCTGCTTTTCATTATTGAGTCGTAGTTCCCACAAGACACAATAAGAAGGAAAGGAGAAGAATATCAAGATGTTAAACTAATTGACAGTAAATCAGCAACAAATTATTGAAGTAATTAATTCATCAATGTAGGGCCAAACATTATTTGGTTATAGCTTCTCCACATGAAGATTTGGTGCTTTTACTCTTTTATAAAATTATTAATTTAATATCTTTTTAATCCAAAGTACACTTCAAGCGATTTGAAGACATTACTTTGGTCTGTAAGACGTTTTTGGGGTATTTTTCACTGTTTTCTCAGATTTCATAGACAAAAAAAATTATGATTAGTTTTTCGTATGAATAAAAAGATTAAGGAGCAGACAAAGTCTCACACCTCTTAGCTCAGTTTTGTTTCTGCATACACACTCTGAAACAGAAAGACACACTGGCCACTAAAACACACAAACACCCACACATGTTATCCTCTTAATTGTTTCTATATAAACAGTAAACACAGATACGACACAAACATACCGTACTCACTGTGTCCTATATAAACAGCACTGATGGAGTTGTGCAGCTTAGGTCTTAGGCTTTGTGGTGTGTGTGTGTGTTGGTACAACCAGTACCAACACGCACACAGCAATATTCAGAAACAATGAAGTTGTGGTACCATATAATGCTTTTTATTATGTATTCATTTTTGATGAGGTCAGCATGTAAGTCGAAGCTTGTTCCGTAGTGAACCACAGAGTGACAAAAACTATAACGAAACTGTGATTTTGCAGAACTGCTTGGCGTCTTTCCCATATTCGTTGCTGATGACTTGACATGGATACTGACTCGTTTTAACACCATTCAGCCAGTTTAGCTGACATAAGAAATTTATTTGTCAGAATCTAATTTGAAACTTTTAGAATTTGTGGCCATAACATATCCCTGAACCTTTTTTTGTTTTAAGAAGTAGTAGTAGGCATTTTGAGAAACGCGTGTGTTCACTTTCATGCTCAGAGTTGGATCAGAATATATATATCCATATCTGTCCAAGATATATATATATATATATCCTTCTTCTTGGATTCCTTCCCAAACACACTCAGCATGTCTGTTATCAGAGAGCTGATAATATAGGCCTGGACCTAGACAGCATCAAGGAAACGGTACATATTTTCAGTGATTATTGAAACGAATGAATATATATACATGTCTGTCCACACTAGATATGAAGCTACTGAAACAGACAGTTGGCTTTGCTCCGCATTAAGGCTGGAAACGGGCTCAAATGTAACACAATTAAGTCAAAATAAAGCTCACAAATTAACATTTTCTATCCTGTTTGCTAACTATGTATAAAAACTGAAGTGTAGAAACTAGATTGTAAGTGCTTTAAAAATCCTTTATTCGATAAAACGGTCAATTAATTGATATGTTGATCGACACAAATGATAATTGATTGATCATTTAAGTATTTTTTGGTGACAACACTTTGATGGTGTCTGCCAGTCAGATTAGTTGCTTATCATTGTGAACTGAATATCTTTCAGACTTTCATACTATTTTGGGAGGATTTTCTTGCCCCTGTACAGAGCAACGCGAGCTGTTTCCCCCCAATCTCCACTCCTAATGCAGAGCTAAACTAACTAGCCTCTGGCTGTATCTTCAAAGATATCGACCATTAATTTTATGAAATTAAACCAGATTACAGCCCGATCTTTCCACTCTTCTTCTATCTGTCATTGATTGGCACATGATTATGAGTCTGTCTGATTTGTCACGGGTGGGTAACTATGTACGTCTGTACGCATGTTGTCCGTGATATAAGTAAGTCTAAACTTCAGCAGATGTCTCTGTTTGATTCCCTGACATGTGTTTAAAAACAGACTTGAGAGAGAATGAGCACTCCCACAGGGATCCTGGACTCTAAATATTCCCCTTTTAACCCCCTCTGCTTTCACAAGTCGTCATGGACACAAACGGGCCCATACTTGTTGTTGAAGGTCTTGTCCATTAATGTTGGACTTTTACATTCACTTGTTCTCTCTCTCTCTCTCCTGTTTTTATCTATCCATATCTAATTTGTTCTCTCTTTTGTATACATGTGCTCAGACACAGACAAAAGCCAGCGATGTTGGAATGCATGTGCAGCAGATCTACCGCTGATTGTGCAACAGCCCACAAGAGCTTTTAGAGCAACTGCATTCTTCTCTGATCAGATGACACACGGACGCTAATCAGAACCATAATTCTCTCTTCCTCACTCCCTCTTCTGCCCCTGGGGTCAAAGGAAAGCCTGTTTTATGTTTCTCAAACAACCAGGAAGGGTATAGTACATCGAGTTTCACTGACACTGCATAGTGTTGTATCTTAACACTTGAACTTCCTGTCTGTCTCAAATGTTTGCTGTCTTGCTTGATAACTTTTTTTTTAACATTACGATCAAGCTTGTTTCTTTTAAGACGCACGCACTGCTTTAACCTGCTTAAGACTTCATTTCATTCCTAATACATGCTGTATATTTTCCAAGTGGACTTCAAACTGTCATTACCTTCATACACCTTTCCTGCTGCCTTAGTAAAACTAGTTAATAGGTAACCTGGGAGAAAATTTTCTATTGAAGGCCCTTATCTAAACATTAGTGTTACACACAATGCATTGACCGATTTGGAGCAATTAGCTGTGTCAGGTTCAACTCTTGTATTTCTCCAAACCGGAATGTATTTAATGTGGCACCATAAAAAAAATTATAAAAATATAAGATCCATTTAAAGCTTTAAAAATCCTTTAGTACTCCAAATAACTGCCAACTATTTTAGGCAACAAAGTAACAGAGTAGTTGATATGACAGTGTGCTAAATCCTAATGCCACCTGTCCTCACTCGCCATCTGCTACAGTAATGGTATATACCGGTGTATATATATATTTTTAAACAGTGCAAGTCATAAGGGGGCACAACGGTGTCTATAGTCCCGTCTTTAACCAGCTGGTCTCTTCTACGCTCTCCCCAGGTTACGACTTCGCCGCAGTGCTGGAGTGGTTTGCAGAGCGCGTCGACCGCATCATCCTCCTGTTCGACGCTCACAAGCTGGACATCTCGGACGAGTTCTCCGAGGTCATCCGAGCGCTGAAGAACCACGAGGACAAAATGCGAGTGGTCCTGAACAAGGCGGACCAGATCAGCACCCAGCAGCTGATGAGGGTTTACGGAGCTCTCATGTGGTCTTTGGGAAAAATCATCAACACACCTGAGGTCAAAATAATGAATTTTTCCATTTGAGCTTTTGTGATCCACAGATTTATTTTAAAATGGATGTTTTGATCTCATTCGTTTTCACTTTTTATCTTATTTGGGTTTCTTTGCTCCTCTGGACAGAGGTCACTGGACTTTTTCAAGGAAACAGTCATTGAAAAGTGACAGATTTTAAGATTATACCAGCTCCTATTTTCAGTTTGTCATGATTAAAAAAAGAAAGAAGCTGACCCAGCTTGTACAATGATTTTTATCTGACTGCATCGTTAATGTTTGATCCAGGGCCATATTCATAAACCGATCCAAGAGGAACCTTTGGATTATTTTGAGAATCATTCATTGACTTTGAGAGTGTGTTTTACTGTGAAGCCTCTCTACAAGATGTGAAGCAGAGAACACACACATTTTAAAATTGCTTCACTCTCAACCTCATGGTCTTGTATTGCATTGCCACACATCCTGTATGTGGGTTTTAAATAGACACATGTATTTTTCAGTGTCATGGATGTCACTTGTTTCCTCTTGTGTGGGCAGTTACGTGTAACCTAATGTACAGCGGAGATTAATGGAGGTTAACTTGTGCTAACTTAATTCCAGGTGGTGCGTGTGTACATTGGGTCTTTCTGGGCCCAGCCCTTGTTGGTCCCAGACAACAGGAAGTTGTTTGAAGCAGAGGAGCAGGACCTGTTCTTGGACATCCAGTCGTTGCCACGTAACGCAGCTCTACGCAAACTCAATGACCTCATCAAACGAGCACGACTCGCCAAGGTCAGTAATAAGAAGACCAAGGCTGCGTGCCAACTCGAATACGTTTTCAAATGTATTTCAGAACGTACTGCACAAAACGTACTCTTGCGTGCAGCATGTATACATTTGGGATACTGTACACTACTTTATTACATTGTGCCTTGACCTTTGACCTTCGTGTTCATATATTCAATATTTATTATATCCGTACGTGAGCTGTCATCAGGCTGACATCTGTGCGCTGTTATCGGCTCAGTGGTTGTGACATATTTTGCTGCGCAAAGGATTGTGGGTCAGAATAGCCCAGAAAAACGTATACAAAATGTCAACGGATACATTCTGATGTGTTCGAAAGAAAATACTGAATTTGAAAAACTTTGTATACTTTTATACCATACTAAATCGTATGAGTATAGGAATGCATAACGTTTCTAAAAGTGTACAGGCATGCTAGTTAGCTACAGCAATGCTATTAGCTAAAGGTTCATTTCATGTGAATTCATCCAATAGTTCAGGTCAGAATCAACATGGTGGACAGACAGTTTTCATCTGTCTGATTCCCTGACGCATGTGTTTGACTTGAGAGAGAATGAGCACTCCCACAGGGACCTTGGACTTTAAAGCTAGGTGCTGGAGGGGGTAAAAAAAAAAACCTGATTAGGAAGTTGCATCTCGTTCTAAATCATTCTCACATTACTACGTCCAGCCCCACAAGACGGGGATTACACACAAACACTGTTTTATGCAACTTTTTTCGTGCTTTTAGTTTCTTAACTAACCAAAAGAAGAAGTGAGTACAATCCTATGTCTAAAGATTACGGTATGTTGATAAACCAGAAAGGAGGGATTATTTGTTACTTCTGCTTCCAGTCTATACGGATATTTTGTAAATTCACAACTTTAAAACCCCCCTAAGAAACGCATGACATACTTTTTTCCACACAAGGTTTGATTAACTAAATTAAATATTTTGAGAAATACTTACCCTTAAAATTGGATCTTATTCTTTTGCCCCATTGAAACATCCAGCATCTATAAATCGTTTTTAATTTAAGTTTAACTGCTGGACAAAAGATGTTTCATTCTTTAATCAGCCCTTCACTGTGTGTATGTTTGCTGTTGATTTCAAGTTTTCCACATACAGGACCATGATTGGCTTCCAGACTAGTTGTGATGTCACAAAATTGTACAAACGCGTGTTAAAATCAGATTCAAGGTGAATACAGAGAAATTGTCATCCTACAGCACATGAGTGTGAAACACTTCTAGTGTCAGATACTGCATATACAACATTCTTCGCAGCAAAGCTTACAATTAAAATATAAGCAAAACACATTTAAGTGGAGAGGGACGAGCATCAGAGCGTCTCTGACTTAGATGTTAATTCTGGGTCATATATATATATATATATATCTGTGGAGGGTCATTCATTTGTTTCAATAATCACTGAAAGTATGTACTGTTTCCTTGATGCTGTCTAGGTACAGGCCTATATTATCAGCTCTCTGAAAAAAGACATGCCGAGTGTGTTTGGGAAGGAATCCAAGAAGAAGGAGCTGATCGCCAACCTGGGAGAAATCTACCATAAGATTGAGAAGGAGCACCAGATCTCACCTGGAGATTTCCCCAACATTACCAAGATGCAGGTAGGATGAAAACAAATAATCTAGCCACCTACACAGCAGACTGATATACCATTGGATGTTATCCATAAAACCATGAACCTTTCAGACATGACACTGCTGTTCATTCTCAAAAACCAGAAGTCAACGTCCATGGTTTGGTCTTGTAACTTTGGTGGTTATTCTAATTCAAACAATAATCTTTTCCTTAACTTAATCAAGTGTTTCCCGGTCTATTCATAGACATTATCAAGTAGGTTGGTTGGAAAAATCAAACAGTTTCCTGTAAAGGAGGAAGTTTATTTTGAAAAGACTATTTGTGTAATGAGCGGAAGTATACACTTGTTTCTGGCTTTTGTAGGAAAACACCTCGTATGTTGGTCAGTGTTGAGTATCTGATGAAAACGCTTTTTTGACTCTACTTCTGGTGTGCTACATCGTGTTTTGAAACAAACGGATCGGAGTAGAACGACCTTCCAACCTTTATTCTCTTCACATCTTTGCCTTTCTTTGCCGGCCCTTTCCCTCCAGGATGGGCCAGGACGGGAATGAGATTTATTTTTCCTGGTTTGTCAGGAAATCCTGCTCCTTGTATACTTCACCCATTGGTAGCCATTGAAGACTGATCTATTTCTATCACCAATTCCTGTTTTCTCTCAACCCTCCATCCCTTCAGGACCAACTGAATGCCCAGGACTTCACTAAGTTCGCACCACTGAAGCCCAAGCTGCTGGAGGCTGTGGAGGACATGCTGTCCAACGACATCGCCCGTCTTATGGCCATGGTGCGCCAGGAAGAGGCCGCCATGCCCAGCCAGTCCGTCAAGGGTGGAGCCTTTGAGGGAACCATGAATGGACCCTTTGGTCATGGCTATGGAGAGGGTGCCAGCGAAGGCATCGATGAGCTGGAGTGGGTGGTGGGTCGTGATAAGCCGACATATGATGAGATCTTCTACACCCTTTCTCCCATCAATGGCAAAGTGTCCGGCGCTGCAGCCAAGAAGGAGATGCTGAAGTCCAAGCTGCCCAACACAGTCCTGGGGAAGATCTGGAAGCTAGCAGACGTGGATAGAGATGGCCTCCTCGACGACGACGAGTTCGCCCTGGCCAACCACCTGATCAAAGTGAAGCTGGAGGGCCACGAGCTGCCGCCCTCGCTCCCTGTACACCTGATTCCCCCGTCCAAACGCGGGTTACCCGTGGAGGACTAGAGGACTAGAGGAGCAGCCTGGAGACCAGCCATGGCAACACTTTGCGTCATGTTCAGGACTCTCCAGACAAAAGTCCAACCACAAGCAGGAACAGCATCGTCCTCCATCAAGCTGCGAGTCTCCAGGCTTCCTGACGCACCATGAGGAGGTATCGCTGTGATCTTTTCCACCAGAGAGAGACTGTCGGGGGGAGGGCCGCGGGAGGACAGGTCCATCGATGTGCATTAGGGAATAATATTTAGGTATCAGTTAGAAATCAATGAGGGGGGAGGGTGGGTACATGATCTTTTCATTTACCGATCAGTTCAGCATAAGATCATGAACTGAACTGATGGGTAGACGGAGTTTGCATGTTGGGGCTGAACATGGATTTATGCATCCTGTGTAAAAGATGTCTTCGAAGCATTCAGTCCATATTCTATGTTGATCCAAAGAAATAGTTTGTTTTCCATTTGGAGAGTGAAAAAGGAAATCAATCAAAACAGCCGTTGTTTTATCTATATTTTTGTATTTCCTGACTGTTAACTTTGACTCTTTCCAAATGCTTCCCTTTTTATTATTATGCCAGATAAATAAAAAGGATTACTGTACCATCTGACTCTTGATGATGTGGATTTTTATTGAATCTCCGATATACAACATAGATTACAGTTCAGCAGAAGAAAGTCTCAGTGAAAGAGACACTAGTTCAAATTGGGGAACATACTGGTTGTGTGGCTTAAATGTGTCAGTGAGGTTGAGGTTAAGGAATGTCACCCAGAGGTCATTAAGATACTCAGCTTTATTTTGAAATGCTCTAATTTTGACAGTTTGAACATGGTATAGTGCCCTCTGTGGGGCAGTCATTAACAGCACTGCCACGGGACATACAAGGACATTTGCTCGTGATACAAGTTGCCTCTGCATATTTTTGAGAGCATATTGAAACCAGTGGCAGACACTTTCGCTGGAGAATTTTCAAAACACATGGAAACATTTTATAGAGCCAGAAATTTAGTCCAGACTCGAGCCGATGAGCACAAATCAAAAACGGGAACACAGGAAGCTCTATCTTTATAAATATATCATATTAAGAGTGAGTAAAGATGAAGCCGGCTGCTTATAGTTTCCCTTTATATTTCCCTTGTTAACCTGCATGCGTGTATAACTTTAGACGATATGATTCTTCTGATGTATGTTTGCATAATTCAAGTAAGAATGTAGGTAAAAGAAACCGAAATGTCAATCCGATGCACCTGGATGGTTGATGGTAGATTTGAAGGAACCGTGTTACTCTAGGGAGCAGCAACCAGGTTATTAATGCAACACCAAAAATGTGTAAATAGACCCCCACAGGATCTCTCACTGCATGTCTGTTTATATTCTTCCACATCTGATGGAAATATGTACATTAAGTTAATGTACAAAATATGTGCATGAAGTACAGCTGACGTCGAAACATCACCTGGCTGTTTTACAGCTTTTGTGACGAGATATTCTCAAACATTCAATGTAATGTTTCATTTTCACGCTGCACACAGTCGTCTCCCTCATCCGCACTGACTCCCTGGACTATCGGTCAGAATCAGAAAAACATGACGTTATCCAGCTATTTTCTTTCGATAAAGTCAAGAGGCGCTCTCTCGTGTCTTGATAAGTTATCACAGGTTTTGTGTTGGGACCGACTCATATTAGGGTCAATCCTAACATAATAAATGTAGGTTACAAAACATGTAAGAGGCTTCGATGAAGACTCATGGATCGTGATAGAGGTGTGATCTGAAGGATGAAATGTATCAAATTACAGTAATGAATATATTATGAAGATAGAATAAAAGATTAAAATCTTTGAATAATGTATTTATACTTTATAACAATCTCAACCCACTACAGTCGGTCTTGATGAGCTTTAGCGCTGACAGCATTATATAATCCACAGCTTGGGGGCTGCTCTTGTTCTGGTATGATAATATATTGACAGAGAGCTGCCTGAATGCCCACCGTGGTGTGAAGTCACTGTGCGTCCTCGTGTGTTTGGATAGCTGTCCACTCCCCCGCTGTATCTCTCCTATACAGTGTTTCCTTTTTCCTGTCCTCCTCTGTTCGGACGTGGCTATCTCCCCCTCCAGCTCCTTTCCCCTCTTCCACATGTTTATCTATTTACTAAGTTTCTTTGTGTTTTTTATTTGTATTCCTGTCACCCCCACAACCTATTTCTCTTACACCCCCCCCCCCCCCCCACACACACACTACCATCTAAGTATTTTAAGTCACATTTGTGACTTCTACCTCTAAAAATAACCCCCTCAGCCCTCTGACACAATGACCCCTGCAGATAGTTGACTTGGCTTATATAACATCGTCATGTGGAGGGAGTGCTGCTTCTCAGAGGCAGGTGAGGAATGAGGCACCTGCATGTGTGTGTACAATACACTGAGTACACGACTGTGAGTGGAGCCTTATGAGACAGTGTCTATTTGTAACGCTATAATTTAACATGAGGGATTAAGCTGTGTGTCCGTGGTTTGACAACATTTGTAACGCAGTCAAGCTCTGTGCAATAAACTACAAACATCGAGTCGAAAGATGTTTTGAAGGGACTATCTTTCGAAAGCGGCATATGCACTTTTAACACAATATATTTTATAAACTAAAGATAAATATCACACAGAGTCAGTCAATTGAAGGCACAAGGATTTATTTGTTTTCAATGCTGACATGTTTTCAACGAGTGCCTCGAGAGTCCGCAGGACAGTTTCACATTTTTAAGGGAAGACAATGATGAAGATGCAATCAACAAAAGGAGAGGAAGAAGGGGAGCTAAGTGCTGAAAAGAAGTTTTGTTACCAGCATTGACCCTGTTTGTGTAGAGCGGAGAAGCTGGTGCTGGTTTTACTCTAAACTGGCTTAACAGAAAAGTTACAGCAGGTTTGTTTGCATTGAAGCTCGACGTTTCTGAGCAAATATTGACATTATTGAACAGTGACCACATAAAGCAGACAAAAAACATCCCAATTTCTTTAAAGCAACAGAGAATGATCACAACGCATCTGCATTGATTGATTGGCACAATCAAACAATCAATTTGTCTACGACAAATCATCGGGGTGAGTTGTCCACTCCAGTATGGGTCAAGTGAGCTGAGGAGCATAAATAAATAGAGATATGCTGTGTTTGAAAGTCCAGAAAGTTTCCTGAGGTAGGCTGAAATGCAGTTTGTGGCTGCTTGGCTCTTTTTTCCCTCCAGTTTGGTTGTTTCTTGTCACCTCTGTTGGTTCAGTTCATTTGATCTGCTTCAGGCTCAGCAGGGCGGCCTGGCAGCGGGTGGAGGTGCCCCGAACACCTCCTGCGAGGCGTAGGTGATGTAGAGGAAGCCGTCTGTGTCGCTGTGGTGGGAATACACCTCCCCCATGCTGGAAGACATGCAGGACATGCTCTTCTCTGCCACCAGGAGGAACAGAGCCTGGGTGGACTCCAATGAAAACTTATTCCTGAAAGAATTAGAGAGTGCGTTGGAGGTGACGAAGGATGGAAATCCACTTATTTTTAGGACAAAGAAGGAGAGAGCACGAAGGAGGCATGCAGAGAACAACAGCACATCTGACAGCTCGGGGGAGAAAAGTGGAGAGAAGGTAGAATTGAGAAGAAAAAAGCTAGAAAACTCCAAAAACAAGTTGGTTGAGAAGTGAGTAGTCGTTGGTTCCACGAGACACAGAGTGTCACGAGTCATTTACCTGAGCAGACAGAGGAACTGACCCAAGGTGAGCTCGAAGGGAACCAGGAACTTAGTTTTGTCCAACAGGGGCAGAGTCTTTTCACGGATGTAACGTTCAACTATCACCTGAACACAACACATACCTGGTCAGCTGGTGGTCACAGCACATGCACATTTAAAGTGTGAAACTGATGATTAAATGCATTGTGTTTGTACGGAACACCAACTTACAGGCAGCTTGTTGGGGAATTTAGTGCGAATGGTGCAGACTTCATCTTTTCTTGTTTCTAAGAAGAAATAATTTGGAGTGTTTAATGCAGCATCAAACAGGGTGAGTTCAATGTGCAGACGCAAGACAAGCATGTGACTCACCAAGGCATTTCCTCTGCTTGAAAGGCATCATCTCCATGGATTTCTCAAAAGGAGCCATGTTTGTTTGTTGCTTAGGGTGGTTTGCGAAGACCAGCGGCGGCGGTCTTGCCCGGGCTGACGATGAAGTCCCCTCGGGTGGAAGTCAGCAAACCCCACTGTGCTGCTCAGACCACTGGTGTTTTATAGAAGCAGGGAGGGGTCGAAATGTGACACACGCCATCAAAGACACACTCCTCGTCCTGGTGGGCAGCGTGTGTGGCTGCAGATTCACATGTACTGGTTATCTCACTGGGCATTCTCACAGCTACTGGTGATATTGGATGCTGCTGCTGTCCAGGACACATTCACACAGAGGGGTACAAACATGAAGACAGGAGCGTAATGAGAGCAGCACAACATGTGAGGAGCATAAACACCACATGACATTAATGATTCAGACGCACCCCAGAGGGAACTGGTACCACTTTTATATCATGAGATTTCTCTGACCTTTGACCTCACTGTCTGACAGCCATACCTGCCACATTAGTTCTGATCAGAATGATCAGAATCAGTCGTAACACTGACTGGCGTGTTGATGTGCGGTGTCAATGCTGGTGGAGAATCTCCAAACTGTAATACGATGTAAATATCTTC
This sequence comes from Pseudoliparis swirei, assembly GCF_029220125.1. NCBI lineage: Eukaryota > Metazoa > Chordata > Actinopteri > Perciformes > Liparidae > Pseudoliparis > Pseudoliparis swirei. Next base: position 17,375,846 of record NC_079406.1, on the reverse strand, counting down.
TGTTTCTTGTTTTTCTGATATACGATGAGTCATGTATTGACCCATTGTGCAATTTACTATTCTCTATTTCTTACCAACCAGAATTTTAAGTCTGGTCAGTGTGCAGTGCTAGAAAGTAACTAACCAAATATATACTTACTATGTTATAGTAACTGTCTTGCACAAATATTGTACTTTTCACTCAACTACAGTATGTTGGTGACATTAGTTACTTTGCAGGTGCAGATTAATAATATGAAATATAACCAACAAATACATTCTGATGTACTATTAGAAATAATATAACACTTTTTTGATTACTTAGTGAAATTAACAAGCAGCCCAGCATTCAGGGTTAATGCATCCATCATTTAAAATTCAATAACGTGATATAAATTATTTGTAACGGGGTCATTCTGCATGATGAGTACTTTCAGTTTTATACTTTGATTGATATTTGGTATTTTGATGCTAATACTTTTCTGCTTTTAATTCAATTCAATTCAATTCAGTTTATTTGTATAGCCCAATTTCACAAATTACAAATTTGTCTCAGAGTGCTTTACAATCTGTACACATAGACATCCCTACCCCAAAACCTCACATGATCACTTTACCTTGTCACTGAGTATTTATATCATGTATTTACTTAAGTACAAGATAGGAGTGCATCTTCCCCCTCTGGAGGGCCCTATGTGCTGACATGTGATGTGGTAAAAGGTTTCAGAACAGCTGCTAAATGGACTTTGAGTTAAGATGTCAACTGATTTAGTTTAAAGGGATTAAACGAGACAATGCACATCTATGAGGGGAGTTTCTGCTTTGTGCTAAGGATATCATTGGGTAAGTAAATGTACATGTAGTTTAATTCAGATATGTAAAACATATGAAACATAACTGAGCACGGATGCTCTGTTGTAGATGAAGACCCCCCTCTGCTGGGTGGAAGGCGGCACTAGAGCAAAGTGCACGCCACCGATCAAACTCACATTATAGATACATGATTGCTTTATTATTATTATTGACTCTATGCTTTTGGAGGTTTCTAAACGTGGTTGACTTTGAAATTTGGATATTCATCAATGGAAAGAATATTAATACAATTGCCATCAAGTTTGTGTTCACCAAAATAGCAGAAATGAACCAAATAGTAGACAAAATAATAGTTTCCATTACTTTTGAGTCGTCTTACAGAGGGCTGTTATGCAATTAGTTTGTGGTAATTTGATTTCCAAAAGTTTTTTTATCTAGGATTGTACACCATTTGAACACAAAATAAACTTAAATAATCATGTTCTAAAATGACATTTTGACACCGGTACATAGTGAAAAACAGGGCCACATGATAATGTTATATATATATATATATATATATATTAGGGCTGTCAGCGTTAACACCTTAATCTATGCGATTAATTTGGCCGCGATTAACGCACTAAAATATTTTAACGCAATTAACGCAACTTTGTTTACTTCCGGTGTCGTTGAAGTTGTTGCACTCCTCTGAGTGTCAAGCCGCGGCAGTCCGCCTCCTTCCTCCCGTCTGCTCCTCGATATTCACAGAGAAGCAGAGGGCGACGTGTCGGTGACGCGGGGCGGAAGGTGCAGGTGACTTTTTTGTTGTTGCTCCGCCCCGATGCGCGCGCACACGCCGGCATGGAGCTCTGCGGCGCGCGAGACGGAGAGCCGAGAAGAGTGAACGACACGTCGAGACAGAATGACATGCTGCTGTAGAGACGACCAATATCAGACGTTTAGTTTAATAAAAGAACAAAGACGTCTTTAAGGAAAGAACCTTACGTACATTACTTCTGCTGTATCTAGCGCGATAGAGAAAAGTACAGGGAGGCGGGGCCTCACCCTGATAGAATGGTGGGGGAAACACTGGGATGTGTCACATGCAAAAGCCTTTAAAAGGTGAATTTACATGTTTTTGTAAAATCGAGAAAATGAGCCCAGACTCCAGAGGGTTAACATTACATATTTGTCAGTTTATCAAGGCCACTGGTTCTGCTGTTGTTCAATGTTAAAGATGACAGGACCAATGGGGTCTCTAATACACATTTCTTTACTAATCTGATGTTTCACTGAAGAAACAATTTATCATCCACGATATTAAATACCTCGCTGGCACTTTATATGTAGGAGCCTCTTTGAAAACACAGCTATGTGTGAAGTTTTGTCTTTAAAAAATAATACAATTAAACAAGTGTCTAAAATACACGCCGTCTGAAGGGATTAGTCGTTCATTTAGAAGATTTAGAAGAAAAATAACTTGTAATCGCGATTAATGAATTTCAAAATGTGCGATTAATTAGTTAATTTTTTGTAATCGATTGACAGCCCTAATATATTTATAATTATATAGATATAAGCACACATTCTATATAAATATATAATCTGGGCTGCACATATGCCTTTTTCCAAGGGACACTTTAACTTGAACTAATCAGGCAATAAATAAAATGTACAGTGGTTATTATTAACACGAATGTTATATTCAAGGGTCCCAGTGAACATGGAGCATACCGTGACCCTGAAACTGAAGCCGTTGCTCATTTAATTAGTTGCACCTGTGTCTGACAACATGTCTTTAAAAAAGGTGCATTCCCTGACCTGTTGTTTGCTCCAGCCTTGAGACCCTCGAGGAATGTTTACACCAAAACTGTATTGTGTACAAAATGAGAGCCCGATGAGGTCACTCTGTTAACTCACTGCGGGAACACGAGAGGAATGCGAGTTCACTGCACAGTGAACTATGAGGCGGACAGCGTGGGGATTTTCTTTCTATGCGTCCATTCGAAAAACTTCCCTGACCAATCCGTGTGCAGCTCTGGTGCTGGGGCTCCTCCCCCTACACCCCCTATCCCCTACACCCCCCATCCCTGCTGCCCGCTGCCCGCTCCCCACATGTAACGTTATCAGCCTCCTTCAGTCTGTTGCATTGTTTCCGTGGGGACGCCGCGTACTGGAGCACAGCGCCATGGTAACTCCACCGGACCGGGAGGCTGATAAGTGACATTGAGGAAGGATTGTCAACAGGAAATGAAGACATGGCTCGTTGATGTTCCGCCAGTGCGCCGCTGGATTCATTACTACGAGTCGCGGGCTGCCTGAAGCTGCATGGCGCGTTCGTGATGGTGATTACATTTTGCGTATCGCGTTAGTTCAAACGGCTACTATGTTGCTAACGCCCGTCCGGACCTGTGTTGCTCAACCTGGAGCGGCACCATAGTCCTCTCGTTCCTCTCGTCAATTTGCACGGCATCTGAGCGGCGGTCAGCGGTGCGCTCCGGTTCCGCCTGCCCGGGGCACCCCGACGAGGATGGCCGGCAGCCGCGGCTGCGGGAGCTCGCTGTGGTCGGGCTCCGAGCGCCTCCGCATCGGAGAGCGCCTCAAAGCGACGCTCGCTGGGGTGCTGGAGCTGGAGCTGCTCCGGTGCAAACATCTAGAGATGGTCGACACTGCTCTGGAGGACCGAGCCACCTCCACCGCCGAAGAGCCACGACCGGAGGAGGCGAGCGGAACCCCGGAGAGCGCCGACTCGGAAGCCGAGCGTGGCTCTGCGACATCCCGCAGGCAACAGGTCAGTCAGTGCGTCTGTCGCGGAGCTCTACATGACGAGATTATAAAATATGGATGCGGGGATGATGGTTATCTGCCAACAAGCCGGTCCCCCTGCGGCTAGCCCGGCGGCGCATGGCTGCGTCGACGGCTGAACACCCAACCGACCGAGATGGTGCCAGGGGCCATCCGTGCATGCAGCCTGATCATTTGACACAGTAGCAGTGTGTGGCCGTCACATGGAGCAAATGTCATTCAGGTCAGAGTCCCAGGACCAGCTCACTCTTGCTGGCTCTGTGCCCGAGCTGCCTCAAGGTTACGAGGAGGATGTGGTGGGATACAGGCGCTAAAACCAGGTTCAGGTATTAACACACACGCCAGCCACCAGACACTGCTGCAGGGTTTTTTGCTCTGGCTGGTAAGATCATCAGCTGTTTAAGGTCACTTTGGCCTCCAATTTGCATTTAAATCACTATATGATGGTAGATTCCATCACTGGCTGTCATGTCCTGCAGAAAGTGCAGTTTTAATCCTGAAACCTTCAGCGCTCCAGTGGAGCCTTCAATCCTAAAGGTTGTGTGATCTTCAAACACACCCACAGATAAAGTAACCCATTTCCAGACATTTCCCTGAAATGCATACTCAGGCCTTTTTGTGGTAGGAATGTGGGTTGACATGTAATACAGGAGGACAGGAGGTGAGCAGGTCCCATGCTGAAGGCCTGGATGGCTGTTCATGGTCTGGTCTATTATTTGTGAACATTAACTATATTTGAACCTGTAAACTGATGGAAAATTAGTTGGAAAGAAGAGAATACATGTGACTGAGTGTACCCAAAACGTTTTTCTGGTTAGAAACAGGAGTTGTTATAATGTAATTGTGATGGGCATTGGCTAGAATATATTCATCCTAGAGCTCAACAATTAGTTGATTAGTCAAATACAGGACTGACAGCAACTATTTTGGAAAGGAATTAATCTTTAAAATAATTGTTCATGCAAAATTGACAGAAGCACCGTAGTAACTTCTTCCATATAGATGTGCAGCCTTTTTGTCTCTTTTCGTGGTAAACTGAATATGTTGTACTTTGGGACTGTTGGTTGGACCAGACGAGTATTTTGATGTCGTCACGTTGGGCATTGGGAAACCTGTGATGGAGTCCACTCATCTTTTAACCAAAAGGGAGCAAGAATAACTGCACCCCACCACGACATTGACAACCTTTTAATGATCCTTTTTCCATGCATTAAATTGATCTTTATAATGTCATCAAAAAACTATGGCCTTACCTTTTATATATGCCTAATTCACTGCATTGTACAGAGATTAGATTCATGTCATGGATTATCTCCGGATTATTTCCAAACCAGTGACATGACACGATGGTCTGCGTTGTGTCCAGAGTCTGCTGGTGCTGCGTCAAAACCATTGTATTGTTATTCTGAGAAAGTATAACTGACACTTCACGTACTTCACTTTGCACACAGTGTTGTTACATCGTGAATATATGTGCCTGATATTAATGAGCCGTATTAGTCCGCAGCCTGCAGCACATTAATGCATGTTCTGTCTAAAACAGGCCACAGCTGCAGAACGGTGTATTTATTCGACAACATTATCTTGAAGCATAGCACCGACAGGCTACACAGAAGGGAGGAAGACCATAATAATCTGCTTTTATTAGTGCAAGCGACAGAAGTGGCATAGCCATCGGAGGTTATCGGCATGGAAGTGTGGCTCATAATGTTCCGCCTTCCTCGCCGCCCACCTCCCAACATCTTCTCTGGAGTTGCCCCTGGGGTGCGGAGAGGCCGAGCAGCATCGCTCATTCTCACCTCTGAAGGGAGCTGCCGGTGGAGCAGAGCGGGCTGGCCCTCTGCCCGGGTCGACCTCCGCCAACACAAACACAGCGTTTGCATAAATAGAAACAAATAGTTGTTTCAAAAGTGAGCACATCTAAATCAAACAGCAGCCGGAGAGAGAACACGGACGAGGGAGGAGATGTTTGGGCTTTCATCCCTAAACACATCTTAATTTGGACCTGAAATTCATTACTTACTAAAAATATAACTATTTTGTTAACAGAGGATTGTATGACTCACAACAGAATGCACTTTACTTAACGCTTAGTTTTTTTATTTGTTTGTGTATTAAACTCTTGAAATGTGATCTGCTGTTTCTCTCAATAGTAGAGCGGCTAGCAGTCGGTTTACGGCTGATTAGTGTCATCGTGATAGAAAGAAAAAGCCATTTAAAATGACATCTTTTCAACCATGCTCACAGGTTTCTGAAGGAAGCAATAACACTCCCCAAGAAATACATCAACATTGTTTGTGGAAACACATTTATTAATTTTCATTGATAGTACAGTTTTGGTTGTAATTTGTTTCTTCATGAATAGACCCGTCTTTTATTTCCAATTAAGTCTTTAACATGTATTTTATAAATTAGAAGATAACTTGTTTGTAACATTTTAATCTTTTCACACTTTTAAGCAACTCGCCTTCAGAATGAGTGTCAAGGACGAGATGTTCAAACACCGATTGTTGCCGTTTAATGTTCAGCATTCAGAATCAAAATTCTTCTCGCTAAAGAAAGCACATAGAGGACAGTAGTGTGTGGAAACGGGGATTATGCTGGAAAGCTTCTCTTACTTCACATTTACATAAAAATTAGTCGATTAATCGTGAGACAGAAAATGGATCCGAAATCCATCGGTTTCAGTTTACAAAATGTGAGAATTGGTTCCTTTTTCTTGTCTTAGCAGTATATCACATTGAATAATTGTGGGGGTATGAGCTGTTGGCTGATCAAAATAAAGCATTTGATGACATTTTTACATTTATCTGCTGTTTTATAGACAAACTGACTGACTATCGTTTATAACGATAATAGTTAGTTGCAGCCATAATACACAGTGTGTGTACACGTCTCTACACCATCTGCAGTGCTGTATGCACTCTTACTGAGGGCAGCCTGTCTTGAAATTAGGTTTTGTATTGGAAAGCATCATCTTACATGGAGAGCCATTACCCTGACTTGTGGAGTGAGACAGCTTTTGTTTCTTGGTTCTTGCCTCGGGATCTTTCTGAGCTCCCCTAAAAAAAACCTCTGTAACCCTCATGCTTCTATGTGCAGTGAAAGGTTCACCTGAACGGTTCAGAAAAGCTGCAGCACGTATCACTCTGCTCGGCTGCTGGAGATGAATGTGCACAGCGTGGGCTATCTTTAAATTTCAATCCCACATTAATAATGCATGAAACGATAAACACTGCGCCGCGTAGAACAAGTACGTACTCCTCACCAAACACCCGCTCCTGTTTGACCAAATTATGGCAACCGCTGCCATTTGTCTCGCTGCCATGACGTAATGCACTTATTAAGAGGAGGTGTGGTGCTTGTGCAGCTGCCATTACTGTAGCATTATTGTCCAATCGACCAATACACTTCCTTCATATTGTTCCAGTGGGGCTGAGCTGCTCCCTCACATGGAGGAGATCATGTTACAGAGCTCTGAGCAGACCCCCACACACTTGCCTCTTATGATTTGATCATGCACTGGTGTCTGTGTCACATTATATCCTGTAATGTGCAATGCATTATATTGTTGGGGGATAATAATGAGGAGATGACTGACATATCTATATATACACACACACATTTATACACACACACACACACACATCCAACGGAAGAGAAGGGAAAACTTTAGCCGAGGCTCTTACAAGTGCTGATAAACATGTTAATAGTGAGTGGGACTTTGGAGCAGAACATTTCACAGTCAGGAGGACTGGATTGTGTGTGTGCTCAGGCTGAGGATGAGTTAAATATTTCGCCGGGCCTGATGAGCTTCTGTGTGGGAGGAGAAGTGAGCAAGAGTTAGAGAGCGAGCGGCTGTAGCTATGGTGAGCATGGGGCGGCTGGCTCCTAGGATATTACAGAAGTGGGAGGGGGTGTATTTGTCATGGGGAGTGTGGGGGAGGTGGGGGTCTTTCAAGATGCCCCTCTCTCTCACCCTGCAACCGCTCGCCCCCTCCCCCCCTCCCCCTCTCTTCACCGCCCTCACTCACTCAGTGACTCACTCTTATTTCTCTGTTTTTAGTCCCTCTCACGCCTTTTCTTTTTTTTGGTCACCCACTCAGCCTTGACTCACTTCAGATTCACTGGGAAATTAAAAAATAACGAGGGAAGGAGTGAGTAAAAGCTACTAATTTCACACGCAAAGGGGAGATAAATCGTAGTGACGGGTCAAAGTCTCAACTCTTTCTCCCACTTCTTTTCCTTCCTCCCCTCTTCATTCCATTCCATCCCCCCTTTACCCTTCTGCCGCTCCGGCTGCTCTTTGTTACGTCATCTGTCTTCTCCCATTATCTTCTACCCACCCCCCCACCTCTCTTTCTCTCCTGTCAACCCCAGCAGTGAGTCACTACCTGTATTGTTTCCTCGGTAAGAGGAGGACTGATCAGTGCCACTCAGTGTTTCTGTTGTCTGGGCTCGATCAGTGTAATGCAGGGGCTCCTCTTGGCTGCTGTCCTGGGGATTTGGAGGAGGGGAGTTTCTCCACCAAGGGCGTACTAATCTAGGAAATGGAGGCACTTTGCTTGACTTAACAGGGCGATAGTTGTGAGTGTGTGTTTGTGTCTGTGTGTGTGTGTGTGAGTCACTATTCCTGGCTGTTCCAGTAAGCGGTGCACGTCACCGGAGGGCGTCTGGTAAATTATATCATGGATGTTCCTCCCTACATGTGTGTTGAAAGCGGTGATCTTACGATCAGTGGTGGAAAGTGTCGTGCGGAGTACATGAATTTAAGTACGATGATACTTTCTAGATCTCCTTCAATACATTCAGTGGGGAAAAGTACAATAATTTTATTTGACAATTATAATTATCAGTTACAATTCAGATTTAAGATTGTACATTAAAAACAACACATGCAAAATTGATAAAATTCGATATCTTGGTAAAATGGCTGTTAGGGCATGGGCCAACCCTTAATTTGTAAGTGAAAATAATGCTTCTTTAATATTGTTTGTGGAAATAAACACATTTATTTTACATGTTTCAATATCATAAATAATTCAGTTTGGGACCTGCAATCTGCTTTTCATAAATAGAACCAGCTTTGACTTCCAAATGAAGTATTCTTCATGTGTTGTATAAACCAGAAGAGAACGTGTTCGTAACATTTGAACTCTTCTTGCCTTAAGAATGCGTTTCAAGGCCAACTTGTTGAAATAGTGATTGTTGAAGCGGTTTATGATTGATGCAGCAAACATCAAGGCTATCTTGATTTTAAAGATCCGATTTATACGAGGTGGGGGGTACCTGTGTATGAGGGGCCACTCTTAGTATAGTAGCTGTCTCTCATGCATGTACATCTAGAGAGTTGCACCCACTATAATTTAAAATATATCTCAGAGGTCAAATTCTACTTGAGCAAACACGCCGTGTACTGTGTATCATAACGAGTTATTCCTGTTTTTACACCCACATGATCCCATTCACATTAAATATCTTTTGCCACAGATGGTATGATATGGCTTAGCTGTTGTAATTCTTCTGAATGACTGAGATGGAACATTTAATATTTGACTAAAATGAACTACAAATGTTGTTACCTGGTTGAGAGAGAGAGCTGTATGTAATAAAACGATTTTTGTATGTGTATATTATCACAGTCACATTATTTAAATTGTTTGTCAAATACATTGCAATATTCGAGTCAATGTTGCTTCGTTCTTACTTGTCACATGTTTTGTGTTTCTAAGGCTCCGTCTTCCTCGGATAAGGTGACATTGCCCTGTCAGAGCAACCCAGAGGACTGTGGCAGTAATTCAGGGGACGGGACAGTCCACTCCTCATCTTGCAGGGGGAGTGTTTCACGCTGGTCAACTCTGTCCTGGGACGCGTCCTCTGAGCTGCTCTCGCCCCCAGACGCCAGTGGTACGGTCCATCTGGACAGCGACTCCAGACCTAGTTCAGGTAAACGGACACACTTGTTTTCAGTGTTTGGTTCACAGCTCTGAAAGCAGTGTGCAGCGCAGTCTGTCACATTCTGACATCACTTCAGCTCCCCTTGTGTAAGCGAAGTCTTATTACACATTAACCGTGCTCTTTTTACTCGTGTTTACTTGCAGTCAGGGATTTGGCACCAACTCGTTTGTTTCTCCCTCACTGTCAGCTTTTCTTGCCTAACTCTCATTGTAACCGTGTTCTCTACACCCAACTCAGTCCTCTCCCTGCTATGCAAACATGCACGCCTTCTTTTTACGATTCTTTACTCTCTTGCAAAAGGTGACCTGAAACCTAAAAGGCATTAGTTCAGAATTTTAGGGTTGAAGTTGGTTTCATAGCCTTATCTTTTCATTCTTCCAAATGTTAAATTAAAATGAGTTTTGTTGTGATATTTCTGCAGCTATTGTAAGTCTTCACAGTGCTTGTGTTTTCATACTGCAGCACCTTCACAGAGGATCCAGTATTGTGACGACTTTCGACTAGAATTTATGTGAAGGATGTTTGAGTTTCTGTAGGCGATGTCTTTGTTTAGCTAGTTTTCAATCCAATTACAACCTGGTTCTCTTTACAGTATATACATCAACATTACAAAACATAACTTCCCTTCTCAAGAGAGACTTAATAAACAAAGAGTATATGAAACATCCAACAACATGCTGTAATTAACTGTTAAATTAAATATAACAAGTAATGAAGTAATAAATAAGTCAGTAACGGCACAAAGTCAAAAGTACAATCGCTAATTCAGAGAACTATTAATCAAATGAAATAACGATCTAATCCATTGTTGTATATTGTGACTTAGATATCAACAGAAGAAACACACATACTGAATGTTTCCTCTTTCAGGTTTCTATTCAGTGAGCGGGAGCTCCCTCTCGGACTCTTGCTACTCGGTGTCCAGTGAGGCTGCTCAGGGGGGATCGGTGCCACCAGCTAGACCCCTGAAGCTGTGGGAGCAGGTTCCTCTGTCCGCTGACAACACTGACGTCCTGTGGTCAGAGAGTAGCGCGCCTCAACAGCAGCCTGCGTCGCAGAGCAGCCTGGAAGACACAGAACCAGCAGAAGTGACGCCAGCTTCAGGTGAGCTGGTGCACCAAATAGATCCTTGTCATGTACATCCATTCATATTCAGAATTCGAATTTGCAGCGGTCAGTTGAAGCAGTTTTTAAAATGTCAACTGAAGACCATTCAAGGAAGTGCTCTGGCTATAAACATCGGTAGAGCTCTCATGCCTGGAAATAGATGAATATATAAACATTTAAGGAACGATGATCTTGAATAACATGAATGTTTTGTCTGAAATTGTCTTCTCTCGTCTCTTACAGTCCAAAGTGACATTGAAGCGACGGGTCTGAGCTTTCTGTCTGACCTCGGCTCAGGACTTGGTGACTCCCTGATGTCTTCCCTCCTCCCTCTACTTGATTCCACCTCTGCTTCCTCCTCCTCTTCTCTCCATCCAAGCCCCCAGATGGACCCTCGGTTCTGCACAGACTTGGTGTCCCGTCGGACCAAAGAAGTTTATCCCTACCCCAGCCCGCTGCATGCCATTGCCCTCCAGAGCCCCCTCTTCACCTCCCAGAGTCGGGAGCAATCAGCCTCTCCGAACCCTGAAGGACCCCAAATATATGAGTCCAACAGTGATCCAGCTCTGCTACTCCAGCCTCAACAGCCCCCTACCCTGGCTTCTTTCACCCAGCTGGAGCAGTACATCTCTCGACTGGCACGCCAGTACCAAAGTCGGGTAACCTCCTCCACCTCTGATCTCACTTCAACTGCCACCCCAGGTAGAGTGAGGCAGAGAGGCTTTTGTACCCCTGGCAAACGTCACGGCTCTACACAGTCCCTTTTTGCCTTCGAGAGCCGCAGTACACCCTCCACCCTGCTAGGGGGCAGCATCACTCCCTGTAAGTCACTACTGGGTAACTCCGCCAGAATTAGCCTGAACACCCCTGGAAAAAAAGCAACTAGGAATTCAATCAACCTGGGTAACCTTCCTTCAGCAACTGGGGAGGACGTGAACATAAGTCTGCACCAGAACTTCAACATGAACCGGACTCCTGGTTTAAATTCTATCCGGGGACGGGTGGACAATCCCAAAAATGGCAGCTGTGGAGCTTTGAAGAGCGACTTTGCCTCAGCTTCTACAGCCTCTGCTACATCACTCTCCTCCGCTACACCGACCCCAGCACTTCGGACTCGCCCTCGCATTTCAACATGTCCAAGCAGCCTGAGCCATCGCAGTTCCCTGGAGGTCACTTCCGGGTCTGTACCCAGTTCTGGATTTGGATCATCTACCTTCTGTCGCTCACTAGACTGGAGCAGCGGTGCTCCACCTGACCCTGGACCATCAGTGTTTGGTACAAATTCTGGATTGGCTCCAAGGTCTCAGCGCAGTAGCTTCATCCAAGAGTCTAGCTCGAGTCCCAAGATAAGCGAAGACTCCCCCATGGTGGAAGAGATCTCCCGCCTCTCAGGCCTCTCCAGGTCTGTCGTGGTTGGTCTGATGGAACAAGGCGTGGAGCTGGATATCGACTGCTTCCAAACAGATAATGCAGGCGAGGTGAGGGGTCACAGCAAAACTCACTTGACAGCCCACTCAGATCAGTCGCATGACTTTACTAGACTGACCGACCTGAATCCCCAGAGACCGATACAGCTGTCTCTCAGTGTCACCCATTCTCCACAATCTCAGTCCAGCCTCACCCCTCCTCTATCACACTCTTGCAGCCCCATACACCCATATCAGTCAATCCATATGTCCTCTCCCCACTACTCCTCACACTGCCACTACCAGCAGATCCCTTCACCGTCTGACCTTCCCTCCTCTACAGCCTCCTCCCCTGCCTCCCGCCCCACCACCAGGGGCCGATCCCCTCCCCGGCCTCTCCAGCCCTCCCCTCTGGGTGCCACCCCGCTCTCCGTTTTCCGCCGGGATACGCCCTTCCAGTGCTCGCTGCCTCGCACCAACACAAGGAGCTCTCCTTTGGAGCCAAGTGGTGTCCATCCAAGGGGTGGATCACTTCGGCAGAGTGGGGGAGTAAGTGGGGGAAGTGGCGGGTGGAAGAGGGCGGAGGGAGAGGGGCTTTATAGAGGAAAGCATTCCTCCCACAAGTTAATCCGGGCATCCGCAGTAAGCAGCTACGCCAAGCGAGAGGACTATAGCTCCGATTGGGCTGAGGAGCAGGAGATGGAGCGATCAGCAACCCAGACACCCAGGAAGACCTCCAACAAACTCTGGAGGGGCTTTGAGGGACTCCTCTGGGGCAAAGAGTCTCTCAGCGAAAGAGAGGAGATGGACAGAGCTGAGTATGGCTACGGTTGGAGGAGAAGCAGCATTGGGAGCTGGAGGAGGGAGCATCGGAGGGGTAAGGCTTCGTCGAGCAGCAATGACAAGAGGCCAAAAGTGGAGAACTCTCCCATCTTCTCAAAGAAGAGGGGAAAGGAAGATGGGGAGAGACGTAGCACCAGCCTCAGGCTTTCCAGGAGGGCATTGTTCAGGAGTGAGTCCCAAGGCTTGCTGGTGTCACGTAACCATGGCGAGGAGCCCCCAAAGCGGGCACATTGGGTCTCCTCATTAGATGTCGGGCAAGGTGGTATGGGCTTCGGCAAGCACGAAGGCGTCAGACGGCTGAGAGCAGAGGAAGACAAACGCCTGTCCTCCACAGCAAGCCTCTTTAACCTCTCTCGCTCGCAGAGCCTCGAAGGCAGCTGCCATTCCCTCTCCCCTCTCTCGTCCCCTTCCTCCTCTCCATCCCCTCCTCCTCAAATGCCCCTGCAGCGCTCTCGGTCACTGAGGGACTTGGGGAGGAGAGTGTTTGGCTCCATGAGGTCCCTGAGTCTCAAACGGAAGCCATCCAAGAAGTGACACTTGTATAATAACCGTCAGAGTAAATGCTTCTTCTATGCGTCAAGTTCAAAACACCCGCAATGGTCAGTATTATATTTCATGTAACAGGAAGTTCCATCATTTTAAAACTTCAAAGACTTGTGATTGATGAGACAGATAAACTGGTTTTATGATACTGGCTATAAGATACTCGTCTTTTCATCCACTGCCAGTATAATGGAAGTTCCTCTCAGGCATAAAGTCTGTAAAACCTGCTATTACTTCTTCTCTTGGCTCACATCATTCATCTTAGTCATGTTTTTGTACATTTTTAAAAGACACTTTTTTATGGCCTCCCAAAAAACATGTAAATTATTATCCAGCAACATAATCAGTGCTTTGCAGTCAATTAAATTCATTATCGCCTAAAGTCTTTGGTGTGAATGTTGTTTCAAAGGATTTTACATCTAAAGCCCAATTTGAAGATAGAGTATAAACTCATAAGCAGAACCCTCCTGTAAGCATGAGTATGAGTGTGTATCTGTATACTACTGCATGCTGCTCTGTGACTAGTTCAGTGATAATAGCTATTGTGAGAATGTGATATTCCTTTTTTTTTTTAAGGGCAGCAGTGCCTCTGAAGTACAATCATATTGGCCAGATGACCAAAACCTTGAAAACTTGATATTGTGCTCAGGATTTATAAATATTGAATGATTTAAAGATATTGATGAATTATTTGAGACAAAATGTGGCTTTTCATGGCTTACGAATAATAAAAGAACCATAAATAAACTTGTACTGTGCCTGAAATACATTATTTATCTCTTATAATCAAATAAGTTTGTTAAATAGACATCAGAGACTGGATGTTATTTATAAAAAAAGAAATATTTTACTTAAACTCACAAAATTGCATTCACAGTATTGATCACACAGCTGCAATCATGAAGGCATAATCAGAACTTTAAGTGCATTACGAGTGTCACTTTAGTTTTCAGAGGCATTTCTGTGAAATATCCAAACTAAATACAGCTTTGCATCCGTGTTGCTAGGAAACCAACATCCCCATCCTCTCCTTTCTATTTTCAGCAGCGACATGCTTCGTTTCATTTTGACTGCCTCCCAGTATTCTGTGTAATTTTCAATTCTTACTTTCCTACACTCTCCTCATCAACACTGAAAAGGTAACATGAGTCAAGATGTGTGAACATTTTGAAGTTGGTTTGTCATCAGTTGAGGCTGAACAGAGTCTCAGTTTGAGGCTTCGTTTGGTGTGTTGAGCTGGCCTGCTAAAACTTCTCCACTGGCTCTGTGGGTTTGGTTCATCCCTTCTTCAGCGCTGCTCTTCACACTGGAGGGAAACATGCCTCGGTACATGGCCCTCTCTTTTTGTAAATCCCGGCTCAGTTTCTCCTCCGCTCTCTGCAGGTTTTTTCTCACATTGGCATCTGAGACAGAAAAAATAAGATGTTTTATTTTGTAAATACATACTTTCTTTATTCCAAGAGCTGAGGACTAGTAAATAATATGCAGGGTTATGATAGACATTTAATGGATAGTTGTGATTTACCCAGCAAGTCTGTGAAAGAACCCAATGTCCTTTGAGCGAAACAAAAAATAAATATTCAGAGCATCATATTCAATTTGACCTTCAATAAAGGACGAATTATACGTATCTTGTGACAAGCTATAACACGTGGGAGAGCTGTTTCCCCAGTTTTTATGCCGAGTTAGGCTAACTTGCTTTAGTTTTATATTTAACGTTCAGACAGGAGACTATTATTGATCTTCTCGACCAACTCTTGGCAAAGAGGTGAATACATGTTATTAAAAGGTGATAAATACATCTTGACAAATACTTTTTTTTCAAGGGTATTTAACTCTTGGGTGTTTCTCAAATATGAAATGATCAGGATAATTATTAACAGTATCTATACACTGTACTAAGAAAAGTCTCACAAATGAGAACCAATAAGGGCTAAATACACATTTGAGATAAATATCCATCTTAAATGATTTGTGAAAACATAACATGCAAGGATGGCGTAGGTGGGCTGTGAATGACCATGGTGTGCTGGCTCTTCTTACCATTAGGCTGCTCTCTGCTGGCCTGGGTGAGGTACTGTTTGGCAGTCAGTGCATCGCCCATCTCCAGAGTGGCTACTCCTGCTCTGTACAGTGCTTTGACGTCACCCGGTCGCCACTGCAGCACCCGCAGGCTGTAGTCCCGCACACGAGAATAGTCGACGCTCTGCTTCTGCAACAAACAGACTGAAAGAGATACATATATATATATATATACACTACCGTTCAAAAGTTTGGGGTCACTTAGAAATGTCTTTATTTTTCAAAGAAAAGCAGTTTTTTCAATAAAGATAATCAAAAATACACACTATACATTGTTAATGTGGTAAATGACTATTCTAGGTGGAAACGTCTGGTTTCTAATGAAATATCTCCATAGGTGTATAGAGGCCCATTTCCATCAACTATCACTCCAGTGTTCTAATGGTACATTGTGTTTGCTAATCGCCTTAGAAGACTAATATCTGATTAGAAAACCCTTGTGCAATTATGTTAGCACAGCTGAAAACAGTTATGCTGGTGATATAAGCTATACAACTGGCCTTCCTTTGAGCTTGAAGAACAAAATTAATACTTCAAATATTAATCATTATTTCTAACCTTGTCAATGTCTTGACTATATTTTCTATTCAATTCATTTGATAAATAAAAGTGAGTTTTCATGGAAGACACGAAATTGTCTGGATGACCCCAAACTTTTGAACGGTAGTGTATATATATATATATATATATATATATATATATAATACTATACATACGGTACCCGGCTGGCAATTTCCCTCGTCTTGCAAACAATGAAAAAGCTCCATGATAAAATGAAGTCGCCACTGAATTGCACAGGGATTTGTTGGTTGGGCACTTTCACATTGAAATGATCATTAGGACTCGATATAAACTGGCAACTACATGAAACTACTTAGCCGATACTCATAACATTTCCTTGAAGGGATATAACTTGAATAGATTTGAACAGATTTGTTTAAGCCACATATAGTACTTTTTAACACTGGCATGTGATTATATCTACCAGCTAAGTTGTTGTAGCAGTCCACTTGTGTGCTTCTCAGTGAAGCCTCCTGTTCAGGTGTGAGAGCAGGTATCTCCGGTCCAAAGCCTTTCACCGACGCCATCACATCAGAGTCGAGGCCTCTGAGAACCAGCAGAGCTCGGTGATAACGCCCAATGGCCGAGCGAATGTTCTTCTCCTTGTAGAAAACATTCCCTTCCATTTTCATTTGGACCGCTTCCTCTAGTGAAGTCCAAACTGGCTTTACAGACGCCCGTCTGTGTGCAGAAACGCTCGGTTCTTGCACATCCATGCTCTCATCTCCTCCTGCAGCCTCCATTTCTGCAGTTGAGCTGTAGAGAGTAATAAGTACACATTAATACTGGTTTTATGTGACTTTGTTAAATAGGCACTCAAATCGTTTGACAGTTTTTTGTTCATCTTTTTGGCATTGGTAATTAACTCTACTGCCGGAGGAGAAATAATCTGAGAAAAAAGGACATTATAAATGCACTGGGAGTTTCTGGGAAAGGAGCAGCAGGTGAGAAAAGCGTTTAGGCTTTCTCAAGCAGCTGGCAAATATAGAGTTTATAGAAGAGTGGGGAGGAGTAGGAATGAGTTATTATTAAATTTAGCAAGTAGATATGTTAGTTAAAATCCAGTAGTTGGCGGTAATGCAACATTTTGGTTGTCAACCGCCATTAAAAACCAAAGAAGACGGTCTCTAAGGACAGTCGCGTGTAGCGGCAGCCTTTAACAATCAGTCCTGCAGGTGCACCGTTTCTAAATGGTTAAAGTCACTAAATTCACTGGTTTCAATCTAAACCCTTGCGTCCCACTGTAGCAACGTACGAATAGACTGCCGAGTAGAGTTAGCTGGATATCTAATCTCCGCGTGACGCTAAATTTCTTACACGCCTTACTTTGTTTACCTCCGTTAAGGAACTTAAACGAACGTCGACGAACTTAAACGAACGTTCCGAGACGTCACAGCAGAGCGTTGAAGGTTTGCAGCTCACCGAGCTAACGCTAGCTAACCTACCTACACGCGCACACACACACACACACACGCACACACACCGGTTAACGCTCGTCCCCTTCAGGATGTCCACTCGTCTTCACCGGTTCGGTGTCTTCCCGTGTGATGGAGACATTTCTCACCTTATTCAAAACCAGAAGAGATAATCAACGGGCAACTACTTCTTGCAGTTGACGACCATTCTGCTGTTGTACTGACACTTCCTTGTTCTCTGAAGAAGAGATCACTGGACTTCTTGCGGCGTTACCGCCACAACAAGGCCAAAGCAGGAATTACCAGCACATAATAGATATATAATGCTAGCGCCACATTTATTAAATCCGTCATACTCTCTTTCCTTGGGTCCAGCTTGAACTTTAATTTAATGTTGTGTGTTAAACACACCTTAAATGAAACCTTTATTATGTTAAATTGGACAACTGTGAACTAGCTGCATTACCAAATAAGGAGGCGTTCAATTATTACATTATTAAAAAAGAAAATGTATTCTTCTTATACACTTGATTTTGTTCATTTTCACAATATAAAACTGGACTCATCACAGTTTTTTCTTAGAAAGTGCAACACTTACAATTCTTAACCGAGTTATCCAAAGCGATGTCCTCTGATAATCAATCAATCAATCAATTTAAAGCTGACCTGGGCGTTTTCAAAATAAACACATTTCAACACAGTGCATCAATCGGCTCACGACCATGAGCTAACCAGTAAGGCACTTATGACATCATGTCATTAAAGCATTAAAGCAGGAGAAGCTAAACACACACACACAAACACACAGAGAGAGAGAGAGAGAGAGAGAGAGAGAGAGAGAGAGAGAGAGAGAGAGAGAGAGAGAGAGAGAGAGAGAGAGAGAGAGAGAGAGAGAGAGAGAGAGAGAGACTTAATTATCTGCTGAGGCAGACATTACTCCACTATATCTTTAGATAAATAATCAATGTGTGTTGCTTTATTAATGCTTTCAATCTCAATGTTAAATACAGTTCATTTTAAAACATTGTATTATTATCTTCAACATCTTTTCTTAAGGCCATATATAATACCATAAAATTGTTGCAAGAGATTAATTCTTCTTATATATTTCATCGGTGACACAATACTATAGCACAAAACTTGTTGACATTCCATTAAATAATTTCTCCTTCAAACCTACTGATTTGTGGTCAACATTAATTCAAGCTCATTATGAACCTCAGGTTTCTCCTCGTCTGTTTTGGTGGTGCCATTGCTCACTAACATTATTTTATTTGGCGGTTTGGGGGTTTTCACTTTAAATATGTCCCACCTCTCAGGAACCAGTCCTCTATTGAAGAGAAGTGAAGCGAGGAAAGAGAACAATAAAGTAACAAATAAGTTGGACAACATGCAGATCGTCTGAACAGGAGAGTGCTGGACGTAAACACCGTTCTCAAGTGTGCAACCTGGGAAGTGGAGAACAACGGGCAACCCTATTGTTGGCTCGCCGCTCAGTACTCTCAGCGACACGCCAGCAATCAAGCCCATGATGGAGCCGTAGCCATTGGAGATGGGAAAGAAGAGGACGCAGACGAGTTGGGGGAACATCATGGTGTAGGTTATGCTTGAGCCCAGGATCCAGAAAAACATAATGCTGTTGTGTACGAGGGTGAGCAGGGTACCAGCTAAGCCCACCAACACCACGGTGGCACGGATCACCCACTGGAGCTCCCTATCTGATGCCTGCAGGGGGGGGAAAGCCTGTAAGCTCAAACAGAAAAGGAGTAACCACAAGTAGAATCTTCCCCCCAGGTGTCCTCTTACTGTAGTCCTCAGTATGTTCCTATAGATATTGGATGTGAAGATGGAGGCACCGGACAATAAAGCCGAGTCTGTCGATGACATCACTGCAGCTGCTATAGCTGCGATACCGATGACGGAGATGTAGTGTGGGGTGAGGTGCTGCAGAGCAATGGGCAGAACCTGACTGGCCTCTCCACGCTCGTATGGGCTCGGAGAGCCGTATGCGGTTGTGTTCCAATCTGATGGCAAAAATGTGACATACGTTAGCATAGTATCTCCACACGTTTGCCTTTTAATTCCATTGCTGTACCTGTGGATGCGGCCATTGCCCCGATCAAAATGGATGGGATCCCTAGTATGAACATGAAGGGAGCTGCAATAAAACAGGTTAACCTGGCTGTAGCTGACGAGGCAGCTGACAGCGTCCTCTGATGGAAGTCCTGGTATCCAAGGTTACCTAATGCCTTTGGAGATAAAAAGGCCCTTAGTGTAAATAAGTCATCTCGACTATTAGTAGCCCACTTTTATTTTCCATGCAACCAGAAACGTTGGAATTTAACATATTGCATAATAATGTTTTCATTACGATTTGTCAGATCAATTTAACTAAAATCTGCATGATATGCACACTTTCCAAATAATAAGAATCCTGCTGATGGACTGAAGAAAGTGATATCGCCATTATCTTAAGTCAAGAGCCAGGTGGGGAAGATAACTATGATGTTCTAAGACAACCTTGTTCATATCTGGCTGTATGTTTCAATTACATCATCAGTGTCTCAAACCGCTTGTTTACCAGGACACCGAGCGGGATGTTTTTTAATGCATCCTCCGACGCTTTCACAGCAGACATTTTGACGTGTCAAGCTATGGTCAACTTACACTTCATGTCCTTAGTACCCTATTGAAGACGTTATGGCAAATTCAATGTGTTTCAAGTTTAGAACGCAATAAAAACACTAATCAGAGTGTTTAGAAAAGTTATTGTTCTGGCATGTTTTATACCAAAATACAAACTGTAGCGTCACTCTCATATGTTTTATTAATTACTTTCAACAATATTTATACTTGCAGCGAAAATATGACACCACATCCTTTTTTGTGGCAGACTATGGGTATATTTAATTGAGCAGAAATGTAATTTTACCATACTTTTATAGTGTTACTAAAAACCCTAAGAAAGGCTCTGTTCTGTTCTCAGTAAACCCTGATAGGGAGCCAGCGTGCACAACACCAGGATCCTTAAACTGCTGCAGATAAATGGAATTCAGCCATCATTCATTTGAGTATTTACACTTATTCTTTTACTGCTGTGTAAAAATGTAAAACCCTTACCAATAATAAGAAATTATCAATCCACCTCCACACCTTTTCCTTTTCCACCGAACCAATCCAGGGGGCCTGGTAGGTGAAGTTAAACGCAGTCTTGGTGATGTCAGTTGAATGGGGGTTCATGAAGATGAAGGGGACACATAACCACTGCAGAAAGACAACACCTTTTTAAAACATGCTTATTTAGTTTAACATAACAGTTGTATAATTGACGAGCAGATCCTGGTAGATTTTAAGGACACCTTGGCAAAGCGCCTCAGCATTTCTGTTATGTGAGGACAAATTAAATGCTGTTGTGCCTCAAGGGAAGTTTTTTTAAAGACCTCTGTTAATTCGAGAACAAGATCCAGCATGTTTCTGGTGAAAAGCGCGGAACTCACCAAACTGATGAATATGAGGCTTAACTGTATGATGTCTGTGTAGGCGACAGAGTAGAGACCTCCCAGCAGTGTGTAAAGGATGGCTACTGAGGCAGAGATCCAAATGCAGACATGATAGGGCAAATCCAGGATCACATTCATTGTTGCACCTAAAAAAGTAACACAATCCATGCAGAAATGCAGAAAATATAGGTTTCAAAACAATTGATCTTTCTGTTGAGTATGAAATAAATTGTGCACAATAGTATGATTGAATTCATTTTAATTCATGGTTTTAACTTTAACTTCCCGTATGATGATACGGCTTCAGTGTGTAACTGACACATAACATTCTTTAAACACAAGACTGTGCTTGAAATCTAATGCTGCGTTCACACCAAAGGCGTTGCAAATATTTGCAATGCCTTTGGTGTGAACGCAGCAGAAGAGTTGATAAATCAAACCGATTTGTCAAATATGTCCAGGTTATTATTTATTTTTATTATTCCCCCAGGTATTGAAAGATGTTTCAACATATCTCCTGATCACATTCTTGGAAATATTCTACTCGTCCAAATACAAGACGCTTGTGATTGGTGTGTAAAATCAGGCTAGTTAGCTCATTGGTTCTGAGTGAAAGATTACATCACATGTTTAAATCAAAAGAAAAATAATTCATTGGAAATCATGTACGTTTCAATCGACACAGTAAAACAAGTAAACAATTGTTTGAATCATATTCTTGCAAAATGTGACTTTTGGAGAAAAGTGTCCGTGTGACCTACCTAAACCGATAAGAGTTCCTGTGACCCAGATTATGTCGGATAACAGCAGTGCCAGGGACAGAACTGCACTTATTCCATTTCCATACTTGATCTGGAACGGGTCCATCATCGTTATATATCTTTTGTCTCTCATCTTCTTGGCGAAGAAAAGTCCACCTGAAGAATTGAATCGCACAAAGCATGAGATTTGTAACTCTGTGCCAACATTATTTAGAATTACATCCCTTAAATATTGTTAGACTCACAATGGACAGTGTAGTATTTTATTTCACACATTATTCTTTCCTGTCATTATTTTTGTACAATTTGCACCCTATGTTAACGTCACTTCACTATCATAACATGAATATACCACATACCACTGTTTATCTAGTGCAAACCCTGACAGACAAGTGTAATATTTCAATGTTTAGATATTTTTTTCCAGCTGTAAAATAATACTAAGTGACGTTACAAATGTCCCTTGATATGTCACTACTAGGGGAAAAATCTATGTTTTATTTATATTTTGTATAAACATATAGACATGATGTCATTATTAAGATGCATGAACAACTGTCTTACCAAGAATGAAAGACAGGCT
Source organism: Pseudoliparis swirei (assembly GCF_029220125.1). Lineage (NCBI taxonomy): Eukaryota > Metazoa > Chordata > Actinopteri > Perciformes > Liparidae > Pseudoliparis > Pseudoliparis swirei. Next base: position 17,353,508 of record NC_079406.1, on the reverse strand, counting down.
GGATGTTATCGGCATGACCGCCCACGTCAGTCCCATAGTTGGATTGTACACGACCTCTGTCAGACCAACAATGAAGCCCCCTCCAACAAATGTAGCTGTATGAAAAACATCCACACACATCCACACGGTTGTATACATAAATGTTCCCTTTATTTGTGAGACAGATTTACAACAGTATATAAACCCTCACTGATCACGTTGTTATCCTCAGTTTGGGCTAAACTGAACTGTGAGAAAAACAAACTCTCCAAAGTAGATGTGACATACAGAATGCTACGACATTTAACGATGAAATGTTGTTCTATAGGTAGTAAAAATAAGTAGAGCAATGTAATTGCATATTATATTTAAAAACACCACAGTAAACTATAACAAAATATGTAACATGAAATCATAAGGTAGGACTTAAAGTTAAAATTGTCTGCACTATACACTAAAATAATTGTTTTGACAGCACATTTTATCCCAGCCCTTTTTAGCAAACATGTTCACCTACTCATCGTGATAGATGAATATTATTTAAATTTATTTAACCAGGAAATGCCTCATTGAGATTAAAAATCTCCTTTACAAGAGTGTCCTGGCCAAGACAGCAGCAGTAGCACGTCACACAAAGTTCCATACAATACAACATAAAACAATGACAGACAATATAAAAAACGAAAAACAAAATCACAGCATGAATAAAACCAAAACTAAGACTCAAGTCAACACAACCCAGTTTACACAGGAGCATATACCTCCGTCCATGGACGGATTAAGAAACCACGGGCCCCTGGGCCTGGACGTGTCAAGGCCCCCCCCCCCCGAAAAAAAGAAGGAAAAAAAAGTAAAAAAGTCCGTATGGAACAACGATACCGGAGCTGAGCAGACAACATAACGCGAATTATATGACCATGACATGAATGACTTAAGCCTAGCATATACCGGCTATGGCGCATCGTGTCATATCATCATATCAATACAAAGTTAATAAAAGCGATTTCACGCAGAGGCTCTGGTTTAGGGGCCCCCTGAGCTCATGGGCCCCTGGTGCCGGTAGGCTCGTTCGGTAATCCATCCCTCAGTAGGACTATTGGGGCCCTGTTACTGACATGAATGACTTAAGCCTAGCATATACCGTCTACGGCGCATCGTGTCATATCATCATATTCATATCAATACAATGTTAATAACAGCGACGTCACACGCGGAGGCTCTGGTTTAGGGGCCCCCTGAGCTCATGGGCCCCTGGGCCTGGGCCCGGTAGGCCCGTTGGTTAATCCATCCCTGCCTCCGTCATATAAAACATCTACAGCTAGATGAATTTCCCTCCAATATTTTCAATCTATTTTTAAAAACACCAAAAGAGACCGGTTCCCGGAGACCGAGGTCTGTCTGCAGCAAATTCCAAGCCGCAGGAGCAGCAAACTTAAAACCTCTTTTTCCCATTTTTAAACGGATGTTAGGGACGGAGAGCAAGAGGAGGCCTTGAGCAGAGGTCACAGAGCGAAGATGGTAGCTTCCATGGTCTTTCAGCTGAATTAGAGTACAAAGATACGATGGAAGTACGTGTAGAATAGCCTTATAAATAAGGACATGCCAATGATTTTGTCTACGGATGGACAGAGGAGTCCAACCAACAGTGGCGGTTCGTCCATAGAGGGCGCGAGGGCGCCGCCCCTCTTAAAATTTTGAGATGAAAAAAAAAAAAAAAAATCCTGTCAAAAAACATTATATGCCAAATCATTTAAATAGTAAATATACCGTGTTGACGCGCTAAATGTGTGTGGGAGACCGTCAGCCTGTCAACAACCACTTAAGTTAATGTGAAAAAATATAATATATCGCTACTCATCCTCACGGAGAGAAGCCCCTCCCCATTTTCGGGGCTACGGCCCAATATGTGTGTACGGGAGCTAGAAAACATTTCAGTCGTTTCGGCAAGGACGGCTTCTCATTGGCGGATGAAACGTGAATCTTGGGGCACAAAAATGTGCGCTCATTGGCCAATGACATCGTTTTATTATTTCACGTGATTGGACTATTCGGCAGATCAGAGACCAGTATCGTTTCCTCAGCCAGAGAGCTCCACGGAGCTACGGGAGCAGGTTGCTAACGGAACTGGTCAGCTGTTGCTCAGTGAGTAATGCACTGTTTAGTTTCTCCTGTCTGTTGTTCCAAAGTCCTGGGACTGAAACTCTCTGGACTACAACGGGGTGAGGGATCTAAAGAGCTGCAGACAAGTGTAAAGCACGAATCTTGCCGCAGTTATCTAGCTAAGAGCATGGAGCTAACTCGCTAACAGCATGAAGCTAACCCTGTTTGCAGAGCAGCAGCAGGAGACCGAACTGGCATCGAAACACAACGAAGAAGTTCTGAAAAACAGACACATTCCCTCAAGAATAATGGAAACAGGCTGGTTACAGACATGATTGACTTTAACCAGAGAGTTATGGAGAAGTTTGACCACTTTAAAGAGAGGAGGCTACTTGTCTTTACAGTAGTGGGTCTGCTCTGTCACCCAATGTAACATGTGATCTCTTTCTGACTCTATTCTGCTCTGAACCTCTTTCATGTGAGGGTGAAACTCTTTTATTTTGCAAACCTCTGAAACCCAACCCAATGTTTCTTAAAGCTGCTCTGAACCTCTCATGCCCAAAGTTACAGTGTGTTGATAGTTGTTATTATATATATATTATATATTAGACCGTGTTGAGCACGGTGTTTTCTTGAAATAAAGCTTTGTTTTTTACAATATTCTACTCAAAACCTCTTTTCTTCTCATTGTTGAGTGCTATTTAAACTGCGCCCCCCCCCAATAAAAATTCACCAGCCGCCACTGCCAACCAACCCTAGCATACAGGGAGCAGTGGTGAGTCAGAGCCTTAAGATTAGTTATGAACCTCAATGCTCCATGGTAGACAGTATCTAAGGCAGGGGTGGGCAAACTTTTTGACCTGTGGGCCACAATCGGTTCTAAAATGTGACAGAGGGGCCGGGCCAGGAGCATTTGGACACGCAATGTAATTTATTAAACCTGGAGATTGCGTCTGTTTTTTATACATTTCAATTTAAGGTGCAAAGTTAAAGTAATCAACATTTACTGGAAAGAGATCAATGGAAGCACTTTCAACATTCAAAACAAATTATTACCCAACGAAATACTCAAGCTCAATAATTTCTAATTGTTTTAAACCCCGCAAAATAATGGACGGATTGTCCTGAGAGATAGACTGTATTAAATATCCTGCCTGCAGCAGAAACTAGAAAGAGGTCTTTAAATTGAGGGCGATGTGCGGCGTCATCTGGTCAGCATGTGTATGAACCCGTCACAAACAGACTGACAGCGCTTTACTCGAGATAATATGACCCTAAAGCTGACAATTGAAGTTCGATTTTTAAAAATTCTTCATATTTCTTCTGAAAACACACCTTTACTCATGTGGACGAACTGTTTTGGTGTTTGAAATTGGTTTACCAAAGGTCATAGGTTCACAAAAGCAGTGAATTATCTGAATACAATGCTAGATACATGCAATTGCACCTGTCCATCCTGGAGAGGGATTGTAGTGGCACTCCGTCTTGTTCTGGTTCTTCTGTACCACACTTTTGAGATCAGTCTTTAAAGCTATTAATTGACACGCGAGTGACACAAGTAGTTTCATACAAAATGATGTTTACTTAAAAAAAAACGTATAGTACATAGTCACACGGTCAAAAAACTATGTCGCTTCCAACAACTCTGAACTCAAACACGACTGACAGTCCAACACACAGCTGTTATACTGACGTGACGTCATCTGATTGGAAGCTTACATTCAGACAAATTATTCAGCTTTCAAATACAATACTAAACTAGAATGGGCACTCGGTAGAGTGCATACCTTCGCATATCACAAGATTGGGCATTGAATTATGAACATTTTGGCATTAGTTGCATGCCAATTGGACAAAAATGTATCGTGCTATGGTAAAAAAAGAGTTTGATCTTTCCAACCCTAACCCTAACCCTAACCCTAACCCTAACCCTAACCCTAACCCTAACCCTAACCCTAACCCTAACCCTAACCCTAACCCTAACCCTAACCCTACTTGTGATATGCGAAGGTATGCGCTCTACCGAGTGCCCATTCTAGTTTCATTTGTGATAATAATTTAGTTTAAAAAGATTTAAAAAGGTAACTGAAGATAAATCTTTTTATTATGATTTTAAAGAATGTTTCGTTTAACATATATAATTACCTTCGCATTGAAAATGCCGGAAGGTTATGTTTTGATCGCCGTGTATTTATTTATTTATTTATTTGTATGCGTGTTATTCGCAAAACTCAAAAAGTATTGAACCGAATCACATGAAATTTGGTGGGATGATTGTTTATTATCCGGGCACCAGTTGATTAGATTTTGGGATTGATCGGGTCAAAGGTCAAAGGTCATGAACAGGTCAAAATCTTTCGCAGAACTCAAAAAGTATTGAACCGAATCGCATGAAATTTGGTGGGATGATTGTTTATTATCCGGGGACCAGTTGATTAGATTTTGGGATCGATCGGGTCAAAGGTCAAAGGTCATGAACAGGTCAAAATCTTTCGCAGAACTCAAAGAGTATTGAACCGAATCGCATGAAATTTGGTGGGATGATTGTTTATTATCCGGGGACCAGTTGATTAGATTTTGGGATCGATCGGGTCAAAGGTCAAGGTCAAAGGTCATGAACAGGTCAAAATGTTCTTGAATCGCATGAAATTTGGTGGGATGATTGGTTATTATCCGGGGACCATTTGATTAGATTTTGGGATCAATCGGGTCAAAGGTCAAGGTCAAGGTCATGGAAAGTTCAAACTCTTTTTTTACCATAGCACGATACATTTTTGTCCAATTGGCATGCAACTAATGCCAAAATGTTCATAATTCAAAGTGCCACTACTAGTTAAAAAGTGCCACTACTAGTTAAAAAGTGCCAGCATACGGAGGGTCGGCCGCAGTGACGAGTCTGCGACGATTTAGTGACAAGCTCCACTGAAGTGCCCGGACAGCGGAAGAAATCACTTTCATGATCACAAAATGGAGGAGCTGCGGTTTAGCTAGATAGATAGCTAAAATAGCTAGATACACAGATGGATGTGTGTGTATATATATATATAAAAAAGACACTAATTAATATATATATATATTAATTAGTGTCTTTGTGCTGACACTTACTGACAATATGCAATAAGATAGTGCTGTACATTACTGCTGTACTATATTTAATATTGTTTTGCTACTACTACGTTTCACCGTAATATATTACACTTATATACCATGATATTGTAACGTCTCGGACGTTATGGCACTGATGACACGGAGACGGGACGACGTTATTAATCCTCCCTTTATTGGGCATCCACCAACACATATAGCGTGTTCCTCTCAGCTTAGCAGGTCGAACGTCAACAACAACGGTTCCCGTCAACCACCCTTAACTCCCGTTTTCCGACAGGTTAACCCCGCCTCCCCTCTACTCCGCCAATCACAGGCACGCCCCCTCGACCAGCACGCACGGTGCCACACTGTGATTGACAGCCACTTCACAGGGTCGCTACAATATATTACGAAGTGAAACGTAGTAGAAGCAAAACAATATTAAATATAGTACAGCAGTAATGTACAGCACTATCGCATATTGTAAGTAAGTGTCTACAAAAAGACACTAATTATATATATATATATATATATATATATATATATCCATCTGTGTATCTAGCTATTTTAGCTATCTATCTATCTATCTATCTATCTATCAATCTAGCTAAACCGCAGCTCCTCCATTCTGTGATCATGAAAGTGATTTCTTCCGCTGTCCGGGCACTTCAGTGAAGCTTGTCACTAAATCGTCGCAGACTCGTCACTGCGGCCGACCCTCCGTCTGCTGGCACTTTTTGACTAGTAGTGGCACTTTTTAACTAGTAGTGGCACTTTTTAACGAGTAGTGGCACTTTTTGACTAGTAGTGGCATCTGCTGGCAACTGCTGGCAACTGCTGGCAAGTGCCGGCAAGTGTCACTGAGTGCCAGTGCTTACACTTTAGACTAACAGTGGCATCTCCTCAAAGGAGAATTTCATGGAGGTATAACAGTATGACATGGTAAACAAATTAATTATATATATTTTTTTATTAAAGAAAGGCGGGTACATTATATATATCATGGTATATAAGTGTTATATATTACGAAGTGAAACGTAGTAGTAGCAAAACAATATTCAATATAGTACAGCAGTATTGTACAGCAATATCGTATTGCATATTGTAAGTAAGTCTAAAAAAATACATTATCTATGCTGAGGTGCCAGTGAGGTGCCAGTGAGGTGCCAGTGAGTTGTCGCTGAGTACTGGTACCGAGCGGCACTTGCCACAGACTTGCCACTGAGGTGCCAGTGAGTTGCCACTGAGGTGCCAGTGAGTTGCCATTGAGGTGCCAGTGAGTTGCCATTGAGTTGTCGGTGCCAGTGATTGCACTCGCCCTCTCTCGTTTATTATGCGTTCTTGTCTGTACATTCTAAATACTACTGTTGTTGAGTCACGGAATGTAATTTAAGGATGTTTTCAGCCGAGAAGTTAGTAGTTTAAGCATCAAATCTGTGGTCGGTTTATCGAGATTCAGCCTAATAAGGATATGCGACGGAGATTTGAGGTCCTGCTCGCGGGACCTCTGAGCTCCGGGCGCCGGGCGCTCAGCGCGCTGTGTGGCCGCCGAGAGAAGCCTGATCTCGGCAGGACTTTTTGAAATGCTCCGCTGGCTCTGACGTCTCCGTAGCGGCTAAACATGAGATATAATTAGGTTTTGGAGGATCTAAAGAGCACAGAGTTTATTATTTATTAAAAGATAACGTTACGTCAATTTGACTGAGGGTTAAGATTCATAGCTTCATATTGTAGCGACCCTGGGTCAGGAAAGCTACGAGACGTTGTAGTTATTACCGTTTATTCGTAGCCTACGCCAAACAACAGTGAACACCGCAACACATTCTACTCCACTGTAAAGTATTTTACAGTGAATAATTGGGGGAAATTCATGAGCAAGAACAGTTGATGTGGTGACGTCACAAGACCAGAAAGACCGTCCTGCGTCCTCGAGAGTCCGGACTCCCAAGACCAGACTCACAAGACCAGACTCACAAGACCAGACTCCAAGAAAACACGAGTCTGTATTCAGTGTACTGAAATGATAAACGGCTGAAGTCAAAAAGCTGTCTAGGCTAATTTCTGCTAACGGTGAGCTGAGCGAGCCAACTTCAGCTTCATGTGCCAGGCAGAAGTAGTAGAGCACAACACACCAGGTGCATCACACTCCTGTGACCAATCATGCTTTAGACAGAGGTTCGGACCGCCCCAGCTCATTTGAATATACGGACACGTAAATGTCACACATGAATAAATACGTGTGGACACATAAATAGAGAAATAAATAAATGAAGAAATACAGAAATGTAGAGATATATTTATTTAATGATGTCCTGTTGATTTATAACTTATATATATTAATTCCTATATTTATTTATTTATTTATACATTTATTTAAGCATTTATTTATTTATTTATACATTTATTTAAGCATTTATTTATTTATTCCTATATTTATTCATGCATTTATTTATTTATTTATACTTAAGTCATTTTGAGTCCTCCATACCTTCAGGCTCCGCGCTGCTCGCCAAAATCACTGAGGCTGTTTCTAAATGAGCCTCACCTGTGTGGTGGGCGGGTCCTTTGTGATTTACTGAGTGCACATTGGTTGTTTTTTTCATAAAATGTTGACAGACAAACGGATTGACAAATCACGGTGAAGGGTTTCGTGTGACGAGTTCTTTCCTCGCCAACGCACACCGGAAGTAAACGAAGTTGCGATTTGGACAAGTTCGGCGGGTCGGATTAAAAAGCCTAACGGGCCGGATGTGGCCCGCGGGCTGTAGTTTGCCCATGTCTGAATTCTAAGGAGTGAAGACATTGAGAAGATGCATGCATATATAAGACATCGCCATCATCAATCACAGGCATAAAAGTATAAAGGCATAAATAAAGTGCAAATATGTGCTGATTCTGATGGAAAAAAATTATATATTTAAGTTTTAACCCCCCATCCCAAAAATGATGGAATAGTATAACATAAAGATACTGAGGGGCACACATTAAATGTCTCAGAATAATCAGTGGTGGAATGTAACTCACATACTGTATTTGCATACAGTTTGAAATACTTATGCTACATTTCTGGAAGAAAATAATCGACATTTTACTTCACTACATTGGCACCTTCAGTTATGAGTTGCTTTGTTTTGATAAAAACAAAACAAGTTCAAGGGAAGTCGAGTTCCTTTGAGCCCCCCCAACACACACACACACACACACACACACACTTACCTGTCATAGTGAAGACTCCCACTGCCAGGCTGATCCCCCGGTTGCCCAGCAGAGTGATCTCCGTTTGGTCACCCTGGATGCTCTTCTGCAGCCGCTTGGTCTTCATGGCGGCCCAGATACCGGTGCCCAGCACCAGCAGGTAGAAGAGCACCATCAGCACGAGTCCTGGGACGTTCAGGCTCATCATGCACTGACTCACTGACCGACTGCGGCTCCTGACGTCTTGTGTAAAATGAAGCAAAACCGGTTATTCTAAGTTGACTGAGCTCAGCCTCTCACACCTACAGTTTAGTAAAGTAGTTCAGTAAAGTTAAAAAGATATTCACAGATTCGGACTTCCCTGCTCAATAGCTCTCTCACGACACAGAGTTAAAACACAAAAAACACCTCTCTGTGATCGTAGTGATGTCGACAACAAGCTACAACCATGATTTTACCAAAAAAAGTCGGTCTCCGAGATCGATGAATGACGTTGGTCTCAATGTGCGATCAGCTGTGAGACCTAAACCCAGCGACCGTCTGCAAAAAGCAATCCAGGAAAAACATATTCCAAAAATATTCAATATATCCACTGAAAGATTGTGAAGGCTGACAGAACTTATACCATACGTCAAATGGCCACCCTGTAATGTACTACAGCTGTTATTTTGAAAAAACCTCATCTTAAATAATTATTATGAATTATATTTAATATGTTATGGAAAAATCTTCAATAGCTTCACTGTTATCAAGTGTAGGATGAAACCATTAATTTCCTACATCAATGGGCTCCACATGAGTGGACTACACCTCTTACTTTGGAGAAAAAAGATTTTGAAAAATTATTATGAATATCTTTTCAGATTTAATGGAAACAATCTTCAATAGCTTCATTGTTATCAAGTGTAGAGTGAAATCATTCTATATCTACATCAATGGGCTCCACATGAGTGGACTACACCTCTTACTTTGGAGAAAAAGGATTTTGAATATTTTTAATGAATATTTTGTCATAATTTATGGAAACAATCTTCAATAGCTTCACTGTTATCAAGTGTAGAGTGAAATCATTCTATATCTACATCAATGGGCTCCACATGAGTGGACTACACCTCTTACTTTGGAGAAAAAAGATTTTGAAAAAGTATTATGAATATTTTGTAATAATTTATGGAAACAATCTTCAATAGCTTCACTATTATCAAGTGTAGAGTATATTCATTCAATATCTACATCAATGGGCGCCACATTAGTGTACTACACCTCTCATTTTGAAGATTTCTTTGGAATAAATATTATGAATATTTTGTCAGAATTTATGGAAACAATCTTCAATAGCGTCACTGATATCAAGTGTAGGATGAAACCATTCATTTCCTACATCAATGGGCTCCACATAAGTGTACTACACCTGGCCGGCTATACCTCATGAATCATTATACCATGGGTTTAATCTTGTACGGCACGAGAGAGCAAATGGCCAGGCAAGGGTTAAAAAAGGTGAGTAAAAACTAATTATATTATTATTATAAATCTTAACATCAAGTTGTTTTGAAACAATCCATTTGAAAAAGCAGCTTTAGTTTTTTGGTTGTTCCGTTGGAGGAAAAATACACAATGGGTACATTCTATTTGAGTTTTGCAGCAAAATACAATTATTTTTCCATTTTTACGCATGTTGTCAGGTCACATTTGATGACTATGATGGAGCCATTGGATTTGTCAACATAAGAAATGTGCACTGGAAGTTTGTGGTGAGTATGCAGCTGGTCATGTGGTTCAATGTGCCTTTACAGCATTCATGTATGGCTCATTGTTGTGAGTGTATTTTAAGGTTATCAATCTTAAAATTGCTTTAAATATTTATAACAACCTACAATCAAGTCAATATAACTAAATCTAATTTAATGTTAAATACAAGTTTTATTACAAGTTAATGTAATTGTTCATAAATTGTCATTAATAAATGAAGAGACAATGAGATTGTATATTTGTATCTAATGTAGCTGCATTGTGTACATGCACATCTGTAGCATGTGGATTGATTTTAAGACTGTTCTTTTAGTTTTAAATGTCTTCATGGTCGTCATCCCTATCTTAATGAAAAATATATATATGATTATTGTCCAATCAAAGCACTTGAATCATCCAACAGGATCCCGTTGGTAGTCCCCACTGCTACTCTAACAATTTGAGTTTTCTTTGATTGAGTATGACCCCATATTGTGGAACTTATTTTCAGACTAATATTCAGTACTTTCTAGTAAAATGTTAAAATATGCCTATTTAATGTGGTTTGTTTCTTTATTTACTCACAGTTGTGATTATCTTGTGTACAATAAATATACTTCCAATGTTGCTCATTCATTTAGGTTTTACATAAATAAAATGTATTATGTTATTATTGTTGCTGTTGTTGGTACGTTTAAAATATGGCATGCTTTAACACAATATTACTTTTTAAAACAGTATCTCCATGCCCTTTTAAACCGCATATTTGTGGTTGATCCTCTGCAAGCGTCAAATGAAGTTGACGACTCCAGAAAGGCTGGCCAAAGATTTGGGTAATATTAATTAGATTTTGGGAAATATATAATGTTATACACATCTTTCGTAAGGCCATAGAGTAAGTGCAAATGTAAACCAAAATTATTTTCCTTTCATCCTGCAGACAGTATTTCAAAATGAGCCGGAACAGACTTGGAAAGGAGGACTGGGTTAACATCAAGTGGCAGCCGGGCCAAGTCAACCAGTGAAGCTGGTCGACTACACAGCAACATGGTTTTACTATTGTATGTACTTTTCTTTTGTTGTCAATGGTTTAGTTGAGGATTAACTACATGAAGTTATACATTGCTTATACAATAATTGTTTACCTTTTTAATTGGATTGTGCATTAATTAATTCATTTCATTGTGATAAAATAGAACTAACAATCAAATTAATTATCTGACCAGTCAAAGGATCTGAATATATAAATAAATAAACGTGTTCAATAGCTTACATCATTATGACATTAAATACATTTTCTTTATGTTTAAATTAAATGTGCAGAGTGAGATTTTTGCAGTCGAATATGATTGTGGGATTCCTGGTGAAATGTTTGTAAATCTAATTTGATGAATATACATATTATTAGGTATAGTTTGTCTTGTCAATGATTTCATAATGCTGTAGATGTACTGCTCAGTTACGCAGCTCATGTAGCCTCTACTCGTATCGTGAAACTAGCGTGTGAGACCTTGTGTTTGATTATGTGTATGTAATCAACAACAGTGAAGTCATAACTGTTGTGGCATCACAAGGGGCCAGGTAGTGGAGGGACGCTACATTCCCACTCAAATACAGCGGCCACAGGTCAAAATGGCCGCTCGGGCGGAAACTACAGCTCCCAGACTGCCTCACCACTCACCCAGCTGCAGGTGTTTAGGACAGCTAATTGAGGCAGGGCTGGGGGTCCGTGTGGTCCGTGTACGTTTTGTTAGTTTGTTTTTTCGTTTCATTCCAAATACGGAATACGGAAATCACGTGGTTTTTTCGTTTTCCGTTTGAAAACCAAAAACGGAAAAACGGAATACCACCTCCGTATTTCGTTTCTGCTGTCTGAAACCAAAAACGACAGAACGGAAGTGCTTAAAATGAAGTCAAAATAAAAGCCAGTGATACATATTCGTATTATGAATCAATATAAAGAATAAATAATTAAACGGGGATATTTTAACGATGCAAACACATAGCAGGGTAACGTTAGAAGTCTATTAATTAGTCAATATAAAGAATAAAGAATTAAACCTGGATATGTTAGCGACAGTGGTGACGACGGGAAGTTTAATATTCATGTACACAGCAAGAATCACCTTCTCACTTAATCGTTGCATTGTTTGATGCAACACAGTTCCTAATATAGATTAATCAAAGTAATGTTTCTGTGCAGAGACTATATTTCCACCGCAGAGTAAACGGTTCACCTTTATACCGCTAGATGGCAGTATACCTGTTATTGATACATATGTATTTAATGCCGTTTATTTCCTCTGATATTTATGTTCATGGTTAATTTCCAGCATAGTTGTATACATCATGTATTTCCTTGTTTTATTTGGGTCATTTTGGAACTAAACATTCCTACATGGAAGAGTGAGGATATGATGACCACGAGGCAATACATATTGACAATTGAAAAAGAAAGAGACAGTTGAGTTTTTCTTATTAAGCAGCGTTCAGTTAGCACCCAGTCACAGCACTACCTGTGCTTCACCTGTAACCTTCATTACTACATCATCATTACATCAACGGTTAATGGGGACAAGTTTTTTGTTTTGTTTTTCGTTTTATGTTTATATGCATTTGTGTGTATGTATAGTGTGTGTGTATATATGTGTGTGTATATGTATGTATATGTATACGTATGTATGTGTGTATATATATATATGATTCTTTGAAATAAGTTTTTTCGAGAAATCATAGGTTAGGGCACTTATAAGCTCGTTAGCTTCAGCCTCGACCCTTTCGGTCAGCCACTTTCTTCTTTTGTTGAATTATGATTGTTGTATATTTTGCTGATCGAAATAAACTAAATCATCATAAATATGTAACCTGTTCTATTGTTACTCTGCTGTCAGTGTCTCTACTCCTCTGACTACATCACATCATCATCATGTAGTACTTTGGTCTCCAGAAGGATGGAGCTCTGTGTTGTGTGAACATGTTTTGAGGAGCTGACTCCATTAGTTATTGTATCAGACTGAAACATGGAGAGCACAGCTCCTCTCACATCTCTAACATGTCTCACATAGTTTATAGTAGTGATTGTTAGGCATTGTTGCCTGTGTTTAGCCGTATGGCTATATCTCTGCATGTACATTTAGATAAGCCATATTCAGCTCAGAGCCTTGTTTAGCTTATAGAGCAACAGGTTATGACCTTCTTTAGCTCAGAGCAGCAGGTCATGACCTTGTTTAGCTCAGAGCAGCAGGTCATGACCTTCTTTAGCTCAGAGCAGCAGGTCATGACCTTGTTTAGCTAATAGCAACAGGTTTAGCTCAGAGCAACAGGTCGTGGCCTTGTTTAGCTTATAGAGCAACAGGTCATGACCTTCTTTAGCTCAGAGCAGTAGCTCACATGTACTTATATCTGATCCAATGACATCTGCACACTTCTAGATTCGTAAAGAAAGACAATCTTTGGTATTTTCTAATTCTTTATATCAAGCACAAGTTAACTACTCCCCTAAAAGAGGGAGCCTTCAGAATTAGTGGTAGCATTGCATGAGGATTACATTCCTGTATTTGAATTGTATTGCTGGATCTCAATTCCTCTGATTCTTCCATCTGCAGTCAATCTGCTCGCATGATTTACATCATCAAAGTTTTGCCTTCCAAGAGCTGTTCCAAATGAAAAGTGAATGTCAGATGTATGAACCGTCCTGACTGAGCTTCACTGAAGCTTCATACCTGCTACAGGCTCAGGTCAAAATGGTGTTTAGTATTATGTGATTCACTCGGTTGGCTCAGATTGTTTATCATTGATGTTTGTTCCTGCTGTTTGATTGTAGTGCTCAGACATCAGCTGTGTTCTTAGTGAAGCAATAGGTGTCAGATTGGCATCCAAACTGAGGGTGTCAGGGTCCTTAAGCTGCCCTTCATAAACAAGCGAGGTTCCCAACCACATAGGGGTCCTCCTCCAGTGGGAAATCTTCACACTGGGTCCAAATCTGTGATATCCGGCTGTCGGGGAGACCGACTTATGAGCCTGAAACAAGTGATACAATGGTGGCTAATGTATGAAGTTATCATGGCTTCACCGCCCGAAACCGGCTGCAACCGTCTTGTGTGTGTATATTTTGGGGTGTAAGTTTGTTACCTAGGTCAGAGGTCACTGAACAAGCTATCTTCCAGTGCCTTACTCACACTGGCAGGGGGTCAACACACCGTGTCACTATCAATAGTTGGTGTTACAGGTCCAGACTTTCCCATTTCAGATTAAAAATGAAATTCGTGCCAGACTTTGAAGACAACAGAAGTGTTTATTCAAAAAGAACATATTTCTCCCTTTAGACCCCCAACATTTGAAGAAAAGAAAAAAACATTCCGTCAGTTGAACCAATTAAAAAGCACAGACAATAACAACTTAGACACACACAAAAATATCAGCGTTGACAATTTCTCCTCAACTGCAGTGTTATTGAATGTATTGGTCAGAACAAGATCAATCACATCAGGTATGGGTGATATTTGTGGTTACTCTTATGAACATGTGTTTGCAGTGCATGTGCTACACTACCAAACTTAGCTTTTCCATTACTACTTAATTGACTTGGAAGCTAAATAAGCACCACATCAAATTCCACTCCACTGAGGTGTGAAAGGGCGAGGGGCGTTGGCCCAACTGCTCTGGAGAAATATATGGGGAAAAAAGAAGAGAAAAGGATATTATGGTTAACTAATTTGGAGACCCCAAACTAGTTAACCATAATACTCTCCAAGTATTTGTTTGTAGCTTTCCGATCTTCGGCGTATAAGGACTCATAAAGCCCCCCCAACAGAATCAGCTTTAAGTGTATACAAATAAAATGAATATGGCTTATCTAAATGTACATGCAGAGATATAGCCATACGGCTAAACACAGGCAACAACGCCTAACAATCACTACTATAAACTATGTGAGACATGTTAGAGATGTGAGAGGAGCTGTGCTCTCCATGTTTCACTCTGATACAATAACTCATGGAGTCAGCTCCTCAAAACATGTTCACACAACACAGAGCTCCATCCTTCTGGAGACCAAAGTACTACATGATGATGATGTGATGTAGTCAGAGGAGTAAGACAGCAGAGTCACAACAGAACAGGTTACATGTTGATGATGATGTGATGTAGTCAGAGGAGTAAGACAGCAGAGTCACAACAGAACAGGTTACATGTTGATGATGATTTAGTTTATTTCGATCAGCAAAATATACAACAATCATAATTCAACAAAAGAAGAAAGTGGCTGACCGAAAGGGTCGAGGCTGAAGCTAACGAGCTTATAAGTGCCCTAACCTATGATTTCTCGAAAAAACTTATTTCAAAGAATCATACAGTCGTATGCAAAAGTTTGGGCACCCCTGATAATCTCCATTACTTTCATCTATAAATTGTTGGGCGTTTGGATCAGGAACTTCTTTGTCATATATATAATACTTCATGGACACAGTGATATTTTAGCAGTGAAATAAGGTTTATTTGATAAACAGAAAATATGCCATATGCATCATAAGAGAATTAGACAGGTGCATACATTTGGGCACCCCAACAGAAAAATCACATTAATATTTAGTAGAGCCTCCTTTTGCAAAAATAACAGCCTCTAGACGCTTCTTATAGCCTCTGATGAGTGTCTGAATTCTGGATGAAGGTATTTTGGACCATTCTTCCTGACAATACATCTCCAGTTCAGTAAGGTTTGATGGGTGCCTAGCGTGGACAGCCCGCTTCAAGTCACCCCATAGATTTTCAATTATATTCAAGTCGGGCGACTGGGATGGCCATTCCAGAACATTGTAGTTGTTCCTCTGCATAAATGCCTTAGTGGATTTGGAGCGATGTTTGGAGTCGTTGTCCTGCTGGAACACCAAACTCCGCCGTAACTTCAGCTTTGTTACAGATTCTCCAACATTATTGTCAAGCATTTGCTGGTACTGAGTTGAATCCATGCGACCCTCAACTTTAACTAGATTCCCAGTACCTGCACTAGCCACACAGCCCCACAGCATGATGGACCCCCCACCAAATTTGACTGTGGGCAGCAAGTGTTTTTCTAGGAATGCTGTGTTCTTTTGCCTCCATGCGTAACGCCTCTTGTTGTGACCAAATAGCTCTAGCTTTGTCTCATCAGTCCACAGCACTTTGTTCCAAAATGAGCCTGGCTTGTTCAAATGTAGTTTTGCATACCTCAAGCGAGCCTGTTTGTGGCGTGTGTGCCGAAAAGGCTTCTTCTGCATCACTCTCCCATACAGCTGTTCTCTGTGCAATGTGCGCTGAATGGTCGAGCAATGCACAGTGACACCATCTGCAGCAAGATGACCTTGCAGGTCTTTGGAGGTGGTCTGAGGGTTGTCCTTGACCATTCTGACCATTCTTCGCCTTTGCCTCTCCGATATTTTTCTTGGCCTGCCACTTCTGGCCTTAACAAGAACTGTACCTGTTGCCTTCCATTTCTTAATAACATTCCTCACAGTGGAAACTGATAGCTGAAACCTCCGGGATAACTTTTTATAGCCTTCCCCTAAACCATACTGCTGGACAATCTTTGTTTTTAGATCATTCGATAGCTGTTTTGATGCCCCCATTTTGCCACTGTTCAGAGGAGAATCAAAGAGAAGCACAACTTGTAATTGGCTACCTTAAATACCTTTTCTAATGATTGGATGCACCTTTCTATGGAATTGAAGGCTTAACGAGCCTATTTTTCACATTTGATTTAATTTCACACAAGTAAATACTGCTACACTAAATATCTTTGTCTGGAAAACACCCCAGCACTCAGTGTTAACTAGAAAATTAATATTACACAACTGTGATCTTTTTTTGGTGAAGACAGAGTAAATTATCATGCAGCCTCAGAGGGGTGCCTAAACTTTTGCATACGACTGTATATATATATATATATATATATATATATATATATATATATATATACTGTATATATATACATATATATACACACATACATACGTATACATATACATACACATACATATACATACATGTACACACACATTTATTCATATATACATATACACACACATACATAAATACACACACATACATACACATAAACACACACACTATTCATACATACACATACATATAAACATAAAACTAAAAACTAAACTAAAAACTTGTCCCCATTAACCGTTGATGTAATGATGATGTACTAATGAAGGTTACAGGTGAAGCACAGGTGGTGTGACTGGGTGCTAACTGAAGGCTGCTTAATAAGAAAAACTCAACTGTCTCTTTATTTTTCAATTGTCAATATCTATTGCCTCGTGGTCATCATATCCTCACTCTTCCATGTAGGAATGTTTAGTTCCAAAATGACCCAAATAAAACAAGTAAATACATGATGTATACAACTATGCTGGAAATGAACCATGAACATTAAATATCAGAGGAAATAAACGGCATTAAATACATATGTATCAATAACATGTATACTGCCATCTAGTGGTATAAAGGTGAACCGTTTACTCTGCGGTGGAAATATAGTCTCTGCACAGAAACATTACTTTGATTAATCTATATTAGGAACTGTGTTGCATTAAACAATGCAACGATTAAAGTGAGAAGGTGATTCTTGCTGTGTGCATGAATATTAAACTTCCCGTCGTCACAACTGTCGCTAACATATCCAGGTTTAATTATTTACTATTTATATTGACAAAATTATATTATTCTAACGTTACCCTGCTATGTGTTTGCATCGTTAAAATATCCCGGTTTAATTATTTATTCTTTATATTGACTAATTAATATTCTTCTAACGTTAATACGAATATGTATCACTGGCTTTTATTTTGACTTTCATTTTAAGCACTTCCGTTTTTCCGTTTTTGGTTTCAGACGGAAAACGAAAAAACCACGTGATTTCCGTATTCCGTATTTGGAATGAAACAAAAAAACAAACTAACAAAACGTACACGGACCAAGGAGCTGGACAAGCCAGGAGTGGAAGGGCCTCCAGAACGAAGACAAGCCCAAGAGAACAAACAAGAGGAGGACTTTGTTAAGCGGACTTTGCTTCAAGATACGTTTTTGTTTAAGGAAACTTTTTCTCCCCCGGGATGCTTTTTGTTGAGCATTGGACTTTTTTAAATTTTGTTTGATTGAATAAACCTTCCCGTTCATTTTAAACCTTTCCATTTTGCCTGTTTTTACTTCTCCCTTGCACTGCCCCACCCTAGACGGCACTAGGGACAGCCCGTGACGTGACACTGTGAATACGACCTGCAGTGTGTTTGCAGTTTATTCATATGTAAATATATGCGACAACTCCTCAAGATCAAAGACATGTTCCCATGTGACCCATTTGACACCTGCTGACTAAAGTAGAGGGGGGTTGGTATTATTTCCTTATTCTCATAATAATAATACATGCTTTACAAAAGATACTTTACATAAGGCATATACAAACAGAACTAAACTAAATAGACTCTCTTCACTCTTCAAAGTGTTTGCACCTGCAGACCTGAGGCAATGGGTTGGGGCTTGGAGGAGGAGGTCTGAAAGGTAGGGAGGGGCCAGGTTGTTTAGGGCTCTGTAGGTGGCGAGTAATATTTTGAAGTCCATCCTGAATTTGACCGGGAGCCAGTGAAGGTTGCGTAGGACCGGGGTCATGTGTTCATAGCGGCGGGGGGAGGTGAGCAGGGGGTTATGAGGGCACTGATGATCATTTCAGTAGTGGCCGAGGACAGGGAGGGACGGAGGCGTGCAAAGTTCACGTAGTGAAAGAAGACAGTCTTGGTGATGTGGTGTGGGGGTAGGAAAGACTGGGAGGGGTCGAGGATGATACCGTGGTTGCTGACCTGGGTGGATTGGGTGATCATGGAGCTATCAATGTTGAGAGAGAAGGTCTGGGCTGAGCGCGTGATGGACTTAGGGCAGATGAGTATTTCAGATTTATTGCATTTATGTATGTATTATATATATTGCAATTATGTACTCGTATCAGCATCCTACTTTGTATTGCCAACACTGACAAATGGTAATTCTAGAATCTTAGTTCTGTTTGATCTATTCTACATAATACAATTAAGTTTATTTAATAATTGCCTTTTTGTGTAGTACTGCATAGTTTCACAAGTTGCACAGCCCCAATATGCAGTGGAAATGTCTCATTTAACTGAACAGCATCTTTTTCGATTCTGCCAATTGGACACAAGGACTTTAACATGATGTGTGTCAATTATATATACATATCTAGTCTTGTTTGGACTAGTGAGACTGATAACGACAGCAAGTTCAACAAATGTATGCCTTCTCCCTGTACTGTCGTGGTATTATGGGAAGTCTCTGATCTGCACTCGTGCGTGACAATCATCAGCAGTCAAAACACCACAACGGGAATCTGCCAGCAACAACACAGACCTGTGCGTCCTTATCACGCATTAGTGTCATGAAGACAGAGACCCTGAAAAACTTGGTTTTAAATTGCAAGAATCTTTCTAAAGCTACTTAAGAATATTCAACATTCAAGGCTAGATGAGCAAAAACCAACATTGTTGACATCACTGAAAAAACCCCATCCTTAAGAAGAGTTTAACACTCAACACCACTTCAACTATGCTAGCAGCTCTGTGAGACTATACACGGCAGTGATTTTAAATGCTCATATTTACATGCTAAAATATATGCTTCGACAATGCTAACATGCTAATGTTTAAGCCATGGGTGTATAATAAGAACATACGGCATCACAGCCTTGCTTTCAATTTCCTACAGCGGCCAATCGCGTATTGTAGCACACAAATCCCTCATGGCCCAAACAGCATTGTCCTGTTCCTCCTAGCATGCTCAGGTTTTCCAGGAGGTGAAAATGATTTGATCTCATTGACTTTCAGTGAAATATTGTATTGCATGATTGTAAAAACCCTCTCAAGGTCTAGTCAATGATGAACTTGCCTCAAGGTCTAGTCAATGATGAACTTATTTTGGTTGTACCAAATTTCCCTGATTCGTCTAATTGTGTAGAGATTAACTTTTCCAGGTCTACTCATTTTAAACTTGTTTGTCAAATTCCAGGTGAGGGTCCAGCATAACACTTAGATATTTTAAAATCGATTAAGTAGTAGGCCTAACTATATCTGTAAAAAAGTAAAAAGTACCGTTTCAGCATTTGCTACAGAAATGAAGTGAATTAACAGAATAACGTAAATTAGCACAAAATGCACCAATCCCAGTAAAAGTAGCTTAACATTAACTCACAATTCACATTATACAGTTTCATTCCAGCACTGCTCACTGGGTTGTTCTATGTTATCTGAAGTAGATGTTTACTGTATCACAGACAGATTAATGTCGACAAACATAAACAAACAAATTAAGGTAAATTCATGGTCAACGTCAAAAGCTTTCTGTTGACTGCGATGTCTTTACTCACCAGTCTGCTGAGTGTGTGAAGAAACAAGGGTTCATCCACATAAGTCTTCCCCACCTCTCCTCTTTATCTGTCTGTCTGTCACATGGTCCCTCATACTCTCTTCTTAAAGGGGGAGGTGAGTCTATCACTGGGTTCCTAATGAGAGGCAACTGAGCAATGATATGTTTTATATCTAGCTGTTTCCCCATGAAACTATGCCAATACAAGTATGTGGAAAAACAATCAATACCTACTATTTATGAATCTCAAGACATGTTAAGTATATCCTTCAGCTACCATTGATTTACTTATGCATATAGCCTATACTGTAAATACACAAATGTTTGAAGGTTAATTCTTCATAAAATATCATTTACAAGGAAATCTGTCTTCTTGTACAGTCTAATTAATCACAATCAGCTTTAATGGCTAGGTATTCATGCACAAACAACGAATTTGACTGTTATCTTGCATCTGATTTTCTTATACAAAATAACTGCGGCGGGCAAGGACAGCTAGGATGGACAGATGAAGATTATATTTTATGTATAAAATGTATATAAATAAAATGTACAATTAACCACAATAAAATAGGAAATTATACATCTATATTTGAGTCAAGTTTAATATTTTGGCGAGCCACAAGGAGGGGCTCCAGGGGAACCATGCCTGAAGAGCGAGGCGAGGCCATAGAACCGTAGAATAGAGACTGCACTCAGTTAATATTTTATTGAACTCCAATAGTATAACATTGTGATATGCTATTAATTCTGATTGGACAGTGGCAGAATTGTTGATAAAACAAAGTAATACATTAGTTGTTTGAGAATAGAGAAGATATTGAATAGAGTTTGGTCTTGTCCACGAAGCTTGAATCCGGAAGCATGTGTATTATGCATGTGTGCGGCCTGTATGTTGGTGTATAAGTGAAATTCCTTGAACAGAGGTGGTGTGAGAGAAAATCCGACAGTGAATGAAGATAAGGTTTAAAAGCTGTCGTGTTATACGAACGTGTAGTCTGATAATGTTTAAAACCTTTTCGTTATGTGAAAGCGCAAACAGGTGAAAGAGGTTTAACCACTGACGTGTTATGCGGACGAATAGTCACGGATAACGGTGAACAGGCCCTCGAGCCTTGTCGTAGGTGGAATGGCGCTTAAGTAAAGTCTAACGCCTGGCAAGCGGGATTTTATTTGTGGTGCTCAGCAGGGTAAATAATGCAGGTATGTATTGGTTTTAAGTACACTACCGTTCAAAAGTTTGGGGTCACCCAGACAATTTCGTGTCTTCCATGAAAACTCAGACTTTTATTTATCAAATGAATTGAACATTTCATAGAACATATAGTCAAGACATTGACAAGGTTAGAAATAATGATTAATATTTGAAGTATTAATTTTGTTCTACAAACTTCAAGCTCAAAGGAAGGCCAGTTATAGCTTATATCACCAGCATAACTGTTTTCAGCTGTGCTAGCATAATTGCATGGGTTTTCTAATCAGACATTAGTTTTCTAAGGTGATTAGCAGACACAATGTACCATTAGAACACTGGAGTGATCATTGCTGTAAATGGGCCTCTATACACCGATGGAGATATTTCATTAGAAACCAGACACTTCCACCTAGAATATTAATTTACCACATTAACAATGTATAGAGTGTATTTTTGATTAATTTAATGTTATCTTTATTGAAAAAAAAGTGCTTTTCTTTGAAAAATAAAGACATTTCTAAGTGACCCCAAACTTTTGAACGGTAGTGTATGTGTGCTTAACTGGGTAAATACAGTAGGGTTATATCTGTTTTAAGTATGCATGCTCAGCTGGGTAAATACTGCAGGGTTTTATTGGTTTGAAGTATTTTTGTGCTCGGCCGGGTAAATACTGCAGGTTTTTATTGGTTTGAAGTATTTGTGTGCTCAGCTGGTTAAATACTGCAGGTTTTTATTGGTTTTAAGTATTTTTGTGCTCAGCTGGGAAAATTCAAAACTCTTACACTAAATGACGGATTGTTGACATTAAAATATTGGCTTGTTTCATCCCATGATGTTTAATAACCCTGAGTTATAAATTGTTCTATATGATTTCACTCAACCAACCCTGAAGTTCTTCCATGATAACCCATGATGCTTAATAACCCATGATGCTTAATAGCCCATGAGTTATAAATTGTTCTATATGATTTAACTCAACCAACCCTGAAGTTCTTCCATGATGCTTAATAACCCATGATGCTTAGGTTGGTCCATACGTTACAAACGTGCTGAGTTATAATCAATCAAATAAATAAGAGCTGAAGAGCGAAACTTATACCAGAATAACAATTCTGCTTGAAAGTGTTCAGGTATATATATATTTAAATAAATATAGAAATATATGTTGAGGGCACTGGAGTGTGAGTACGTCGATAAACGTTATAAAAATAAATAAATAATAATTTATATATATATATATATTAACAAACTGAAGAGGTAATTACGTTAGAACCCTAACTGACCGTTGGACCAATAGGAACACAAGTCAACAAGCCACTATGGACTGTGCATATCGCTCAATGGATGTTGTGACCTCATCTGTCCAGGATGATATATCAACGTGTGCTGTGTACTTAATTTCGTAGTTGTTGTAAGTATCGTCGTACCATCTTGACGAGCCGGAGACTCAACTCTTTTGTTTGAACATCTATTCTGCAAATAAAGTCTACAGTGAACTGAACCATGAACCAGCCTCTCTCGTGTTCTGTGGGGAGTCGATTGCTGAAGTGCAAGAGTGAGTTCAAGTGGAGACTTACACTTAGTCAAAAAATACTGAATGAATGAATATAGATGGACTAAATGATTCTGTATAATCATGTACAAATAAAGATGTTTATTTTCTGTATAATAGAGCGAGCATGATTTAATTTGACAATAACAGATGATATGTACGTAATAAAAAACAAATTGTGCTTTACAAACTGAAATTCTAATATATAAAGGCAGCAGTGGATATTTGGGTTTTAGGGACTTTCGAGACTTGACAGTGTGCAACTGATTAAACTCATCTTGATTGTGTTGGCTTTCAGTGCTCTGTGGCGCCTACGAGAGGGAAGACATATCAATGAGATTTTTCAACACAGGATTACAACATATCATAATGCTTTTTGTTGCTGGATTGTGTTTTGAACTGTGGACACAATGCAATTAATTGTGTCACAGGAAAACAGAGAGAGAAGTTGGAGCAGTGAAAGTAACTGAGCACTTTTACCCAGAGAGTAAACATTGGGACCAAAAATAATTAGAATTTGAATAGAAGACATTTTGAGGAACAACTGCCATGTATTTCCAGTTGTGTAAATTGGAAGCAAAGTTGACAGCCCAAGTCAAGAGGGGTGTGTTTGTCCAGTCATTAATTCAATTCAGTTTATTTTGTATAGCCCAATATCACAAATTACAAATTTGCCCCAAAGGGCTTTAGAATCTGTACACATATGACATCCCTGTCCCAGGACCAGGAAAAACTCCCAAGGCTCATGATTATGTATGAGCGAAATACAGGCAATCTGTGTCCAGCTAATTTATCCACGGCTGGAGTTACGATTAAAATACTGCATTTAATTTAAAACATAAATATGTATTGGCTTTTTGGCCTAACAACGGAAACTGCGCATATCTCTCAATGGCTTTAGTAATAGTACAATGTAATGTCTAGTCTTGATAAAAGTGTATTGTGGTGTCATGTGATGCCTTAACCTCATAAATTACAACACACTGCTCTCCCCTATGTAAGCGAAACAAGAATCACTCTGAATATCATTGACTCTGGCAGAAATTAGAATCAGAAAAAGTTTTATTTTCACGTAGGTTTGCACCAATTTCTCTCAGCGTTTTGGTGCCTTACAATAAAATCACAGTTAAATGTGGCATCACATTGTGACCACATTTTACTTTGGTCGTGCACTATTGTTTTAAACCAGATGCCTACAGTGCATCAATTGTCGTCATTTGCCAATTTGGGCCCATTTGGACTGTCTGTGGAAAGAGATTTTAATGAAAAGAAGAGTTGATCAAGAAGGTGAAAGATGATGGGAGGAAAGTTGAGTTCGTTAAATATGGTCTGATCAAAAGAAGTCTCTAATTATTAGTGAAAGAGAAGTGTCTGCTGAATGGATCCAACAGGAATGTGTAGCCCACTCAAACTTGTGCTGTCACGCTCCATTATGGAGCAAGAAACATGTTCATGCCCCAAAAAAATTGTAACAAAATGGTCCAAGCTGATTTTTTTTAAAGAAAATTGTTTTGTGATTCCTCCATCTGTGCTTTTATAAATAAGCTTATTGTGGCTGCAATGAACCTATTTTGCACTGCATATCTTTTAAATATAAAAACAACAAAGTGCAACCTGTGAAAAACAAAACAAGTTCAAATAGTTGGCAATAAAGACTTTTACTGAGTTTTACACAGCATATGTTTTCAAAACAACAATAACATGCAACCTGTTTAAAACAAAAGAGAAATTAGTGCAGATATGTTGTAAGCCGTAAAGTTGTAGCAGCATTGATGGCTACAACGAGCCTGCTTTCCACTACAACTATTTTTTTAACGGGCTTGCAGGCTTGATAAGGCCACTCTCAATGTAGGCTCACTGTTGAGCTCGGATCTGTATTTTGTTTTGAGAGGCAACAGCAGAAAAGCCGATCTCAATGAGTTAGGTTGTGGCGAGTCGCCAAGAGTCTTGGCCTGCGTAACAGAAACATATACATGAAAGTACTGGTATTTCCCCAGGTATTTATTAATGACTTCCGGCGTTTCTCAATCAGCGTTCTTGTCCGTACTTCTCTGTACTTGTGTTCTTGTGGACTCGTGAAACGTCATCGGTCGCAGCCCGAGTACATGTTCCAATTCAAAGTCCGCTTCTCGCAAAGCACGGTCAAAATACCCGGATGTGACTTGATCCTCCCATTTTCCGGAGGATGCATCAGAGGAGACTTTTGCATACTCTGGCCAGCCGATATCCAGAATGCATTTCACACCAGCAACAGAAAACAATGCCGCAGGAGAAAATAAACAACTGACAGTTGACTTCTTCTAAATACTACTGTCACGGAATGTAATTTTAGGATGTTTTGAGGCCAGAAGTTAGTAGTTTGTTATGATTCAGCCAAATAAAGATATGCGCCGGAGATTTGAGATTCTGCTCGCTCAGTGAGCTCTGCAGCGCCAGGTTAATTAAACTTTAATGTTGAACTATAGCGGTGTGTGTCTTTCACTTTTTACCGAATTTTTGCAAATACATGTGTGATATATATATATATATAAATAATTATAGAAATATATGTTGAGGGCGCTGGAGTGTGAGTACGTCGTTAAACGTTATGAAGAATAATTAAATAATCAAATATATATATATATACACAAATATATATGTATGCATATACAGGACTGTCTCAGAAAATTAGAATATTGTGATAAAGTTCTTTATTTTCTGTAATTAATAAAACAAAATATGCATTCTGGATTCATTACAAATCAACTGAAATATTGCAAGCCTTTTATTCTTTTAATATTGCTGATTATGGCTTACAGCTTAAGAAAACTCTAAAATCCTATCTCATAAAATTTGAATATTTCCTCAGACCAAGTAAAAATATATTTATAACAGCAAAACAAAATCAAACATTTGAAAATGTGTTTCCAGGTGTTTCGAGTTAATTAGACGATTCAAGTGATTTGTTTAATACCCTACTAGTATACTTTTTCATGATATTCTAATATTTAGAGATAGGATATTTGAGTTTTCTTAAGCTGTAAGCCATAATCAGCAATATTAAAAGAATAAAAGGCTTGCAATATTTCAGTTGATTTGTAATGAATCCAGAATGCATGTTTTTTTTTTTTTAATTGCATTACAGAAAATAAAGAACTTTATCACAATATTCTAATTTTCTGAGACAGTCCTGTATATCATATTCATTATATATATGCACATATTTATAAACTATATATGTATAAACAATATATAAATATAATACATAATATATTTACAATTATATGTGTAGGACTATTTTATTTTTAATTGTGTATATAAATATATATATATATATATAATATTGAAAGGATAAGGACAAAACCAGGGTTGTCATATTTTGTTTGACTGTCAAAAATACTTTACAGTGAATAATTGGAGTACACTCATGAGCAAGAACAGCTGATGTGGTGACGTCATCAAGTTAGCTGCTGTTCCAATCACAGAAAGACGGTCCTCCCGTCCTCCCTCCAGTCTGGACTCCAAGACCAAAGTCCAAAAGAACACAAGTCTGTACTCAGTGTACTTGGAATTTCAAAACGGCTCATTTTATGTCCGTGTACTTTTGTAATATGTAAAATTCTCAATAAAGGTCTTGAAATGTAAAAAAATATATATCTGCATTTCCCTTTAATACCACTGCGGCCCACTAGAGGGGCGCGCCCCACAGTTTGAGAAACACTGGTGTCGCCTGTTTAACGTGAACTTCATGTTTTTACCTCAGGAGGCAGTAACGGTCGCTGACGTCCACGCGCATGCGCAGTAGCACTCAACACAACCGCAATAAGCAAACATGGCGGCGGCCGTCGACAGTGTTGTGAAAGTGTAAGTTTACCTTTATTTGTTGCGAGAATAAAACGAGTAGCCAGACACAGTTGAACGTATAACCGCGCAATCGTCATGTTACTGCAGGTTGCCGTAAACCGTAACGTTAAACGTATCCTTAATCTTCAGTCCAAGATTTGTCCCGAGAGAATAACGTTACCCACTGAGCTAATGTTAGCGTGTTAGCTGTGGGCAAATCTAAACGAGGCGAACCCATCGAGGAGCCGTGTTTCAGCCACGACTCTTTTCCAACACGGCCACGGGGGAACGTTTCAGGTGCTGCTGCACGCAATGTATCCACACGGTTGCTAACCAGAGCCGCCTGCAGTTGAATAAGAGAGTTAATTTCGCAGTAACCTGTCAGCTTGGCGGGTGCTTTGTTGTGACGAGGGGCCAACAATCAACCTTTTGTTCAGACGTCCCTCCGGCGCGACTGGCGTTGCGGAGCATTGCGGTGAAGCCGGGCTCGTGTTTGCGGTTAGTCCGCGTGGAGACGGTGCAGTCAGCGCAGCAGCTCAGCTCAATGTCGTCTTAATATAAGTTAACACACTAAGGAGACCTTTCACACGGTTTTTATATAGTAACGTTTTTACATTTATGTCTCGCTGGATATTGAAATCACCCACAGTTATGGCCTACTGGTGTTACACATTTATATCTCCCCAGTTGCTCAACAGAGCATTCAAACTGCATTTGAAACATCCCCCTCATCATTCTTTTGCAATTTCAAAGCACAAATGTCCCTCAACAATCCCTTTTATAGTGTTAGTTTGTATCACAAGACGCATACGCCTTAGGGCCCTGAGGACTTTGGGGAGATCTACAAAAGCCAGAGTGTGTGATGACATTGTTACGGTGACTGCAACACTGGTTGCATTCAAGAAAATGTGTTTTAATGTGAACGTGTCCCTTTTCACAGACGCGTTGTGTTGGCCAGGATGATACATTGGCTTATATTAACTGATTGCCTCTATATTAATATGTTTTTGTATGTTGGCAGATTTGTAACAAGAAATTGTGACATATATTTATTCAAGTAAAAACAGTGTTATGTAGTTGGTTGCACCAGAAAAGGACAATAAGTGACCAGAAATTTGTCAATGTCAATTTATACTTTGGTTCTCAAATTTAAAGGATTGTTATCTTTGTTTTATTGTAAAAAATATATATATACCAATGAAATCCATGGCAGAGGTTTCAGAAATAAGACTTGAACACAACACGGTTATTTTAAGATTGAGAAGTCTGGCATACGTGTGAGAATCCATCTACAGATACTTGCACACATTACACTGGGAGCTTGACAGTGTTGGTTCTAGACACAGTTTTATTATTGTAAAGCTCAATTTGCAATATTTATCCATCAGTGACTATTAACCTTCTATCCTAATCCGGGTTATTTGACTGGTTCCGCTTTCTCATTTCAGGCTGGGAGAGCAGTATTACAGAGATGCCATTGAGCAGTGTCATAGCTACAACGCTCGTCTGTGTGCCGAGCGCAGCATCCTCATGCCTTTCCTGGATTCTCAGACTGGTGTGGCCCAGTCCAACTGTTACATCTGGATGGAGAAGAGTGACCGGAGTGCGGGTATATAATGAGCGCGGAATACTAATTTGATCACACCAAAAGGGACTCCGCCTGCTGGTTCTCTAAATGTTCTGTTCTGTGTCTCGTCAGGTGTAGCTCCGGGCCAGCTGTACACTTACCCAGCCCGTCGCTGGAGGAAGAAACGGCGTTCTCATCCCCCGGAGGACCCCCGCTTAGCCTTCCCCCCTCTCAAAACAGGTATGACTTTTGGTGGAACATCTTGTCTCCCATCACCAAAACACGTCATGTTGGGTTCATTCAGCCTCGTAGAATTTTACAAGTAAGATGTTGTATATTTAGTAAATATCTGTTCATATGCAATAGTTAAAGATAGGAGCTCCTGTACTGTTAATTAATGTGGGTATGTTTCTGCGTCTGTCTGATTCTGTGTTCATGTCGCGTCAATGCATGTTTTACCGGTTCACTTGGTGTGTGTGTGTGTAGCAGAATTGGAGCTGGGTCTGAAGCGCGATGCCTTGGAGGCAGCGGATGGCAGCAGTCTGGAGGCCCTGCTGAAGGCGGAGCCCATTGAAAAGAAGAGCGGCGTGTCGGACCTTCAGGGCCCTGAAGAAGACTCGGCTGCTGTGGAGCCTCCTGCCACCTCGGCGACCACTCACACATCCTCTGGGCGCGTCCGCAAGGTGCAGCTCAAAGCTGGCTCAACACTCCCGTTTTCTACCAATGCAATTCCTATTCAGTACAATTTATGGATAAAACAAAGTTTCGATCACTCCGACAGGATTTCATTTAATGAAACCGGTCTCTCTTGTATGACGATGTCGTTGCTTCAGCAGAGTACAAACAACAGGGATGGATTTAAATTGTATTACAAATCAAGTTCTTCCCAAGAATCAAACTCTAAATGTTCAGAAAAGTGAAGTAAGGAAGAGTTCACACATTCAATACAGTGAGATCTGACCCAGACCGTCTCACTGCAGAGAGTCCTGGACCACGATGACTACTTGGACGACCTGGACGATGACGACTTTGAGGACGAGACCCCGAAGAGACGAGGCAAGAGCAAGTCCAAGGTGAGTGCCTCTTCTGTTCCTGCAGTCAGTTCCCCGTGGGGTTGATGTCTCAGCGTTGTACGATGTGTCAACTGTTGAATGGGTTCTATAGGGGCGCAGTGACAAGAATGGCAAGAAAAAACAGGAGGCTGCGGCCGCAGCGCTGGAGGAGAGGGACAAGCCGTACGCCTGCGACAGTGAGTACGAGCTTCCTTTGCGAGGGCCGCGTGCGACACGCATGTCAGCAAGAGAGGCTTTTGCCTTTTCAGCGAATAGACAAAAAACGAGCCTCCTGCCCCGCGTGGTGCGATCTGAACGACCCCGCCTGGAACTTAAGTTTAACAGCGTAGAAATTAGAAAAGTCCAAATTCGGTTTATTCTTTTCTTGAGATGCCGCTCCGTGTGTGCGATGTAACTTCCTGCTGGCTACATCGAATTTGACTTGCTCACCTGTCGGGTGACGATTGGCATAGTTTTGTGGTTCCATCTTTTGTGTGTGTGTGTGTGTGTCAGTCTGTGGGAAGCGCTACAAGAACCGCCCTGGACTGAGCTACCACTATACACACTCTCACCTGGCCGAGGAGGAAGGCGAGGACCGCGAAGAGATCGAGGCTCCTCCCACTCCTCGCAAGCCTGAGGAGCAGAAGAGTGAGTCACCCTCTAGTGCTGAGAGAGAGACGGAGAGGGAAGGGAGGTGTGGTTGCATGCTATGTCTCTCTCTCTCATCCTTTTGTCTTTTCTTCACTTTTTTTTAACACCCTTTTCAGTATTTTATTTTCCTCATTTTAAATCCTAAATCTAGGATTCGACTCAGTTTTCTTTTAAAGTATATCGTTTTATATCCAACATATCCATCGCATTGCTGTTTTCTTTTGTGCACGTGGCATCGTGTTCGCAAATCCATTTAACAAGTGCGTTTTGTCAGTCGTCAAGTCATTCATTCCTTTGGATCACATCATCAGCCAGTTACTAAGATCACACGGTGGAGATTGAGTGACATATCAAATAAACAAGTGGCATGGGAAAAAGATGGCGGTATTTAATTCATCCTCCTCGATTACTCAATTTAGAGTGACAGTTTTATGGTCCACTGAATGGTTTCTTCACTCGTTCTCCTCTCAGCAACTAAGAAGGGTCCCAACGGGCTGGCGCTGCCCAACGATTACTGCGACTTCTGTCTGGGAGACTCGACTTTAAACCAGAAGACTGGCCAATCAGAAGGGCTGGTGTCCTGCTCAGACTGCGGACGCTCGGGTATGAACTTGACATGCCTCTTTGATTACTAATTTACTATTCACTCTGTGCCCCATGGTTACTGTTGCTATGCCTGTTAAGTGTTCTGCTCCAGCATCTTCCTTGACACCATTTCTCCCGTGTCCTCTCCTGGCAGGCCACCCAACATGCTTGCAGTTCACACCGGTGATGATGGCTGCAGTGAAGACCTACCGCTGGCAGTGCATAGAGTGCAAGTGCTGCAATGTTTGCGGCACCTCAGAGAATGATGTAAGCCCCTTTTATTTATATATATATATATATATATATATATACACATACACACACACAACAAGATTTCTCCCTGGTCTCCTCCTTCCTGCAGGTCATGTCTGCACACGTTTGTGTATACATGTATTCATGCAGTTAACATGAAGAGAAGGATGGAGAAGGTGCTTTTTCCAAAATGTTATGGACATATTTTCAGTCTCACATGCCTTTTTACTGATTTAGTTACTGCCGAACAGATAAAGTTTCTGATGGTTTGGTAAATATCTGGCCGTGTATTTCTTGAACAGATTAGTGAGTGTGTTATCTGTGAGCAGCTCATGAAACCATGTAAGAGTAATTTCATCTGTTTTTGTTTGGCATCATCAATCTAAAATACTTCCCCATTGAATCAAATGCAGACACGGTCGACTAATGCGAATGTCAAACATGAAGCAAAGCCGGCAACAAGATTTCAGCATGTTTGACTTCCAGCAGGAATATGTGCAAATTGGACGAATTGGATATGCTAAATATTGCACTATCTAGTAAAACTGCACCCAAGATTGTTCATCAGACTCCTCAAATATAATGAATTGAGTTGGTATAAGTGAACATGACATGTCTACGTTTTAGAATAAAATGACATTTTCAATCATAAAGTGAATTGTCGGGGTTCTCCGGCTTCCTCCTACATACTAAAGACATGCATCGCATGTTCATAGGAGGCTCTCAATTGGTGTGAATGTGAGCGTGAATGGTTATCTGCCTCTCTATTGAACCTGAGATCAATAAAGTGGCGACCTGTCCAGGGTGAACCTGCCGACGCCCAATGTCAGCTGGGATGGAACGGGAACATAAGTTAATTGTCGCGAGCACTGTAACCATCAGCGAGAGTTTCCATCGTGAACACAACGTTCTCACTTCCTCTCTCGTCTGATGTTCTCTTCCTGCCTCGTCAGTAGACTCAACATGACGTTGTGTTTTTGTAGGACCAACTGCTGTTCTGTGACGACTGTGACCGAGGCTACCACATGTACTGTCTGAGTCCCCCCATGACGGAGCCACCAGAGGGTAAGCTAATGCTGCACACGTTACCAGACTCGAAGGACGTGTTTTTATCCATCCCTGATATCATCACTTGGCTGAAGGCCGGTCCTCTGAGGCGCTCCTTCTCACAGGACATCCAAGGTCAACTTCACGGCAGCCCCAACCTATCCGGTCATGTTCTTGTATCTTTTAATCATTTCCTTTGACAGTTGTTTTCATAAATACATTCTTTCGTGGCCTTATAGTCGTGGTGTATCAGACCTTGATCACCCCTATGGACCCCCCCCCCCCCCCCCACGGTTCGGTACGCATGTGAACCGCGGATACATTATACAATGTGACCGTCATATTGGGAAATACAGTTTTACTGCCTTTGTCACTTTGATATTCAGTAAACAAATATGTGATGTAATGCTTTTTAGTCATTGATCACTGATTATACTGCATTGTCAACAACAGATCCATGTTGACATCAACAGGAGCATAGCGGTCCTAGGAGCTAACCAAGCGCTTCAAATGCTTGACCACAGGTGTAGAAATACATCTGAGTTTTCAGCAACGCTGTGGGAAAATATTCATTTGTTAAGTCTCCATTTAGGAAGCCGGCCTCACTGTGTTTCTGTATGTTTCAGGGAGCTGGAGCTGCCACCTGTGCCTGGTTCTGTTGAAGGACAAAGCCTCCATATACCAGCAGAATCAGAGCTCCACACCTGAGTGACATCATATCAACACGCCCCCCCCCCCCCCATGGAAACATCAGACCTCCTCCCAGTCCAGACCACCGGGCTCTGTGCAGATGTAGCTGAGCCAGATTGCAGATCAGCTTTAGAAGTCTTAATATCGACTGTCGGTCAACGTGGAAATAAATGTTATCACTACCAACCTGCCTCCAAACCCCTGCAGCTTGCCATCAAACACATACATATTTTTTAGTATATACAGTATAGACACGCACTCTCTTCAGGACTGTTACACACACTATATACAGAGAGCATGCAGTAACCACAGTAATGGCTATCTCCATGGGAGTTCCCACGAGCCTCACAGCTAATTATCTGCACGCTTTCACACTTAAAGACAGTGTGGACTTTCGAGACGACCCTGTTTTATTTCTGCTAAATTATCTATTTTTACTCTCTGAATGTGGGAGAAAGAAGAAGAAAAAACCCACCACTTATACAGTCAAGGAATATTATTATTATTACTACTATTGTTATTGTTCTGGTTACTAGTCGACCTTTGTAGTGGCATTTGTTTGTGTACTTTTGTCTGATCCATTGGAGCGTAAATCTTTGAAAGGTGTCCCTGAGGGGAGCCGGTCAGTGCCAAGATCCACCGTCATAAGAAATACACACAGCAAGTACCCATGGAGTTTATCATAACCACATCTTTGTTTTTATTTTAAACCAGTGGGACAAAGATGAAAACAAAAAAAATCTTAAATTTTTCCAAACAAAAATCTTTGTCTTTGGCCTTGCTTCTTTAGCGTGGCACCAAAACCAACTTTTCCCCTCTGGTCCAGTGACTGGTTGGATCCGTTACCGTAACCCAATACATCAGAGCATAGTACTGCAAGTTGAGACATCAACAGAGCTAACATTGTCTTATTTTGAAAAACATGACTTTTAATTAGTCCGATAATGCCGTTCTTTTTGAAAGAAACCGACCAATACCTGAAACTAGTAATCACAAAGGTGCATCGTTTTCTCAAAGATGTTTTGTGGTAGCTTTTAAGAAACAGTTTTTCAGTGACATCACCCTTCACAAGTCAACATCTGCTGTTAAACTGATGACACAGTATCTTATATAGACTGTAGCTGCTTTTATCATTTGTCACACTGAGGCAGATTTGCATGCATATTGCACCTGTATGAATGCACACGCCACAAATGTTTGTTTGTTTTTTGTGCTTTTTTAAAACATTTTATATTACCTGATATTCCATTGGTATTGGGAGTTTTTTCTAGTAGAATTTTGTAAAGTCTATGGTATAGCAAACACTTCAATATAGCTCCTAATGCATTCTCTGTACTGTATTGACTTTTTCTATTTTTGTTATGACTGACATGTTTGAATTTATTTGATTATTCTGATATGTCAGACCTCCATGATGAGTATTTGTAGAATTATGTACTTTGTTGTACTATTTTTATTTTTTACATTTCTTTGGTATCAAAGCCAATTTAGCTTGACTGAAATAAAAATCACTTTGAATTACATGCTCATTGTAATTGTTTAACATAATACATATTGTCCAGATGGAATATAAGAATTGCATAATGTGCATTTTGTTTATAGCCGTCTGCTCTGCGGAGCACTCGGTGTTAAAGTATTGTGTTGCCTCTGTGGTGGGGGCTCGGCTCGTACACATCAACAACTCATAAGTCGTATGTATCAAGTGGTCCTCATAGAATGATTTGACAAACACACAAAGGGAATGGAGCCGTTATTCACAGCTGTCAGATGTTTCTCAAATCAATATGGATGGTGATTGAAAAAACCTCAACAGAATCAGAAATATATTAAATCTTTGGAAAAGGATCTTGAGGTTTAACACTTTGTCTGCTGGTACACATATTGTCCCATTTCTTGGTGGATGGTACAAAACAGATTAAAGATGGTGTGTTATGAGAAGTATAATTTGTTACATATTGTATAATGTATGCAGTGTGCAATGACCATTCATTGTGTGAGGAAAGTTGGATGATCGTTGATGTTTATAACGTGTCGGCTCCAGAACTCGGACAGCTCCCTGTTCCCAGACAGCTGGAGGTGGCAGAGCTGACCGTGGTGCTGACGTACGAAAGGCAATATTTCTCTGTGACTCCGAACTACTGTAACCACACCGTCTTATACTCCGGCACACTCCCTGCAGCCGCGGAACCAAAGCGACTAAGCGCTGGGTTCCACATTAGGAACAAGTAGTAATATTTGAGGCTTGATCACAATACACTTTAGGGGGAACAATTTATGAACAACTAGTAATGTAGTATGCCATAGTAAATGTCTTAATTGTGTATGTCATAATTGTCTAAAGTATTGTTTAAAAAAAAAGGCAATAGCATTTTTAGTATAATATAGTATCTTTCCTCCCTAATTCAGGACAAATACATGTACATATATGTACTGTGTATGCCTTATGTTATTTGTTTTCCTTTCATTTGGTAGTTAAATACAATACACATATGATGGTGTATGCTTTGGTTTGATTCATCATATGTCGTCTTATTCTTGTCATGTTTTACTTATACGCGCAATAAGTGAAGGCAATTTACAAAAAAATATAAGCAAAACCTCACAGAACAGAACATTTTATTTCACTCAACACACTCAACGACTCTCCAAACAGACATTCCAGCACATAAATACCACCTCTGTTTGGGGGGGGGGGGGGAAGACAACAGTGGCTTAGTGCAATTATTATCTGGAGCGTGATGATCAGCCATGCTTTGCCGGTTACAACTACAAACACAAAGGCGTGATGAGAACTCAACGTGAATTTTACATAAAATAATAACGTCAAGCACTGAGGAGCAACTACACACGTGAATATGGGTAATCAACTGGTCCTTGAGGTTAATCGTGGCAGTCATAGCATATTAATAAGTAAAGTTACACATTTTGGGGTTCCTTATACAACATTGGTTTTATAATACTTTATAAATTTTTTGGAGACCGTGCGTTACCAGTTGGGTCTGATTACACACAATCTGGACCGGAGGTACTTGGTACAAAACTATTTAAAATACTTGTTTCTCAAAGGTAAAGCATGCAGCTTTCAGGCGGCCGGTGTCGAAGTAATGCTGCTCAAACATGTACAGCAACTGTGAACGCATGAGTCGTGAGTGTGCACGGGGCGTGTGCGTGCACTCTACAACATCTCGAAGCCGACGGAGCAGAGCAGGAAGATGGCGTAGAACAGGATGAGGCAGAGTCCCAGCCTGCGGTCCAACTTCCAGCAGTTCAGGTGGACACACAGGACCTGAAAGTACAGAGAGAGAGCTTCGTTTATTTTGCACTCACCTGAATATAATTCAGTTTGAAAAAAGAGACGAGGACTGAATTTTAACAACGATGATCGAACTCACAGTGAGGATGACTGAGGCCAACAGAAGAACCACTGAGTATATCAAGCCTTTGCTGTTGATTGTCACCTGAGAAAACAGATGACAAGGCAATAACATGTTGATGAATTCCAATAATCAAATCTGTGTTCATCCAAGGTGTTCGATACTTAAATACACTCATTTACTTCATTTTTGGCCTCCACTACATTCAAGTCTAAAAACATTTATTCTTTGAAATGCTAAGCAATATTCAGAAAAGAGATTTTACAGAAGTATTTTTTAGAGGGCATTTTTGTATATATAGATATTCAAGAAGTGACAAGGGGGAGACACAGGATAGCCAATAGGATATTGCTATTTTATTAAGATCAAGGGTCAATTCAGCTGTATATAAAGAAAACTATTTGGGTTACCACTGATCCGTTGCTGACGATGAGAGTCCTCAGCGCCCAGGGGAAGCCCAGGCCCAGCAGCACATCAAAGATATTACTGCCAATGGAATTGGACACAGCCATGTCGCCCATCCCTGCAACATTTGACATACACACGATACAAAATATAGAGTGAAATTCATGAAGTGCGAAGGCATTCAAACAACACCCGGTCAAACGGCTTGACGTTTTTTAGTTTTCCGTCAAAAGTGTGCCTATGAATGTGATTTAGCTTCGTAACATACTGAAATGTGCCAATAAGTGAGGTGGTATAAATGATTCAACCATGTAATTACGTGCTGAGACAGTTCAAACACACGTAAACACACCTTGTCGGGCGACAATGAGGCTGGCCATACAGTCGGGGACACTGGTGCCGGCTGCTAGAAAAGTGATGCCCATGATGACTTCTGGAATTCCAAGTGTGTAGCTGATTACGGTCACCTGGACAGAGACACAGGGGGAGGAGGCTGTGTATATTTATGTGTGTGTGTGTGTGTGTGTGTGTGTGTATGTGTGTGTGCACGCAAGTATGCTGGTGCGTTACTGTGTTTCTCACCATCCAGACCATGACGTAAGAGTAGAGGGCTATCCAGAGCGTGGAGGACAGGAAGGTGAGCAGGTACCAGCGCTCCCACTGCGGCAGGTTACAGTCGGGGATGGTGAAGTAAAGCAGGACGCTCAGGGGCCAAGAGAGCAGCCACTTCAGACGCACACACCACCGCTCTGGGGAAATGATGAAAACACACACAGACACAAACACCGGGATCATTACAGATTCCTCCAAACTTGTAAATTATGCGTGTGGCCTGGCTGGATAATCTTAGTATCATCCTTTTTGAATTGGCTCCAATAGCCAATGATCCATCTGTAAGACTGGGAAACATTGGAATGTGGGGAAAGGAAGCTGCTCTGTTTGCTACCGCGGCCTCAAGTCTGAGTTATGATTGCTAGAAATCAGCTTGTTGCTTTGGCAGAAGGTCAAAATAAATGTCAGTTAGAACCGGAGAGATGTTTTATCATTATTTAGATATTTGACACAATGCTGTGTGGAAAAATGTGTATAATAAAGCGAGTGTCTGATTCCATTCACCACTCACTTGGCAGAATGAAGGGCTTGAAAGGAGTGTCCTCCTCCTCCTCTCCTTCCTCTTCCTCTTTAGGCTGTGCTGCCCCACCCGTCTCCCCCCCTGTCTCTTTACCCCTCTCCTTCTCTTCCTCTAGCGGCGGCGTGTCTCCCTCTGACGCCGTCCCGCTCTCCCTCCCCCACAACCCGTTAGCACCCAAACCCTCCTCCCCTGAAGCCCCCTCCTCCTCCGGACCCCCCTGGGACCGAATCAGCCGCTGCCTCTGTGGGTCGGGAGGGAGTGAGGGTTAAGTCGGAGAAAAGAAGGAAGGAAAATCTAAATGAAATGAGAAGTAACGTCATCTGACTGGAGCAGGAGGAGAATTCCCACCCCAGGCATGTCTTCACATTCCCCAGAGCGGACTGGGTCAGCAGGGGGAGTCACACTTTACTTATACATGCAGGACAGCCGATATGACTGTGGGTTAATATCATCATGAGGCAGCAGTCTGTGTGTCTGTGGCAGCAAATCGGATGTTGTTTAATAATATGATGGCAGAAAAATCGATCTCCTTATCTTTCTGTCTCACTGCAAAACTCCTGTGCACAAGCTGCACTGTGAATAGTATCTTGGAATTGATAAATCACGACCACATTTAACAAATCAATATAGCAATTAAAAACACAATTACCATAAATAAAACCACCACAAAGATGAAGCGGTAGCCTCGAAACGCAAACAGACTTTTCTTTGAGGACAAATGGAGAAAAGTTTAAAGAGTTCTCATATTGTGGGAGGATTGGAAGAAAAAACAACAACCTCTGTGCTTCTTTTCAATGAAGAAAGCGACAATGGAGAAGCAACATTCTCACTGAGATCTGCAGTTTCTTCAAATAAAGTCATATAATGCAACTCTTTGCTTCTGCTATGACTAAATAGTCCTTCAGCATCCCCCACTTATCCCAAACTGTGTGGACACTACCAACTCTGTAAACACACATTTCTCAATGTATACGTTGAAATGAAACATAGAAAAGGCCCCGAAAACTGTTTCTTCTGCAGTTATTTTACAACTTGTGATCTCAATCTTAATGGATGAACACAATTTAGGAAAGATACGAGCAAATAGTTAGTAACTACGAAGAGATACTTCTGCAACACAAACTCAGGAATGGCTTTACGAACCACTCCAGTTCAGGTCCGTAAGCGTGAGTGCAGTGATCCTTCATTATATAAAAGGTCATCTTACCAATATGACCTGCTTATTTGAACTTAACGTATTGTTTTTTAAAATGCTGCACATGCACATTTAAAAACCCACCAACCAAGCACAGGGGAACTTGACGTGATGTGAAGCGTGTAAGCAAGTGCAGTGAAGCTCGTTGATGAGCATGCTGCCATGCGCAGGCGGGTAAAGGGGTGAATGCAGGGTGACGAGAAGGCGGAGGCTTGCCTCTGAGAAGGAGAGCTGGTGGGGATGCAGGTTCAGCATCTCATCCGCCATCACCAGCCCCGAGTCGTGGCCTGCCACCGCACATGAATCTGGGGAAGGTGTGGGGGAGGGGGGGGGGGACATTAGTGGGATATATCAGTGGAAAGGAGAGGACAGTTGAATAACACAGATAGTAAACAATAGTCAGCACTGGAGTAAAATCTGAATGAGGGGAAACGTTGTCATGTTTTCAATGTTTTCCATGTTCACGTTGACACGCGATCCAGCACCTGGCTTCAGTGGCACCATGTCGTTGTCACTGTCTCCAACATTTCCGACAGCAGTCGTCCGTCGTAGGATACTCAGACACGATCCCTCTGCCAGGCTGCACAGAGATCTGTTGAACCTACACACACACACACACACACACATTGTGTCTTCAGTAGGTACAGAGAGTGTGGTTGTTTGATACCAACAGGATTTAAATGTGAGAGAAATGAAAAGAGTCTCACTTCATGATGATTATGTATATTCCGTACATGGAGATCAGGATGATGCTCTCCCACCTGAAACACACACACACACACACACACACCAACAGATATAAATACCACATTCGTTACACTGACAGTCTGTTATCTTGCAAACCGATATCCAATCAACAGAGGCTTACCACACAACCTTTTCGTCATAGATCACCTGCAAAAACAATTAAAATATACTTTAGTTTTATAAAAAAGAATACTCCTTCCATACCTTATCAAAGGAATATTAAAGTTACTAATATTATTAGCTCCTCACATCTTGGTTACAATTCTAAAACTAAACAAATTAAAAGGATCCTGATATGGTTCTGCATTAATATTGGCTTAAAAAAATCCAGTTCAGTCAAGCAATAATGTCATGTGAAGTGAGTAGCTTCTCTCTACTAGCCAGATATACTGTTTGTGGTCTTGTAAATGTAGGAATTAAAGGAGATGATGTCTGCGGGAATTCACTGGAGCGTTTCTCACCGTGATCAGCACCAAGATGGACAGGATGTAGAAGACAGCGTCACGGAACAACGGCCACCAGCTCAGGGAGATGGGCTGGAAAGAGACACACGTTGTACGTTTTCTGTTGAATTAGTTCAGAAGAAGTGAAATTAGTCCTCCTTTTAGCTTCAGCTGTACCTGTCCAGAGAAGATGCCACAGAGGCCGATGATAACCAGGATGTTAAAGACCGCTGATCCCACGATAGTTCCCACACCCACGTCTCCTTTGGTGATAAACACCCCTAAAAACACAACAGGAAAAAAGAAGCTATCAATGAAGAAATGGTGAATAGTATATCTCCGTGTACAAGTTAGATATAATGTCTCTCTCTGAACAGAAATATTGCATCTTAGGTTCATAGGCACAGAGGCTGGGTGGATATATTTTATCTTATGCTACTCATATGGAACATTCACTGCAATATTGCCTAAAGCCATTCAAATCCAAGCCAGC
Source organism: Pseudoliparis swirei (assembly GCF_029220125.1). Taxonomy (NCBI): domain Eukaryota; kingdom Metazoa; phylum Chordata; class Actinopteri; order Perciformes; family Liparidae; genus Pseudoliparis; species Pseudoliparis swirei. The sequence continues at coordinate 17,312,801 of NC_079406.1, read as the reverse complement.
CTTTTTTCTTCTGAGAATAAAATCGGATATTTAAAAGGCAATATGTGAGGAGATGTCCTCGGCCACATGCATTCAGAAGCAAAGTTTGAATTCTTACAAATCAAAAGTAGTATTCAGGATATATTCCACAATGTTCCAGTTTATCAGATTTCCAAAACATGTGTGCGATGGTTTCGGTCTGTGTTTTATATCCGGGCCAACGTTTTCAAACACTGTGAACAACATACTTTTCTCCTACATTTTACACCAGAAACTCTGATTTCTTCAGTGCCAATGCCTGGATTATAAAAAGAAAAATCCACATATATCAATAATCATTTGGGAGAAAATACATTTGAGAACATCTGGGCCACTGAGGTCATTTGCAGGTGAGCTGGCGATGACCATCAAGCACGTGTTTTATATTTAAGATTAAACATGATTTGGTTCTAAAAGCATCATTTTCTTTTATGCATTTTTCTTTTCTTCAAGGTAATTGTGTTAATTACTCTTTGTTCTTACATTTGAATTATTCTTAAGCAATGACTGAAGAAAGTGAATGCCAGGCTTGTTTGTATCTTGTATATTCTTTGTGGATTTATTTATAAAAATGTTCTCTAAAATGCTCTTGTCCCATCTTTATTCATGTCTACTTCACGCTTTAAATCAGTGCGTCTGCCTGAGGTCACGTGACTCCTCCCAGTGTGAAGATACAGAGGACTGCAGTTAGTTGGAGAACTGACGTAGCACTCATTGGGCTAACCCATTAGAGCGAGTTATTGTTTACACCAGTGCCATACTGACCAATCAGAGAGGTGAAGAGCTCGGGGGCGGAGCTTCCAGCTGCCATGAAGGTTGCCCCGGCAACATCCTGACTGAGGTTCAGGTTCTGGAGGATGAAGGAAGATTTTAAACAGATTAAAGAATCAAACTAGTGATATTAAACACGTTTCTGGTTGACAGAAAGTACTGATACAGCTGGACTAATGCCTTGTTGGTTTACTTCGTTTTGTGGATATATAGACAGTAAGAACATCCTTGAAACGGTTGGAGGGAAAGAAAATAACCAGATGATTTGGTAAAAATCACAACGACAACATCGTCCATCTAATTGTAGACAAACTATACGATAAGTCCTACCTGTTTGTATTTATTTACTTATTAGACGTGTCTTTAGTTCATACCTTTGATACTTTTTCAAGTGATGGCACAAAGTAAAATTCACACACAATGGCCAGCGCATGAAACATGTAGATCGCCTGTGAAATACAGAAGACACGTTATTGTCTCTCGGCCTGTAGGAGCGTATCTGTTTGAGTTCAATGCAACAAAATTAAGTTTCCTTCATTTCAAAATCTGTCTTTCAGGCAGAGCCGATACTCACACAGAGAACATGAAGGAGGACCGCTCCCTGTCTCCTCTGCTCTGCAGTGAAGACGTCTTTAGGGAAATCACTGATAGCTGGAGAAGAGATGGACAGACAGGAACATATAGTATGTATGAGATTAGGAGGATTCCTGAACTACAGCTGAAAAGATAAGCGGATTAATCGATTGGTGGATCACAGAAGATTCAGTGGGCAAAAATTCTCTGAATCGATTAATCGTTTCAGTCATTTTCAAAGCAAGAATGCCAAACATTCTCAAGATCCAGCCTCTCAAATTCGATGTTAATCTGTCCCCCCATGGTCCTTTCGGATTCAATTTAAATGATTGATATGGTTTTTCAGATCTATAATAGCATTGTCTGTTGCTCTTTGTAAACACACCGCCTTCAGGAGAGGAAGCGGCGTTAATGAGAACAGAGCATTGGATAAGGGAAGTTAAATGTTCTGACTGTTTCACTGACCCCTCCAGCAGCACACCGTACCTCTACAGGTGCCGTTTAATCTGTTCTCAAAGTGTGGTCATTCAATTCGAGAGCATGAACGCTTTCCCTCAAAACCCTGGTTTCACTCTGTGAGCCTGCTTGTGCTTTGACTTCTGCTCAAACTGTAAGCGTGTTATATTATTGCTTGCACAGATTTCACGCGCTTCAGCCCTTCTCCTGCTTCTGTGTGCTCGAAAAACCTCCGCTCTCACATTTCTCCTCTGCTCTTGGATTTTTGGGGGGCAATAACTCTGTCAGAATGCATCTCTCGGGCTGCAGCCACGTTTTTATGTTGGCTTTATTTATTTCAGCGTCTTTCATAAAAAACAGTGATTCCTATAATGTCGACCTTCAGAGGCATCTAATGTGGCCGAGTTAGACAATGCATTGCAACCACCCTCCTTCCAACTGTGGAGAGGTGTTTTGGATAGATTGCAACGTCTCGCAAAGAAGCTCAAACTAATGCCACGACTCACTGCGCCAAAAAAAGAGAATCTTTTGTTATGAGGCAGCTCAAAACATCCATAACAAGGAACGTTGCCTCCCAAGTGACTTTCAGATTTATTTGTGAGTCAGGATTTATAAAACTGCCTGCGGAAAACAAAAGCAACAAACATCCGAGTGAAACTAGTGTGATGGCAGTGGATGGGATCCTGCACAGAGGTGACATCGTGCAGTTAGAGTCTAACATGCATCATGTTTGGAGATGAAGGCACAAATATCGAATGATAATATGCGTCACGTGATTTTCTTTGGACACAGATCAAACTGTATATTTGTATCAACAAGAACAAGATGGTTCTCATGAAAATAAGTAATATAGGCATTGAGAGATAATGTCTTCGAGGCCTTGAAGTTAATCTGTACTGTATTTCCAACATGCAGTTGTTCTAGCTCAATACATGCAGCTGTATTATGTGTAATTGGCCATAACATCTCTTCATCTCTCAGATCACAAGATGATGTCACTGTTCCTCTCTCAGTCTTTCAAAACAGCTAAATGGATCCAAGCACACACAGGTGATGAGAAAACTGCTGATGAGAGGCTAGTCATTACACCAGGGCAGACACTTTGAACAGATCCAGATGCACACGCCATCCAACCACACATTCTAAATTCAGTTTCCTAGCAACCGGCTCCCTTTAAGGCCTAACTGTGTTTAGACATCAAGATGTGCAGAGTTGAAGGATGAGGTGGAGCGGAGAGGTATAGATTTCTGAGCAGAGGACACTTTTACACACACAGTTAAATATCTCACCAGATCTAGAAACAGTCGTGTTGTTGTCTTCTTCTTGCTGGATGAGCTCTCTCTTGGACATGGAGAAGTCATGACTCACAGTGGATGCATGGAAACCTAACAACAATAGGAATTGGCATTAAAATAAATACCAACAATATGAGTCACAATGCTGTATATCTGAGTGTCTGAGAAATACTGTAAGTTTGCCCAACTTTAATGTATTGATATGGCTGCTGTGCTGCTAAAACATGTTATGGTTGTCATTAATTGCACTATTACTGCAATCTAACATATTATTTGCATAGTTATAAACAATCAGTTATATAACGAATCAGCTTCTTATATAACGAATCAGCTTCTTGCAGATGAAACCATAACAGGTCTTTGTGAATTCCTCGTGAAGCACCTGTCACGTCGCTGAAGTTAAAGATCCAGGCGACTGCGAGCAGAGTGACTCCACAGACGCAGAACCGCGGGAGGAGGCGCGTCTGTCTCGGTCTCCTCGGCGCCTTCATGCCGCCCGCCGTCGTCGCTCTCCGGCTCTCCGGCTCAGAACATGTCGCCTGCGCCGCTCCACAGCTAGCCCTTCTCAATCCGCCAGTCCCCCGTTCACAAGGCTGGATCAAACTGGCCTCTCCCGTTTCTTATTGATCTTCGTTCGGCTATTTCAGCGTTGGGCTCCATCCACGATCCCGGGCAGCGCGTGATGGGTTCGGCCCGTCCGCAGCATCGCAGCGCGACTCAGCACCGACGCGGCAGCCGCGTCCACGAGCTCAGACCCGGCAGACACACAATGAAATCCCCAGCCGGCTCCGATATAAAAACATCTCTGATTCAGAGCGCCATCCTTCCCTCCTGCCCTACATAGGGTCCCTCCACTTAGTGCGTTTCTGTTTGGGAGGGGGTGTTTTCCTCAAGTCGAGGACAAGACCAACCGGGGAGCGCCTCCAGCTGGGAGGAGCGACTGGCTGGAGACTGGGGGGAGGGGGCAGATGTGCACTTTGACTGGTGCATGCAATACAAAATATGAAAATGTACTGTTAACAACTATGTCGTGAAACTGAGAGACTACACCATGATAAAAAGTGATGGCCGGATCTGCTGACAGGATGTTGAGTAATGTCTTACTGGCACACGAACACGTTACTCGAAGCAATGTCTGCTAACTGGGTAACAAATTTTGTTGTAAAATGGAGAAAATGCCCCCAGCCTCCAGAGGGTTAACAGGACATATGTGAATGTCAGTCAGTTACCAAGGCCACTGGTTCTGTTGTTCAGTGTTAAAGATGACAGGACCAATGGGGTCTCAATATACTTTTTTTTACTAATCTGATGTTTCACTGAAGAAACAATTTATCATCCACAATATTAAATACCTCGCTGGCACTTTATAGGTAGGAGCCTCTTTGAAACACAGCTCTGTGTGAAGTTTGGTCTTTAAAAAGAATGAACTTTTAACTTTTAATCGCGATTAATTAATCGCAATTTCAAAATGTGCGATTAATTAGTTAATTTTTTTTAATCGATTGACAGCCCTAATATATATATGTTATTAAAAAGGTGCTCACATAACAGTTTTTGTTTGCAGCACAATGAGGGAAATAGTTTTAAGTTTGGAAAAAAACTAGGGCTGTCAGCGTTAACGCGTTAATCTATGCGATTAATTTGGCCGCGTTAACGCACTAAAATATTTTAACGCAATTAACGCAAGTTTTTTTTTTTTTTTAAACCGCGGCAGTACGGTTTGACACTGTTTCCGTTTTTAAAACAATTATTTCTCCGCTTAAATAAGGAGCAGAAATCAGTTTAACTCATGGATGAATCAGTCGGGTTTCCTCCTGCTCCTCCTTCCTCCCGTCTCCCCCTCTGATACACAGAGGAACGGAGGGGACGTGTCGGGGGACGCGGCGCGGAAAGAACGCGACACACGAAACCTTCAACGTTGATTTGTCAATCCGTTTGTCTGTCAACATTTCGGGAAAAAACAACCAATGAACACTCAGTAAATCACAAAGGACCTCCCACCTCACGGGTGAGACTCTAGAGCAGCCTGTCAGTCAGAGAGCAGAGAACACGGCGCGAGGACAACTGAGCCTCATTGAATAGAGCTGAGATTGTTCTGGAATGTTTGATGTATAACACGTGGGCGTGTGTCACATGCAAAATACTTTAAACGGTGAATTTAATTTATTTTGTAAAATGTATAAAATGCCCCCAGCCTCCAGAGGGTGAACGTGACATATTTGAATGTCAGTCAGTTACCAAGGCCACTGGTTCTGCTGCTGTTCAATGTTAAAGATGACAGGACCAATGGGGTCTCAATATACTTCTTTTTTTAAACTAATCTGATGTTTCACTGAAGAAACAATTTATCATCCACAATATTAAATACCTCGCTAGCACTGTATATGTAGGAGCCTCTTTGAAAACACAGCTGTGTGAAGTTTTGTCTTTAAAAAGAAGGAACAAACTTTTAATCGCGATTAATTAATCGCAATTTCAAAATGTGCGATTAATTAGTTAATTTTTTTAAATCGATTGACAGCCCTAATATATATATATATACACACACACACACACAACTAACATCAATTAAAATAAGAAATAGACATATACTCTAAACATATATGTTTGGAGTATATGTCTATTTCTTATTTTAATTTATTGACTTGTGTAATTTAAGTCAGACATGTGGTAGCCAGGAGGTTTTCTTTTAACTTTACTCATGGGTTGAGCAGGATTTTGGTCTATATAAATTAATACAAAATCATACATCTCCTCCTCTAAACCCAAATAAAAAAATGTAAATAAAAAAGGTATACTGTACATTATGTTGATATATATCTGTTGTTCCAATTCACACATATTGGAGTAAAATATATTGAGATCGTTACTAATACAATATATAATATGTTTCACTGCAGACAATTTTGTCAAGTTATTGATTGTAATTTTGTCAAAGTCATTCACTATTATAGAACTGACCAGTCTTAACACATTGCAACATTATGCATATTCAACGTCATATTTGATCTATTTCTGTAAAAGAAAACTTCAGCCCTCTGAGCTGCTGTGTAGAAAACATATAAAAAAAACCTGACTGTCATAAAAAAGAGTGAACATGTTTATTAGAGGGAGTGGTTAGTTCAGATAGGAGGTAAGGCCCCATGATGCAAACTGCAGTAGGGTTGTAAAACCAGCTGAACAAAGCTCTGCAAAGTGTTGAAGGAGAAATGGTTTCCTGGACATCTTCTTGAAGTCACAAAGGCCAAAACAGAAAGAACGACAACAAACAGCAGAGAGAGAACGACGAATAACAGACGAAAACGTCCTGCTCTCAGGACAGCTGCCTCCGAAACACCTGCACACCTTGGACAACGGAGAAACCAGAGGGATGACGACAACATGAGGAAACAAAGAAAAACAAATGTGTTTCAAAAATCTATTTTTAAACTGAAGTACCTTTTGGTCTGACAGTCTAGTGTCACACTTTGAGGTTCCAGCAGCTCTTCAACTTCAGTTTCTTCCTACAGAGACAGAACCAGACATCACTGATACCTCTGACAGAAAGGATTTGAATCTGGCTTTTGAATCGGTACTCTAGTGGTCACTTGTAGAACTACAGGACAATCAGATTGATACATCTTCACTCAGTTGCCACTTCATAGGATTTATTGCAGGACTGTATTAAGACTGCATCATCTTTAACCAGAGGGAACCAATACACTGGCAACTGAGTGATTTCACATTCTCTCAAGTTCAAAAGTCTAAATACTGATGGGAGGGGTCCTACATGTTGAAGATCTGTGGAGTCTGACACAGCGGTTTTCACTTCAGCTGAAGACTTCAACAGCTTCATTTCCTCTGCAAAGGACAAAGGGGGACTGAGCCATCCGTCCCCTTCTTCCATCCGGTTATTCAAAGTAGTTCTGGAAACCAACAGCAGAATCACTGTACAGTGTGAGTGCATCGGTCATGGTATTATTTTAAAGCAAGAGAGTGTGCACCAGTTACAATGAGGCCTCATCCAGTCTGCCCTCCAACTTCTCTTTCAGCTCCTTATTTGTCAGCCTGAAATTCTGGCGCAGAGAAACATGATGAGACGACGACACACACTTCAACAGCGCATAACATAAAGCTATCATCCGACAGCAGAGTGGAATCTGTTCTTTCTACTCTTCTTCAACCTTTTTATCTTTCTAGCTATGAATGAGACCATCTTTACCTCCATGGAGTGGGTGTACTCTTCAACGGTTTCCTCCAAGTGCTTTATATGAAAGTTGTTCTATCGCAAACACACAGAAACGAAAATGGGATGTTCAAGTAATAAAAGAAAGAGAACATTAAAAATATTCATGTTGAACTACAAAGAGATAAAGCTGAACTTTTTTGTCAGTTGCTTTAATGGACTGAGGTCTCTGTTCCTACCTGGTCAATAGCATCATTCCTTTTCTGAAGATCTAACTGAGCCTCTTCCAATGCACACTGAAGACACACATGACGTAACAAATCAGGCGCTGTTTGGCGATGTCACGTGACTCATGATGATAGTATGAACGAAAAAAGAAAAGGAGTTAAATATCTCCATGTTGAATAGTGTTACCTCAAGGGTTTGAAATTCAGCCCGTAACTTGCTGAAGATGATGTGGTCCCGGTCTCTCTCTTGCTGGAGGTCCTTAAGCTGAAAAAGGCAAAACTATTTTTTGATGTGGAAAGTGTTTTGAAATGTTGGTACTACTTCTAACTGTCGTCTGACAGATTTGAGGTGCTATGTGAAAAGTAAGAGACATCATACCTCTTCAGTTAGCTTCTTATTCTGTTCATTCATCATCATGGTGGTTTTATTTTCCTGCATAAATAAACAGCAAGAAGCTTTATCTGGAGATATTTAAAATGTAAAACATCTGCCTATTTGACTGGTTGAGGTTTAACCATTTGTCAACCACACATATATATATATATATATATATATCAGTGTTTCCCCTACCATTCTAACAGGGTGGCGGCCCGCCCCCCTGAAATCTCCGCCCGCCACCCTGTTATTTTCTCTATAGCGCCAGATTACAGCAGAAGTAATTTAAGGTCCCTTTTCTTAAAGACGTCTTTGTTCTTTTATTAAACTAAACGTCTGTTATTGATCGTCTCTACACAACAGCATGTCATTTCTGTCTATATGTGTCGCGTTTACAGTTTTCGGCTCGCCGCTCGCCGTGGGTCCCTTTCCTATCTCAGGGGGGGCATCGTGAAGGAGTTAAGCTTAGGGCACCAACATGACGAGCAGCAGCACTAGTCCCGCCCCCCTGAAGCTGTAAACCTAATGGAAACAATGTATTATATATATATATATATGTATATGTATATACACTAATGTGTCATGTGACATGTACTTCAAAAATGAATATGAAATTATCTTGTTGCATGTGTGATGTATGACTCTAGCTTGTATTACTAAAATCTTATGTTTATAGATTTATAAACATAAGATTTGAGTAAAACATTCTATTATTTAAATTACGTCTGTTGATTCACAGACGTAATTGAAATAGTAGTGTGAAATACATAATTTTTTTAAAATAAATGGTAAAAGTAACATTTTGATGATTCATTTTGTTATTTCATGTCAAACATAAAATCCTTGACGTATACTTCAGTGTTATTGCATAGTTTTACACGAAAAATGCTACGTGACCTGTATACATGGACCTGGATAAGAATATAATAAGACACAATGTAACACATTATGTAGATGTTAAGAATGAGAATAGTAGTTTCTGAAATATAAAAAATCATTTAAAGTTTGTCAAAAGTTAATAGTAGATCTGAGCTCTGCCTGAAGTCACATCGGCATAGAGCAGAGCAACGTATCAATACAATGTAAAACAACACGTCATCAAGGACTTTGCTTTTCCTGATGAGCTGATTTCGCTCAAGTTTGGTCTTAAGGCAGCGATCAATTTGTCTAAACGTCTTTTTGAAGACATCAGTAATACACAATGTAAAACTATAATTTCTTTCAACCCACCAATTCCTGAATCTTGTTTTCCCTGAATGTCTTTACACCAAGGTCATCAGCCAGGAGACTTTTGCAAGGCTCTGCTTCGACCTTCTGTGCTTCACTGATGACTTTCTCCAGGCTGCAGAAACACAAACACATGTGCACGCTCCTGAATGTGTTTCACCAACATGTTAAAGCATTGGTTCAAAAGTAGGACGTAACACAGATAACATGGCTGACACATAACATAGAATTACAAAAAACATATTCTGCGGGGGTAAAACAACCGTCTGTGTCAAAGACAGCAGGGAGCTCAAAAAGATGAACCGACAGTTTAAGTTTGATAGTCAAAAGGTTCAAGCACCCTCCTGCTAAATGAGTAGACAATCATGTGACCACTTACGCTTTTACTTTCTTTTTGAGGATGGTGTTTTCAGAACGCAGTAATGCCACATCATCATCTGCAACGTCCAGCCAGTGCCTCATTTTGGTGGTCAAGTCCTTCTGCTGGTTTAGACTATACTCTAGCTCTGCTATCCTCTCCTTCAGCATCCTACACGCATCCACACACACACACACACACACACATTACTGCTGAATAACTCATCCAAACATTGTTTGTGTATGGGTTTATTCAGTGAGCATCACTCACATATTTTCCTCAGTGTCATCCATCCTGCTGGCCGACTCCTCCCTGTGACCACAACCGTGAAGATATATCATAAATGTTTCTCGCAAACTAGATTTTTTAAATGTACAGATTTTGACTGAATCCCATTGAATAGTGTTACTATTCCCATAACTCATGAAGTTTGATCGAGCTAAATCAAACTGGCACAACAATCATTCCTGGAAGCACTTTATAAAACGCAAACACCTGCATTGAGAGGCGCATGTTTCAGCGGATTTCACCCAATATTTAAAAAGAATAAGAGATTCAGGATTTGCGATTAACCTGTATGGGTGGGGGGGCTCAACCGCCCTTTTCTGCTAATCTGCATTTCTGAAAATCAACTAACTTAATGTGGCACGAATGTTTGGCTCTTGAGAACAATTGACTTTCCATATGTAACTTGAGAGGTTACAGCCACATTTCGTCTAAATGTATGTATTCACAATCAATTTATGTTTCAAACATTTAGCTCGCTAGGTTACCTTAGTTACACGCTTGCTAAAGCAAGCTAGGTTTTTTTCAATTAGCTAACCTATTGTTTTATTATTGAATTTACCGCTAAAACAACGGGTTTAAACTTATTTTCGCTTTAGAAATGAACAAAATTACTCACCAGCGAGTTAATTCAAACTAAGGAGTTTATAGCAGCTTACTGAAGTATAGTTCAGGCTGCCATTGATCACGCAGGAGGCCAGAAACCAGTCAGTTACGTGACCGCGCGGCCGACGTGACGTCACAGACGGGACTGGGGGTGCAGGATTGTGAGCAAGGGTCCAACGTCATGATCACCAATTATTGGAACAGAAAAAAACCCTCTTTTAAACCAAAAATGTTATTACACCACTAGAACAGATATAATGTTGAGCATTTTTTAATGGATCCATACTTCCTGTGAAACAATTTGTTCAGCACGTTCAAATGGCACACAAAAACATGAAGGTAAAATAGCATAAAAAGGCAGATCAACATACGTTTGGCTGTAAAGTAAGAGCACACTTTAAAACAAAGGCCTGAATTTGTTCACTACATTTTAAGAGCAGCTAAATTAAATTAACTTCTGAGGAAACATAAGTCCCGTTGGCATAAAGGGATGTGAGACATGTTCGCCGAGTCCCAAATCCACACGACATAGTCGTAACAAAAAACACCTCCAGCGTATTGTATCAAACATATTGAACACATTAGTGATGCATGTTGATTTTCTGTACACTTACTGCAAAAACAGGATAATATAAAGATTATAACTAATGTTTTCTGGTTCCTCGTGTGTAGTTGGTCAACAGCAGTTCCTTGAATCAGAACATGACTCTTCATGTTGTCACACCGTGGGTTTGGTTTGTCGTCGTACGAACTGAAACATGGAAAGCGTGATGTGAAACATGGGGAAATGCAGTTCACGAGTGCCGTCTACGGGTACATTTTAAACCGTGTTTTCAGTAGATGACTTTACATTAGTATGTAAACGGCAACACTAGATTTCATAACATGTACAATTTCAGATGATTGTTTTTTTCAACATCCTTGTCCATCATTGTAAATCCTTTCTCATTATCTAACTTGGTGCAAAAGTATCCAGTGAAAGGCTCAATGTCATAAAAACAAGCTGAAGCTCAGGAGTGGATAAAGACAAGTGGAAAGCACAAGAACATCTAGAGCCTGGCTGTTAACACACAAAAGCATATTTATAATCCTATTATTCAGAAATACATTTGGATGACCTTTAGATTTAGGCAAATAAACAGAAATAAAGAGGACAATTTAAGTGACCACCCAAGAGAAGTAGTGGTGGTGCTTGTTAACAAGGATTCACAAGTATACATTCTTCCCAATCAATAAAATACATTCTCATTTCAGTGTCGTTTACATACACTTTCAGTGCTCCGTATTCCTCCAGAGGAACACTATTCTGAGGCCAGTTTCAATGAGAGGAACAGGTTACCTTTTGATCAAGGTCAATGTACCTTCCACAGTAGACCCATAACTTTCTTGACTCAGCGCAGGTAAAGGCTACGGAGAAGATACGGGTAGACAGTTATACCCAGAAACACCAAACCACTGTTTAGGCTTCTTCCCACCCCAAGCTACCTCTTCTTGAACTGAGGCGGTCTTCCCTGCTGTGGCTCCCAATAACATTAACCATCACCAATAAAGCAAGTCACATGGCCCGTTTCAGCTGTTACCGGGTAGGTTCTAGCAATCCTGTGACCTGGAAGTTTATCCCATCTCCAGGGAGAGGTGATGGGATGAGTGGGCAGAGCCAGCAGAGGTACCAGCGAAGGCCTAGCGCGTGACGCAGGTTGCCCCGGAGCCCGAGGCTGTAGGGTCGGCGGGTCGAGTACCACTCCCTGGTGGTCTGTCCCCGAAGCATCAAGATGAGATGGAAGAAGAAGAAGGCGGACACCAGCAGGAAGCCCACAACGCACGTATCGGCGATGAAGGCGAATGCAAAAGCGTGCGCAGTGACCTGGCCTGGGGAAAGAAGGGACAGGAGCACTGATGGAGTCACAGCCAGTGATATCAATCCACGCATAAATTACATTGGTACATTAAATAGAGTTGGTTACATTATTGGGATCCATCTTATCAAAACAACTGAAGAACCAATGTGTCCAGAAGCAGAAATAAAACACCTTGCTGCATTACTTTTAAAAAGATGCATTTGTGCAAAAATAAACACATAAAATATTTACAACTAGAATGGGCACTCGGTAGAGCGCATACCTTCGCATATCACAAGATTGGGCATTGAATTATGAACATTTTGGCATTAGTTGAATGCCAATTGGATAAAAATTGACCGCGCTATGGTAAAAAGAAGATTTTGACCTTTTCATGACCTTGACCTTTGACCCGATCGATCCCAAAATCTAAGCAAATGGTCTCCGGATAATAACCAATCATCCCACCAAATGTCATGCAATTCAAGAAGATTGACCTTTTTCATGACCTTGACCTTTGACCCGATCTTTCCCAAAATCTAATCAAATGGTCCCCGGATAATAACCAATCATCCCACCAAATTTCATGCAATTCGGTTTAATACTTTTTTACTTAAGCGAATAACACGCATACAAATAAATAAATAAATAAATACACAGCGATCAAAACATAACCTTCCGCATTTTCAATGCGAAGGTAATCAGTATTTTCTCCATTTTGGAGCGTTAGCCACATGTATGAATGTGACCACGAGAGGGGATGAATGCAACACGGGGCTTTGAGCTTTTCTGTCGCTGGGCTATGGCACAAAATAATGGAGGTGACAAAAACATGGCAGCACAAAACAACAACTCCCTGTCTGACCGTCCTGGAGGAGCAATTCCTTCTTTGTTGCTCTTCCTGAGGTTACTGCCTGTTTGTGTGTGTCTGGGTTTGGGGGAGGGCCTTATCACAAGTGAGAGTTTTAGGATAGATGGCGTAGCCAATTGAAATGATTTTATATAAGTAAATCTCACAGCGAAAATATTTTTGGTTGAAGTGCGTTTATTCTAATGTACATAACGAGGATCTGGGAAAACACCGTCTACTCCTCCTGTGTCATTAGTCACAATGACAACACCTTGAGAAACAAGCTGGTCCTCAATGAGAGAAGGTTCTTACACAGCTGTAAAGAATGAAGCGCATGGACGTCTCACACAGAATGTCTGGTTATACACAGACTATCAGTTAATTCACTAAAAAACAATTAGTTACATTCTACTTATCAGTGTAGAGTATAGGTCACACTGGTAAGTACCACAGCTACATACCTGAAACTAGCATTATCCAGGGAATGACCAGCAGCAGGGCGCTGTGCATCGTCACACCCTCCTTCAATATGACGATGAAGACCTCTGCATTCATCAGAGTGGCGTACAGCAGCCCCGACCACATGAATAACAAACAGCTCAGGAAGTACCGGTAGTTACGGAAGCCCACGCACTGGCCAAAAAAGACACAGTGGTGATCTCTCCGCAGCACACACACTTTGCAGTCGTAGCAGTGGGAGCACCGAGGAGGAGTGTGTGTCTCACACGTGTAACAGTACCTGTGAGGGGAAAGAACAGAGAAATAACTATTATTTATGGTCCGAGACACACTTTTATCCAACTCAAACAAAAACTGTGACCATCGGCTGGAGTCGATGGAAATACTTATCATGAAGTCTTAACTTTGAACAAATCTATCTTTTCAGCTGTGAAAACGCAGAGGAATGACTTTCTTTGTTTCCCTTTACATTTATAAAGTGTGGGCGTCTGACTGCTGGGATTACATATTCTCTTCTCTATTATCTCAAACTTGGAAGATCACTATTGTCTCAAATATATGTAATAGAAACATCTGTAACTAGAATGGGCACTCGGTAGAGCGCATACCTTCGCATATCACAAGATTGGGCATTGAATTATGAACATGTTGGCATTATTTGCATTCCAATTGGATATAAATTGACCGCGCTATGGTAAAAAGAAGATGTTGACCTTTTCATCACCTTGACCATGACCTTTGACCCGATCGATCCCAAAATCTAATCAAATGGTCCCCGGATAATAAACAATCATCCCACCAAATTCAATGAGATTCGGTTTAATACTTTTTTACTTATGCGAATAACACGCATACAAATAAATAAATAAATACACGGCGATCAAAACATAGGTAACGAAGGGGTCTTGTCGGAAACCATTAAAACAGACCAGACAAGTGGAGACAGGGATGTCCAATACTTTTGACCACATAGTGTTCTGTATATCAACAAATCAAAGCGGTGTGGTAAATTGTGTAATAACCGCTCGAGCTGCTCCCTCCTCACCTCCACCCCTGGCCCATGCCCTCTCCGCCCAAAAACACCCCCTTGATGCTGGGGCTGGTTCTGAGGAAGAGCAGGGCGTTCCAGCAGATGTTCCCCAGCATGAAGTACTGAACCAGCAGGTGGAACGCTTTCCAACAGGCGGACCACACGGTCTTCTTCTGGTCCGTCTCCAGCGGAGCCTCGACCAGCACCAGGTAGCTCACCTCCGCGGTGATGGAGAAGACCAAGAAGGTGTTGAGGACCATGGGGAGGGGTCGACAAAACTTGTCGACCCTGAGAAAGACTTGACTGACAAAACTCGTCATGTTTCCACCGTGCGGTGGGAGCTAAGTGGAAGGACCGATTTGACAGACGCACCGTCTTCACCGTTGGTTAGCTTCGTCAGCCCGGAACAATAAATAACCGCAACGTTAAGCTATCTCTCGGAAGTTAAATGAACCGCGTGACATCAACGATACTTTGTATAACTTCCGGACAAATTAATGCCATTTATGAGTTGAAATGTTACGCTGTCTGGCTCTTAAAAATCTTTCCCTGACACGATTCTCTGCTACTTGACGGGATCGAGCTTCTACTCCATTTGCGGTGTCCCGTGAAAATACATCCGCAATGCAACAACACATTGGTTCCGCTTGTAACACGTCTCCTCGGTGTGTATGCACGTTTTGAAATACTAATCAAAAAAGTGTTTTACATTTTGTTGTACTTTTGTGTTGGATATTATGTCTTTTATCTGACCCTAAAATATGCTTGACCAGGGTCAGTATGAAATAGACAAAGGGTGTTCTCTCATCTTTATTAAATACAATATAATATATATTTGGTCATTTAATTAATAACTTTAGTCCAAAGTAATGAGATTTTCTGAGAAGTATTAGTTAGTATGTGCCTGGTATTATCGATATAATTGTGGATCACGCTATTTCGATGTATGATTTCATCACAATATTATTCCATTGAAATAATAACATTTTTAATTATCGCCTAGCCCTATATTTAAGAAGATTAGGATGTAGTAGTTTCAAGAATAACAAATCTCTTACTACTAATTAACCCCATTACGTGACCATGTGTGGATCGGGAGCATGTCTCTGGTCGCCCTCCCACCTACTCCTCCCCCCTCACACCCAATGGACAGACCTTAATCTCTGATAATCTCTGCATACACTGGACGCTTGCTGTAATGGCTGCACGGAAGGAGAATTCACTGTCTCTTGAACATCTTACCGGCCCAAAAAGAAACACTTTCACAAAACAAAAAGAGCACAGGCTAAAAATAAGGTAAGATCCTCGAGTGCTGTTTTGATATCATAGTACTGTCAACTCATGGTTGTGTGTGAGGGTGAAGAAGTGTAGGCTATGCATGTGTGGGCTGTGTTACCATGATGCTTTATCTCAGTATCAACAGGCCTATGCTGTTGAAACCTGACTTTTCAACTCCTCAAAGTCCCCAGTAGCTGTAGTGCAAATACACAAGGCAGCAAGATGCATCATCCTGTATGTTGAATGTTTTGAAGAACTGACTGTACGTGTTTTCTGCAGCAGGGGGATGCAGCTGCAACAATGTTGGCAGGAGCTAAAGCAGAGACAGTTTACAGCCCAACAAAACAACAAGCAGCTGCTGCAGCAGTTTGAAGAGGCCCAGGACACACTGGCAGAGATGTTAACCCTCACTGCGACCATGAAAACTATTCGGGTGCACAGGCGCACACACACACACACAAACACACTCTCTTCCCATCTGTACTTTACATGTGCCTCTGTGAAGCTAGGTGTTGAACCCTCTTCTTGAACTTAAATCTCTCCAGATGGAGTATGAACGGTACCTGGAGAGCTGCCCCCGCTGGCAGCAGCAACTCAAGGAGAAAACACAGGCTGCTCAGATAAAGGTACACGCAAATCATTCAACATATACAATTTGAGACTGAATTAAAATTTTTTTTTAATTAAACTCTTAAGTGGTGCGTTTATGGTTACAGGTGTAATAATTACAACATTGGAGGATGTGATTTTTTCCAAAAGAAAAATATATATATATATAAAGTATGTGAAAATAACTTCTCATTATACATGGAAAAGACATTTCTGTTCACCTTTACCGTATGCTGTGCAGATTTATCATCGTAAAACAACGCGTCATCCACAGAGGACGGAGTCTTTGAGGTCATGTCTAAAGAACACAGAGGAACGAGAGACAGCAACGTCTGCAGATCAACCGTTACCGTCTCAAGGTTTGTCTTTCTCGTCACTGACTCGAAAAAATTATTGTCACATGAATTCTTAAATTGTAATGGTGTGTTGGACAGTTATACAATATTATCCAATATGCATCTTCATCTTCATTGCAGGCTCCACCACAATGAACCACAATATTGCTGCACACCCAAAGCACTACAGTCCAAACAGCCACTTACATTACAACCAAGACAGCCCTCATCTCTCCTCTGTGCAGTCTTCCTGGCAGACCCGCCTTCAATCCCAGACGGCCAGCTTTCCTATCAGAGCGCTTCATCAACCTCAGTGTTCCTCTCATGTCCCTCCATATATCTCAACACATCCTCACGCATTGCAGCTCCACCTCAACTCCTCACCCAGTAATCAACATCCCAGACCCCCACAGCCCGACTACCCCTGGTCCTGGGCTGCTGGTGCAGCTGGGATCCCTTCTTGCTCTGAGGCTCTGTGGGGTCAGCTCTACACGGAGCAGCTTCCTCCACACGTGAGGGCAGCGCAGGTGGTGGGGGAGGAGGCGGACACAAGCTCAAAGAGAGAGAGAGGTGGTGGGAGCAGGAGCAGTCGTTTATCCCAGGAGCTGGATGTCAAACCAGGTGGGTTAAAGAACAAATGAGAATCTGCTTTTTCTTCTGCAAACATCTTCCTCAGTAGATATTTTCCATCACCTCTGATATGTAATTTCTGTGTGTCCGTACCGTGCCGGTAGTTCGTCTGTCCGGTGGTTTCACAGAAAGCAGTGAGAGCACCAGGGAGCCCGGCCAGGTGAGCACAGAGAACAGAAAGAAGAGGGAGGGAGGACGTTCACTGTCTTCTTCCTCAGACAGCCAAGGATGCATTTCTCAGGAGTAAGTAATATTATCTTCAGTCTCTATATTTTATAATAACTTCTTTGTAACCATAAAGAAAAATCTGACACTTATGATCCATTTTGCTTAATCATGAATCCACTAATTCACAACCCTCTTTCAGTACAATCTTTTTTGTTTTTCATTCACTGATGATTTCAGCTCATCTAGGTCTTCCAGTGTCATCGTCATCGCTGCAGTCAAAGTGGTCCAACGCTCAGAAAGTGACGCCTCATCTAAGAAAAGCAGAACCAGCACAAGGAGGAGAATGAGAAGTGGGGGGCTTGCTGTCGGATCGCCAAGGGAGGAGAAGGGAAGCAAGGGAGACGAGCAAGGGAGTCACAACGAGGAGAGTCAGTCGACTAGCGAGGAGTTAGGGAGTCAAATTGAGGAATCCAGAAGTGAAAACGCAGAGGATCGAAACCTTGATGATACATCAGAACACTGTGGAGAGGAGTCTGGATCCCAGAAGGAGGAAGAAACAGGAAGTGATAGTATAAAGATTGAAAACGGAGGTGGAGATGAAATAGAAAAGCAGGCGAGTAGCAGCTCACAAGAAAGCAATGTCGGAGAAAAGGATGAGGAAGATCTAGATGGAGAAGATGAATACAGTCAGATGGATGAAGACCAAGAGGAGAGAGATGGGGAGGAGGATCGTGAGGCTGCTGAGAGGAAGAATGCAACAGAGGATGACGAGGAGACTGGAGCAGAGGATGAGGAGCAGAATTCAGAGGTAAAGGGTGGCTGCGAAGAAGAATAAGTCAGTCAGATTAAAGAATGAATATGGTGAGAAGTGAAAAAAGGGTTCTGTATCTCCTCAGGATGAAGAAATGGACGAGAGTGACAGAGGTGAAGACAACATGGAGGACAGGGAGTCAGATGAAGAGGAACAGCGAGAAGACTTAGCAGAACCAGAGGAGAGCGACTCAGACGACAGCATCATCTCACCCCAAGACAAGTAAGAGAAGTAAAGAATATTATCATCTTAAACAAACACCTGATGTTGTGCAATCTGTTTTTAGGTCTAAAAAGATGCACATTATTCCAGAGGCAAGTGAAGAAGATGAGAAGGAAGAGGAGAGCAAAACAGGATCCTCTGACGATGACTCGAATGAGATCAGCGATGAAGACGATGTTGAGAATCTACTTGCACCTCAAGAACTATCGGAGAAAAAAGAGTGAGTCTTTTTTTATGTCTCTGATAGCTACATCTATACAGCCGGACATAAGTCTCACCTTATTTCTTCTTCTTTTTACATATCTTCAGAGAAAAGGACTTGAGAGCAGATGAGCAACCCAAAGGTACAATATCGACAGTGTTCACAATCAAAACACAGCGGGATACACACAACAATCCTCAGTTTTAAAGATATTGATTTGTTTTTTCTAGCAATGTGTGACAACGTGGAGATTTTCCAAGTGGAGCTGGACAAATCAACAAAGTCTGACCACCCAAGTGACTCGGAGTTTGACGACTTTTATGCTTAAATGTTTCATATTAGATACAACTTCTGAAAAAGAAGGTCTGTAATGTTCTATTGTTGATAGTTTTGTTTTCAGATGTTTGATAAAAGATTGATATATATACACAGACGTATAATAATTAACCAGCCATTACATAAAACTGAATTATATAAATGTGCTTTTGAACGTTACAAACACTTAGTAGCAAGAAGAAGAAAAAATACAAAAAAACAATTTATTCAAAAGAGATCGTTATTGACAGAAACTGATATTCCGCCCTAGTAATGACCCACCAGCCATGTTCGTCATGTAAAAATAGACATTTAGGCAAAATGGTGAATTGGTGTATTTTAAAAAACACATTTTACATCCGCGTGCCTCGAAGGTTCAAAGCTGCTTGCAGACTGGTCCGTGTTCAGTCAACAAGCATTCAGTCTTAATTTTCTTTTCAGATTTAGATTTTCACCACCTGAGCTGCCAAACAGGGGCTCACTCGGCTCCCGTCTTCGGCTGCAGCTCTGCGCTGAACGAGCAACCTGCCGTAGGTCCCGCCCACCTGGCCTTTCGTCAGCCGTCCGGGATTCACACAAACACAGCCGACCACATCCTGAGGGCAAATTGAGATGAGGTGTTCAAAAACGTCACGTGTCAAATAATCAAAGAAGAAAAAGCACATCTTAAAATGTTTGGCCTTCAGTCAAATCTTATGGTGAAAACTTTGGTAAAAACTAAAATTCTTTACTGAAGTCAACATGTTGTCAAATGAGATGAACTTCTTAAAATGTTGTTTTTCACAGAAACTGGAGATCGCTACCTTTACAAAGTAGCGTAGCTCAGAGGGAATAATGAGGATGTCGGGAGTCAGCGGCATTTGAGCGAAGCTCTGAAACTTGTCATAATCCATATTCACGTCCTCCACAGGCGGGTACAGCGGGTAGTAACTGGAGGTGGAATCACAAGACATGGGGGTCATTACTGTTGGAGCATCCTCAAAATAGAGAGAACCAGGGAATTGTTTTATAGGACGCTACCTTCTCTGGGTCAGCATGTGTTTCAGTATGCGGGAAAATCTGTCCGAACCCGTGCCGCTGGAACACAACGCATTTTGAGTTTCAACACAACGCATTTTGAGTTTCAACACAACGCGGTAGTGATGCCTTTCATTAAAATATACAGAAGAAAGTGTGGCTGAGAGGTTTGATCACTGAAGAATCTAAAATTAATTCCCAAATACTCTCCAAAATCTTGCTCACCAGCTGATCTCCTCTGCGCCCATGTGGAACAGGATGTCGGTGGACGTCAAGCCCACAGTTACTCCGTCAATGAGCAGGGTGCAGGGGTCAGGGACCAGAGTGACACGCTGCGGAGTATGAAGAGGAACACCATACGAGACTGATCGGTCAGTGCATTAAACTGGGGACTCCCTCAGCTCTTCTGCTTGAACGCTGTTGACAACAAGCCTGAGAGAGGTGTTGCTACTTGACCTCATTTAAGACCAGCAAATCAAAAGTGTAACGCTATACTATTACAAACCTGTTGCACATGCTCATCAGCAAATGATAAACCGTAAATGTAGTTTACGATGCTGCAGTCAGGTGCTTGTGTGACTGACCTGGGCTTGGTCCTTGCTGAGGTTCGGCAGGGTGAAGGGAGGCTGTGGGTAGATGAAATGATGGTGGATGTCTCTTTGGGAGGGCACGATCACCAGGTGGCAGCCAACGCTGGATAAAGAAAACACTAGCTGTCAGTATTGTGAAGGAAAATGCTGCTCTCAAAAGGAGCGTCAGGAGTTTAAATAGTGTAATCATAGTAATTGAGATATGAGACATACCTTTTGGTGCCATCCACAATGCTCGTAATACATCTTGAGAAAATGTCTTCAAATGTCTCGGTCACCTGAGCTTTCTATTCCACAAACAGGTGGGAATAAAGATGGCCACATAAAGACTGATTAACATAATTGTTTTTAAAAAGGAATTCACATTGCCATGCAATGACTTTGAATGAGGAGGTTTAAAGGGTTAGATTAAAAAAAAAACTAATCAGCAGTGGGTTTCTAGGACAAACTCTGGGCTGATAAACGTACCTCAATTTGTTCATGTTTGGAGTCCACAAATGGGCCCAGCTGGAGAAGTGAAGGGAGAATTAGAAAAGACATAAGACATGCATTTTCTTGTGGAAGAACAAACTATTTTGAAATGTGAACAAACATAAGTAAGTATACCAGCAGGCAGACATCAGGATGGTCCTTGACAATGACATTGATTAAGTCAAGCAGAGGGTCAAAGGTCAGGCTGTCAGAGGGAGTGTAGGGTCCACATGCCACCAGTATGTTCACCGGCTCTGCAATCGCATGATATGACAAGTGTGTATGCAACTTACATAAATTCATTCCTTGTATTGTGGTTAAAGGCTTTAAGAATACAAATTTAAATCACAAAGTTTACAGAGAATGTTACAAATATAATGAACCAACATCACTTACCTTCATCCATCTCCATTCTCACATCAGAAGAGTAGAAAGGAAGAGGGACTCCCTAAACAAAATAAAACAAGACGATTAACAGAAGACACGCAAACAGAACATAGTTCAAAAAGTTGAGATACAATGAACCACTCGAGTTGGATTTGAATGCAAACGTTATTTTGTAAAAGCATCATGCGTGAAGTTGTCGCTGACCTCGCAGAGTTTGGAAGCCATCAGTTTTTTCCCTGTCGTGTTCATTCCCTCCAACGCCACCACCTGAGGAAGGAGAACAGCGTTTCATACACTGCCCGCAGGTGGCTATTTATTCTCATGTGGGAATTGTAGATGGGTTGTCAGAGTTCTCGGTCAGACGCTGGGCGAGTCTCCGGCCCAGGTCCTTGGCATGCTCTGTTACTCTTGGTGGCCGTGTAACCTGCTGCACACAACTCAGTGCACAGGAAAAGGACGGACCACCGCTCAATACGGCCATCACGATGCACTCTACTCTCGTGACCTAGAATGGCAGAATTCAAAGCTGCATGGTTCTTTGTGACTAAATAATGTCTATATAAATGAATACTTCTTAATATAATTAGAAAGAATTTAAAGCGGACCCATCTTCAGCTTAATCTGCAACCAGAAGAAGTTTCCTTCTGCTCACCTGACCAGGAAACAGGGAGTACTCTTTAAGCTCCGATAGGTCAACAGGTACGACCTGACCGCCTTGGTCCGGCCCCGCCTCCAACAGAACAGAGTGTGCATTCAGTTTGCCATTACTGTCACAGCACACCTGACCCAACACTGTGATACTGTCCTGGAGAGGTAATGCAGACAGAGCGGTCAGGAAATACTTCATAAGACGAATACATTGCATCTAGTTTAGGAGAGCTACAGCAATTAAGCTTTCCCAGAAATAACTAGACAGGTCTGCAGGGTTAAACATATCATGAAAATATTTCAAAGGCTAAATGTACAAAGTTCAACAAGTAACACAGTAGCTAGGAACTAAACCTTGAGAGTTAAATATCAGATTATAACCAGAAGATATCTCTGTATTAGCACCACCTCTGTACCTGAGCGGGCAGCGAAACGGGGGCAAACTCTTCGATGTTGAAGTGAGTCTTGAGGTTATCGCCAAGCTCCTCTATCTTCTCCGTCAACACTGGGAACATAGACGCAAAAGTCTTTAACTTCCAACGAGGTGTAATCCATTTCTGATTATCTGACCGAGGTGTACAGTACAACGATTTGAATGCCAGGGTTTAGGCCACGAGACGGCTCGTTCAAGAATACAAATTAATATGCACTTGATACAAAGTACTCTTTACTGGTTTTGTCTCTCACCATTTCGAACATCGCGCAGCCTCTGGAACATGTACTTGTAGCTGCAGCCGAGCGAGTCTTCAGGCCCTTCCAGGAGCTGCAGCTGGACGCCGGCACCCAGATTCTTGCTGCCTGCCCAGCGGGTGCCCTGCACGACCCCGAAGGAGACCGCCACCTCCCCTTTGCCTCCTCGCTGGCTGTACTTCTGTGAGGGTGTCGTGCTTCCAAAGAGAGAAGGGAAGAGTCAACCTCAGCTGTTTTCCCTCGTAATGTCAGTGTCTAAGCCGACTGCCTAAGGCACTACAAGCTTCCTTCAGCCTGTTGTTGTCTGCGATTGAGCCGGTTCCCCAGTAGATTCCCCGACTGTTGGTCTGTGGAGGCGCAAAGTACCTGGGAGAAAAGCGAGCAGGAGACAGCAGAAGGCTCGGGCTGGACAGCAGGACTGTACTTCTTTTAGAGTGAGGGTGTTCAGGAGTGGTCAGCGCTCGTTTCTGAGAACCCTAGACACGGACACACGGTCAGCGTCGAGCGACGACTTCACTCGGCTTTAAAAATGTAGATCTCAACAGAATGACTGAAGTCAAAAGTGACAGCTTACCTTGGCAGGAGTAGAGTACGCATCCAGTAGATCCTCCTCCTCCTCCTCAGCTTTGATTCTGATCAAATGACGTCAAGGACTGAGACACAATCGAAATACGGTCCAGCCATGACAACAGAGACATACAGAAAGAGAAGAGCACAAGAGCTCACTGTAAAGGATACAAGTCCTGTAGCGAGTGGATGTCTCTGGTTCTGTTGTGAGTTTCTTCTTTTCTGAGGCTTTTTTTAGATTTGTTCTTCTTGCTTAACACCTTCAAAGAAAATGAACTCATCATCAATGAAAACAAAGTCTGACGGTTCGTTGACATACAAGTTCAAAGCAACGGTATCAGTAACGCCGGTACCTCATGGTCAAAATGTTCCAGGGTGTCCGTGGTGAGTTTTAGTCCATTTTTGGTGGTGCTGTAGGCCACCCACTCCAGCACCATCTCAACTGCCTGTATCCTGTTACAAATGCACTGCTCCACCACTGAGGGAGGGCGAGATTAAGAGAAATTAAGAAAGGGAAATGTAATAAATTAACACATAGATGACGGCACAATGTGCATGTGTAACAAGTGTAATATTCAAAAGATGACTGAAAACAAAGTTGTGACTTCGCTCTGCAGAGCTAAATGTACATCATCACTCTGACATGCACACATTCAAATGACTGATAAAGTAGATAGCTGTATACACCAGAGAGATGGTGCACATTAAATAACATGTTTAAAAAAATCACCAATGTAGCAGATGTGTCCACCTGCAATCCCGACAGATATTGACGTGAGGCTTTGAGAGAAACCAACGAGCAGGGCATGAAATAATGAGCACAACTAACAAGTGGCCTCAGACCCCATTATAACGCAATGTGAAGGGACACACGGTACGTGGGGACGTTACACAACAAGTAGCAGAGCCATCGCGTGACGTTACACCCCGGCGACGACTTGTTGGGGTCGGTAAGTTGCACTTGTGCCGAAGTGTCATCAGAAAGGACAACATGAGCATTGCTTCGCTACTCACTCTTGTCGAGGACGTAGTCATCTTGGCAGGGTATGTCGAAGACCTCCAGCTCTGCTTTGAGGCTTTCTCCGGTCACTAGCGCCATTGTTTTCGTTGACAGATTGTTTAGTTCAGTTCAACACGTCAGACGATCAGCTTTATGAAACGTAACTTGTTTACTTCATAGCTGCGCCGTAGAGCTCCTCCTCTAAACAAGGCAATGTAGAACTGCTCTCGACAGCAACAACCTGACGTTACGCGTTAGCTGGCGGAATTAATCAGCAAACGCTCATTTCTTTTTGCCGCGAAAATAAGTGCCGCTGGTGTTGGCGGCCGGAAGATGCGTCACTTTCAAAAACAAGAAGCGGAAGTCAACGTCGTCACAAAAATAAAAGCCTGCAACGCCGTCTCGTGGTCACCATGTTTAGTATGTTCAGTTTGAGCCCCCAGGACTGTCGAAATAGTTTAATGTTTAACCAGTCTGGTTATCCCAGCGTAACTTGTTTTTACAGACAAGAGAATGTCTCAACCACAGGGTATTAAACATGTTCATGTTATTGTACCATATGTTTAATTAGGGGTACATAACCATATATAAAAGCATCTCAGGGTTATCTCAAATCAGAAATTCAGTTCAATGTGAAACTTTCGTTTTAGAATGGTGTTTAAAAAGAACATCTGGTGCCACAAACAAGCTATGATAAAGCATATGTTATTTGATTAGATGGTAAATAGCTATTTTAATCACCAGCACATTAAGACATTCACTACTAGCACACTTTAAGTTGCCACAAATATTAATTTCAGTGAAAACTGCTTCCACCGCTGTCAGCCAGAACGTAGACATGCTCAGATTTCTGTTCTGGTGGGCTCATCCCCGTCAGGAGGGTCTTCCATCTGTGAAAGTAAAAATGTGGCTTTAGATTGTAGATTAAAATCACATGTCTGAAACCACGGAAGTGCTGCGATAGTAATTAGTTGGTATCAGTGAACAACAAACATCCCACTCACCTGAGCAGAGTAGCACCTGCCCCTGGGAGTGAATTTCCACGAGGTCACCCTCCTTAGTGATTCACAGAGGGAGGCTGACAGTTCGTGATTGTCCCGCACCTTAAAAACACATACGTCTATATTATCAACACATATACATGCACATCTCTGTAAGTAACACATGTATTAACTGTGTAGCACATCATCTAATTACATGTTTACCAGCGGCTTATTTGTAAAATATGATTTGTGGGAGTGAATAGCAATTATTTTAAAATAAATATAAATACATGCACAAAAAATAAAAAATGTGAAACCTTCATGCTGTCCAGACAAGCGTTTCTGAAGTCCATGTTACTGCTGCCGCTCACAATGCTGATGGCTGAACTGAGAATCACCTCAGCAGCTGAACGCAGCGTCTCTTGGACCTGAACACCCAAACATATACTATTAGGGCCCAAATCAATAGCTCTAATAATATATATATTTTTCAAATTCATTTGATTTAGTTTGATCCTTAAAATGTTCTAAAATAATTAATAACATCACAATGCCCTAAAGCCCAAAGATGACATCTTCAAATGTAAATATGCTGCTTAACAAACAGGCCAAAACCCAAATATATTATAACCAGGGAAAAACAACAATAAAGATTTGAGAAGCCGAAACATACAAATGTCTTTCAACAATAAACTGATTATCAAAATCTTGTTGACCATTGTTTCTGGATCGATTATTTAATTAGTTGTTGAGATAATACACACTATTGTATAGAATAAAAATACATTATTTCCTCTCTGGTAGTTAGTTACATGTCAGTGTATGTCAGGCTTGCCTTTTTTCTTTTCTTTTGGGATTTCAGTGAGTTCTTCAGCTCAGCCTGCAGGGCTGCTGTGACTGCCTGCCTGTTGTTGTTCAGAATAGCCTCCAGGTGGTGCTCTATCAGCACCTCGGTAGCTGCGGGAAGATCATAGACATAGAAGCCAGGGAGACCAATTTAAGGCAGTGTTCGGGGAATATACCTGCAGCTATTTCTCACCCATCATATCAGAGAGCTGGTAGGCGAAGGGGTCACTGTGTTGCAGGAAGAGGTAAAGCAGGAGACTCTGCTGCATGAGGGGAAGACTTGATTCTTGCGCTGGATCCTCAGTGTTCTCTTGCTCTACTGTGTACAGAATGCCACCCCTGTGCACTAGATCGCCAGAGAATGTTCAAATATAAGTATACAATTTAATGGAAAACATGATTATTAGTGACGATATTAACTTTAAACAGATAACATTGCAAGTCTACACTGGCTGAAGGCACACTGGTTCAACACAGGGTTAACGATCACAACATACACATAAGTGTTGCAATGAAAGACGCACCTTTTGGGTTGGGAAAATAATTCTTACAACATTTAAATTTCTAACTCCAGTTGTGAAAACTGAGTTCAATGATTTTGAATCAGTCAACAGATGTTTACACTGTCTTTTCTTGGGTGTAAAGTAACAACAATTCTGACAATTCTGAAAATAAATCCTTTTTTAGGCTACAGTAAATCAAACTTCACTAATATAATATTTGTCACACCAGATATTCTCTCTAGCAGCCAAAGATCAGTTTGTATCATGGGACCCGTTTTAGTGGTTAACTTGTGGCTTACGTAGAACTGTGTTTTTTGCGTGTGATTCATTGTGTAAATGTGTAAGGACAAGAAACACCGATGCAAGGGCAGTTTCTGAGAAATCAGTCAAATTGTATAAGTAATACAACGATTATTCAGTGATGGTTAGGCTTAGTTCTCCAGAGAGGGTCTCAAACACAGTCTGCTTAATTCAGATTTCTAACACATGGTTTCGAATCAAACTATTCTAAAGAATATTCATGTGTCAGAACTTTGGAGTAAAAAAAAATGTCAAACCTCCCCAGGCCACTTAGGTAAGGTAAGGGAAACACCATGGTCAAAGTTAACTGTGACAAATGTAAATACCTCAATTTACAACTCAAACACATTCCAAACACTAAATATGTGCTGTGTGAACGTTTGTGTGATATGATGCAGAACTACTTCTTGCATCAGAACCAACTGTTCTCAATAGACGGCGAGTGCAGATTGGTTGCATGTGGTCGTAATTCCCTGGAGACATGTTGATAAAATGCTGTGCATTTCGCTTCTGGAGCCCAGATTAGCAGACAGTGTCGGAGCCCTTTCTCTCGGAGCACTGTTCCGTTTAGCGTTTTGTAACTATGGGAAAGATGTGTTCTTTTTACTGCGTCCAATGTTCTGTCTGGTTTCATATAATTTCAATCATGAGCCTTTTGTGATCTAATAAAGTTGTTATAGGCAGCTTCAGGCCCAGGCTGTGTACTCATTTGCTAACCAACAAACACAGGTGGTTGAAATTAGTCTTCAACTCAGGCCGGACAAACTGTTCTTAGCTAATTACATACAATGTAAACTTGCCATCAGTATGTGTGGTTCTCATCAGTTGTTATTGTCTACCTTTGAAGGAGGAGCAGTGAAGGCCATGAAGGCCCAGTTCCTGACAGTCCAGATGAGCAGGGAGGTTCTGGAGGACGGTGGAGGGGCTTGTGACCGGAACATTACTCGGGCCGCATACCAAAACCTGGACTGGTGATGTCAAGGAACACTAATCTAAATCAGATGCCGGAAACATCTCAACTGAGTCGACAACTGTTCAAGTCTGAGTCCCTCCCCCAAATGTCAGATTTTAATGTTTTGGTCATAATCTAAAGCTATTTACTTTGGGGTAAAATGTTGGAATTTAGCTCTCCCAAGGGAAGGGGGACCATTTTTGTTACTATCCCAAACCGACAGCGGGCCAATCACTTTATGCCGTGACAGGCCAGCGTGCCGAGTTAAGACAATACACATGCTTTTCATCTTGAGCATAAACTCGCAAAACTATTCCCCCATAAAATGAATCCCTACCCTGACTCGTAAACAAGACTCCAAGATACTTGAACTCCTTTGTTTGGAGAAGTGACTCACTCCCAATTCGAAGAGAGCGGTGAAGGAATTTACGCTAATCCCTGCTTTCAGGACACAAACTCTCTCACTGTGCACTGGAAGTCATCGTCTGATGAAGACAGCTGAACCACGTCATCTGAGATGAGCAGGCACGCGATCTGGAGGCCATCAAAATCAGCAAAGGATATTTGTATGTCAGTGAGTTGTGTAGCCAGATTGGGGTACTGAAGCACACACGGGCTCAGGAGAGCAACAGGCTGGACACTGAGCTCCCCAAACAGGCCATGGTCCATGGCTTCAGGCGGGATACTGAGTGGCAACCTGCCTCCAAGGACAGGGTGTCCTCCGTGACACCAAAATCCTTTCTTCACACACTCTGGAGGCCTTTAAACCCACAGAGAGAGATAAACACTTTCTATAAATAGTAGACATATGTATATTTTTTTGTTGCATTGATAGAAAATAAAGTTATTTTGCTTACACTTCCGTAACTACTGAGTTATTTTACTTCTCTACTGAAAGTAAGACAGAATTGATCCACACGACAACTATACGTGAAATAATGCTGAAAACAGCTTTACTGACTGTGTGTTACATGTGACATCCAGGATCAGTGATGGTCTGGTTGCACAGGCAACTATTCTCTTGATCTTCACTCTGCAAGAATATGAACCAGTTATCACTTCATAAAAACAGGCGTGAGGGAGTTAAACATAATAGTCAGCCTTTGTGTTACATATTATGCTTTCACATGTCTTAAAGCCCAAAACAGAGCAACTTGATAAAAATAACTCAATATAATGCATACTTTATGACTTCTGCATAATACAGCGTGACTAAATTAATCCTTGCAGAATTTATCAGGCAGTTTTGAGTGAAACAAGAGGGACATTTCCAAAATCGATTTAGTTGGCATCCATACCTAAAGTCTCGCTGGAAGCTCTGCTGACTGAATTTGAATTTAAAGTGGATTTTTATCTGGGAAAAAGAAGGGCGGTAAAATGATTGATGCCAATTTTTAAAAAACATATGCTGGATACAAACTGTGGAAACCTATCCTACCGTTGCGTTAGCCAAACTGAATGATTGCAGGAACGCCTCTATACGACTGCAGCACTCTGGACCGAAACGCCTTTCATCTTTCATCTGTGCAGTGCAGAGAAATGGACATCGGTGATATTCACTCACAGGCTTACTGTGATCATTTATCATTCATCACTTTTAAGGAAAATATATCAAATTAAAAGTGTAGCATTAAATATTGAAGTTTGGATCAGTTTGATCCAATAAGTAATAAGTAACTTAGTGAGAATTAACAAAAATGGCTATCAGTAATAGTAGTGTGTACCTGAAAAGACAGCAGCAATCTGAGAGAACCATGCATGTCAGTGAAGGCACACAGTTCTTCAGGATCAGGCTGAGGACACGGCCGCGTGCAGGCCAACATGCTCTCCTTCAAATCTGCGAGGACTGATGTGGTAAAAGGAGGTGATGTACAGGCTGGAGATGTGTGAATATGTTAAGTGCTCGTGTGTACATACCAGTTTGGAGTACTTCGATTTCAATTCCTGTGCACCAGGGACCAGCAGCTGCAACTGCGCCACAAACGTGAACAGTGTTATAACACTTGCTGTATGTGCTATATGTCCTAGAAATCCTGACAGCTGCTGGCAACAGCCACACTCCTTCCTTCATCCATAAAATAGCCTTTTCCTGTCAGAATAAACAGATGTGCAAGCACATATTTTGATCGACATCTATGGAGGACTTGAGGGCCCATTTCTTCCACTGCTTGTTCGATCTGATGAAGTAGCTCAGGTTATGGTGTGTTGTTTAAACTTACCGGTGCAGTTCATACTTTGACCAGAAGCTCCCGTTTCCGTCCACAGAAGTACCAAAAGCCCTCCTGCAGTCTTCAAACCCCACTGCTGGTTCCGTTTTCCCAAAAGCATGACCAATCGCAACACCTGAAGTGGTAATTAAGCACCACACACCTAGTTTAGCGAGTGAGAGCTATAGCTAACTATACATAGATACTACAGAGCTGCCAACTTTTCAAAAAACCTTGGAGTGAGATTTTGTCGGGGGTGACGAAAATTTTGCCGCGCACGCAGCCACACACGTTGGTGGCGCAAATATCAGGAAATTTGAATTAATGTGGCGTTTCACCCATGTTGTACCCGGCATTCTGGCCTGGCAAAGGTCTTTTACGCGGCATCTTTGCTACCTTAAAGAATTAAAATGTTTTTTAATAACTCTACTCTCATTTACAAAAACATGCCTAATTCTATTGCACAAATGTCCTGTCTTTATGTTAAATTCTTTATAATACATCTTACTTGTTCAAAGTGCTGTTTTGAAATTTTTTGAGAGGGTCCTTTTCCTAGGCCTGCAAATAAAGTGATAAATGCTATGTGGGCAGCCTTAACAAACAATGCTCTGATGTGTTGAGCATGCAGTATACCAAGAGGTTAACATGGTGCTCTCCTGCTGCTTGTTATGACAGCTGAGTTTACATCACCACACGCACAAACACAACACATTATTTCAAGATTTAAAGTTTAAGAGAGTGAGAACTTAATTGAACCACATGTCATTAACAGGGCTCTTAAGTTTTGAAGACAGGCAAGAGGGACATATCTATCCAGGATGCTTTATTTTCATTGGTTGCTGGATGAAATCTTACCCAGATACAAGATACGTTTTTTCTGATTGGCTATTGTGTAGCCCATTTCTTTTTTTTGATTGGCTGATAAGTGGCTCCTCACAGCAGAACTCCAGGGGAGCGCTTGATTCCTCCACGGTGAGGGCAGCGCGGCCAGCTCATGTTTGCGTGCTGCGGCACATTAAAACATTAAATAGCCGAGTTTTTTCAGCGTGAGAAATACGATGTGTGGCGGGAGTGCGTGACGTAAGACCGAAATGCGTGACTGTCACGCTCAATGCGTGACACTTGAGAGCCCTGCATTAACACACCGTAGTCTCTGCTCGTTGTGTCTGTTTGAAAATCTTCTTCTGTTGCTAACTTCGGGACTCTTTGGGGTAAATAGGATGTCTATGCAGCGAATAGGTTTACAGATGCGCTCCTTAGCGCCATCTATCGACGCGGAGTTTGAAAAGAAACCAACGCGCCTCAGCCCAAAATCTGAATTTCTTTTGCCGTGAGATATTGGTTGTGTGGCGTGAGCGTGTGAAAACATGCAAAAGCGTGTGTCACACGGCGAAACCGTGAGTTGGTAGCTCTGATACTATATAACCAATAACGCTATATAACATATGATAGTATGCTAGCTAGCTTCAAACACGAAATGAGTGGCCCTTTTATATATATATATATATACGAGCAGAGATTAACTGTCAATTAGACAATGTTACTGACACGTACAGACGATATGTTTCTAGCTGGAGTAGCATTTATTTAAACATTTACCTTACCTTCTGTATTTCTTTCAGCATGTTAGCTAACGCGCGCGCTGAATCGGTTTTCAGATTGCGCACGTGCCTGTTCCCGGTGCAGTCACAAGGGAACGCCCCCTTCTGACTCATACATTAATTTACAATAATACAGCTGGCAATATCCCAGAGAGGTCGCCTGTTGAATCAATGACACATTTGGGGAAATGAAACCTTGAAATGTTTATGGTATCACGCACCTTAAAGTGCCTTAAAAGTAGTCAGGAATGTAGCAATACAGAGGTCGACAACTCAAACATAAAATTTTATGGATATTAAAACAAAATTAAGTGAGTAAAATGGAAGTACAAAATACAATTTTGAAAAAAAGGACTGCAAAGAAATAACACTAACCTTGCACATTAGTTACTGCTGTCTATTTTCATAATTTAATATATTTTCATTACATGATTTATTGAGGACATGGTTTTTAAAGGCCAGTCACGTTTTTTTCTAGTCATCTTCCTCAGCTGACTTTCTTCTCTAAATGTATCTGCTTGTACAACATTGGATGCCACCAAAGTGAAAATCTTTTTAGCATAAAGTGTATTTTCTCTCCTGTTTGTGCATGTCTAGACATTAAGCTCTCTGAAATGATCCCCACAAATAGACGCTAATTTGAGAAGATATTGTCATTTATTACATTTGTAACAATTCATTCAATCTTAATGCAATGAAATATTAAAACAGTACAAGAAGATGTTGTTGGTTTTAAATTCACAATGTAACTATATATGAAACTTTCCTCCAACACAATTTACTTTTTCTCTTTCACGGACCACTCCTTGTATCCTCCGGTATAATTTCGTGCACTGAAATAGAAGACAAAAGGGGAGAAATGTGTAAACAGGAGTCGTAAAAGCAAGACAGGCTGTCCGTGGAATGTATAGCAACCAATAACGTATTTACTTCACATATCCAAGTTCGTAGGCCTTGTTTGTGGCAGTCTTCCCTCGCATGCCCATCATGCAGTGAAACACCAGCTCTGGTGCATCACACAGTGGCTTGGTTACTTTGTACTTGGCCTTAAATTGATCTGGCGCCATTGAAAAAGCAGCATCTACTGTATCAACTGAGTAAAAAAAGGCACACATATTGTCAGATGAAATAGATGATCACATTCAGGAGAACTTTGGTCTGAAGGTTAGATGGTCAAATTGAGGTTGAACTAAATTCACTGTTCATTATGGGAAAGCGGTACATACTGTATCTATTTTAATTAATGAATACAAATGATCTCACGTGGGATGTGAACAGATCCTTGAATATATCCTTTATCCACTTCCTCTTTAGTGCGAACATCGACCAGCAAGAGATTCTCACTCTTTCCCAGGAGTGCTTTCAGATCCTCAAAGGAGATATCCTTGGTGACTGGCAATGAGAGAGGAACAACATTAAGGGCTTTGTATATTATGACGAGCCTTTGTTTGGACCTCTTATAAAAGTGTACTATTAACATCTTTTAAATCCAGGTTAGGTTACAACATTTGATTTCATATGATAATGAACATACTTCACTGTGTGAAACATATTAGTTATTGTGTGTGAGTGTGTGTCTGAAATATTAGGAGTCGCCAGGTTAAGGTATGCAGTGTTGAACTTCATTTTGAGAGGAGACAATGAAACCGGTTTGTTGCTTGCGGCTTGAATATCGAGCTGGTATTCCCAGAGGATACAAAGAGCGTCCGGTTTGACGTTGTCAAGACATTCAGTTGTTCTGAATTATTAAGAAATTAATAACTTAATATTCTTATAACGATGGACTCCTTCATTTAATATGCATTAGATGGTTTAATCTGTGCTGAAGATAGTTCACTTAATGCAACAACTAAAGTTAGAAATGCGATACCTCCGAAACAACAATTAATGTCACGTCACTTACAGTTAGCGTGGTAAGCTCTTAGATACTGATTCACTAGCAAGTAATCATTAGGAATGTTACAATAGTTTCTGCACACGGTAACATTATTTATGTCTCACTCTCTATGAGTTAAGTTCAATGACCTTGTTTACATGCATTCGAATAACTGGCTTAGTCGGACAGTCGAATTATACCATCATGTAAACGCACTGACACACACAGATAGACTCACCTGAGCTCGCCATTCCGCTTCTTCTTCTTCTTCTTTAAATTTGAATGGCGGATCGCAACCAACTTGCCTAGGTGCATACCGCCACCTACTGTACCGGAGTGTGCAGATTCATGTATAACTGTATTAACTACTAAAAAAAACGTATAAAACAAAACAAAATACTAATTAACTGCCCAACTACTGACCCCGCCAACAGACCTACTCGCCACTAAATCCTGCGGCCTAGCCCCGTATCTTTGGCAAATCGCAGCAAAGCCCTGTAGCACTCATGCCCATCCTGGTCCGCTGCCAGCACTCCCTCCAAACTCCACCTCCGTCCCCGCTTATGGAGGACTCAAAATGACTTATGTATAAATAAATAAATGCATGAATAAATATAGGAATAAATAAATAAATGCATAAATAAATGTATAAATAAATGAATGCTTAAATAAATGTATAAATAAATGCTTAAATAAATGTATAAATAAATAAATAAAGGAATTAATAAATATAAGTTATAAATCAACAGGACATCATTAAATAAATATATCTCTACATTTCTGTATTTCTTCATTTATTTATTTATCTATTTACGTGTCCACACGTATTTCTTCATTTATTTATGTGTGACATTTACGGAGAGAGGGCGAGTGCAATCACTGGCACCGACAACTCACTGGCACCTCACTGGCAACTCACTGGCACCTCACTGGCAACTCACTGGCACCTCAGTGGCACCTCAGTGGCAAGTGCCACAGACTTGCATAGATAATGTATTTTTTTAGACTTACTTAAAATATGCAATACGATATTGCTGTACAATACTGCTGTACTATATTGAATATTGTTTTGCTACTACTACGTTTCACTTCGTAATATATAACACTTATATACCATGATATGTATAATGTACCCGCCTTTCTTTAATAATAAAAAATATATAATTATTTTTTTACCATGTCATACTGTTATACCTCCATGAAATTCTCCTTTGAGGAGATGCCACTGTTAGTCTAAAGTTTAAGCACTGGCACTCAGTGACACTTGCCGGCACTTGCCATCAGTTGCCAGCAGTTGCCAGCAGTTGCCAGCAGATGCCACTACTAGTCAAAAGTGCCACTACTAGTTAAAGTGCCACTACTAGTTAAAGTGCCACTACTAGTCAAAAGTGCCAGCAGACGGAGGGTCGGCCGCGTGACGAGTCTGCGACGATTTAGTGACAAGCTTCACTGAAGTGCCGGACAGCGGAAGAAATCACTTTCATGATCACAGAATGGAGGAGCTGCGGTTTAGCTAGATAGATAGATAGATAGATAGATAGATAGCTAAAATAGCTAGATACACAGATGGATATATATATATATATATAGTGTCTTTTTGTAGACACTTACTTACAATATGCGATAGTGCTGTACATTACTGCTGTACTATATTTAATATTGTTTTGCTTCTACTACGTTTCACTTCGTAATATATTGTAGCGACCCTGTGAAGTGGCTGTCAATCAAAGTGTGGCACCGTGCATGCTGGTCGAGGGGGCGTGCCTGTGATTGGCGGAGTAGAGGGAGGCGGGGTTAACCTGTCGGAAAACGGGAGTTAAGGGTGGTTGACGGGAACCGTTGTTGTTGACTTTCGACCTGCTAAGCTGAGAGGAGCACGCTGTCTGTGTTGGTGGATGCCCAATAAAGGGAGGATTAATAACGTCGTCCCGTCTCCGTGTCATCAGTGCCATAACGTCCGAGACGTTACAATATCATGGTATATAAGTGTAATAGATTACAAAGTGAAACGTAGTAGTAGCAAAACAATATTAAATATAGTACAGCAGTAATGTACAGCACTATCTTATTGCATATTGTCAGTAAGTGTCTACAAAAAGACACTAATTAATATATATATATATATATTAATTAGTGTCTTTTTTATATATATATACACACACATCCATCTGTGTATCTAGCTATTTTAGCTATCTATCTATCTAGCTAAACCGCAGCTCCTCCATTTTGTGATCATGAAAGTGATTTCTTCCGCTGTCCGGGCACTTCAGTGAAGCTTGTCACTAAATCGTCGCAGACTCGTCACTGCGGCCGACCCTCCGTCTGCTGGCACTTTTTGACTAGTAGTGGCACTTTTAACCAGTAGTGGCACTTTTGACTAGTAGTGGCATCTGCTGGCAACTGCTGGCAACTGCTGGCAACTGATGGCAAGTGCCGGCAAGTGTCACTGAGTGCCAGTGCTTAAACTTTAGACTAACAGTGGCATCTCCTCAAAGGAGAATTTCATGGAGGTATAACAGTATGACATGGTAAAAAAAATAATTATATATTTTTTATTATTAAAGAAAGGCGGGTACATTATACATATCGGTATATAAGTGTTATATATTACGAAGTGAAACGTAGTAGTAGCAAAACAATATTCAATATAGTACAGCAGTATTGTACAGCAATATCGTATTGCATATTTTAAGTAAGTCTAAAAAAATACATTATCTATGCAAGTCTGTGGCACTTGCCACAGACTTGCCAGTGAGGTGCCAGTGAGTTGCCAGTGAGGTGCCAGTGAGTTGTCGCTGAGTACTGGCACCGAGCGGCACTTGCCACAGACTTGCCACTGAGGTGCCACTGAGTGCCAGCGTCGCTAGGGGGATCTCGCCCCTACTGCATTTACGTGTCCGTATATTCAAATGAGCTGGGCGGTCCGAACCTCTGTCTAAAGCATGATTGGTCACAGGAGTGTGATGCACCTGGTGTGTTGTGCTCTACTACTTCTGCCTGGCACATGAAGCTGAAGTTGGCTCGCTCAGCTAACCGTTAGCAGAAGTTAGCCTAGACAGCTTTTTGACTTCAGCCGTTTATCATTTCAGTACACTGAATACAGACTCGTGTTTTCTTGGAGTCTGGTCTTGGGAGTCCAGACTCTCGAGGACGCAGGACGGTCTTTCTGGTCTTGTGACGTCACCACATCAACTGTTCTTGCTCATGAATTTACTCCAATTATTCACTGTAAAATACTTTACAGTGGAGTAGAATGTGTTGCGGTGTTCACTGTTGTTTGGCGTAGGCTACGAATGAACGGTAATAACTATACAACGTCACGTAGCTTTCCTGACCCAGGGTCGCTACAATATGAAGTTGTGAAACTTAACCCTCAGTCAAATTGACGTAACGTTATCTTTTAATAAATAATAAACTCTTTGTGCTCTTTAGATCCTCCCAAACCTAATTATATCTCATGTTTAGCCGCTACGGAGACGTCAGAGCCAGCGGAGCATTTCAAAAAGTCCTGCCGAGATCAGGCTGCTCTCGGCGGCCACACAGCGCGCTGAGCGCCCGGGGCTCACTGTGCGAGCAGGACCTCAAATCTCCGTCGCATATCCTTATTAGGCTGAATCTCGATAAACCGACCACAGATTTGATGCTTAAACTACTAACTTCTCGGCTGAAAACATCCTTAAATTACATTCCGTGACTCAACAACAGTAGTATTTAGAATGTACAGACAATAATGCATAATAAACGCTGTTCGTCTAAAGATCCAAGTGCTAGGGATCGATTACTTCTGTCTTGCTCCCCGACTTGACCAATCCTGTTTAACAATGAGGTTCGGACCGCCCAGCTCATTTGAATATACGGACACATAAATGTCACACATAAATAAATGAAGAAATACGTGTGGACACGTAAATAGAGAAATAAATAAATCAAGAAATACAGAAATGTAGAGATATATTTATTTAATGATGTCCTGTTGAGTTACAACTTATATTTATTCATTCCTGTATTTATTTCTGTATTTATACATTTATTCTTGTATTTATTTATTTATACATTTATTTAAGCATTTATTTATTTATTCTTGTATTTATTCATGCATTTATTTATTTATTTATTTATACATAAGTCATTTTAAGTCCTCCATACTCGCTTGACACATTTTTTCCTTCAACCGTTTTCTTTCAGAGCTGTATTTCACACACTTCATGATCACATGCGCCACATCCTCAGTCTCGTTACAAAAGTTACATTTAGCTGTTCCCACTTTTGCCATTAAGAACTCGAGTTGCATTCAGCCCTGTGTGCCCGAATCTTAACCTTGATATGATGACCTCTCTCCGACACTTCCCTTTGAATAACTTTACATTTATGGATTTTTGTATCTTGTGATAGTGCCTTCCTTTGTAGTTGTTGTCCCACTTCCTCTGCCATAATTCCCTCACTGCCTCTCTAATAACTGCTTTTGCTTCCCCTTTCCCAAACGGAATACTCAGTATTTCCTCCTTCCTGAATTTAAGCGCTTTCTTAGCGATCCTGTCCGCTCTCTCATTTCCCTCAACACCCATGTGAGCAGGAATCCAGCAAAAATACACACTAATCCCCAGCCTTTGGATTCTCAACATTAGCATTGATATCACCATCACTAAATCCTCCCGAACAGAGCGTTTGGACCTAATGCTGTTCAACGCTGCAGCAGAGTCTGAACAGATGACTACTCTCTCAGGCCTGACCTCTTCCACCCATTGCAGCCCCAAGATTATCGCAACAATTTCAGCTGTGAAGACAGACTGCCTGTCATCAATTCTTTTACATATTACCCTATTAAATTCCGTTATGAACACCCCTGCACCCACATGACCATTCCCATTATCTTTTGACCCATCTGTGTATATCTGCAGGTAATTATAAAAAGTGTTGTTGATGTATTCTTGTGTCTGCTGTCCAATGTCACAGTTTTCCCCCACCCATTTTTCTCTCCGCTCTACAAGTGTTAAGTCCACATTGTTGACTGGAAAAATCCACGGCGGAACATTTCCCCACGTCACATTGGGACCATACTCATACCTATTTAATCCAACCTCATTGGCTAGTGCACCGATACTCCACCCAAACCCTTTCCCTTTATTTTGAGTGTATTCCCAACATTCATCCAGCACTTTGGTTGCAGGCAGTTCCTCTCCCGATCCCTTCAGTTTCACCCAATATGCCATAGCTAGCTTTGCCCGTCTTAAACTTAGAGGCAGTTCGTCCGCTTCCACCAGTAGTGCGATGTTTGGGGTCGACTTAATTGCACCCGTGCTTAGTCTTAACGCTCTGGACTGAATTCTATCTAATATTTCAAGTGTGCTCTTAGCAGCTGCTCCATACACCATACACCCATAGTCTATACTTGATCGAATAATGGCCCTATATATATCCAGAAGTGACTGTTTGTCTGCACCCCACTCATGTCCAGCCACTGCTCTCATAACGTTTATCACCTTTTTGCATTTAGTTTCAACATGTTTAATATGTGTTTTCCACAAACATTTCCCATCAAACCACAACCCTAAGTATTTAAACTCCGCTACCCTCTCCATACCTTGTCCATATAATTTAAAATTCATACTTATATTTCTCTTTCTAGTGAATAGCATGTAGCAAGACTTATCCACCGACATCTTAAACCCCCAGTCATATGACCACTTTTCCACCTTATCTATAGCTTTTTGAATGCTACTGCTCACATGCCCAATATTCTTTCCCTTTTTCCATATCGCCCCATCATCTGCATAAAGCAGGGAGCCAACATCTCTTCCAATATCCATGAAGATGTCATTAATCATAATATTAAATAGAATAGGGCTAATGACACTACCTTGCGGGATCCCATTTACAATACTAAATTCCTCTGACACCGCATCTCCAACTTTTACTTTAAAAGACCTGCTAGACAAAAAATCCAATACCCAGTTATACATCCTCCCACCAATACCCAATTTATTCATTTTAATCAAAAGGCCCTCTCTCCACATGGAGTCATATGCTTTCTCTATATCCAAATAAACTATTGCCATAACCTCCTTCATACTTATTGCTTTCTCTGCCTCATTGCTAACTTTCATTAAAGCGTCAGTTGTTGACCTACCTTTACGGAACCCATTCTGAGATTTATTAAGCAAGCCCCTTTGCTAAATTAATCTGCGCGTAATTATCTTTTCCATCCACTTGCACAAGTGAGATGTCAGCGCTATTGGTCTGTAATTGCCAGCATTAGCTAGGTCTTTCCCAGGTTTACCAAAAGGTAGAATCAAAGCACTCTTCCAGCTGCTTGGCATTACACCTTCCCTCCAAATCATATTAAATAGTTTAAGGATCATTTCCAAGGCTTCCTCTGGTAACTGTCTAAACATAGCGTAGCATAATTGGTCTTGCCCTGGCGCAGTATACCCACTTCCCTCTATTGCAGTTTTCAGTTCCTATATTTTAAACTCCATATCAAGGGGCGTGTCTTCACTGACTTTTTTCTTTATATCTTCTGCATGTACTGCCAACATTTCTTCTTTTCTCTGTCTGTGCATCTCATGTAAATGACTTCCGCTGTGAACACTTGCAAACTTCTTCCCCAATAACGCGGTTTCTCCTTATTTGTAATTGCCCGATATTCTCCGTCTATCAAAACTGGGATTATAACTGATTTTCTTTTCCCACTCATTTTATTGATCATCGCCCAAACATCTCGCACCTGTACTTCTCTTCCAATAGATGAGCAGAATTGCCTCCAAGCATTCCTCTTGGCTGACTTAATTACTTTCCGAACTATCGCTCTCTTTCTTTGATAATCAATCAAATTGTCTTGATTCAGGAGGCTTCTTACTTTCCTGAAGGCAGAGTTTCTTTCTTTAATTGCATTTTTACATTCCTCATTCCACCATGGGACCATTTTCTTTTCCCCATTCACCTTACTCTGAGGAATGCATATTGATGCAGCACCAATAATCATAGAGGTCACTACTCTCGTGCAACTGTCTACATCGCCCTCAATAGTTATATCTTCAGATGCCTTCCTACAACATTCTTTAAATATTCCCCAATTAGCTTTAGGGAAACACCATCTTTCTGTTGAACTACCCTTCTGAGGAGAAATACTGCAATTTACTGAGCATAAAATTGGGTAATGATTAGGGATGGGTATCGTTTGGGTTTTTTCAGATACCGGTGCTAAACCGGTACTTTTAAAACGATACCGGT
This sequence comes from Pseudoliparis swirei, assembly GCF_029220125.1. Classification (NCBI taxonomy): domain Eukaryota; kingdom Metazoa; phylum Chordata; class Actinopteri; order Perciformes; family Liparidae; genus Pseudoliparis; species Pseudoliparis swirei. The sequence continues at coordinate 17,271,829 of NC_079406.1, read as the reverse complement.
GCCTAAACGGTGCCTGAACCGATACTTTTTTTTTGTTAAAGCACAATGAGGACATTAAAAACCTCTTTGGCCATATTCCCTGTAGAAGCCGTTATCATGGAGCACTGACAAACAACGGATATCAGACTGTTAACATACACAATATATGTTCTCCATTATATGATGTGATATGTATTGTCATGTGCAGACTTTATAGGGTTAATCCTGTCACTGTTTTGATGGGCAAAGAGAACAACCAATCAGAGGGACTGAAGATGACACGTGACAAGTAAAGTTTTGCTTCTGACAGCGAGAGTTCCACTGAAACAAAGTGACGCCCCACGGTCTTTATTCCTCCGTCATTATATTCCCGGTAACACCGGGTATACAGCCGGGATCGCTGTACATCAACACATCTGCTAGCAGACTGTCACGCTCGTAGCTCGTGCTCGCTACGAGCTAGCTTAAGCATGGTTATAATGGCAAATTTATTATTTCTTGGCCTACTTTTATGAATGCAAGACTTGCAGTCAACGTTACGGTACTAATCTAAATTCAGGCTGCTCGTCATAATCGGTCTCCACGTGTTCAGGGGGACCGGTGACGGTCTCCCCATCGCGCCCAGCCTGACGCTGGTGTGCTCCACACGGGCTCACGTAGTCACACACGGCCAGGGTTGCCAGGTCTGTATGACAAAACCAGCCCAAAAACCAGCCCAATATCAGAACTCAAAATATGCCCGTGCCAAACCATATACACTGCTTTTAAAGTCCATGTCCAGTACCGCTGCTAACCATGTTGGTGTCCTAAGCATAACTCCTTCATGATGGGGCGCAAGTGACTTTTTTTCGTCAGGCGCCGGCATCCGAGCTCTGCGGCGCGCGCGTGACGGAGATCGGAGTCGTGTTAACGCGACACGTAGACAGAATGACATACTGCTGTAGAGACGACCAACAACAAACAGCTCATTCTGCACATGCGTTAAATGCGTAAAAAAAATTAACTAATTAATCCTGTAATTTAATCATAACGCGTTATTTTTCACAGCACTAATATATATATATATATATATGGTTCTTTGAAATAAGTTTTTTTGAGAAATCATAGGTTAGGGCACTTATAAGCTAGATAGCTTCAGCCTCGACCCTTTCGGTCAGCCACTTTCTTCCTTTGTTGAATTCTGATTGTTGTATATTTTGCTGATCGAAATAAACTAAACTAAAATAAACTAAACTAAACTAAAATAAACTAAGGGGTTAAAAGGGCCCCATTTGTGAATCCCACAGAACCAAACCCACCCCGGGATGGGGTGTAGGCGTAATCACACAGGTGATTCTCGCCAAACCGTCCCACCCCGTTGGGGAGGTAGGCGATTCATAATCAGACTCGCCTATGAATCGCTCCTCCCGTGTAGGCGATTCTGAACCGCCTATCGCCCACCGCTCCTGTGAGATTCACAAATCCCTGCTGCTTTGCTGGAAATCACTTTTACTTACAGACTCTGGTTCGGGGCTCCGTGACGTCACTAGCACCAAAGTGCTTAGATGTCACGTGACAATGTTTCCATGGTGACGGACAAGGTCACGGAGATCGAAGGCACTGCGCGGATGTGTCGGCGTGTACGTGCTGATCTGGAGTCAGTTTGGTAGGATTTGGGTATAAATAAATTATTTCATTTAAAATATGGATTTTTATTTAAAGATATTCATGTAATTTGCATGCAAAATAGGTCTACCCGAACCAGCGGACAAAAAAATTCAACCCGCGGCAACACTTCAAAAGTAGCCCAATTCCGCGGGAAAACCGCGGACCTGGCAACACTGCACACGGCCACGGCGCAGCCTCCGCTGTCAAAGTTAAATGATAGGCTATCGTAACCTGCTGACAGGGCGGAGTCACCAGAGAAGTTCACAACATTTTTTTTTTTCAATTTTAATCGGCTCAGGCACCGGAAAGAAGCACCGAAATGTGCGTTGCGTTTCGGTCCGGGTAATATCGGTTGTATTGGAACCGGTACAATATTGGCACCGGGTTTCGGTACCCAACCCTAGTAATGATCACTCCCTATATTAGAGTCATTCATTATATTCCATTCACACAAATTACTCATATTTCCTGAGACCAATGTGATATCTAAGCAAGACACTGAATTACGAGTGACATCTACTCTCGTGCCTCTTCCATCATTAAGACAAATTAATGCTCTTTCCTCTATAACTTCTTCCACTATCCCTCCGTTGAAATCCGTGCACTCACTTCCCCATAAAGTATTATGAGCATTAAAATCCCCACACCAGATGTCTCTTCTCCCAATATTTCCTGATATCTCATGAAACATTTCCAACGACAGCTTTTTACAAGGATTATAAAAGTTCACTACCTTGATATCTCCTCTGGGACTGCATACTTCTATCATAACACATTCATACTGCTCTGGAACATTAATCTTCCTATATGCTAAGGCATCCTTAATAAATGTCACACACCCCCCACCCTGTTTTCCAGATCTATCACATCTAACAGAGCTGTATCCTGAAATGACAAAGTCCAATTGTGGTTTTAGCCACGTTTCTTGAATGCAAATAACATCTGGCATATCTTTCAGATCAGCCACCACCTTTTTGAACTCTTGCCCATTTGCAATTAGTCTTCTGGCATTCCATTGTAGGATATGCAACACCATAAGGAGATCAATCAATCTGAACATCATAGTTGGGAGGATTTAACATCTTATGAACCAAGTCTGCCGTAGCTTCTTTAATCCCCAGAATCTCTATGGCTGCCTCTACAATTGTTTTAATCCTGTCACTTTTTTTCTTTTGTTGCATTGCCAAATTCATAGTTTTGCAGATGAAGGTCACAAAACTCATTTTATCAACAATTAGCGTGCCCTCATTTATCTCTTTAATGCATGGATTTAACTCTGTTCGACTGACTCGGGACAGGGGGAAGGACCACAGGGAGTTGTCTATTCCCAGCTTCATTCATGAGAGCTTCCCTAAGTGTAACTTTATCATTTTCCTTCACCTTCATAAGACACTTGTTTGAGTATTTTATATTTCTGCACTTCCTTTGCTTGCATTTGAACTGGGCACCCTCCGAAAGCAGCCCTGTGTTCACCTCCACAGTTACAGCATTACATTTTTTCATTTTGGCCACATTTCCTGTACTCATGCTCGCCTCCACATCTTGCACATCTCTGCTTCCCCTTACATTGCCCTGCCGTATGTCCCATTCTTTGACACTTGAAACATCTTAAGGGAGCTGGGATAAACTCTCTTACCTCATAGCTCATATATCCTATTCTGATTTTCTTGGCTAGGACCTTTTCAAACTCTAGTAGCACTGCTAGGCTATCAGTTTTCTTTCCATTTCGACTAATTTGCAATCTAGACGCTTTCACTATCTTTCCTCCTTTCACTTCCTGGATTATCTCATCTCTGGCCATTGACAGTGGTACATCCTGTATAACACCTCTGTCTAGAAGCGCTCCCTGGAATATGACTGCTGATCCTTTCTCCATTCAATGTTTCAGCTCTGAGGATCTTCTCTCTTTGCCTCTGATCTGTTGCGAAGATCAAAAGTCGCCTGTTGCTTAAAAACTTGGCAAACTTAATCTTTCCTATTACTTTTCTATTGCTTTGGTGAGTTTTAACGGATGATAGTGAGCCCCTTCATTCTTAAACGCAATCACAACTTTCCATTCCGCTGTATCATCCTCTTTCCTTACACTTGCTCCATTAGCCTTCACTTTTTTACTCTCCTTGCCAAACTCACTTCCGGAGTGGCCAAACTATCGCTCCAATCTCTCCTCTCTTTGGAAACTTCTTGCCATTGCATATCCTCTCTCTCGCCATCTGTATTGTCACCCATGTTATCTGCATTCACGGTACAGTTGTTGCTCAACCGAAAAATTCTGCTCTTCTCCCAACGCCCGCAAACTCTCCTCGGGATGAGTCTCGTGCCAGCTCTCCAAAAAACCGCCATTCCGCTTATTGGTAATTTCACACGCTGTTAATTTGAAATATTTTCTTCCTCTCATTGTTTAGTGAGCAGTCATCGGCTGCTGTGGAAAGGCGGGATGTTGTCCAGCCGTTAGCCAATCAAATCTACTTCCTACTAATTGTGCTTTTCAAGACTTTCAAAATAAATGTTGCTAAATTGAATTTATGTAAAAATTGGTCTTGTGAACCGAAGGATGCTATTATGTGAGGTAAAAGTCCTACATTTAAAATTCTACTAAAATGATCAGTAAAATGTACAAGAAGTATAAAAACTAAAAGTACTCACTCTGCAAAATGGCCCATTTCAGAGTGTTATAATATAGTTTAATATACTCTAAACAGCATGCAATCAAATTATTATAAAGATTCATCAATGTGTGATGGGAAGCTGGTCAAGGTGGAGCTTATTCTAACAACTCTTTATAGTGCTGAATAGTTTCATCTATTTCAAACCTTGATCTGCCAAGAAAAAAGGTAACTAAATCTCTGAAATAAATGTAGTGTAGGGGAAAGAATACTCAAGAAAATAAAAAGTACCTTTCTTAAAAGGAGATATTTGTGCCATTGATTAAAGATATATGACAGAGGTAAAATATGAGATGTCAGATTTTGACGCAAACCAATTTACACATGGGGTTTGGTACAGTTTGGACCGACATAATGCCAATGCACATTAAAGCTGTTTTATAGCTTGAACTCCTTACGAAGACACAATGTTGTTTTTACTATTAACTAAATTTGCCACCCAGCTGCATGTCACAACACATAAAGCAAAACATTCAACCAAGACCAAAATATTGTTTTTATTAAAATAAGTTTTAATTTCTTATAAAAGTCAGTACATATATACTAAAAAAATATCTACAATAAATTCAACCATGATAGTATAGAAAAACACTACAATGAACCTACACAGCTTAATTTGCCAGCAAATAAACCTGAAACAGACTTACCAATTGTTAGTGCTATTCTAATATCACAATTCCTATTTTTCCCAATATGTTTACATATTCCTTGAAACAGGAGTATGAACACTTTATTAATTCTGATTAATCATAACAACACCCTACACAGTTTGCCTTTTGATCTTGATTTCACCGTTGCTGTGCCGCGTGTCTCCAGGGGCCTGTTCAGTGTGGCTGGGAGGAATTGTCTGTGCTGAAGTGTTGATCACAGAGTCCCCTCTGTGCTGTAAGAAGGGTTCCCTAGTCCATCAGCAGAGTCCCTCTTTGCCTTTTTACGCAATTGATGCTTCCAGAGGATCAGAGCTGCTATGATGAGAAGTAGAAGGAGGGCAACTCCTCCTCCTATAACCCCCGCAAACAGTTTATGGTCAGCGAATTCAGGAGGATCGTATCGCGTACAGGAGAAATCTGAGGGGACGCTATGTCCTGCACTGTTCACGGCCTCCACACACACCTTCGTGCCAGCTTCCAAAAATCCGATCAAACCTCGTCTCGAAACTTCCTGAAACTCCAGGGTTTCACTTCCCTCTATCAACACTTTGTACACAGACACCACAGAAGATGGAGCACACCACTGGACCTCTATCTTCCCTCTATTATCCCCTTTACTGATTGGCTGCAGCATATGGATGCGTGGTGCATGAGGCAGCTCATTGGCTGCGCTGAACCCAGGACAGAGGCACCCAGTCCTCTTTGAAATGAGTTTGCAGGGTTCCTGATTCTCCAAGCAGGGGCTGTGCTGGCAGAGCTGCGTGTGTAGTTGGAGTTTGGTAGTCTTCATAGTGTGCACCACTTCAGGAAGAGAGCTGTTGTTGTCATTGTCAAGGTAATCATCTTCAAAGATATCATCTGAGCTTAAGTCATTCATGAATATGATCCGTGGACGAGTGGCCGGAGGGGGAGAAGAGGCAGCATGGGAGGAGAGGTGGGAGTGAAGGAAAGGCGAGGCACTCAGAAAAAGGAGAAGGACAGCCAGGTTCTTACCCAGTGACGTCATCTCTATGGACAGAAAGTGACAAATGATAAGAATGAATTCAAAAAATATTGGTAATTGCCAAAAGAATACAGTAAATACATCCAAACAAATCCTTAACATTGTAAACAATATGTTCATCCAGTCAGTCTAAGAAAGGAAATGCGCCTTCATTTGCCATTGTTTCTCTATTGACCGTGGACAATTTTTTTATACCTAGAGGCCAGTTATGAGAAGGAATTTAAAGTGTAAATAAGTTGGAGTAAACAGACTGAAATGTGGTCACTGCGTCAAAACACAGAAAACTAAATACAGGACTTGGTTACAATACCAGACAGAAATAAGCAACGCAACAAGGATCAACCGTACTAAGGATAAGATATAGAACATATGAGAATTTTCAAGAAAGGTTTGTTCAGAGTGGTAGGACTTTAAACTTGTGCTTGTTGACTAAGAGGCTATTTTTCCAAAGTTTACGGATGTAAATGTCTCTGTGGTTAATCAAACATTTGTCTTGTTCTAGTTTCCCATGCTGTAAACAGCTTAAGATAAATAAGTGCTGGAAGAAAGAAATACAACTGTTGACATGACACCATTAGCCCTTCTATTTCCTACTGGCACCAAGCCGGATGAGTTCTGTGTGAAACAGACTGAATCTTTACTTTGACACTTTCTGGTTATTAATAATATATGGGAATAACCCTAATACTCAGAAGATAATCTGTTTCAGGCCTGTAAATGCAACTGATGACTAAATCTCTAAAAATAGACATCCACATGCCAGTGTTTTGCATCTGGTGAACACACAAATCAGCATTGTGATAAAAGTGACTTTAAAGAAAGGAAAAGTTTACCTGATTGATGGTGGTGGACGTTTCAAGTCTTTATTTTCTCCGGTTCCCACTCTGTCTGCTCTCACCGTGTGCTCACTACAGTCCTCTGCTCTCACAGCCTTAAGCTGCTTCCCTTAGACTCTCCCCCCCTCCTCAACACCCCCTCATGTTCTCCCCTCAGTGCCTCTCCCTCCCATTTTACTCTTTCATGGTCTGCCTCTCTTGTTCTCCTCTCTCTTTTTTCATGTCTCTTTCTCAACATGCAACCAGCCCTCGCTGCTCTTTCATTTTTCTTTGGTATTTTTGTGTGAATGTTCGTTGGAAAAGTGGAGCCCCCATGTGCCATGGGGGCTGCGCTGCATAATAATTTGCTGGCTGGCAGCAGGAGGCAGGTTTGTGCCTGTTGCAGTATGCGTTTGTTTAATCCGTCGGTGTAGTGGCTTGTTTCTGATTACTTCTTTAAGAGCTAAACTTCCTGCTTACTTTACAGGTGTTCTTGTGGAAACTAACAGGACATTGTGTCACTTCAGTGTGTTTATGTGTGTCTCTGAGAGTGGGGGGTGAGGAATGCATGCATGTGTATTTATTATAGACACCCCCTCCCCCTCTTGTAGCCCCCATTGTGACAAGCCAGAGGGGAACGATGAAGTCTTTCTCCTTTCTCGTCCTTTTATGGGGTTGAGCTGGCAAAGAGGGCACTCTCTTTCTTATTAAAAGTACCCACATGCACCGATGAGAGGAAAAGTACCACGGCAGGAGCCTTCTTCTTTCTCAACTTCAAAACCTAAAGGATTTATTCAACCTGCTTTTTCCGACAATAAATATCTTCATTTAAATCCGTGCCGGGTTAAGAGCATGTATATATAGTCGATACAAGGAATTGTTGGAGGAGCAAAACCAACAACTTAAAGCAGATTACAGTAAAGAGAGGTTGTGAGGGTGTCAACTTGCACGGGCAAATCAATTTGTAATGTTCACATGAAGGCACAAAGATTTGATTTTATGTTCACAGGGCTGAGTGCACAGAAACAATAGATCATTGGGAGATGAATAAAGAATGAAGGCAGGCTTAAAAACACTGCCACTTAAAGTGTACAGCAGGAAATAGAGCATTATATACAATTATATTTACTTATTTGGGAGAATATACAGTGGGTACGGAAAGTATTCAGACCCCTTTAAATTGTTCACTCTTTGTTTCATTGCAGCCATGTGATATTTCAGTTTTTCTTTTTTAATAAATTTGCAACAAATTCTACATTTCTGTTTTTTTCTGTCAAGATGGGGTGCTGAGTTAATGAGAAATACAATGAACTTTTTTGATTTTAGAAAATGGCTTCAATGACACAAAGAGTGAACATTTTAAAGGGGTCTACTCTCCATACCCACTGTATGTTCCAATTTGTACACAACGTGTGTGTGCATCTATATATTGTGTACAGTTGTAGAGATAAAGATTAAATGTAAAGGAATCCCAAATTGTAAACATTCACCAACCACTTAATTTTTAACAAACTCATGAGTAGCTTATATGTAGCTTTTGATCACGCCTTGATGAAGCACATATAGTATATTGATGACTCAGTGTTGCTCATTTTGAACTTGCAAACATTATCAAGTAATTGTGTTTGCTTTAAAGTGTACAGCAGGAAATAGAGCGTTATATACAATTATATTTACTTATTTGGGAGAATATACAGTGGGTACGGAAAGTATTCAGACCTCTTTAAATTGTTAACTCTTTGTTTCATTGCAGCCATGTGATATTTCAGTTTTTCTATTTTAATAATTTTGCAACAAATTCTACATTTCTGTTTTTTTCTGTCAAGATGGGGTGCTGAGTTAATGAGAAATACAATGAACTTTTTGGATTTTAGAAAATGGCTTCAATGACACAAAGAGTGAACATTTTAAAGGGGTCTACTTTCCATACCCACTGTATGTTCCAATTTGTACACAATGTGTGTGTGCATCTATATATTGTGTACAGTTGTAGAGATAAAGATTAAATGTAAAGGAATCCCAAATTGTAAACATTCACCAACCACTTAATTTTTAACAAACTCATGAGTAGCTTATATGTAGCTTTTGATCACGCCTTGATGAAGCACATATAGTATATTGATGACTCAGTGTTGCTCATTTTGAACTTGCAAACATTATCAAGTAATTGTGTTTGCTTTAAGGGAATATGGGTGGGACTTGAATGAAGAAGGGAGAAGTTCTTCTAAAATTGTAAAACGTGTTGTTGTTCAGGGAGGTTTTTGGAAAGAGGCTTACGTTCTGTGGCAATAACCATGTGTGATTGATTGGGAAATGTTCTGATAGGCTCCTCTATATTCTCACTCGCACCTCTTATAACACAGCAGCTTGGTTGGTGGCCTCTTGATTGATGTTGTTGTCATACCTATGGAGGGCATGTTATATCCAAATGATCTTGTCTGCGGGCGGGATGACACACACAGCCGTGTTCTCCTGCGCCGGGTGGCTGCTTCGAGCCAGATATCTCGAGCAGATTGAAAAGGTTAAGTCATCATACTATCTATTTCATATCCCAGGAATGTTCTAATATTGTTGATTGTTGGACTTATTTGTGTGTATTGGTTAGTCTGTATCAAATATAAATGATAATGCAGAAAGGCATACATTGATATATTGTTTATTAAAGAATGTCGATGTGGATCAAAGAGGATGGCTTCTCCTAAAGACTATTCAAGTGCTTCAAGTTTCAGGTTGTTTTGTCTGCATGAGACAACCATCTCACCCCCCCTCCCTCCGCCTGTCCCCCGGTCGTCAACGTCAGGAGCTGATAAGTCTCAACAACCTGCTTGTAACTGGATGGTACAGGTTTCTGTAATCTGATTCATTTCAACATTCACTCCTGAGCGAACCTACACACACAACATCAGTTATTTGTTAGGATATGGTCATGAAAGTGTGTCACTGTTCCTGTTTGTGAGTGGGTGAACACAGAGTTAGTCTGGATCAATATAGCTATTAATATTGTATGAGTGAGTCAGAACGTCTTTAAAAGCTCATCTGCTATTTATATGAATGAGCTCTTTCTGTACTGTATGGGTCAGATTACATCTGATAATGAAAGAGTTCCTCTCTTCTTCAAATAAGGGAAGAGGACAAGAAGAAGGCATACACAAACAAGTATGTGAAATCTACCGGGACCACCAACCATCTGGATTTAGCAGATCAACTTTTTTTGTCTCTTGTACTTTGCCTCCGACTGTCATATCCTTATCACTTATCAGCGGGAAAAACAAAGGAACTATTCATTGACACTTTCAGGTGAGTCAATCCCTGTTGAATGTCTCGACTCATTTGAACTCAATAGTTTTCTTTAAAATAGGCGACACTTTGGAGACAGAGCTTTCTTGGCCGGCATGGTGAAGTTTTCGTCAAACTGAGACTCCAAAACCCTCAGGGAATAAAGGAAGCTGCTGAGAGTGAGTCATACTGTTCTAGATAATGACTAGCCCGCCAGTGCATTTTCCATCTCCCACCACCTCAACATGTCAGAGCATGCTGCTGGACATGTATGAGACAACCTGCATGCATCCCTGTCACCATCATCTGATTGGAGATAGCGCCACAATTTCTCTAAAGTGCTGTAGAGTCTGAGAGAAACAATAGCTTTATTTCTTACACTCTTAAGGCAGGCATTCTCCTACGCCTCTTCAGAAAACTTAAACAAATACACTTTAATTTCACATTCACTTACTCATATCAGCCTTCAAGCCTCAGAGTATGACCTTATCAAACTCAGAAATGTGTGGGCCTCTCCCAGATGCTTAATCCCTCTCCTACCCACACCTCTCTAAGGAGTTGAAGTATTCAAATTGAAACCAGAAGCACTACTATTGGCTATAGCCACATCACCTTGGACTTCTACTTCATTCAAAAATAAATCCTGCGGTAGTCTTGCAAGTTGCAACCATGACTGTTGTGTGAACTGCTATTTGTGGAGCCAGAGTGGGCAGTGTAGACACTGATCCGCATGGTGCTAATTGGAAGCAGACATGTGATGATGTAGCAGCTCCATCAGATGACAAGGTCTCACATTCCTGGTGCTGCGGCATGTTTGGGTCATTAAAACTATGTAGACGTTAGAGTGGGCTGTTGGTAGTTACAGAAACCATGCTGCAACAGGCGGAGTTCATTTTAAATCCACCCTGCTTTAGTGAATCTCCATGGATGTTGATCGATATTAATCTTTGTTGGGGGAATAAAACCTGCTAGATGCTCTTTTATATTTCATATAATGTCTATACAAGACAACTTTGGCTGGATTAGTTTTTTTTTTCAATCGCTAACAAGCGCTTAGCCATACTTCAGATACTTTTTGTAAACTCTTAACACAGACTCACACCTACAAACCACAATTGGCCAAATGGATAATTTTCTTCTCAAAAGCACCTTTTGTTAAATATATACTAACTCTTCATTTCAAAATAGAACACATCTTTTTCTGCAGACACTAACTTTACCAAAACACTGGAAATCTGACTCAAAATGAAATTATTTTGTTAAAGAATAACTCTTGTTTTCACTTCACAAGCTCCTTCCAGTCAATCAAACTACACCAGGTTTCAAAACACTGGCTATTGCTGACATTACAAAAACTGCATAGACTTTTATGTTTCAGTTTTACAGGTATTTGCATGCAAAACATGCAATCCACTGTTTTTACACTAAATGTCTTGGTTGGGAACTGTATGTCCACATGTAATGTTCACATTCCAGTAAAAAACAAAACAGTTTGCTTTCCTGTACTGTTTACTACAGGAGGTACAGTATAAATACTGTTTACAGTATTATGGAACAGAAAAAGTTTTACAGTATTGCTTACAGTGAACAAAATATCCAAGAAACACACAAGAGCATTCTGAACAAAAAAAACAACGGCAACAAGTCCAGATACACAGGGGGGAACTATTGTTCCTTTAAAAAAGTTACAGTAAATCCACACGTTTTTTTTTTTTTTTTTACAAATAAACTATGTTTAGGGGCAACGGCTGCAACAGATGATTGAACAACATTGGGTTCGTCAATGTAGGCGGTGTCTGTGTGATCAACATCTCAACCTGCCATAATCAAAACTTACATAAATTCTAATACAAAACTTGCTAAAACATATTTCTCAAAAACATTCCAAACCCTGACCTACCATCAGGAGGAGATGGGGAATCAATTGTTTGTGTATTATCAGCTGAGATATATTGTTTTATAACTGATATAATTGAAGAGGTTTTTAGACTGTATCTAAGGTTTGGAATATTGTTTTTGCCATGGTGGGATGTTGTGTGTTAACATTCGTAAATAATACAAAAACAATCCATCGTTTTGTTGGGAGGTATAGCTCGTCTGTTATGAAAATGTAAGCATTGTGGAAATGTGTTCACTGACTGCATATTGTTTGAAAACGACATGACGTGTGAATGGTACGGCCACAAAACACCGATGCTGTGCTCATTGTGTTTAGAGTTTTGAAAATGTGACCACTGATTGGACAAACGCTTGGTAGCGCTTGAAAACAACTGGAAGTGGGGATGTTATGGCAACATCACATGTTGATATGTGTTTGTGTTGTCTCATGACACACCTCGGATAGATGACACAATATAAAATAAACATAGTGGGAGTGTAAAGTTGGCGTGTTGGCCTGCTGAGTCTCTGACGAAGGGACTATCATTATCGATATATATACGGTTAGTTTTTACGACAGCATGTGGGGGTCTAACACACAACCTCAGCTATTCTCCATTCAATGAAAAGATAGTTTGAAACAGCTTGCAACCTTTGGCACCATAATCGGGAAACAGGAGCACTGACTGATAAACCACAACACCAATTTGACTACATTTAAATACTTTTTCGGTCTTCAACCGTACAACCACGTAACATGCCTTTTATACAGCAGATATGTGTACTTATGGTCATGGTAAAAGAGCACAGGTGTTACCAATATGGTTAACGACTGCTCGATTCTCATCAAGTGCCCTGGTTAGTCGTGGCAGTGTAAGCCAGCGTAACACATATTGGGACCCTGAAACTGAAGCAGCTGAATGAAATTCAGCCATCGTTAATGTTATTATTTACAGCTTTCTTCTTCGGTGACATGTAAGAATGTCTTTGATGACAAAGGTATCTGCAGTTAAAACAAATCCAATAGTTTATTGTTATGTGAAATAATCTTGCTACAGTAAGATAAGATATGTAACTAACTTAATAATTAAATATATTGGGTAACTTCGAACCTGAACAAACCACTTGAGCTGTAGCTCCACTTAGTGGTGAAGACTTGCACTTGTCAGCTAGAATCACGTGAAAACAATTAAATAAAGCTCTGACAGTCGTTCTTTCATATTTGAGTAAAACTTATTGAATCACATGCATTGGTAAGGAGGCGGAATTGATTAATTATTTGTGCTGGGGGAGAGGGGAGGAGGCATGTCTAAAGACATCAAGATCAACATGGCAACGTGGTGTTTTTATTGCTCTCTCATTGGAGAAGTCTGTTCAAGTGGGAAATTCCTTCACATTAATGATCTGGGCCTGGGGACTCTCACTCACTTTATAAAGCCGAAACAGATGAGGCTGTGCGGTTGACCGACATGTTCAGAGGAGAAACTAATTGATCATCCAAGCATGATGTCAACAGTTATAAAGGGTTTTGTTTTTCACAGTGGTTTAAGAAGCATTGATGTTTTACATTGATACAAGATGACAGTGTTGAGAATAAGTACATTTTCTGAAGCACTATAATTTGTTTTACTTGAATTTCATTGAGTGTTTATTTTCTTTATACTACATTCAGATTACAAGATAGTTAAGTTATACTTTTCAGATTTATATTTTACAACATTACATGTATTTAGCTGATGCTTTCATGCAAAGCAACTTACAACAACTGCCTTTCTTTCCACATTCATCGATGAGAAATAATAATCCAATGATATATAACTTATTATAACAAAACACACCCATAGTGACATAATGAACCATACAATGTAAATGGTACAGTAAATTACAAGTAGGCCTACCTAGCTACTTGTACTCTCAGAAATAACCTAGTAGGCCTACTGGGATAGATGCAGCCTCACGTTACGTATTGATCTAAATATTGTAGAGTGGACAAAGTGAGAAGCAATGGGAGGGAACATGCAGTTCGCCATTTACTCCCAGTTAAGTGCCCCAGAAAGGTTTTGAACACGGGACAGGAAAACATGAAACACGCGCGTCAAAGAAACCACATGTAGAAAGCAGGGCTCTCAAGTCTCACGCATTGAGCGTGAGACTCACGCATTTCGGTCTTAACTCACGCACTCCCGCCACACATCGTATTCCTCACGCTGAAAAAAACTCTCGGCTATTTAATGCTTGAATGCAGGGGTGCTCAATACGCCGATCGATTGGTCGATCGCAGTCGCTGCAGAGCTCCGACGCCGGTCTGCGCGCATCGGGACGGAGCAAAAAAAGTGTCACTAGTCACAATCACACCAGACCCGACTCTAAAAAACGCCTTGGCAAAAACGTGCGGGGCAAAACAGCGCGGTGCGCCTGTGGAGCGGACCTGCGTGCGCAACCAACCGTTGATTTTGGGTTCAAGATATTTAAAAAAAGAAAGGAACGGCGAACACCACCATCTATTCCATGAGTTGTGTTTCGATGGCGAGGCTTTCAGTTGCACTTCCGACCGAGCAGGAGTCAGTTTGAGTCGTGTTTAGATTTGGAATAATAAAGATATTCGTAATTAAATACCGCTAATATAATATGAGGTTCTCCTCGGGAAAACAGGAAGGAAAGCCCGCCTCCTGCTTGATTCGATTGGCTGCCTTGGCCGAGTGTGACATTGATGAGCGGCGCGCCTGGCGCTTAAAGTTGAGAATATGTTAACTTTTAACCGCCCCTGAAAAACGCAAGAAACCCGCGCCCGTGGCATTTAAAAGGCGCGTCTGAAAGTCGCGCCGTGCCATAGGGAATCAATGGTTTTGCGGGCTAAGCGTTTTTGAGAGGCGTGTCTGGTGTGATCGAGCCCTGAGGAAGTTCGAAGTCGGCTGCGTCGGCGTCAGAGCCGAGCGACATTCGGATCTTTACGTGAATCCGAAGCGAAAACTCGTTCCACTACTGTCAGCGGTCGTTACTGTGACGACGCTCCGCCATTGGTTCGAGCGGGGGCGGGCTGTTGAATGACGGCCGTTGCTCTATTTACACCTCGGAGAGCAAAGACAGCCTCCCGGACCTACACAGGCCTACATATTGTCGGCGTTTCTCAATTCAAAGTACACGAGTACAGACTTGTGTTCTTTTGGAGTCTGGTCTTGGGAGTCCAGACTCCGGAGGACGGGAGGACGGTCTTTCTGCGATTGGAACAGCAGCTGACTTGATGACGTCACCACATCAGCTGTTCTTGCTCATGAGTTTACTCTAATTATTCACTGTAAATTATGTTTTACAGTCAAATAAACAAAACATCCTAAAATTACATTCCGTGACTCAACAACAGTAGTATTTATAAAAAGTCAACTGTCAGTAGTTTATTTTCTCCTCCGCTACTGTTTCCGGTTGCTGGTGAAATGCATTCTGGGATATCGGCTGGCCAGAGTAAGCACAAGTCTCCTCTGATGCATCCTCCGGAAAGTGGGAGGATCAAGTCACATCCGGGTGTTTTGACCGTGCTTTGCGAGAAGCGAACTTTGAATTGGAACATGTACCCGGGCTGAGACTGATGACGTTTCACGAGTCACGAGGACACGAGTAGAGGAAAGTACGCACAAGTACGCATATTGAGAAACGCCGTGTATCTTTACACCCGCGCACCAATCGGCTACATTATCGCGGAGGAGGGGAGGGGCGGGGGGAGGAGGGAGGGAGGGGGGGGGGGGCCTGCGCGCGGATTGCGTGACCAGACGAAACAGTGTCGAGATTCAAGCGGACGTTTTCACAGGTTGATCTGTTGGGGAGAAAGCAAAAGTAGCCTACATGATTGTTGTCGATAGGTTGCTTCAACAGACACGGCCTAACATTGGAAGGAGGAATAGGCGGCGCCTGCCAATTCCTGGAAAAATACAGAGCTCCAACCAGAATGAGACATTTACAGTTGTGCAGGTTGGGGTATATTCGCCGAGGTTGACGCTCAGACTTTGGCTGCAAGCAGCGTGTGGAAAGGGTTGTGTCAATCAGCGAGGACCGTCTGTCCTGCATTTTGTGACAGATAGCCAATATAATCTTATATTTAAATCGGCGCTCATATGTCAGTGCGCCCACAGTAACCTCTTCGCCAGACCAGACCAGACAGCATGGGGGTCAACGGGCTAGACAACCAGGCGCAGCCGTCCAGCGGAGTGTCCCGGGCGGAGGACACAGCTGCGGATCCTCAGACGGAGAAAAGTGTTGCTCCTCGAGAAGCAGACTGCAGGAAGGATGACCAGATCGTGCAGGAGGACAGCTCCCTGCGGTTGCTGGAGGCCGGCTGCAAACCGCCCCTCTCCCCGGCTTGTGACTCCGAGTCGGTGGTCCGGGTGGAGGAGCCCGGCGACGGAGCCGCGTTCGTCCCACCCGAAGGAGGTTACGGCTGGCTGGTGGTTTTCGCGGCCACCTGGTGCAACGGGTCGATCTTCGGCATTCAAAACTCTTTCGGCATCCTTCACATGATGCTGATGAAGGAGCACGCAGACCCAGACGACAAGACGTCCCAGTTCAAAGTGGGTGAGTACCGGACAGTCTGCTGAGGCGAGCTCGACGACGAGATGAAACGATACCTCTACGGGTGGACATGTGATGTACATTCGTCTTGAATGCATGCAAGGTACATTACAATCATATCATGTCCTATGCAAAGCTAAAAGGTGGACATTGGACGTTGATTTGAAAGAATATCAGCATCCTCTCGTAACAGCAGCGTGGTGAGTGCTGCTTAGGTTTCGTGTCACACATGCACACTTAAAGACATATGGATCATCCCAGAGTTAAAGTGAGTTTGCCCTGCACTTAAAGTGGCCCACTAAACATATAGTATTACATTACATAACGGGCCTTATGAGGCATGTCAGCACGTTGGTTTTTTTTTTATCGAAAAGTGTTCATGCCTTCTAAAACATGCTCCTTACTCCTTGATTGAGTTGGTCAGCTGCATGTTTTGGAGACTCGTTAACAGATGTTTGGCTGAGCAGCTCTCTCCTCGCTATTCATCCACACCACGGTTATTTTTACTCCTTTTAACTAGAAGCAGAAAATGCTTTTTGGTTATTCACAAGTGGCTCTTTTGCCAGTGGACCCCCTTAAAGGCTGAAAGTTACAGAAATGTACCCCAACTATTTTAATTACTCAAGTGTGACCCAGCTAACTTTCGTTAGATTTAAGACATAGACATTACTCCAGTGCTAAATATAGTGTACAAGCTAAAATACCTTGTGATCATTTAATTCTAGGAATTTATATTCATATGTCACACAGTAAAGCTGTTAGCCGCATGCCGTTCATGACCATAATAAGGTCAATGTTCACCTCTCGGTCTCCCTGCATGCTTCAATTTAAACCATTCTGTTCTATGAATATCACAAGTTTGTGAACGTTTTCTCAAAATACTGGATGGTGCAAAACTTGACGAGGACACAGCCAGATACTGAAGCAGGCACATGCATCTTAATATAGAAATCACTTATGTTACTTTCAAGGAACAAGACAAATCAGTCTACACAGGCATGTGCACAGACATTTTGGGGGGCAGGTGCTCAAACCAAAAAAAAGGGCACCCATTGCCAAAATAAATTCTGACAGAGTTGAAGCATTACACTGATGATGCTGTCCTCGACCTGCGTTTCCTCTGGGCAGGATTAGACAGCTAGCTTACATTTTCCTTATGAATAAAGATGAATTATTACATGGCAACAACAGTACAAGCGTTCTGATTGGCTAATGGGTCGTCATGCCAGCCACTATCGTCCTCCTCGCCGGTCTGATATGTATCCGTATTGCCCTCTGACCTCATTTTCAAAATGAGCGATATTGATCGTCATCAACAGCCAAGAGGAAATTCAGAAGCAGCGAAAATGTGTTATTGAAAGTGATGAAGACTATAAACTATAGTTTGAATCACTTGTGTTGTTACTTTACTGTAAATTAAAATTTATTTTAGCTGAGCCGTGTTGTTCGTTTTCTACAAGATTGGTCGTTGTAAGACTGCAACAGACCAAACAAAGAGATAACACATAAAACAATGAGGCACAAGGATAGCATGACACCGAGAGCTCGCATTGTTAGAATAGTCTAGCTGCTATTTTCTAGCTGTGAATTCTCGTGACATTTATAAACATACTTTTAACATACTTTCGAAATTGTCTAAACTGCATTTATACAACACAAAGAAAATGTTCTCTCTTCTCTCTCTCCATTCATTAAACATGACGTCAGTAAACAACTGCAAGGCTTTGAAATCAGGGATTTCGTGAGTTTATGTTTGTTTATTTTCTCAGGAAACGTCGGACCAGTTGTGACATCATGTTTTCAGCAGCGCTAATGTTGTGGTTGATTTATCACAAAACAACGTCGGGGGACAAACACCATCATGACCTGTGTGTCTGATGCTGCGGGTCAGAGGAGAAGGAGGTGCACCCGTTTGGTGGCGCGAGGAGCACTGCGCGAGCACGAAGTGGAGGAGGAGGAGGAGGGAGGAGCGCGGCGGGAGGAGGAGGAGGGGGGGCTCGTGAGCGCCACGGAGCACGTTGGGGCGAAATTCTCACAAGAACTCAAATAAATGCCCCGTCGGATATCAAATCACATTTGTGGGGACTTGATGACAGAGAGAGTAACTTTTATTCTTAAATACTGAAGAATGAAAAAAATGTCTCCAGCAAAAAGGGCCCTTTACTCATCCAGGGCAAAAGGGCTGGTGCTTGAGCACCACTAGGGCTCTATCTGTGCACGTGCCTGAGTCTACAGACTAACTTTGAAAACTAAGACTTCCCGAGCCTCCTTCCATAACTGAAATGGTTTTGCTTGTGTTTGTTCCCTTATCTTCCATATAACAACCACATTTTAAGGGAACACACTTCCACATCCACTTAATTGTCAATAAAGCATATTTGGAGAGCTTTGGACTCTTACCTCTGAGGTTATTATCACATAAATTACTTCTGACTAAATTAGTCATTATTAAGGGAAGAAACTTCTGATGGATGAAACTCTGAAATGGTCTGTTTTAGATTATAGTGAAAATAAATGTTTTTTTAGGAGGGGAGTAGCATGTAACAAGAGTAGGTATTTTCTTAACTTCCTGTCAAGATCCACAATCACCAGCGAAGGTCACGATGTTGGAAGGGATTACGGCTCCAAGACTGTTCCCTAGACCAAGTTCAACATTTCTCATTCGCATGAAAAACAGTTACAGAGGAATAGAGAACTTTAAGTGAAAACCAAAAGGCTCATTTAAGCCCATGTTAATTTATTTAGTGACGTCTTGAACCTTATCATCTCTAATTTATGTGAAGGAAACTACTGCCTGGGGGAAGCTCGACAAGGCATCACATTTCTTTTAGTGCTTACTTGAGTGAGTCAGAGAGTGTGTTGGGCCTAAAAAGAGATTCCAGATGTATTACTTACAGCAGGCCTATTCAACTAGCGGCCCGAGGGCTGGATACGGCCCGTTTGAATTTAACTATGGCCCGCAAGACTGCCTGCAAATCAGTATAGCTTGGTAAGAAAAAATAAAACTGACGGACACGCCTCTTTTATACATTGAGACATCTAACCCAGAGCCATTGAGTTTCACTGTTGCCTCAACCAAACCTGTATGGTTACATCTTTATTAGGGCTGCAACAACGAATCGCTAAAAATCGATTATTAAAATAGTTGGCAACGAATTTCATTATCGATTCGTTGTGTCGCGCGATTATTACGGCGCTCAATAAGTCGCGGAGTATAAACAAAGTTGAGTTGAGCGCAGAGCGGCGCAGGAGAAACCGGAGCGGAGAGAGAGGAGAGAGAACGCTGCGTTGTGAGAGCCAATCAGCATTGAGCTGCTCCTCTGTTGATGAATCTAATTGGCTGCTGCTGCTCACGTGGTGCTGGAAGCGGAAGTGGGCCGATGAGAACCACCTGCGGCTGAACGTGGCCAAGACCAGAGAGATGGTGGTGGACTTCAGGAGGAAGGCGACAGCTCCTACACCTCTGAGTGTCCTGGGAGTGGACGTGGACATGGTGGAGGAGTACAAGTACCTGGGCGTCTCCATCGACAGCCGACTGAACTGGAAGGCCAACATCAACGCTGTGTACAAGAAGGGGATGAGTCGACTCTTTTTCCTGAGAAAGCTTCGATCCTTCAACGTGTGCAGCAAGATGCTGGAGATGTTCTACCAGTCGGTTGTCGCCAGTGTGCTGCACTTTGCCATTGTCTGCTGGGGGAGCAGCATCGGAGCCGGTGACACCAGCCGTCTCAACAAACTGGTTAGGAAGGCTGGCTCCATCATCGGCTGCCAGCTGGAGCACCTGGAACAGGTGGTGGAGAGGAGGACGTTGAAGAAACTTGTGTCCATATTGGACAACCCGGACCACCCTCTCCACCACCTCCTACAGGGACAGAGGAGGACTTTCTCCAGACGTCTCCTCACGCTCCGCTGCCACAAGGACAGATACAGGAGAACATTCCTGCCGGCGGCTATGAGGCTCTACAACAGATCACCTCTTGCCAGATCATAGTGCAATAACTACAACAATAACTGAATACTTACACTATGTTGATCTGCACTTCACACATCTCATTTGTTTGCACTACACACATACACACACATCATTTCATTTGCTCTGCACTCATACACACACTTTGCTTTTTGCACTCTGTCTATATTTAATATTTTGTGTATTTGATTTGTCAGTGTTGTTGTGTGTTGTGTATGCATGTGTGTTGTATATTTACATATATATTTTGTTTTGTATTTTACTTTTATTTTACTTGTATACTTCTATATCTTTCATCCCTGTTTCTTATGTTTTGTTTTTACTCTTGTGTGTTGCTGCTACTGTCACGACAAATTTCCCCTTGGGGATTAATAAAGTATATATCTATCTATCTATTCACGTAGTCGGAGACATTCACGGAGCTGTGCGCCTACGGGTGACGTTGTGAACTCAGACACCAGGGCGCTACATGTCACGACGTGTGTGGCATTTCCACAAGAGTATAACGTAGAAAACGTGGTTATTTATTCCGTGGCGGATAGTGGAAAATATTTTTCCACGGAGAAAGGCAACGGAGATAAACCACGACGCTACTCGCTGTGAGCGCTGCGCGTGCAGACGTCATTTAACGGAGCGGAGCAGCGCGTGCGCTCTGATCGCTCTTAATGAAGTATCGATACTAAAAATATGCTAAATCACATCGTTTTTAACGTACGGGTACTTTGTTAGTATCGCTACACCGTGCAGCGTGACAGCAGCAGATGTAGCGGACTAACATTCAAGCTAACCTAACTTCCCAAACGCTGTGGACATCGGAACGCTGATTGGCCGAGACGCGACACGTCCATCAAAGATGTTTTATTGCGAAGAGCACCACTTCACATTTTTTCCGCGTCTCACTGCAATCTCAACGGCAGCGGGCCAGGTGAAAAAAATAATAAATCGGAATGCGTCTGATATTGTTCAGGGGGCGGGGCCACATGGGGACCACTGCTCAGGAGAGGAGAGCTGTAAGTCTGTTTGTGACGGTTCATCACCATGGTGACCAGTGAACAGGTTCATCACCATGGTGACCAGTGGATCTCCAGGACCTTTCCATGTCTTTAAACCAAATTTCCATGATTAAACATTTTGTGAAAACTCTGTCTATACGTTACAAAGTGAGAAGATGTAGTATTTAAACTAACAATGAGAATTCCAAAGCATACCGTATATATACCGTGTAAATTAAAATTAGAATAAAACAAATTTGCATTATTTTTCCAAATATTTTGGGATTTTATTTTTTTCAATTACTTTTCTAGGCCTGCTAATAGCCATTTAAAAATTCCATGACTTTTCCAGGTTTTCCATGACTGTACGAACCCTGTTTTGAATAATGGGTTGGAAATTAAAGTTTTTTTGTTTTTTTAATCGATTAATCGATAAAATAATCAACCGATTAATCGATTATCAAAATAATCGTTAGTTGCAGCCCTAATCTTTATGTTACGCACCCGTGTTGGTTGCCGTAACCCACTCCTCACTTGCGCTCTGGTCTGGCTGACCACTGAAACACCTGCGCTAGCTGACGATACCATTAAGCTGCAAAATGTCTCTCTCAAAGCCGAAGCGTCGGAAAGTTGACTGTGAAAACCGCCAATTCCAAAGTGAATGGACTGAAAAGTATTTATTTACTTTGCCAGCCGTAATGAGCAACAAACCAATGTGTTTATTGTGCAGCGAATCCATTGCTGTGATGAAAGAATATAATGTGAAGACTAAAGAGGCACTACAAGTCGAATCATGGCTCATTTTCGAACAGTTTTCCCGAGGGCTCTGATGAACGTAGGAGGAAAGTAAACGGACTGTTAGCATGTTTTCAACGAGGGCAGTGTACCCTTAGTCGCTTTTGCACGGAACAAGAGAGAGCCATGATAGCATCTCTACGATAGCCTGGACACTAGCCAGACAGAAGAGGCCCTTTACCGAGTCGGAGACTGTTAAAGACTGCATGCTTGCAGTTATTGATGAAATGATTGTTGACGAAAAAGTGAAGGCAAGCGTCACTTCGTCCATTAAAAAAGTGCCTCTCTCGGACACATCAACTCTCCGCAGACTGGAGCTACTGGCAACGGATGTCGAAGGGAAGCTTTTGGAAAACCTTCGAAAAGCAGAGTTTATGTCTATCGCTGTGGATGAATCGACTGACTGTACCGACATGGCCCAGCTGTGCATATATGTGAGGTTTTATGATGGAGTGCGCGTTCGGGAGGAACTACTGGGGCTCGTTCCGCTGGAGGGACACACTACAGGTGAAGTGATTTTTCAAAAGATTGTCACGTTTTTTAATGAGCATGAACTGGATTTACAAAAAGTCTGCTTGTTGGTTACGGATGGAGCTCCTGCTATGACCGGTAGAGTGAAAGGGCTGGTGGCCAGGTTGGCAGTCGAGCCCGCAAATGCAGTTTTTACACTGCATCATTCATCAGGCTGTACTGTGCGCAAAGCTCAGCGGCGATCTGAAGAACAACATGGACACTGTTATGAACATTGTGAATTTCATCCGCTCAACCTCCAGCCTTCAACATCGCCTCTTCCGTATGTTGCTTGCTGACGCATCTGCAGAGCACACTGACTTGCTGGTTCATCGTGATGTCAGGTGGCTCAGCAAAGGAAAGGTTTTGGAACGTTTCTGTGAACTCCGCCAGGAGATTTTGTCTTTCCTTCGCACGTGTAAACACAAACGGGCAGCACACTTCTTGGAGCGCATGTTGGATGAACAGTTTATGGCAGAAGTCCACTTTCTTTGTGACATTTTTGGACACTTGAACACTTTGAATCTGGAAGTTCAGGGGCGGAAAAGTCTATCGCTGATTTGGTTGAGAGGCTGTGCGCCTTCAAAACAGAGTTAACGATTTTCACGTCAGACCTAATGTCAGGAAGGTTGCTGCACTTCTCACAACTCTGTGCATTCATGAGTGCAGCACCTGGGGCACACGTAACGCCAGTCATGACAAACTTTATGAGAAATCTGACTGATAACTTCACTGAGAGATTCCAAGGCTTCAGTATTCCTATTGAGGTACTGCAGTTTGCTCGTGACCCATTCTCCATCAAACCTGAGGCAGACTTCTGTGTAAAAGCAAAAGGGGTAATGTCTTGCATTCAGTGGCGGCTGGTGAAATTTGTTTTGGGGGGGGCGCAGTTTAAATAGCACTCAACAATGAGAAGAAAAGAGGTTTTGAGTAGACTATTGTAAAAAACAAAGCTTTATTTCAAGAACACAGCGTGCTCAACACGGTCCAATAACAACTATCAACACACTGTAACTTTGGGCATGAGAGGTTCAGAGCAGCTTTAAGAAACATTGGGTTGGGTTTCAGAGGTTTGCAAAATAAAAGAGTTTCACCCTCACATGAAAGAGGTTCAGAGCAGAATAGAGTCAGAAAGAGATCACATGTTACATTGGGTGACAGAGTAGACCCACTACTGTAAAGACAAGTAGCCTCCTCTCTTTAAAGTTGGCAAACTTCTCCATAACTCTCTGGTTAAAGTCAATCATGTCTGTAACCAGCCTGTTTCCATTATTCTGGAGGGAATGTGTCTGTTTTTCAGAACTTCTTCGTTGTGTTTCGATGCCAGTTCGGTCTCCTTCTGCTGCTCTGCAAGCAGGGTTAGCTTCATGCTGTTAGCGAGTTAGCTCCATGCTCTTAGCTAGATAACTGCGGCAAGATTCGTGCTTTACACTTGTCTGCAGCTCTTTAGATCCCTCCCCCCGTTGTAGTCCAGAGAGTTTCAGTCCCAGGACTTTGGAACAACAGACGGGAAACTAAACAGCGCATTACTCACTGAGCACCAGCTGACAGCTCCGTTAGCAACCTGCTCCCGTAGCTCCGTGGAGCTCTCTGGCTGAGGGAACCATACGTCTCTGATCTGCCGAATAGTCCAGTCACGTGAAATAATAAAACGATGTCATTGGCCAATGAGCGCACATTTTTGTGCCCCAAGATTCACGTTTCATCCGCCAATGAGAAGCCGTCCTTGCCGAAACGACTGTGAAATGTTTGCTCGCTGCCGCACACACACGTTTGGCCGGAGCCCCGAAAAAGGGGAGGGGCTTCTCTCCGTGAGGATGAGTGGCGATATATTATATTTTTTCACATTAACTTAAGTGGTTGTTGACAGGCTGACGGTCTCCCACACACATTTAGCGCGTCAACACGGTATATTTACTATTTAAATGATTTGGCATATAATGTTTTTTGACAGGATGTATTTTTTTCCCATTTTTTTTTTCATCTCACAATTTTAAGAGGGGCGGCGCCCTAGCGCCCTCTATGGACGCACCGCCACTGCTTGCATTGATGAGAGCCTTCTTCAGATGGAAATGGTTGATGTCCAGTCCTCATTTGCTTTAAAGCAGCACTTGCTGTCTGAGGGTGCAGTGAATTTTTGGTGTAACCATGTTTGCCAATACCAGTACCCCACAATCAGGAAAGTGGCGCTGCTAATACTAACAATGTTTGGATCCACCTACACATGTGAGTCTAGCTTTTCTCACACGAATGCAATCAAAACAAGGGCACGTTGCTCCATGACCAATGAAAAGCTACACGAGTGTCTCAGGGTTGCCCTTACTACTTATGAGCCAAACTATGTTGAAATTGCCAAATCAAGGCAATGCAATTTTTCTCACTGAGTCAAACAGGCTCAAAACCACATAGGTCTGATAATTAAAGTAGTTGTGTAGTCGTAAAATACCTTGACTGAGGCATGTAATGCTATCAAACTGAAAATGCACAGAATACAAATCTGTTTTATGGTTCAACAGGCTCCCTTTTGGTTTGTCTGGAGTTTTAGTTTTTACCTTTAACAAATATGGACATGAACCTGCTATAGGCACCTTATTTTTGGCTTGTTTGTGATAATATCATGAGTCGGCCCATTTTTTGTTTATCTGGTGGATGCTGTTTTACCAGAATTATCTGGCTATTTGTGTTTATGGATATGAACCTGCAAAGCACCTTATTTCTGCTTGGAAATGTTGTTGAAGGCTTATTTACTATTATTGTGATGGATACTGTTTCAAGATGTTCAGTTTACATTATGCATTTTGGGATATGGACCTGCTGTAACTACCTAATTTCTGCTTGGAATTGTTTTTAATAGTTTCCTGAAAAGGCTCATTTATTGTTAATCTGATATCTGAATACTATTAGACTATTTTCAAATTGTTTTCTACATTTGTGGATATGGACATGTCAGAAAAACAGTCTC
This sequence comes from Pseudoliparis swirei, assembly GCF_029220125.1. Lineage (NCBI taxonomy): Eukaryota > Metazoa > Chordata > Actinopteri > Perciformes > Liparidae > Pseudoliparis > Pseudoliparis swirei. The sequence continues at coordinate 17,246,129 of NC_079406.1, read as the reverse complement.
ATTTTTTGTTTATGTTTTTTATGTAACTTTTGCACTTCTGTATCAAAGCTTGATAGCCTTCCTGTGTTTTGGAATGGAATTACAGTCTGTAACTGATTATATAAAGTGGAAGAAAAGAGATGCGTGTGTGACTGTTTACCTGTGGAAATATACATTACTGTTTTTCATTTTTAGCCATTATTTGATCAATATTCTGTGCGTCCCTCACACCCCCCGTGATTTTCTTATTCGGCCCACTTGCTACTGAAGTTGAATAGCCCTGACTTACAGTATATCTTGCATTCAACAGAGGGCAGTTGCTGTCAAGGTATTACGAGCCAGCTTTCCACCCTTTTTCTGACTTGTGAGAGATTTCACCCCGAGCCGTTCCTTGGATTTGATTCTTGGTTATTCTCATATGAGAAAGGATTAAGCTGGTAGGCTCAGTACTGACCGTTTCCCCCCTGCAATAGAAGAAAACAGAGGGAAACAGTTTAACAACAATAGCCACAGCTGTAAAAGCCCCCTTTGAACAACAATCCAGTCTGAGAGATCAGTAAAAATGACATTCACATGTGTAGAATGTCTTAAAGCAACATACTTCCCAAGCGATACACTACAGCCCCGTAAGGAGAGAAGGCAGCACTAAATGATTGAGAAGCGATTACAATTAGGTCTTTTTACCACGCTTGTTTAAACAAGGTATTTATTAAGCCTCGAGGCGAAAACAACGTATTTTCAAAAAAGTTCATAAGTATCAATGTGGGGGATCAAAAAAGCTTCTTTTTTAAAAGTAAAAAAGGTAATGAGATGGGGGGGTTATGAGTTGCAGATGTTGGTATTTTACTCAATGATTAGAGCATGGCACGGTAAGAAGTTTAATTTCTGTTGTTACCACATGTACACCATTGCTTTCATGTAAAAGATTTGTAACCAGTACATCTTAAAAACTGTAACACTATAATCCGCGGGGAGGGATGAGGTGATGTGTGGTTGACGACTGGTGAACCACATGTGCAAGGGAGGAAGAAATGTTTGCGTTGTGCCGTTTCTGCTGCAGAAGAATTTGAAAAAACTGGGAATGCGAGCGAAGCGGCAAAGACATGGGCTGAGTGAGCAAGTGATTTATGTTTTCTCAATACTTGACATTATTTCCCATCTATATACCACTAGTGTGAAACAGATCAGTGGGAAGACTGCAAACGAGACAAAAAACCAGAGGCTCATTCGAGTACAATGTGTCCTGTTTGTGTCTGAATGTAGAGCTAAAGGAGTGGTTGTTGTCTTGTCTCACTCCAGTTAAGTGGACAGACTATACATCTTGATGACAGCAGCATTAGGCCGTGAATGAAGTTGCCCATTAAATGCTAAAAAAGACACTGATGACACTTAAGAAACCAGACTTTTAAACAACCTAAGTGGGAAAATGGAAATATATCAGAAAGTTACAAGTGACTCTGTGCCACAAGAGATGGCATGTTGACACATTTAGTAGTGGTTCAGTGTAGCTTATAGTGATTTCAGTAATAGTTGAGAAACAATAGTAACATACAAGTAAAACTAGTCAGAGATTATGTGTGTTTGAATGTTGTGTAGTTTGTTTTATTGTGTCTTATTTGACTTGGTAATTAGGCTATGTTCAAACCCGATTTGTTTCTTAAATCCGATCTGTTACACAGAATGTCCACACTGTTTGTTGCAAATGATCAGATCGGATTTGTGTGTCCATACATCCCCAACCTATCTGCATGGGTTGCTGGAGTCAGGAACTACGTTGATACACTGGTGGTTTTCTAACGAGAAAGCGTTTGCCTTCCAACCAATCACACTGTCCAGTCGATAAGTGAAAGCTAATTGGTCGTTCCATTGCAACATAAGCATGCAGCATAAACGGAGCTATGCCTCCGCCATTTTGGACCAAAGGCTTCTTCGGTGCCTTACAAAAGTAATGTATTGTCATATATTTAATGTATCTATCGAAACAGCCTGCGTTGAACAATTCAATATTATACATATGCACACTATTTATAGCTATTTACTTTTTGCCCGCTTCCCAGAGGAGTTATAACCGGCTACGACCACGCCAACGTCCCATTTCAAACCATTGGCCTCGCTTGTAATACCTCTGTGTTAGAGAGCATCTTTGGAGCAACTTTCATAGGAATGAACGGGTCGCTGCCTCCAACACTGTATCCTGTTCTCTTTATATATCCGTGGGCTGTGAAAAAGAGTTTAGAATCGTTATTCTTCTGTCCGGACTTTCTTAAATCAATGCCAAAAACACGTTTGAGCTGACAGTTTCAACAAGGGCTTAGTCATACAATATAGTCAGATAAACAGTATTTAGCAGGTGTTTATTACTGGGGGATAGAATTAGCAAATCTTTAAAGGACAATGCCCAATTTGACCCGTGGTCAATCCGCAGGTTACCTTGGCCTTAAATAACAATAGTATCCGTTTCAACAATTTATTTCTAAAGTTGTGGTCAGAATGTACATTTTTATTGAATCAAAGGTGGCCAACGCTCAAATCTCCATTCTGCCAAGAGAAGAACAAGTAATAAAATAATTAGCATGCTGCTGTGCTCTGTAATGCTGTCTTGTAGTTCTGCTGCCAAGGATTTCACCAGCATCTCCAGGGCAGGGGAATGGGTTTGTCTGGGATTAGTAGCAAGTATACAACTTCAACGCAAGTATGCAGGACAACAGGGATTGGACCCAGATGCACAGTTGATGGCTCACAGGCAGGAAGTCCAAATCTTAGGCAGGAAACCGGCAGACAGGTAATGGAAGACAGGTGCACAGCATTGCAACTATGATGATCTGACAAAGGAAATGTGGAGAGGGCTTGACAAGGAAATGAGATGCAGATGAGGAGATAAGTGGGGCAGGCTTATTAGGGAAGTGGGAACAGGTGTGTGGCTGTCCGGTGATGGGGAAAGGAAGGAAAGCACCACGGCATCTGGTGGACGGATGAACAATGGCAGTTGTGTGAATGGGGGCACTAGAAATGTGTGTGGAGAGGAGGGACAAAGCTTGACACATTCATGGACTGCGGCTTACTTGTTAGAAGACACACCTGCTACATTTGTGACAGCTGATCCCCAAAATGCTATGTTCTCAGGGTTTATCCTGGGTCAAAATAGGTCTTCGGTGCTCCCAAACAATTTTTTTGTTTATGTTGTCTATGTTGCCATATCACCGTAATTAGCAGACATCTGTCTTTTAAAAAATATTTTTTTCACATGAATAATGGAGGCAATGCTTGAGGAAATCATTTTGCTTCCACTTTAGATTAAAATAGATAGGTTTATAGATTGACAATTAGAGATGCACCGATCAGGTTTTTGGGTGCCGATCACCGATCACTGAAATCAGTATCTGCCGATCCGATAATACCGATCACCGATCACGGTGTCAATTGAAGCATTCTATTTATTGTGTAGCATTATTGCCTAGGACTATGAGGAAATACATATATAAAGCACCTCAAACATTAAAGAAATTACCGATTTCTTTAAACATTTAGGATTTTTACTTTGAAAATTTCCTAATTGATACATTAAAATTGATTGATTGCCAGTGATGGGGATTTCAGATATGTGTGGAACACATCTGCATCATTCATTTCCTGGAACTCTTGGGGAAATCTATATACAGGACTTTTCTTAACATACAAAAGTCTGACTTATTTTTATAAACTCTTCCTTGGTACAGTAAAAATGTTTTAATGTTAGCATAATTTAAGCTAAATCTCAGATCTCTAAAGATACAAAATCAGTTCATTGTTTACTTGTATGTTATTTCGTGTATGATTTGTCGAAATCTTATTTTGAAAAACGGATGTTGTTTCACGTGGTTCTTTCCGCTATCTTTGCAAAACCGGATGTTGTCACTTAAATCCTTCCGCTAACTTTATCAAAAACCCTCGCTCGCGCCCGATCGAGTGCGTGTACCGTCAACATCAGTCTCTAGGGGGCAGACATGTGAGTGTCGGCTGAGTTGACCCAGAGATTCAACTCGGGGGACGGGGACGCCGCTCGGTGCGTGAGGATCCTCGTGACCTCTGACCTCTGCGGCCCTCGCCGGCGATTTTCTCCGTTGCGATGCGCCGCGATTGAAACGTCTCTGATTGTTCTCGCAGATTTTATGTCATCTGATCGGCCAGTTTGATCGGCCGTTTTGAGAACGCCGATCAAAACCGATAATGGGAATATCGGCCGATATGGATCGGCGCCGATCAGATCTGTGCATCCCTATTGACAATAGTCCAGGTGTATTCGTGCACGTCGGGCTGTTGAGTGATCAGCAGCTGGCCGCTCTGTCCATTCACCTCACAGTTGCGTATTGATCAGACAAGAAGACACGCTTATCAACTCGATTACTATTGATCAAAACAGAACGAGGGTTCGGCTGTAGCCTCCTTGAAACATACTATTGAGAACATATTCGCTGACATGCACACATGCTGAAAGTATGAGAAACTCTGACAACAACGTAACTACCTTTCGTATACCTTATTTATTTCTTCTCATCTTCTCGGCACACGCTTTATACAGCTCATACTTGCTTGCTACCTTCAGAATGAGCTTGTTTTTTCTTTAATGTGTATCTGTGCTGTGTGTTCATAAAGGGTATACCAGTAGTTTCTTGACAGTTAGTGCACTGTCCAATAAGACCTAAGGTGTTGACTGATATAAGCTAAAACGTGAGGATTCAACCGGAACATTTGTAGCCGTCTGTTATGGTAAACAAGACTCACAGTTTGGAATATACTAGATACAATATCTTCTTGGGAACTTGATTCTTAGAATTAAGCAACCACTTAGCTTGCTAACCCTAAAAACCTACCCATCAAATATTTGCCATCTTAAAGCAAGTTTTTGATGTGGTCTTTGGCTCGTGATTTCTTTTTGTTAAATCCAATTCTGCCAACTATTCCTGTTGGACATCGGCCAAAATAAAATCATGATATAGTCACACAAGTATTGCATTGTTTAGTTGATGGAATATTTCTTCTATGTGTCTCAAGATAATACAGGAATCCGTCAGATTTCATTTGGATTGTTTTCCGCACTGTGAAATGAAACGGGGACAATGTTTTTTTTGTTTTTGTTGAGGGTTCAGGGAAATTCCCCCAAAATACTTTTCTCGTACTTGCTTGCAGTGACATCTATCGAAGCAGATTTTTTAAATTACATTGGTGCCGAACTAGGAGGAGACCCAGGGGAAGACCCAGGACACACTGGAGGGATTATATCTCCCGGCTGGCCTGTGAACGCCTCGGGATCCCCCAGAATGAGCTGGAAAATGTTGTGGGTGAGAGGGAAGTCTGGGTCAGCCTGCTGGGTCTGCTGCCCCCGCGACCCGACCCCGGAATAAGCGGATGAAAATAGATGCATGGATGGTTGGTGCTGGATAACATTTTGTTGGTACTGCTCAAAACAGTGACACCTTTTAAAACAGCCAGTGGCAACATATTTTTCCAGAATTAATGTCATGGCCTCTAAGGATAATCTAAAGAGCATGCTCTGTATAGTTTTATTTAAATTAACTTCCTACATTACTTGAACTCTAAAACCGAGGAACTAAAGGTCTTTAATCCATATGCTGCAAATTAGATAGGAATGGTAAGACCCTCAAATTAAACTAAAAGTTGGTGCTTTAACCTCAGTAGAGATCCTGTCGTATAAAGGCAAACGAAACAAAATGGTGTCACTTTCCAAACACATTGCTTTTGCACTGTAGCTGCAAGTTGACAGGTTCGGCAACCTCTGTGAAATTAATTTTGGGCTCCATATTGTAATTGGTTTCGCATACAGGAGGATGTTTATGTAGATACCGAACTAATTTCGGAACGGTTTCAACTTTGACACATACATATGATATCAGTCAAAGTATTTGTATAAACATACATATATATTTGGTTTGGTCTTATTTTGTCATGATATACATTGAGACCAATGAACATAGTTCTAAAAATAGGGAACTAGAACAAAACTAAGTACTCTTGTGAAACTCTCTCGTGACATTAAACATCGCCCAACAGTGTTTCTCTGCCAAAGAGAAGATAGTTCCTCGAATGTTCTGAAGGCCTGTATAGAAACTCAAGAGAGAAACGCTTGTTCAGCCTCCTCACTACCACGACACACACATCTTTTCTTTCCACTTTAGTTTCCATTGTTTTGTCCTTTTTCTTTTGTTTGGAGCCCTAATCGTCTGTAATGAGCACACTCAGCTCAGTCTATTCACAGACCTTTAGCTGGTGCCAGGCCATGGGGGAACTGGGGATTGCTCTGGTTGAAGGTTGTTCCTTATATGTTGGATGTGTACACAGGAACTGAGTGCACTTTCAAGCAGGGACCACAATTATCTTCCTCACAGTAGTTCAGGCAAGAAAGCATGTGAATGCAGGCTTGAATGAAGTAATTGCTAAATTTTAAAATGACAGTGACCGTGTTTACATGCATTCGAATAACTGGCTTAGTCGGACTGAAATCGAATTATCCGTTTCATGTAAACACCTTTGTTCGACTATGTGCGGTCCGACTACGATCGTTGAGTCCATCATCTGCTCCTCCGTCACCGTCTGGCACCCTGCAGCCACAGCCAAAGACAAGTGCAGGCTGCAGAGCATCATCCGCTCGGCCAAGAGGGTTATTGGCTGCAATCTGCCTTCCCTCCAGGTCCTGTTCACTTCCAGGTCACTGAAGCGGGCCAGAAAGATTGTCGCTGACCCCTCCCACCCTGGACACTCCCTGTTCGAGTCCCTCCCCTCTGGGAGGAGGCTGCGGTCCATCAGGACAAAGACCTCCCGCCACACCAAAAGTTTTTTCCCATCGGCAGTCGGGCTCATCAATGGAGCCCGGGTCCCCCACTGACTGACTGTCACCCCCAGGACTACCACCTCTTCTTCCACCTTCCTCTCTCCTCCTTCTTCCCGCTCCTTCCTCTTCCTCCTACTCCTCCTCCCTCCTCCTTCTTCTTCCCTCCTGGAGGCCTCCTCCACACACGTCACTTTAACATGCACTTTAACTTGAGGCCTCCTCCACACACATGTCACTTTATTTACATGCACTTTAACTTAAACACACGCCACATGTAACATACACTTTTAACTAAAACACACATCACTTGAAGCACACACCCAAACACTTTCACATTATTTGTTGTCTTTCTGTCGTGATGATTGTTGTTTGTCATGTCCAAATGTTGCACCTACCGCCAAAAAGAATTCCTCGTTTGTGTAAACATTCCTGGCAATAAAACTGTTTCTGATTCTGATTCTGATTCTGGTTTAACACACCTGGATAACTCGATCCGATCCGGTTGATAATTCGACTATCGCGGCATGTAACGGTGAATTGGATTAGGAACTGGACTTTGCGTCTTTGCGCATGCTTGAGATCCCGCCGCCCTCCTCCCTCCCTCCCATGTCGTGACCCGGAAGTCGAAAGAGACGATAAGTTGTCACTGCCGGGAGCCTGGCCGGCAGAAAACAAACAAACAACGCTATGGAGAACACAAGAGCCACCACACATTTCTGGACCGAAGAGCAGACAGAATTTATGCTTAACCTTGCTCTCTGTTCGCCATCTTTCTCGAAATGTTGATGTTGTTGTTGGTAGTGGTGAAGAGGTCAAGCGGAAATGGCTGTATCACCACGAGTTGTAATGAAAACAGCGCCACCTATCGTATAGGATATGACATGCTTTCGGCCAATGATTCGAATTACTCACTGCCATGTATATTGGGATAATAGCAGATCCCCCAAAAGATAGCATAGTCCGACTAAAGCAAGATTCGAATTATACCATCATGTAAACGCACTGAGTGAGACATACTGCTGATACTACTGATAATTGCATGTTACAAGGCTGCTTCCAATAACGCAATGTTCTTTTTCCCCTTCTTTTTTCTTTCTTTCCGGAAGCCAGGAAAAATGATTGTGAAGGGAAATGGTAAAATTAGTTATTTCTATAGGTTTTCCACATTACTCTACATGCTGTCATTTTGTGATTCCGTCTCCTGTAATAATATATACAACCAGTGATATTGGTGATATGCAAACTGACAGTGTTTAATGTAGTAATCCTTTGATATGTTTTATTTGTCTCAATCCTTGATACTAAGCAGTTATACACAGTATACTGCATGTCACTACTGTGAGTGTCATGCAGTATATTTCCTTGAATTATATTTGTGTTGGTGCTGAGCCATGGTGGCTGCAACTGCTCACTCCAGCCTCTGTTAGGAAAACCGCAAAATGCTATAATACAACGAATGATTCAACATGTACCCAGTACAGAAGTTTAGTAACAGAAAGGCAAACAAATTTTAGATGGCGGGATTAGTTATCAAAGACACACACAAACTGAGGAATCGACTAAAATATTTTACGAGAACTTCCGAGGATGAACCGCTAAGAGACTACACAGAATACAGGACGTCCAGATAGGGCGGTTAATGAGTGAAAGGATTTCAAATCCTGGGATCCTTTCAGACAAACAATCTGGACATGAGGTAGTGAACAAGGAACAGAAAGTGGTACTTGTGATAGGTTGAGCTGTCTTCAGTTGGAGAAAAACAAAGGAAAGCCAAAGCGATCCCAGATAAAGAAGTTTGCAGGGTGTACATACAGGACTGTCTCAGAAAATTAGAATATTGTGATAAAGTTCTTTATTTTCTGTAATGCAATTAAAAAAACAAAAATGTCATGCATTCTGGATTCATTACAAATCAACTGAAATATTGCAAGCCTTTTATTCTTTTAATATTGCTGATTATGGCTTACAGCTTAAGAAAACTCTAAAATCCTATCTCATAAAATTTTAATATTTCCTCAGACCAAGTAAAAAAAAAAGATTTATAACAGCTGAGTGTTTGTCAAGGCTCAGGAAACCCTTGCAGGTGTTTCGAGTTAATTAGACAATTCAAGTGATTTGTTTAATACCCTACTAGTATACTTTTTCATGATATTCTAATATTTAGAGATAGGATATTTGAGTTTTCTTAAGCTGTAAGCCATAATCAGCAATAAATCAGAATAAAAGGCTTGCAATATTTCAGTTGATTTGTAATGAATCCAGAATGCATGACATTTTTGTTTTTTTAATTGCATTACAGAAAATAAAGAACTTCATCACAATATTCTAATTTTCTGAGACAGTCCTGTATCTGAGATACTAGGCACCAGAGGCAACGCAAACTAAACCCGAGCCGATTCTGTCAGGAGTTTGGGGTCATTATTCTAGCTATTAACTTTCAGGACTTTGAACTGTACATTTATCATTACATTTTCAGGTTTTCTGTTTTGTTTCTGACATATGCCATGTGGCTTTGCATACACAGTTGAGACTACAGGCTATTCTCATCGATCACATCCACCACTTCAGTCATGGGAGTCATTTTACAAATATTATAGCCTTTTTCTTTGAGCCATCATTATATCACACGTATCCCCTTATATTTATATAGATATTGTGTCATCTACATGTATTGTAGCCTTAACGGAGAGATTTTTGGCCAAAATCCAATTTCAAGTTTGCTGTATGGGAAATCTTTAGAGAGCAGTCAAAATAGTTTTGCACTGAGGTGCTTTAATCTTGGTATTTCTATACTGGAAAGCCATATGTTAGCCCCTCAGGACAAATATGGTGCAAGAGCTAAACGGAACAGAATTATTACATAATTTACAACTATGTTCAACATTTAAGGGTTCATTATATTTTAAACTGCTATTGTCAATATTTGTACGATATGTAATGTCAAAGGGTTCAGAGAATTGTAAGCCAACTCTGCAGTTCCCCTCGGCTCTACGGAGCATTTAAAATCCTCTAGCTCAGGGGTCAGGAACCTTTTTGACTGAGAGCCATAAAAGCCAAGTATTTCTAAATATATTTCATTGAGAGCCATATAGTATTTTTAACGGATAATAAATTAAATATGTCTTGCTTTTAATGCGACTTCTGGTGCTGCATGATGCTCCGATGCGCGCGCACACGCCGGCATCAGAGCTCTGCAGAGACGGAGAGACGAGAAGTGTTAACGCAACACGTAGAGACAGAAATGACATGCTGTTGTGTAGATACGAACAACCTTTTGCATTTAGTGGCTAAAGAGCCAGATATACCCCTTACATGGAGGTCAAAACACATTGCCTCTGAATGATATGGGCTTATGGGAAGCCAAGTCCAAACTCTTTGCCTTACTTAGTAAAGAGGGCTAATCTGATCTCAAGCAACTTTTTCATTGAGTTCCGTCTCAATGGTATACTATGTATGGCAGTGGTCGCCAACCCGTCGATCGCGATCGACCGGTCGATCTCGGAGACGTTCCCTGTCGATCTCCAAAATAAAATGAAAATAAATTCAGAAACACATTGTTCCTTGTTTTCGAACATTTTCTGAAGTGTCTTCTGAAATGTTTTCTTTCTGACTGGAAGATTGACGTCAGAAAACATCTCCGCCTGATTCATGAACGCCTGAAAACGGGTTCGCTTACACAGCCGTGTTGTCAGCTGTGCTCCTGAAAGAGGGGAACGTACCACTACAGGTGGGACGCAGGGGGAAATGCAGAAAGACCTTGATTGATAACTTCACATATTACACAAGCTCAAAGTACACCGACATAAAACTACGTCATCAATAAATAAATGTTGAAATGCCTGTACCTTCGTGTACATGTTTACGTTACGGCATTAACAGGTTACGCCTGCGCATGCGCGACAGCCGAGATTCTTGGCGACTTGCCAGGTCTTACCTCGGTGAGTTGGGCTTTTCTGCTGTTGTCCTTCAAAACAAAAGCTCAACATTGAGCTTTTTTTTCTTGTCTGATAGAGCAATCTGGTTTACTTGAAAGTGATTGCAATTGCATTTATTCTATTATTTGAAAAGGGACAGATGCAGGAGTCACAAATGGTGATTCTCATATTTATTATTATGATAATTATTTAAATCTGAGGATGTCTGTTGAGTTGATGTGAATGTAATCACCAACGGTCTGAGTTCAGAATCAATCCCAGATGAGAAAACTTCCATGAATACCAAATTTGCCCCGAAAAACTCGTCAGTGGAGTTGAGAAAATCACCAAATCAAAGACCAGGAGCTGGATTACTGACACAGTTGACAGACGGCCTCAGACTGGTTGTCTGTGATTATGAACTAACTACAAGCTCACAGACAGAGTTCAGTCACAGCATCACACTGACTGGAATCACATGGCTTGATGGCATTGTGATGAGAGCTGAACTTACATGAGTTGCACTGACTGATCATGTTGTCAGTGTTGTGCTGTAACTGGATTGGATTAAATTTATTGTCATTGCTAGAGTACAGGTACAGAGGCAACGAAATGTAAATAAATACAACATTTATATTGGTAGTTCATCCAGCTGCTCATTGCAAATGTGTTTTTTCTTGTTCATATTGTGTGCGGTTAACAAATATCTTACTTGTTATATTACACTTAAATTCTGTGTTCCTGGTCCCATCAATTTGAACGCTGGACCCAAATGACAATTAGGCCAAATAAAAAGTTGTAAATCCAGTCTGGACCGTCGTTTTCTCTCAACGCCTCAATAGGTAGATCTTGCCGGTCATGAAGGCGGAGGTCAGGGATCTTGGGCTCAAAAAGGTTGGTGACCACTGATGTATGGTGTTTCAGTTGAAATGGGTTGGGAGGAAAACTCACATTTGACATTCAATATAGCATTTTACCTACGTTACTGTGGCAGCATACTGATATCCACTGAATGCCTTGAGGATATGAAATGCTTTTACACAGATTTTTATCGGATGAATGTTCAACTTCTTTTCAGGAACAGGTACACAATGGTGGTAGTTCTCGAAGTACATGCTAAATAGGAGAATTCCCCCCGTCTTGTTCCATTTGGATAAATAAACTATAAGAAGGATTGGGACCAGTCCCACCCTTATCCACAACACTTTACTTTGTAGTGTACGCCATGTGCCGGTAGACGTGTGCTTGTATAGTACAACATGTTCAGGTCATCAGACATAACAAAGACTGGTTTTACAGTGTCGTAGAGCTCATGTTTCACACTGTACTCAGTGCGTGTGTGTGTGTGTGTGGGTAAATCATCCCATCCACCTGTTTATCTTACTCTCTGGTCTCATTCTCATTGAGCTGTTGGATCAGTGTGACCTGCAGCCCAGACACTATGGTAGACATTAAAGCTACCTTTGCTCCCCCGGGAGACTGGACCCAGAAGTTTGTTTGCATTTCAGGGTCCGCAGAGTCTCAGCTGGATAATTCTGGTATGTCATATTTGAACACTGGATGGATATTGCACCACAGGCCCGACCTGTCCACTTGCCTAATTACCATGAGATATCTAATGATGTACATGATGCAAGTAAAGAGACAATAAAGAGCAGAATTACACACATTAATATAAACAGAAAGTCACACCAGATGGTGGAGGATCGCAGAGAAAGCTTTTCAAGAGAAGAATAGTGTCTATAAAGGCTTTAATTTATTTTCTAAGCATCCGCAAATATGACATTTTCAGGGCTCTCAAGTTTTGAAGACAGGCAAGCGTGACATTTCCATAAGCACCCGATGCTCACCTGTGCGCATCGAGCCGAGAAGAGTTGTTGACAGGGGGGGGGGGGGGGGCTATTGACTGCTAGTGACTAGCCAAGAGTTTTTTTCAGCGTGAGAAATACGATGTGTGGCTGAAAAAATAAATGGTTTTCAACAGCTGAACACTATTTTAGCATACCTCTTGAGATATATACAAATATCACCACAAATATTGAATATCATCATTCAAATAATTCAACAATATATTAAAAGCGATGTGTTACAAAACAACAATATCTAGTTAACAATGAACACAAATCAAATATATACATTTTACAACATATCCATGAAAACCACAGTGACTCAACCCAGTGCTGGGTTTCTAAATAAGTGCTCATATTACAGTATATTCCAGACAGACTTGCTTTCTGCAGGAATTTTCACACCGCATTGCCTTAAACGCATAGACGAGGCAGCACGGTGTCTCTTCAACCAGGTCCTCGTATACTTTTGGGGATCAAACCTGGAAGTAGGGGGGCCATTGATATTAATCATCATCAAGTTTGATATGTTTGAGATCAGTAGGACAGCCCTCTTGTCTGAGCTTATATTGTTCATAAGGCTAAAGTTCCTCTCACACTCTGCTGTGCTGACAGGGAATGTTTTCATACAGTTCATGAGTGGTTTTAGGTCCTTGGGCTCACTATTGGGCTCTTCCAGTAGGTCTCGCATCCCATTCAGTGCTTGGTCTGTGCACAAGTTAAATCGCTTGCACAGTCGCTTAACTTGTTCTTCACCATGGCGAATGCTGGGGTTTGATGGCCATTTACTCTGATCAAGGATGCTGAATCTTCAAAAGATATGCGTTGCCCAAGATTGTTCACAAGGCTTTGTAAGAACTGGCCTGGATTGATTGACTTCAGCTTTGCATTTCCTACCACAGTTATAGAGCGATACTCCCCAGTCTCTTTTGCTTCTAAAGCCTCACAGTATTTTTCACCTGGACGCTCTTTGAATGACTGTATCACTCTGATTGAGCGTTTCAGCAGATGCTCTGCTCTGAGAAGAGTTATAGAATGAGCTTGAAGCTCCTGTGACAGTAGACTTAGTTCATGGAGAGTGTCATACATGAGCCCAAGGTCACAGATAAATTCAGGACTTTGAACACGATATAATAAACCTCTGTGCATTTGTTTCTCTTTGGTGGACCTCATCTCATCAGAACATGCATTCTTAAAGTGCTGCACAAGACCTCCCAGTGATGTCCAAACAGCACGAACAGTACGAAAGCTACTGGCCACCCAGCGTACATCCAAGATTCTGCCAATGCGAAGAAGTTGTGAGCCTACTTCAGCTGCTGCATCTTTGAGTTCACGTTCATTTTTGTTTGACATACTGTACAGAGAATATAGCTTCTGCATAAATATTTTAAAGTGATTGACACCCTGTACCTCATCAACTGCATTTGAAACAGCTAGTTCAAGTCTATGGTTCATACAGTGCCATACAAAGAGCTTTGGGAATCTCGAGGTCAACCTGGTTGCTACTCCTGACTTGTTTCCTAACATGACACTGGCTCCATCAGATACAAATGTTACCCAGTTTTCACATAGCCACTCTTCTGTAAAGCCAGCATTCGTTAAACAGGTGAGTAAAGCCTGCTCTATGCCATCTGCTCTCTGATTTTCTAGTTCAACAAGTTCAAGGAATATGAACTCAGGGCTTTCTTCTTGAATTGACGCTTTAACAGAAACTGTCATGACAGGTTTGTGACTTAAAGAAGAGGCCTCGTCAATTAGGACAGCTAACTTAGTCGATGATGCTATTATGCTACTGACAATTTTGCTCTGCATCTCACTGGCAACATGTTGTATTATTTGTGTTGCACTGTAACGTGAATGAAGTATTGAGCCCATCTTTTCACCATTAAGTTCCTGCAGCTCAATGAGGCTTTCATGGTCAGAAAAGGGTCTGTTCTTTTTGGCCAAATGGTTGGCTGTTCGGAACACAGCTTCGGTTTCCTTCATGTAGGACTCAGTCATAACCTCCACTGCATTCTCAATGGCCGCTTCTTTCTGTTGTTCTGCCACCTTCACAGCTTGAGTGTGTGCCTTGGACAAAGCATGTTTCCTGACCTTATTTCTCAAGACTGACAGACTTGTTTCTCTACTTCCCTGAGAAGACACTTGAATTTCAAAGTTTCGCGAGGGCGTTTGCAATTGTAAAAAGAAATTGTTGTTTGAATGGCTCGCTTCATCTTACCTGTTCATTACGTTTTAGTAAAGGCTAATAATTCAAAGTAAATTAACAAATTTGTCTATATGCAAAACATTTTTGCTTATTAAGACCTGCCTCTGATTGGCTCATTATCAGTTCTCTCCACTCGCGCTAAAAACCTAACCAATCTAACCAGCGAAGGCTTTAGCCCCGGATGTTTTTTAGCCTAGGGACGCCACTGGCGCCAAGTGAAATAACTTCTCTGATTCACGTACTTTTTTCAACTATCTGATCTCTCTCCCGTCGCTCCGTGTGTGTGAATATGGCACAAGAGTCGAGGGCGGGGCTTAACGGAATACACACATGTGATTGGTCGAGTGTGTGAGAGGATTTACAAGGCGTGTGTTTCCTGGACCGCTGGACGAGAGCCGCAAAGGCAGGAAAAGCTGCGCCGGTGAAATAGAAGCGATTCATCAACAGTTAATAATTCGGAAATAATAATTGGATTTCGGTCCAGGGTCCACAGACAACGGCGACTGGGTCCAGACCCGGACCGCGGTCCGCCTGTGAGTGACCCATGCACTACTAAATAATGCGCACCAGGCCAGTGGCGTCCCTCGGCTAAAAAACATCCGGGGCTAAAGCCCCGGATGTTTTTTAATTAGCCCCGAATGTTAATAAAAAACAAAAAAAAGATTTGGCACACAAGTGGTTAACACTTCCAGGTCGCACGTGACGTCATTCACCCAAAACAGCGGAGTCAGGCTGGCAGCGGGCGCACGTAACAGCAAGCTGCTGTCTGAGAGTGTTTCTATCAGTCAGTGCGTTTACATGATGGTATAATTCGAATCTTGCTTTAGTCGGACGATGCTATCTTTTGGGGGATCTGCTGTTATCCCAATATACATGGCAGTGAGTAATTCGAATCATTGGCCGAAAGCATGTCATATCCGATACGATAGGCGGCGCTGTTTTCATTACAACTCGTGGTGATACAGCCATTTCCGCTTGACCTCTTCACCACCACCAACAACAACATTTCGAGAAAGATGGCGAACAGAGAGCGAGGCGAAGCTACATCCCTCTACTATTCTTCCATGGTGTTAATAGCAGTACAGTGAATGCAAATGGCGCTATTGGCTGAGTTGATAACAGAGAAGACGCCGTCGGTACATGGAGAATTTAATTTATCGTCTTTCGACTTCCGGGTCACGACATGGGAGGGAGGGAGGAGGGCGGCGGGATCTCGAGCATGCGCAAAGACGCAAAGTCCAGTTCCGAATCGAATTCAGAGTTACATGACGCGAGAGTCGAATTATCAACTGGATCGGACCGAGCTATCCAGGGGTGTTAATCGGACCGAAGTCGGACCGCACATAGTCCGACTAAGGTGTTTACATGAAACGGATAATTCGATTTCAGTCCGACTAAGCCAATAATTCGATTGCATGTAACCGCACTGAGTGGCGGCTGGTGAATTTTGGGGGGGGGGGGGCACAGTTTAAATATCACTCACCAATGAAAAGAAAAGAGGTTTTGAGTAGAATATTGTAAAAAACAAAGCTTTATTTCAAGAACACACCGTGCTCAACACTGTCCAATAACAACTATCAACACACTGTAACTTTGGGCATGAGAGGTTCAGAGCAGCTTTAAGGAACATTGGGTTGGGTTTCAGAGGTTTGCAAAATAAAAGAGGTTCAGAGCAGAATAGTCAGAAAGAGATGCAGCACATGTTACATTGGGTGACAGAGCAGACCCACTACTGTAAAGAAAAGTAGCCTCCTCTCTTTAAAGTGGTCACTTTACTCTCTGGTTAAAGTCAATCATGTCTGTAACCAGCCTGTTTCCATTATTCTTGAGGGAATGTGTCTGTTTTTCAGAACTTCTTCGTTGTGTTTCGATGCCAGTTCGGTCTCCTTCTGCTGACTGTAAACAGGGTTAGCTTCAGGCTGTTAGCGAGTTAGCTCCATGCTCTTAGCTAGATAACTGCGGCAAGATTCGTGCTTTACACTTGTCTGCAGCTCTTTAGATCCCTCACCCCGTTGTAGTCCAGAGAGTTTCAGTCCCTTTGGAACAACAGACAGGGGAAATTAAACAGCGCATTACTCACTGAGCCTCCAGCTGACAGCTCCGTTAGCAACCTGCTCCCGTAGCTCCGTGGAGCTCTCTGGGCTGAGGGAACGCCGGTCTCTGATCTGCCGAATAGTTCAATCACGTGAAATAATAAAACGATGTCATTGGCCAACGAGCGCACATTTTTGCGACCCAAGATTCACGTTTCATCCGCCAATGAGAAGCCGTCCTTGCCGAAACGACTGAAATATTTTATTGATGCCGTACACACACGTTGGATCGCCTCCAAAAAGGGGAGGGGCTTCTCTCCGTGATAATGGCGATATATTATATTTTTTCACATTAACTTAAGTGGTTGTTGACAGGCTGACGGTCTACCACACACATTTAGCGCGTCAACACGGTATATTTACTATTTAAATGATTTGGCATAGAATGTTTTTTGACAGGTTGTTTTTTTTTTTTTTTTTTTTTTTTCATCTACAAATTTTAAGAGGGGCGGCGCTCTAGCGCCCTCTATGGACGAACCGCCACTGGTTTCTATGTCTACAAATTTCGCTGCTTCACTCTTCTGGGCTAAGCCCAGCGCCGCCGCTCCCATAACGCGCATCGCTCTGCCGTGATACGCGCCGACACATCCGCGCACACAGGTGAGCACACTCTCACTAGAAAAACTCACTAGCACCCCCCCCCCCAGATGTATCCAAATCCTAGAGACGCCCCTGCACCAGGCACCAGCGGTGATTGAGAAGTGGGTATACGCAATGCTGACTGAAAAATAAGTGGGTATACGCCGTATACCTGCGTATACCCTGGACTGTGGACCTCACCACCCACCCACCCACACCCACCACAACCTCCCACACACACACACACACACACACACACACAACACACAAATATTGTGTTTGTTGTTGTTGTAAATAGTGTGTGTGTTGTTGTTGCCTATTCCATCCTGTGATTATTACTTTTTATTTTCACTGCACACCCTGTGTGTATGTGACAAATAAAACATCTTGAATCTTGATCTTGAATCTTGAATCTACACCACTGAGTGTATTGTCTCCAGGCTGGAAAGGGAAAACATTTCTTCTCATTAATTGTACGGTATTGTATCCTTTATATCAATGGCACGTTGATTTACAGCTCACATTTCATGTTACATGGACTTTGAGCCTTGCTTACTGTACAAATGGGTACAAGTCTTTTATTTAGGGTATGTGATAGCTACAACATATAGCGTATCAACATATTTCTGACGATGACCTCTCTCTCCTCCACTTCCTCTCCAGCATGGGTCGGGGCCCTGGCCATGGGCATGATCTTCTTCTGTTCACCTGTGGTCAGCATGTTCACAGACCACTTCGGCTGTAGGAAGACAGCTGTCAGCGGGGCATTGCTGGCTTTTATAGGACTGCTCAGTACATCCTTTGCAAAGTAAGCTACTGTACATTAATAATTAAAGGTATTACTTGTCCGAGTCCTACTTTGTGACTATAATGTATTAATAGTACATTTTACTCAAAGAACAAAGCATTTGTGTTTCTGAAAAATGGCCATATTCCACTTTCTTGCACTCAGTCTATACTCACACAGAGTGGGAGAAAAAAACATGAAGATAGATACGACAATGAAAATAAAGCTATAGTACCAATTCCACATAAACCTTTTAAGATTTTGGATTTTGTTACCTAAAGAAATCTATAAAGAGCAGCCATCATTACAGTTCCGCCTCATGCCTGAGTATTACTCCTGTGACCGTGTACTTCCGCGTCCTGTGCGGGCTCCTCTCGTGCACACCAGGCTTGCAATTAGTTCTTCAGTGGATTGTGCCGAGAATATCATTTATTTTAGATTTTTCAGTCTCGTGGTCTTTGTTTCTTGTTGTTCCTAGACCCTGATATTGAATCAAACTTCTGCAGTTTCTGTGATCCCTGCACTGTAAATTCCAGAGTGTTAAAAATTCAGTGTTAAAGTATATTGACTCTTTCAGAGTTATTACAACACTAGCAGGAGTAAATAGCCCCCAATGTTGGTGTACATATTCAGAGTTAAACATGTTTGTGTAAAATATACAGTATTAAATTGAATTGACTGTCAGAATCATGACAACTAAAGCAAGAGTAAAACCCCCATGTTGATGACAACGTTCACTGTTGCTCTGCCCCCTCCTCCTTTCAAATTGAGTTTCATCACGTGCGTTTTAATTCTAGAAAGAATTTCTCTAAATCCTTTTTTTATATCAAATGTTGATATTTCAGCTGAAGCAACATTTTATTTATTTACCAGTGTATATAGCCCAATATAACACATCTCAAATTTGCTACAAGGGACGACACCATACAACACCCTCTGTCCTCTGACCCTCAGTTTATTTTCCATTGCAGCTCCCTGAGCCTTCGCTATTTCACATATGGCATACTGTTCGGCTGTGGCTCATCCTTCGCCTTCCAGCCCTCGTTGGTCATCCTCGGTCACTACTTCCGCCAGCGCCTAGGCCTGGCCAACGGCGTGGTGACGGCCGGTGCAAGCCTCTTCTCCATGGGCCTCCCGGTTTTGCTCAACAAGGTGGGGGAACCTCTGGGCCTCAGCAGGACCTTCCAGATTCTCAGCCTCTTCATGTTGGTCCAGGCCCTGCTGGCGCTGCTGTTCAAACCTTTACTGCCTGCTGGAGGAGGCATGGGACCCCCAGGCATGGGTCCTGGCCCTGCCAAACCCCAAACCCAGCCAGGGGCCACCGCCCAGGAGGGGAGCAGGTGGAGCAGGGTTCTGGGTGAGGTCAGGAAGTACTTCAACCTGCGTGTGTTCCACATCTTGACATACCGACTGTGGGCGTTTGGAGTTGCAACAGCTGTACTGGGATACTTTGTGCCGTATGTTCATCTGGTAAGAACAATACTAGGACTGCTTGTAGTTAAATTGCACATTGTGTGTTTGCGCTTGCCTTGAATTGGGTTATCTAAACTAAAAACTGTACAAATATTAAGCAAAAAGTTCAAGAAGTGTTAAATGTATATGGTCACTTATGGAGTGTGACCGTGAGAACGTGGACATCTTGCCCTCTGAATTAATATTAGTGTTGTATAAATAGTATTTCGGTATTTTGACGAGCCGCACAGCTGAAGCACATTACATAACATGTAGACGTACCAGCAAATGTCACGTACGTTTTTTCTGCGAACAACATAATGTCTGCCCTTGTTTTAGAAGCTCCAGCACAGGTTAGTTTACATTGTTTTTTGTTCCCTGCTTGGGCTCAGCCTGCCAGCTGCTGTTAATCTAACACACACACACACACACACACACCTCCAGTGGCTGTGAGGAAAAGGAGAATTTAAGATATGTCTCTGAAGACCTTTTTTTCTTTCTTTTTAATAATAAAAAAACTGCCACCGCTACACGACCCCGGATAAGCGGCAGATGATGGATGGACGGAAAATAAAAAACAGTATTAAAAAAAAGAGTAAAATAACAGATTAAATTGAGCTGCAAAAATGTGATTTATTTTAACTTAAATATTATAAAACGAGAATGGGCACTCGGTAGAGCACATACCTTCGCATATCACAAGATTGGGCATTGAATTATGAACATTTTGGCATTAGTTGCATGCCAATTGGATACAAATTGACCGTGCTATGGTAAAAAGAAGATTTTGACCTATCCTTGACTTTGACCCGATTGATCCCAAAATCTAATCAAATGGTCCCCGGATAATAACCAATCATCCCACCAAATTTCATGCGATTCGGTTTAAAACTCTTTTTGTTATGCGAATAACACGCATACAAATAAATAATTACACGGCGATCAAAACATAACCTTCCGCATTTTCAATGCGAAGGTAATAAAAAATAAAATGAAATCTCCCTCAAGACAAAGCATAGTAATTTAGCTTTCCACGATGAAAACAATCCGAAATTTGAAATATGGGACATATCTGCACATGATCGATTGCAGACGTTGGTGTGAAATAGTGAGATAGTGAAGGAAGAGGATGAAGTGTAAAGCTGCAGCATGTAGCTGTGAAGTTGATCTCCCTCTATCCAGATGTCGGATGTTCCAGCTCTGGCCTCCCTCCGTCTGGCCTGTTGTTTCAGGCTGGGCCCAGATGTAAGCACAGCCCCGGTCTTTGTATTGGCTCGACCACCTCAGGAAACCTCTCCTGTATGGCCTCTCTGTATTCCTAAACATGCCTATCCTATGGCTATTGATGAATGTAGAGACCTTCAAAGCAGAGGACATTTTTCAAAAGTTCAGGAAAGACTTCAGAGAGCAGTTTAATGTTTTGAATCTGATTTGGGGGCTGAGAGAGGGAGGGTCTGACCTATATGTGTTGGGTTTTCCTGGTCTGCTGTTCAAAAGGTCTGTGGATGGAGATATTTAGTTATTGTTAGAACTTTGCTTGGGGGTTATGGATCGACAATTCCTCACCCCCTCTCTCTCAATGCACAGACATTTGCTGAGTTAATTGACTTCTTAGGCCTGAAGCACGCACATAAACATGAGAAACTAGAATGGGCACTCGGTAGAGCGCATACCTTCGCATATCACAAGATTGGGCATTGAATTATGAACATTTTGGCATTAGTTGCATGCCAATTGGATAAAAATTGACCGTGCTATGGTAAAAAGAAGATTTTGACCTATCCATGACTTTGACCCAATTGATCCCAAAATCTAATCAAATGGTCCCCGGATAATAACCAATCATCCTACCAAATTTCATGCGATTCGGTTTAAAACTTTTTTTGTTACGCGAATAACACGCATACAAATAACTAAATAAATACACGGCGATCAAAACATAACCTTCCGCATTTTCAATGCGAAGGTAACCAGCAGGTTGTGTGATAAATCATTTAACATTACGAGCTCCTGGTGAGCTTCTTGTGTGGCACAATCAGATTCAACCAACAAGCACGCAGCCAAACCTCACGCAGCACTGAGTCTGTTTCTCTTTCCGTTTCTCAGATTAACTTTGTGAAGGAGCAGTTCAAGGGGACCCAGAAGGAATGGGTACTACTTGTATGCATAGGAGCATCATCTGGGGTGGGACGCCTCGCCTTCGGCAAAATCGGAGACCTCATTACCGGCGTTCAAAAGATCTACATGCAGGTGAGGAAATATTTAAAGGCATAGAATGTGAAAACCAGTAAGACTAGATTTTGAAAGAATTCAACCGACGAATGGAGCTAGCAGCAAAACGAGAAAGCCACCTATTCTGCAACACTGACAGCTCGTCCCGTCCGGCCTCCATCCGAAGCCACTTTCGTCGGGGCGACTGTGGGGCAGTGGTCAGCAGGTCTGTCTTCCAATCAGGGGGTTGGCGGTTTGATCCCCGCCCTAGTCGATGTGTCCTTGAGCAAGACACTTAACCCTGAATTGCTCCCTGTAGCTGTGTCTCCGCTGTATCAATGCAACATGTAAAGTGTCTGAGTACCTTAAAAAGCGCTATATAAATTAAATGTTTTCTTATTATTATTACTTCCCCAAAATGGCCATTATGATTTAACATATAACAAACGTGAATAACAAAAAGCTCTTTGCTATTGTTGGTACTCACAGCTGTCGAGCTAGCAGCTTGTGCAGATGAACATGATTTTAAGGATTCCTTCTATTTCACAATCAATCAATGATAAATGTTACTTTTTACTATTTCTTAGAGCTTTGTGGCTTCTACATGTATATTCCTGTGGTATAATGCCACGATGATGATAACATTGTTAATAGTGCCAACAATTCAAATAGAAATCTGCACACCAACTGTAATCAAAAGACTGAAGGTTATCTATTAATAGTTGTCTTTTGAGGTTCTTTGTGAGACACTGTGAACATTCACATTGACATTCCTTTTCTCTTGGTTTTACTCACTGCACTGACACACATACTATCACACTGAGCCAAGATGTATTTAATTGTATTCTATTAAAAGTTTTATGGAGTGTCACTAAATTGAACATTATATATTTTGATTTGCAACCAGAGAGATTTAATCTTTCATGGCTTATTAGGCTGCAGAGAAACACGACTCAAATACCTATTTGCACATACTTACAGTACCGGAGTAGAAATAAGCTGTTGTGTTGCCAAAAGATTTACCCGATTGGATAATGGCGGGGATGATTTAGTCTGCAGAAAATGGAAGCACAGCAGTTCTGATCAAAGGTGAATAGGAATGGGATTTTTCATTTTGTGCCTGCTGAATGCAAACGACCCAAAGGCTGTGTTGGCCAAAATCCCCACAATGTGTATGTTGTCAATCAAGTGGGTTTTTCAGCAGAGGGACCCTGAGTCAGCAAAGTTATTTCAATTCAATCTTTCAAGTTTTTTCCATCTTGCGTTCTTGTACAATCTAGGAATAAGAACTACCAGGTTCTGCATTAGTGTCTCCCTCCCAAGCCATTAGACTCCTTAGTCCTAAAAACTGTTAATATCTTGTCTCAATAAAGTCAGTTTAATCACAGATGAAATATTTTCAGCTCTTAGTTTTCTGCATTGAGATGCCCCACACTGTATTCCACCTGAAATATGTATGTTTTTTGAAGTCCCAATCGTAGCCGGAGGGTTTGCTCTGTCGCAGAAGCAACACAATGTTTAAAAGGAAGCCAAAAGGCCTGCAGGTCTGTTCCTGTTGTACAAGTACAACAAGGATAGAAACTGAGCCATCTGTACAGTATTTCTCCCCTCACTTACTCATCAGTGCGCTGAAAACAAGCAAACACCGACTGCAGCTATGGCCTCTGAAACAGCCAGCCATGTCATTCAGAAATAGAAATGTGCGAGAGACTTAAAGCTCGTTGTTACCTTGTGTGTTTCAGGTGGTGTCCTTCATGGCTCTGGGCCTGATGTCCATCTTGATCCCTCAGTGCTTGGTGTTCGAGTGGCTGGTGGTTGTGTGCGTATTCTTGGGGCTGTGTGATGGCTGCTTCCTCACCATGATGGCTCCCATAGCCTTTGAGCTGGTGGGGCCGATGCAGGCGTCGCAGGCTATCGGCTACCTTCTTGGCCTTATGTCTCTTCCCATGACTGCGGGGCCACCCATTGCTGGTGAGAAGCAAAACACACAACTAATTACAGTGAGCTGGTTTCTTGCACTACATTCAGGATGTTGGCAGTGGCAACGCACAGCAAGCTTATTGATGTTATCCGAGTAAAACAGTATGTAGGGATCAAAGAGAGTAAGACAAATGCAGGGCATCAGAATGTATCTGTAGAGCGGTTTGGGCTCGATGCCGACTGTTGGCTGTCTATGGATTTATCTTCAGGGGGAAAAGCACTACAGGGTCAGATGACAGAACTCAACTCCTCTTGTGTCTCGTCTACGTCCTTCTCTTCTTCTCTCGAATAACAAGCGTGTATAGAAGTGCACTATTACAACTATTACATTGTTGAGGCATCCTTGTGCTCCCTCATGCCAACCTCTTTTAGGTCTCACACATACCGGGACTGCTTTTACCACAAAACACTCAGCGTTCCTTTGGTGGCCTTAGCTCAGCAAACCAGATGTTCTCATCATGGTTTGAGATATTTGTACAAATTACATTTTAGGACGAACGAACAACCCAATGTCATTTCTGTTTTAGATTTTTTTTTTATTGTGGAAAGCAATATCTTGAAATTCTTTGATGACGACGTCCCAAACTATGCATATTTATGTCCATGATACTGATCTGCAACTATTTTTAGCGGTTGGTAAAAAAAAAAAAATAGAGATTTCAAGATGTCACCTCAGGCTGTGGGAAATGTTCCCTTTTTTCTGACATTTTCGAGAGGGAACAATTTATTGTTTAATCAAAACGATTGTTCGTCAGATTAAAAAAATTATGGTTTGTTTCAGATCAAAAATATACATTTAATTCATTTATCTACTTACATGTAGTATTCTATACATATTGTTTTCGTTCTCTGAATCTTATTTTAGCAAAAGGACTAAACTGACCAGCCAAATGATTGCACTTTTTGTCTCTGCACACAAAGATCTGCATTCAGACATAAAGGACAAAAATGTGGCATATGGTTTTAATTTCCCCTGTGACTAACCACAGATATATAACATCGTCTCCTGTAGTTAAACAAAACATTGACAGGATGCAGACGACAATAATGTGGGATTTATACTTTCAATATGAACATACATGAACAACGAAGGCAGCGACATAGTCTGAAAGTGTTGTTCTGTACAGTACAAGAGAAAGAAAGCATACATTACAGGCAACAATGTGAGTGCACGCCCCTCCCGCTGCTCCTCTGTCACATGTTCAGCGGTAGATTGAACTTTTAGTGCAGTGTGCTGAACTTCTTGACCTGGCTTTGTCACCGTCGGTGCGCTTTGTATGACTTAGCCTGCATGCTGACGTGTGTAGTATGTGGATCTACGCTCTGCAGACAGGGACAGGTTTTAGTGCTAGATTTGATCACAATAGTACAGTCTTCTTGTTGACTTCCACTCTTTGGATTTAAAACAGTATTATTGTGACCATATATTGTGTTGCCACTTATGTTAATAATAGCTAATTAAATTGGCTGGTGCATCAATGAGCCAACACAATTGACTGCCCAATTTTAAGGCACTATATTCATGACACACACAGGAGCACACTTCTAGATAACTGCATTAAAGTGACACTTTAAACCACAGGAGATCTGCAAAAACAGGATCTTTCTGTGCTGTTCTCGCTATTTTTTCAGAAACAGGTCAACGTTTAGGGTATGCATCTTTGAACCATCCTGTTTATTTGAAGACATGATAACATGAATCGAGTCCCACTACCTCCACTGCCCAGGTCTCCTCCACGATTACTTTGGGAACTACACGGTGGCCTTCTCCCTGGCTGGGGTGCCTCCTATAGTGGGGGGCGTGGTGCTGTTCTTTGTGCCACTGATACACCGCAGGCTCCAGGCAGCGGCATCATCGGAGGAGACGTCCACGACCGCCCACATGCTGCCAAGCGCAACACCAGCGGGGGAGCACAAGAGCTGCTCCAATGGAGACCTACTGCCGGGCTACACCGACATAGAGACACACATCTGAGTCGCACTGTACAAAGGTTCCCTATATTTATACATGTCAAGCATCATTGAGCCCTTTGGTGCACTTTGACGTATACGTATACATAGTTCTTCCTCTTATATGTGACTCTGCTTTTGCTTTCACTCCCCAGGGATTCAGCCCACCAGCACCTTTAATCATCCTTAGATTTCCCTTCTCTCAACCATGGACTTCCGGTCGGCTGACGTCTCACCCTCTCACCCTCCTGGACTCTTATGGGCTGTTTGTTATTTTCATGTGAAGAGAAATCGAAAAAGGGCGCTCTGGCTACCAGCGACAGAGAGGATGGAAAGAAGGCACATCAGCGAAGGATGATGGGAATGTATGAAGGAGGATAAGCACAACACAGTCTCAACTAGGGTTGTTTAATCTGTGGAGACTCTGTAGTATCACATACCTCCAAGAGGAAAGAAATGATGACATTTTAACTGACTGATTTTAAAAATTTCATATCATGCTGCTTTGGCTTTTAGAAGCT
The DNA here is from genome assembly GCF_029220125.1 of Pseudoliparis swirei. Taxonomy (NCBI): domain Eukaryota; kingdom Metazoa; phylum Chordata; class Actinopteri; order Perciformes; family Liparidae; genus Pseudoliparis; species Pseudoliparis swirei. Next base: position 17,219,781 of record NC_079406.1, on the reverse strand, counting down.
CTAAAAAAATTAAAAAAAACTTTGTTTCTAGATTCCAAAGAACACATTAAGATAACAGGCATATACAAAAGGAATTAGTGAGGTGATAAATTCATGCTATCTTTATGTAGTTCCTCATGCGTCTACTTTTTTTTAACAATACATTTTATTTAGTAATCCAGTCTTATTTAGTCCACTGTAGCTGAACCACAATTTGATTTTGAGGGATTTGCTTTATTCTATTCCACTGCGACGAGAGAAAAACATACACCACAATCACCTCAACTGAACCGACTACTGTTATCACACCCAGGGCCCAAAATACTTCATCATTTTTAAAAACTGCTCCAAAAGCCTGCCTGTGTGGACCACAGTTGTGTTTGTGGCAGCTGTTGATTCCCGCTGATTCATATGCCATGAACCCTAGAGTGTTAGAGTTTTTACACGGTTGGAATTTTGGTCAATGACTCTGCAGCTCGTGGCAGGTTATCTTATGCAATCCGAAGAAGTGAGACATGAGAGCTGTGCATCTGCTGCCTTAATTCATGAAACACTACAGGTGATGCAAGGTCTTTTTACGAGTCTTTACAGCCTCAACCCTCAGCGTTGGTTTTTCCCATCATCACACTAGTTATTATTGGCCTTGAATAGTTTAAATAGGGCGCTAGATAAATCTGCAGTAACTGTATTTCGTACGGCTTTGAAAAATACTTCACATACGTTTTTTTGTAGTGTGAACACTACAAGTGGAAGGAGTTGGAATCATGCAGTGTTCGCTGTTGGTAGCATCGGATTTCTTTCAACTTCCGATTCGTGTCGATTTATTCTGAATGCCTGTGTGTGTGCATCTGCATTTATAATAGCAGAGGCAGTTACTACGTTACGATCTGTTAATAAGAGCGGGTGATTGAGATTAAAGCTGCCAAATGGCCTGAGCCCTTATTAGGCCATCTCACAGATAAGCCAATCAATGTGCTGCTTTAAGTTTAGCTTTGTGTCATGAGGCCGTCACTCACTGCGTTGGCAGTCATAAAATAAAAGGTCACAGCCTCATTGAGATATTCCTTCAAGAGGACAGTTTGCAGTTATTATGCTTCTTAAACATTTGGACCACTTACCTCTGCACTCTTAGATTACAAGTTCTCTTGAACCATGCATTTTAATGAAAAGATGTGAAGTAGAGCTGCTGTTTGAGTTACAATGTGGTTATACGCATAACTGAGTGGCAGAGAGGAATTAGTACACAGTAAGGAAGGAAGTGCCCCGCTGATCAGGTGGTAGCCTATTACTTTTTGTCAATTCCCAGCTTTGCTGTCACTGCCAGCACCAAGTCAGCTTCTGTGTTACAACACTTTAGAGCCCAAAAGCTACACAAACCTCATTACTGAGTAGTTTTTTGGGAGTAATGCTATTAGACAAACAGTTCTGAATCGGAAACATACATCTATACCTCAGCAATCAAACAATCCTCAGCAATCCAGATGAACAAGTTCTTCATTACTTTATTATTTCTCTCTTCTGTGTTATGGTTTTTGTTGTTGGAATTTAATTCAGAGCCACAAAGCCGCCCAACACCTGTTTTAAATCACCATGGCTTCCTCTAAAACCTCATTAGTGTCTCTTTAGGAACCACCAAACTGTGGAAATGTCAAACTTCCATTCCCTATAATCGAATACTTGGTGCGTAACCCATTTTGATATTTATCCTTCCATTTTATTTTGCCTTCATATCCACTTGCTCCTTTGTTCTTGCTCCTCACCATTCCTGCTCTCTCTCACCTCTACCTCCACAGCATTCTCTTATATTTATCACATCCTCATATCTCTGTTTGTGTTTGAAGAAATGCAGTTACATTACTGTCTAATATCCTTAACTTAAGTTAAAGAGACACTCAACCGTCAGCAGTGGAGAACCATATAATGGTTGAAGCATGTTTGAAAGCAAAAAATAGGCCTCTAGTTTGACGGAGGTTGTGTTACATTTGATCGGCAGTGCAAGTCGCAGCTGACGCTAGCAGACGAAAGCAAAAGGCAGCGGTACTTTTAAAAAGTGCCGCTGCCTGAAATGTCTTCGTACCTGTGATGTAAGGTAACTAGCATCATAAATTTAGGTTCATCAGCCTCCTGACAAATCTAATCCCAGGAATAAGGACACCGTCTACTCTTACTGGCTAATTCTTTTTTCTTGAAGCGTTGTATTTAACCAAATCAATATGCCTGATAAATTGTGATTAACTAAGACATTTATTTAATTTCTCATTACAGTTGTGTGTTATGAAGGTTGCGAGAGATTCTCTTTATATAATCTAAAAATAACGAAACCTTATTGGCTCTACAATGTGGACAGCATTCACCCACAATACACAGATGATGTATTTTTTCGGAAATTAAATAGAGGCAACATTTGATGAATCACTTCATATTTTCACTTTAAATTCTGTTACTTCTCCACTGAAGAAAACACTGGCCACTTACTGAGAATTTGCACTGATTTACTGCTTTCAAACTAGGGGCCTGTTTCCCTTCAGGCCGATCTGGCAAATGAACGAGGGCATGGACCCTACAACAGAGGACTTCCCCTCATGTGGCCATATTCAAGGACCTGATTGTGTTCCTATGCACAAAATATATCCGTCTCAACAACATTGAATACAATGTTGTTTTACTGTGAATTCATGTTTTTTTCTCAATTTACTTGTCAAATATGTTGTCAGCTTATACTTAACATCAATGTTTTTATTTTTATTGAGACGAAGACTAGAAGAAAGACTTTTGATCAGAGTTGCTAGATTTGAGATTATAAAGTGAATTTTCCATATTTTAACGTGACTTTTGACTCATTATTTTACTTTTTTAATTCTGTCTTTTCTTAATGACTTGTCAGACTCAGAACCACCAGTGTGCTCCTTTTTATTAGTAGTATGTTAGAGAAAACTGACATGTTTGTACGAAGATATGTACTTTATACTAAACACTTTGTCATGGTCTTTAAATAACCAGAAATGTTTCTATTGTTTTTAATAACTGACTTGTATTTGTTGGGCTTTTTAATGATACACTTCAGTGACTACTGGAAACCGTAGTTTTCAAATGAAATACCACAGTGAAGGAGCTTAACAGATGAGGAATGATGCAGTGCATCTGGTTGGTTGCACGCCATCTGTGGAACCGGTGCTGAGCTTCACTCGCAGCCGACATCCGGTGACCGCTTCCTTTTCTGTCATCACGTCAAACTCTAAACGATGAATTTGATCACCTGTATCCTACAGAAGCTCCAGGACCGACTAAACCTATATGGTAGAGCTCTTTTACTAAACTGCAATGTCCTCCCGACACACGCCTTACCTTTTTATATTAATACATATTTCTGGCTTAGTTATTCTACTTCATTTAACAATATCTGACATTAAAGCATGCTGCTAGAATCATTAAGGTAATTGTTGGTGTTTAAAAAAAAAAAGTTATTTTGAATCTGTATCAAAGGAGGCACATTTTTCTATTAAACCAACAATAAAGATGTAATATGAAAACAACTCATGCTGTCATTGCCAGTCACTCTTTTGTTGGCGGTGTGCTTCCAGTCCTGAACTGTTCCACTTTCATGCTGGAGATTAACCCCAAACCCTCTGAATGCATGAACACGTAAACACGGGTGCTATTCAGGGACACACTCCTCCTTATCACCACGGCAACATGGCTGGGTTCATTGAGGCAGTCAGTCCTCTCTTGATTCATCTTTCCCTTATTTAACCTCAGTATCTCACAATGCAGCCAATCACGAGCAGTCCTGAAGATCACACTTTTCTGAAGCAGCAAAGTTCTGAAGTTATGGGATCGGGTTTTTTTCATGTCGTCACAAGTCAGGAATAGGTCACAAGTTGAGCCTGGGGCGATCCTTTTTTTCCTCTTTTTAAAAATAAATAAATGAACATGAATAAAGTGAAGAAGAAACTTATATGGGGCATAGGTATAAAAAAGAGAACAATATTATTAAATAAAATAAAATCTAAAGTTGTATTAAAGCCAGCAAGAAATGAGAGGTCCTATCGGGATCATCAATGTCTGACCAAGTGCACCGATTCAAACTTCACCTACCGTGTGGCAATACCAACTCCAATTTCAGCTCATCACAAAGAAACCTGGGAACCAGTTCCAACCACACAATACAGAAATATTGACTTTGGGGATACAAACCTCAAAAGTACTTCACACAAGGTAACTAAGGTCTGCTCTTACGCAGGTGACCTAACCTAAACCAGAAAAACAAAAGACTGGAAAGAATTGCGGAAAGGGCCTGAAGACCAGGGTTTCTGGTTGAATCGAATAAAATGAGGTCTGCATTAAGTCAAGAGATGTGTAGGTGTGAGTCCCCACCTCCCTGAAGTCACAAAGAAGGGGCGTTGCCACACCCTGATTGGCCAAGAGGGGAATTGCACCAAGCTGCTCTCAATTCTTAATTAGGAGTCAGTCCCCAACACCATGCTAAACAGATCATCTGAAGAACCCTCCAATTAACTCAGACTTTCCTCTCAAAGGAATTGGGAAAAGGGAAATGACAGAGAACTGGCAGCTCTTAGTCAATGGTGCTAACGATATTCAAAAATATGATTTCTTTTATGGTTTGTAGCAGTAGTAGTACGAGGAAGCAGCAGAAGCAGTAATAGAGGTTGTGTCTTTTATGAAAATGAGTCTCTGATATGCATGGCTTTTGCAAAACGAGGGAGCATAGGAGCTGCAACTTGAACTCAAATGTATTGATGCCAAAATATTTGATGTATGTTTTTTTTCTTTCTGGAAACTGCAAGCAATTAATATAGTTTGTGCATATGTTTGTACCATGGACTCCTGGATGTGTCAAGCACTGATAAAACACAATCGTTCTGCAAAGCAGTGAAAGCTACAGGAAGCACATAAACAGATTCATGAATACAAACAAATAGCGCCGTCTTCTGAATACCAAAAACAGTAGTAACTACCTACTGCTCTGATTTAGTGCCACCACATTTATTTTCATCTTTTTCAATTCCACTTGCCTTGGAAAGAAGCAAATAACGAGGGACCAGGAGATAGAGAGAGAGAGCAGGAGCCCCAGGGGAGGAGGGCCGACAGAAAGCTGACTGATGCTGCAGAGCTGTCAAAGATAAAGCTTATCTTGCTGTTTAATTCCTTATTTTGGGATAACATAAATTAGTTGGATGGCTATAAATTGTATAAATGTAGACTAAATATTTTTATTTCTATAAACTGACATGTAGGTCCCGATACTGTGCTGAAACCCACTGCATTAACGCAATAACTAATGTAACACTGTCGATTGTCCAGTAGGGGTCCTCTCTCTCCTTCAGTTCTTTCTGTAGGATCTAGTAATACATTCAATGACATCACACATGATTTACTTAATATTCGTAAATTGTTAATTTTATATTATAAAATAACAATATTTTTTTCTTATCCTACTTATATATTCTAGTTATACATATGCAAAAAAATTAAACAACATAGAAAAATGTCACATTATAAACAAACCATGAATAACTGATAACAGATAGATGATTTCACTGTTGACTGAATTTACTGCGACACATCTACAAGTTATACCAAGATGCATATATATATTCTCATCTCTAATTAACTAGCTTGTCTATATGTTTTGAAAACCGATCTTATTCTCCTTGTAAGCATATGACAAGCATGACTGTTTTCTATGGTTGCGAAACTTAGAATCTTTTTCATGTGAACTATTAAATCAAAATAGTCACTTGTGGGAAAATCATCACACGCGCACACAGGCCCACACGCAAAAGTCATATGAAAACTGGTTCCAAATTAAGTAATGGCGAACGTGGCTCAGTCCTTCCATCAGAGGATCGTAGGTTCAATCCCCGGGTTCGATAGTCTGTGTTGATCTGACCTTCTTACCCATTCACATACAGCTGTGCCTGTGTGTGAATGGGTATGCCTGTTAGATTTGATGGCCAACAATAATTAGTTAGAGTTGATGGGCAGGTGGCACCTTGCATGGCAGCCCTTGCTATCAGTCTATGAATAATGGCATGTAGTGTAAAAGTGCCCTGGGTGGTCAGAAGATTGGAAAAGCGCTATACAAGTACAGTCCAGTTATCTAATGAAATATAAACATATTAATACTAACCTTTCCAACAGTATACATCAACCATCACAGATGCATACTGTATTTTATTGTATTGTAAGTTTAACCAAGAAGACGAAGAAGAAGAAGGTAATGATACGGTCTACGTTAGTTTGTATTATCTTACAGACAGGGGCCGCTGGGTGCACAAGGGCCCGAAGAACAAAGCAGGAAGTGATGTAAGAGAGAGTGATAACACTGTGGGAAATGTTTCTGTTGTGTCACACTGTTTTCTTTCCTGCCCCCCTCATGGCACTTCCTCACTGATTTGTCAACAGAGAAACAGATTCCTTTACACTGTTAGATATTAGTAGGTTCAGGTTGTGACAAAGGAAAGTGTGGTAATCATTCGTCGGGGTCAAGAGAAACTAGAATTCCAGATCAATTTTTTGGGAAGTTTAAAATCTGATGAATTTTGATTATGGGGCAATTCTTAAATTCAGAAGAGTTCGGATTACGTACATGGGTGGATCAGTTGATGAAAACCATACATACAGTATTTCAGAAATGTTGTACAATCTGTTTCTCAACTTTGTCATTATTGGCAAGCTTGAGTTTCTAGTCTGTTGAAATGATGAAAACAAGAAGAATTTGAGGGTTACCATTTGTTACAGGACCTTTGTGGTCGATTTGCGAGTTTCAGACCATTAACAACAAAAACTACATCACACATCACTGCCACCCATATTCTTCTGAAAGTGCTTAGTTCCCATAAGTTTTTACACACTTTCAATGAAGTCTGAACATGATCATACAAACAGATCTGAGGTTTACTTGAGACCAAAAAGTAACTGAACTTGTTCCTCAAGTGTTTCACTTTTCTTTGGTGTTTATTTCATCATTAGTGGAGAACTTTGGGGGTTTGATCTGTTGGCTGGACAAAAAAAGCAGTCTGGACATTTCCTAACAATTCTGAAGTGCGTTTGAACTATTCTAGATTTTATAGAAACTATAAAGGACTTATATTATACTTAATATTATGGAATTATTGCAGCTGATGGGTAATCACACCTGGGCAGCAGACCATAGCCTCTGCCCACCTCAATCATGTGTATTAACCGTTATTCAGTTGGACCTGTATACAGGTGCTCAGTCTGTTGCTGAGATTACAGCCGGCGTGTTATTGTTTTCAGAGAGATAAAGTGCGACAGTCGAGCAGAAAGGATTATGTCCTGTCCTCCAAACAAAACTAACTCCCGCAAAACTTCCTGCGCTGATAATGAGGTGATAAACGCTGCTCACGTTGTTATGTTTCACACAGTCTGGCCAAAATGCACAACTTACAACACAAGCGTGCACGCACCTTGTTGCTCTTGCCGTTTCCCCTCCAGTCATCTCATCATTTCACCCTGGGCTGTGAACGTACTTTTCCACTTTAGCTTCTGCTTAACACAGCTGTGAATTTCAACTAGTGACGGAACAATGTTTGAGCAGAACTGGTCATTGTTTCTGCAGGGAGGTCCTGGTGGAGGTGGATAAGCCAAAATAACAGTTCAGGAACATTTTGGACACGTTAGAGACAGAATAAAGAACAGAGATAATGTGCTGGAAAGAGGGAAGAAAACAAAAGCACAGAGCAAGGGCTACATCCTCGCCTGACATGGACATGAAGAACAGGGCAGGAAGGAGTGTATCGGGAGGTGTTTCTCATTCCTTGGAAGTAACCTTGTTTGAAACTGTTTAATCAAAAACCTGAACTTGGTTTAGAGTTTTGAAAGCAAACCATTTTGCTTTCAAGTGTGTGTGTGTGTGTGTGTGTGTGTGTGAGTCCAGTTTCACACCGGAGCCATAAATAAATGCCAGTGAAACAATCTTGAGATTCATTGTTTATATAAACTCTAATAAGGCAGAAAAATACATTAATACTAACTTTTCCAACAATATACATCAACCCTTCAAACTTTATACATCCATCTGAAATATATACACACACTTACATTCAAAAGGTGTGCTCTGAAGTTAAAGCAAAGCCAATACTGTGTTGCTCAACAGATTTTAAAACTGTGTCTCTCTTTAAACTCACATCTTAAAATAGATTTCTACCAACATCAGATATCCTTTTTAAAATGACATCAAACAGGATTCTTTGTCAACCGAAATGTAAACAAAGTTGTGGCCACAGAACAAATAGCTTCTCTTACACAAATAGCTTAATATCATAAGTGCTCTTAATAACAAACTCCAAAATGAAACCAGGATACATGACGCTACTAAAATGTTGCTGCTTGGCGTTGGTGAGTCGTCCCGGCAGTGTCAGAGCCCCTACTCTGTGTCACAGCCCAGGACCTCGAGACGCAGGGCGATGCCGTTGAACCAACCCCGCGGGTGGACGCGGAGGTAGTGGCCGAACAGAGGAGGATCGAAAACGCTGAGAGCTTCCTCGTCTGAATCGCTGTTTCCTGTGAAGATCTTAGGAAAGGAGACAGGAAGTGAATCGATGACCTAAACTGATACAGAGGAATCCCATGAAAGTGTGGCACTAACACACTTTTATAGAATTCCTTTGCTGGGTCGTCAGCTCCACAACACAGAGTGACTCATCCACTTGTGTGACAGTGAGGAAACTGTGATGTGTACCTTTTCTCTTTGGGAGCTTTCCTCCAACACACTGGTCCAGGAGTGACCATCGTGACTGATGGTGACTGAGAACTCGGTCACCATCATTTGGGTCAACAGTGAACGTGCTCCCTGGGTTATGATCCCTGTGATGCGGCTTACTTTCCCCAAGTCAACCTGCAGCCACTCGTGAGGGTTGTTGTTCTGGGGAGAATAGAGCCGAGGAAACATGTTTCAATCTCACAAAGTAATATATAAGGTATACTGGGGTCTGTATTTCATTTTTTATTTTTATTTTTTTGTTATCTGATTTGATTCTCCCATAGTATGATCTCTGTCTCCAAATGAGAACTACAAGAAGATCATGCGATTATGAAATAATATGAGCAGAAATACCAAAGCAAACCAAAATAAATAGATAGGCCCTACCAGCTTCTGAAAGAAGTAGGCCGAGCAAAAGAAAACAGAAAACAGATGTGGGGATGGCCAAAGGGAACGCCACACCACTTCCTCTCCCACAATACGATTAGGAAACTTATAAAGTAGGGAAATGTTTCTGGCAGTGCATCTTTTTCCACTGACACGATGTGGCTGCACAATGCAAAACCTCATAACATTAACCAGTAGCTAATGTGGGGATTTTCTCCATTTTAATTAATTTAACCAACATTTATGATCACTTTTGGTTTCGACTGATATGCAAAGAGTTGCTTGGCAACAAGAAAAGCCCCAACAAATTATATTGAATCTTAAACCACAGCTCTCCCCGTTTTATAGGCTACAAGGGAAAGTAAATCAAGGTCATCCCATTCCATTCTCTTTCCTGGGAAACATTTGGAATAAGTTTTACTAATGAGACTGATGTTAAGAACAATGAAAAATGAAGCTCCTGTTTGCATTTGTTTAGGCCATTGGAGCTCTTTCGGGTTGCTATTCAGATAATAGTTGGCAGTGGTTGACCTGGATCACAAGTGCCACTGATTGGCGTGTGACCTTCAATAACAGCTCAACAGTTCGACACCTCGACAGTTGAGTTCTGCAAAGTGTTTGAATGTTAAGCTGAGGAGGAACTGGAGAACAAACGAAGAAGAAGAAAGACAGAGGAGATTGAAAGGGTGCTAGCCTATTGTAGTCTCTGTTCCTCCCACAATGGAAGAGCGCTAACGACTTATATCAAGGACATCATTGCTAAGTTTGGTTGTGGATGCAACAGCACACCTTTGACTACCTGTCATCAATGCAGACCTGAACACTTTCATATGAGCTTGGCTAGCTGTTTCCCCCTGCTGTCAGTCTTCATGAACTAAGCTAAGTGTTCACTAAATCTTCACTCAGCTAAATGTCTCCTTTGGGTTTAGCTTCATATTCAGCAGAAAGATATAGTTACATAGAGGGGTGTCGATCTTGTCATCCAACTCTTGGAAGTGGTCTAAATTATTAGCGTGTACAGTATTTGTGGATTTGTGTTCACCTTTGGCCTCCAGGCGTTGGCTCTGCCTTCCTGGTAGAGGCGAGCGAGCTTGGGGCTCCAGCTACGCAGCAAAGATGAATAAAATGAGGAGGCACTAATGTTGCTGTCAGGAATCCGCCCGTCCTTGAGTCCGAGAGGGAGAGAGCAACCTGGTCACACGCACAAACACACACACACACACACACAAGTCATTCTCTGCACTTTAATAGCCTACAGAATCAAATGAACCCTCTGCAATAAATGATGCTACTGCTGGTGTAACTCACTGTTGAGATCGCAACCCAGCAGCTCCAGACGGAGAGCAGGCCTTTGCACAAAGTTTAGGGGCTGAATCCTGACGTAGCGAGCCACAAATGGTGGATTGATGAGGTTGTTTTTCACCTTGGAGCTGTCCATGTTGCCATGAAATAACTAAACCAGACCCACACAAACAATTCAGCTCAAACTTCAAGGATCATTCAAACTTGCTTGATATAGACAAAACATGACAGTGAACAATGTGATGCCTTTACTGTATTCATTTGACAAGGAAACAGCATGATGTCATGGCTATGCAGCACCGATTAGAGACCACTAGTGCCTCTTGGTACATTTAATACTAGTAACAGTTGAGGACACACTTTGTACTGCTTGGTTCCGTTTCCCCTGTAAGTGGTCCATGTCTCTTGGTCCAGGCTGTAGGAGATGTGGAAGAGTGCAATGTAGTTGTCCCTCAGCTTCGACCTGACTCCCTGCGTCTGCACACCGTGCAACAGGGCGGGCCTCTGAAGATCAACCTAATAACACATGCATTCCAGCACGTTTCACTGTGTTTCTATTTTACATGTAGATATTATAAAAATAACACTCAATTCAGGTTACACTGGACGCTTCATAATATAGCATTGCTTTGCAATGGTTAACAGGAGAAAGGCTGTATATCTTACTTGTATCCATGACATTTTGTTTCTGCCCATCCAGGCATTGATATAACCAGACTGATCCAGCCTCGCCAACCTCGGCTCCCAGTTATCTGGACACACATGTGTGTAAACACGGTTATAATCCAACCCAGTGGGGGTCATTTCCTTTTCTTCAAATTTATTGAAGCTGCTTGGTGGCCGCAAGACTGGGGTGTTTTCTTTTTCAGCACACTGGGTATACAGGACTGTCTCAGAAAATTAGAATATTGTGATGAAGTTCTTTATTTTCTGTAATGCAATTAAAAAAACAAAAATGTCATGCATTCTGGATTCATTACAAATCAACTGAAATATTGCAAGCCTTTTATTCTGATTTATTGCTGATTATGGCTTACAGCTTAAGAAAACTCAAATATCCTATCTCTAAATATTAGAATATCATGAAAAAGTATACTAGTAGGGTATTAAACAAATCACTTGAATTGTCTAATTAACTCGAAACACCTGCAAGGGTTTCCTGAGCCTTGACAAACACTCAGCTGTTATAAATCTTTTTTTTTACTTGGTCTGAGGAAATATTAAAATTTTATGAGATAGGATTTTAGAGTTTTCTTAAGCTGTAAGCCATAATCAGCAATATTAAAAGAATAAAAGGCTTGCAATATTTCAGTTGATTTGTAATGAATCCAGAATGCATGACATTTTTGTTTTTTTAATTGCATTACAGAAAATAAAGAACTTTATCACAATATTCTAATTTTCTGAGACAGTCCTGTATGTGATAAGCACTTCTTCTCTCTACAAGTATTACCACATATTAAGAGTCTTGAGGTGAACACCACTGTCTTACCTATGTAATCTGATGCTGTGATCTGCGAATCTTCAATCCTTCCTGATTTCATCCCCAGAGGAACGCGACATCCTGCACGTGAAAATTCCAGCTCAATATTGCATTCATCAAATCATTTTCTGTGCGCTTGACACATCTGGATAGTACAGCACTATATATCTTTTTTTTACATCTGTGAAATCTACAGGAATCTACAGGTTTAATTTATTGCAAAATAAATTTCACAAAATACATCTAGAAAATGTGGGGAATGTAACTGACTTATTCATGCAATGGGACGAACAGTACACTGACAAGATTGTTGGCTTTAAATAGAATAAAAGTTCCTTGTGTTTTACTAAACTAGAGTGCTGGAAAGATGGAAAATTGAAGCGATGCATTCATCCGGACATTGATGGCAAATAAACAACCTACAGGGAATCCTTTTGCTCTATAAAAGGACATTCTAAATAGAAAATACTATATAGATATTTTGCCACTGCGTGTACCTGGACTGTAGACCAGTAGTTTCGCCCTCATGCCGGCGAGCTGGTAGTCTCCTATCGTGCACTCCACCAGCCACGTGCCTAATGTGGGTGGTCTCATCTCCACCGTGCCAAACACTCCTAAGTGACAAAGAGCAATGCAACACATGCAATAATAGTCAAGAATAAAGCTTTTAGAGTTCAAGTAATATAATGACTTAAAACAAACAATAGAAAGATGATTATTCTGTATGATTCAATTACTTTCAGTCTGTAAAAACACTGATTTATGCTCTTAAAGTTGGTCTTTTTGAGTGTCCTGTTTAACGTAATTTAGAGAAACCATCTTATTGATATTAAACGCATAATAAGGACGTGGTTCAGATAAATTTGTTTGAACGTAGCGAAATGTCTGTGGAGTATAATCAATCTTATGACTAAAGTTTGGCCCAAAACATGTTTTACAGTAGGACCTCTATGGATTGCAGTTGTATTTACTGTACAGGGCATTGGAAAAGGTTCCCGAGAAGTGAAACTCAAATCTGCAAATGTAGGGGTAAACATCTGTTCATGTTTTAATGCAACACATAAACAGAGAGTGTATGCATGATGTTTGGTGTCATGTGTGTCTTTATGTGTGTGTTTGTGTGTTTACCAGGGAAGAGGTTGTAGACCCCCATACGGTGTTCGTTTTCATTGTGAACAGTGAACGGTAAACCATGGAAGTGCACAGCGTGGAACTCTCCATCACTTCCAACATTCAGCAGGTGCCACCTGGTCTGCTGGTGCTGGGCGACCAGCAGACCAGGAAGTGTCTCTGCCACATAACCATTTATTGCTACGGAAAAGCGCAGGCATTATTTCTGAGATTTCATTTTTGAGTTTGAGATTAGAGTACGCTCATTACAACATGACACAAACAATCAACCATTTTTCTCCACCTGCAAACTTATTGCTCATGTGGTACCAGGGGTCCTGAGTGTTGGCCTGACAGGGCGGAGAACAGTGGAGCCGCAGGTTCTCCTCCAGGTACCAGCTTTTAGTTTCATCAAAGGTGTGGAAAAGAAGGGCGAACTCCTGGACATTTGGCTGTGTGTTCTGACGAGTCCGGAGAATTCCAGACTTGCAGATCACCAGTGGACCAATCAGCCCCGAATGAAGGTCCTTCTCCTAGAACACAGAACAACAATATGTATTTTCTTCTTGTCATGTAACTATAGCTCAAGACTATTTGCATTAATAATTACAAAAGAGGAAACTTTAATTGATTAATATATATATATATATATATATATATGGGAACATTTGACTGCTGTGCAAGATTGATTATACAGTTTGAAAAACAATCTGATATTCAGTAAATACTGTATATCCATGGAAGATAAAGTGGGAACAGGCACAAGATGAAGACCTATCCAGACCTTATCCACAGTAGAGTAGTAAGACCCAGTCTTGCAGGCAAATTCAGTGTCAGTTGGTCCTTGTTTCCTGGTTACGCTCCAGTTATATGTCCGTGCCTTCCCAGGGGCCACAGGCTCTCCTGGGACCCCGGATGGAGCAGATGGGGATTGAGTTTTGACGAAGCCGGCCCCCTGGCTGAGGTCATACACCCCCTGAAGGTGAAAAGAGTAAGGCCTGGATGCCTTGTTCTTGAAGACCACCTTGAATAAGACATAAAAGGCACAGATACGTCACCAAGAACCAATACAAAGGGAGGATTATTTTATTTTATTTTGCTCAGTGACAATATAACTCACAGTGAGGACATCATTTATCTCCGCTCTGATGAAAGGTCCCATAATTCCCAGGTGTTCTTGTTGCTCTCCTCTGCCCACAGGAACGAGGAAGTGTTCATCGGCGTAGGCTCGAAACACCACCTTCTTATACACGGGCAGGAACTTCCTCATCCCTCGACGCATCTCTCTGAAAAGAGGAGCTGAATCAATACAACTACTTTACACATTGGTATTAAAATGGATTTTAAAACGCATTTTTTTTACTGTCTTTTGTTCCATGTTTAAATGTTGACTTTGCCCAAAACCCAGAATTGTGACCATGTTACCAAAGAGAACCAAATCATACAAAACATCCCCTAGTTCTAACAATCACAAATTAAATGAAGTAAGGCTCTGAACACCACAAAAAAAACATGTTGTCGAAAAACATGAAGCTAATTTCAATTTCAATCACCAGCGCAAAATGTGGATATTTTGACTTGACGAAATGCAATGTTGTTTCGATGTCTACAGGTGCAGGTAGGCACCATTTTTAAGGTCCTGAACGGATGCCTGGGTGAAATATTATTCCAACCTGGGTTTGATGAACTGATGTGGTTTTCTGATGCCGTAGTCCCAGCTGATCTCCTCAGCAGCAATGTAGTAGTGGCGATATCTGGTCTCTCCAGAACGCAGGTCCATGTAATCCGTACCAAGTACATATGATGTACTGTTCAGCTATTTATGACAACAGCCAACATATATATAAGTATACATATTAAAGAATGCACATAAGACATACACACACAGAGAATGGTACCTCTTGTTCGTAGTCATCATACTCGAAGGACAGCTCAAGCCCTGTTGTGATGTTGTAATCGACCGTGTCGTTGTATTCCAGAACCCTCAGATCTGCTGTACGTTGTTCAGGTTCAGACCGGATGTCGTTTTGTGGCACTAAGTTTTGATCCATCTCTTCTGATTTACTTAGCCCCACAGTTGATTCTTTCTCGTTTGGCTGTGGATTCCTGTCAAGTAAGATCTCGTTGTTCTCTTCAAGGTCTTCACTCGTCCCATTATTCACACCGGATGCTTCATTCCTTCCCTCAGCTTTGACCTGGCCACCAACCTCAGTCCTATTTTCCACAGCTTTTTCTCCGATCTCTATCCCAGGTCCTTCATCTGCGGAGGCTCCAGAACTGACATCTACATCTGGCCAGAAGTTGTCTGCTTGTCTCTTGTGCCTGACACCTCCCTCTCCTCCAGGTTCACTCCCATTCTCAGGAACTGTCCGCTCCCCAACTCTTTCTATTTCCTCCAAGATATCCTGCGGGATTCTTCCTTCTGCTTCCGGTGATATTGCTGTCACTTCCTTCATCTGAGATGCTGAAGGTTCTTCACCCCCAGTCCCTTCAGTTTTATTACAAGCGACATTTTGACCGGAAGTGTTTCCTGATTGAGTATTGTTATTAGCGAGGGGCTTCTTACTCACTGGAACCAACACTGTGGCACTTTTAGGTCTTCTGCCCCTCGGCTGTAGATCTAAATAGTCAGAGATGTCGTCTGGAATCTCCTTCTCATCAACTCGGTATCCATCTTCGCTTGGACGTACGGTGTAGCGGATGCTCATCCCCTTGCTCTTGAGGTTGCCATCATAGGCACTGATCTCCCACTCACCTGTGAGAAGATATTTTATGACTCAAGAGCGAAACACAATCCACAAAAATCACACATCAAAAACACTTTTTTTCTATTTACGCCCACATATCAGCAGTAACCTGATCCTCACTCTCCACTTTCCCCCCAGTGAAACACTATTAGCCCCGTCATCATTGTAGCTGTTTTTTTACATGTTTGTGCCGTTGTCGCCAGCTTAGCCGTCGCTACGTTTAGAGCCATCTGGCAGTAATAGATATACTTGGAATTCCTTTAGTTCGTGAGTTGTAACATTACAGTCGTAATGGGTGAACTGTTTTGTTATTACCTTCGCATTGAAAATGCCGGAAGGTTATGTTTTGATCGCCGTGTATTTATTTATTTATTTGTATGCGTGTTATTCACAAAACTCAAAAAGTATTGAACCGAATCGCATGAAATTTGGTGGGATGATTGTTTATTATCCGGGGACCAGTTGATGAGATTTTGGGATCGATCGGGTCAAAGGTCAAGGTCAAAGGTCATGAACAGGTCAAAATCTTTCGCAGAACTCAAAAAGTATTGAACCGAATCGCATGAAATTTGGTGGGATGATTGTTTATTATCCGGGGACCAGTTGATGAGATTTTGGGATCGATCGGGTCAAAGGTCAAGGTCAAAGGTCATGAACAGGTCAAAATCTTTCGCAGAACTCAAAAAGTATTGAACCGAATCGCATGAAATTTGGTGGGATGATTGTTTATTATCCGGGGACCAGTTGATTAGATTTTGGGATCGATCGGGTCAAAGGTCAAGGTCAAAGGTCATGAACAGGTCAAATCTTCTTGAATCACATGGAATTTGGTGGGATGATTGGTTATTATCCGGGGACTATTTGATTAGATTTTGGGATCAATTGGGTCAAAGGTCAAGGTCATGGAAAGGTCAAAATCTTTTTTACCATAGCACGATACATTTTTGTCCAATTGGCATGCAACTAATGCCAAAATGTTCATAATTCAATGCCCAATCTTGTGATATGCGAAGGTATGCGCTCTACCGAGTGCCCGTTCTCGTTACAAAGTGTTTTCCCTTTCTGAACTGCATTTTCAAGTCAAACTAAATCTTTTTGGATATTCCTACTTTATTTGGGAACACTGGCAACAATTGTTAGCAACTGCAGTCAAGCCATAAAAACATATCCGCAGTACTTTACTGCACCTTCAGTACAGACAGCCCAGCTCACCTGGGACGGCACAACACGCCAACACTTTGAGCTACAAAGGTACTCAGGTCACTGTGACATTCAGCATGATACATTTAGAGTATGACATGAACAAGTTACAATTTGGTTACACGCACCAACATGATCTAACAAATAAAACATCAGTCTCACCAATCAGCTCGGTTTCCATGGGAACCGTTATGCCAGTCATGGGGAAGAGGGTGAGGACGGACTGGTAAAGGCCGTGGTACTGAAAGACGTTTCCCGTGAAGTAAACAGAGAGGAAGTCACTCTGGGTGCCTACATTGGCCACATGCCAGAAGGCAATGTCATTCTGAGACGCCACAAACTGTCGCCCGGGGAACATCTCGCCGTTTATACCTAGAGTTAAAAGGATATTCTGAGTTATTAAATTGATGATGTGATGGCTCAAAGTATAATGGGCAGATCATACAAATAACATCAATCATACAAATAAGAACAACACAAAAAACAGCAATGCCTGTTTGTGTGGACATACATAATTGATGTCATGAATAGAGATAATCACTTTAAAGCAGTTATAATCAATATTTGTTTTTTATAACAATCTATCAAATGACACTGAAAACAATGTGAAAGGGCTCAGTGACGAACCGACAGAGAATGATCTTACTGTAAATGACATTAGACTTGTAGAATTCAGGGTCTGTGATGTTCGGGAGGTTTTGGCTGGACTTCTGCATGTTTTCGTTGAAGTACCAACTTCTGTTCTCATCAAACACAGCAAATATCAGGCTCCACTCTTTATCTGGGCCCAACTGCATGCAGCAGTAGATTTAATGAAAGAGACACAGGGTGTTATATTACATAAGAGCAGGTGAGAGAGAACACAGCAGGATCTTTGCAAATGATCCATGAAACAATGTGCTACGTCAAGCACATTCATTATTATTATTGTAGAGACGTTCTTCTCACCAGACGTCCTCTGGTGTCCATGGAGTTGTATTTGCAGATGAGCAGGGTGCCCACCAACCCGGAGGCCAAGTCCCTCTCTCGGGAGACGGTGCTCTGATACAGCTGGGTCAGACACTGGGGGTCTCCCCCCAAGGGTCCATCGTCTGCTGTTAGCCTCCACACATAGCTAAACGTCCCGTTGGGTGGCACTTCCATGGATCGCAAGTCCTTCTCTGCAGCTGTTTTAATGGGATGAGATAGATCATACAGAAGGTAAAATGATAATAAGACCACTAAAGACAGGTTGGAAAACACGAAACAGTTTATACATTCAATTTGTGTTGACAAAATTACAGATTTTTAGTATATTTGCAAGCTTGCATGCTGATTGTGACACAAACTATTGATGCATTTAGTCTGTTGGTTTATGTCCCAGATTACCATTTGCAGATCTCTGCAGTGGAGAGATGTTGGTCAGGCCGATGGGGTAGATGTTGAAAGGCCGACTGGCCAAGTTTCTGAGAGTAATCTGGAGACACAGTTCAAACCAATGGGAGATCAGTAGAAAGACAAACAAAAAGCACCACATACGTTTGCTTCAGGTTTTCTATCATTAATAACTGATGATTTATTTATTGTAGCTCATATTTGATGATGCGCAAAAGACCAAATTTAATATTTTCTGTCCTCACTCACATGGATTTGATCGTTGACTTTTCCTTTCAGAAGTGGACCGAGCAATGTCGTGTCTGGGTTCTTTTTCTTTGTGAAAGATCCATCTGTGTATTCTTTATACACCGCCTTTTTATACTTGTAGCCCAGGTGATGGGAGGGTGCAACCAAATATCTTGACCGCAACTCACTGATGTGTCAAAGACAAAAGAGAAAAGGCAATCAATTCAAATAGACCTGTACTTGTATCGCGCTTTCTAGTCTTCCGACCACTCAAAGCACTTTGTCACTACATGACATCATTCGCCCATTCACACCCATTCATACACTGATGGGAGGG
The DNA here is from genome assembly GCF_029220125.1 of Pseudoliparis swirei. Taxonomy (NCBI): domain Eukaryota; kingdom Metazoa; phylum Chordata; class Actinopteri; order Perciformes; family Liparidae; genus Pseudoliparis; species Pseudoliparis swirei. The sequence goes on along the minus strand of NC_079406.1, from coordinate 17,200,888 downwards.
GCTAAGGTGCCACCTACCCATCAGGAGTAGCTAACATTCACACACATTCATACAGCGTAGGCACAGCTACGAGAACAATTTGGGGTTAAGTGTCTTGCCCAAGACATATCGACAACGGCTAGTGGAGTCGGGGATCAAACCGCCGATCCTCTGATTGAAGGACGACCGTGTTCAATACTGAGCCACAGTGAGTGAAATACATTTTCACTCTCTGTTTTTCTTTTTCCTTCTCCTCCTCTATCTTTCCTACCTATCTGTGGGTTTGAGATTAAGGGTGTAGTCCCAGGTGACCTCTTCAACGGCGATGTAATGCTCCCAGGTTATAAGGGGCTGCCCTCCGCTGGCTCTTGCTTGCAGTTGTGTTTTCTTTGCCTTAACGCTTATGGTGTTGAACAAATCCTCGTCTTCGTCACTGTAGTCGTCACTATATTCGTCATCGATGACCACGTTATCCTTGCTTTTGACGTTACGCAGGTCGGGTCCCGGCAGAATCACGGGGTCAGGACATTTCTCCACAGTGAAAAAGGCGTTCATGCCATCTGAGCGGGAGTGCACAGTAACAACAAGAGTTGTCATTTAAATGGAGCGGGTGAAGTACATTTATTTCGTGACAGATGGTCCTAAGTTCAAGAGACTTATCTGGTCTTTCTTACCGTGGCGGTGAGCGTGTATCTGACAGCTCATAAGGAAGCGGCCTAAAGTAGCAGGTCTCATTTCTGCAGTGATGAATGTCATGGGGGTCACCTCAACGTTGACTTTGCGATGGTTCAACACCTAAACAAAATCAATACAAGTGTACATTTTGGAGGTCTGACTGTTACGTTGCAAACGTTGCGACTTTCAAGCAGATTTAGAGACTTTTGGGTCAAGTGCTGCTATGGCTACTTTGACTGGAAAAGTTTTGGCAACACTGATACTTTCAAACTCTAGCATACTCTTGCTGGTTTGTGCGAATGTGAAGACTTGAGTTACCTGCATAGTGTGATCCTGAAACTGAATGGAGTGGATTTCTGGTGTTGTGCCGATCCCAATCAGATGCCAGAATACATGTTTACGGCTTTGACACATTGTCAAACCTACACACAAACACAAACAGAGAGAGCGCGCGAGAGAGAGAGAGAGAGAGAGAGAGAGAGAGAGAGAGAGAGAGGCAGAGAGAGAGAATGAGGCCACAGTCCTGCAGCGGAGCCACTGATACACTGAGCACAGTTAGCAGCACTCATGGAGCAGACTCCCTGTCTACAGACAGTCTGGTTCGTTACCGGGTAACGTAGAGTTGACATATCCATTGACGGTGTGGTATTCCTTTCTGCCGATGCTTTTCTTGAACTTCTCCCTGCTCATCCTCTCTCCTACCTCTCCATACCAGCTCTTGGTCTCATCAAACACGGCAAACAGCAGGACAAACATTGGGTTTCTCCTATGGCCATTGTTTGTGAAGGCACCTGGGAAAAACACACACATATACACACGCAAACACACACACACACACACACACACAATGCAATATGTGATACTATGCAATGCTACGGAGCAATTTAACATGTAAGAGTTTATCTTATTATCTCAAATTTGTTTTCCTAAAACTAGTGAATGTTCCACACACTGACTTGGTTTGCAGATGAGCAAGGCACCGATGAGTCCTGAGTTTAAATCTCGGACCGTGTCCACCTGGGATGAGTAGGAGTAGGTGAGGCACTCTGGGTCACTCGCAGTCGGACCGTCTTTATAACTGATGTTCCACACATACTCAAAGTAGCCTCCAGGAGAGACAGCATCATCCTCCTTCTCCTGGCCTGCTGTGGAGTCATCATAGCCGGCTCCTGGAAAGAAAAGACGCAGCATGACTCTTTATTCAGCCGTAGAGGAGGGTTTAAAGAAGGAAAACATGTGTCACACAAATGCAAGTAATCTGGTTTTAAGGTTATACTATACAAACAAAAGCTATAATGGCATTTCAGGAAACACAATAACAAATAAATAAAGGGACATACTGTTAGGAAAATTATGTTTTGGGAACTTTCAGCCAGTGGCTTTTTGTGAAGGATATCAACCTTCAAAAGCTTCTCTGATCAGGGATTATTAGTTAGGTATTGAAATTCAAAGGCACCTAAAATGTGTCATAATGCTGTAAGACTGACCGTTTTGGCTCAGAAATGATTCAAAAATATGCTCACACAAGATAATGATAACCGGTACATGCTGTAATTTCATAAGAATGGGGAGTCAACTTGAAGCCACAGTATTGCCACACCCTTTGCAGGTTTGTATCAATTTGACTTTTACATCATCGCTTTTTTCTGTGGATCTTTATCATTTATAGCCCCAAAATTATTTCAGGCTTCAGCAAATCAAAACAAAAAAGCATCTGAGTTAGAAGATCACATTTGTAGGATTTGACTAGTAAGTGTTGCCATTGACTCATATAAGCTGAAACATGGACTTCACATTAAAAAGTGATTATGAGTCAAACAATGTAGTTTGCTGCTGACTCATGAGGAGCATGGGCATGAGAGAAAGTAAAAAAAGATCACAGGATGACTGGAGATCCCTTCATTCAGGTTTTACCTTCAGACTGTTTCCCGTAGGTGATCCCCACAGGGCTGATGCTGTAGGGCTGAGAGGCCAGGTTTTTGAAGTGGATCACCACACTGTGACCAGCCTGGACCACAATCACTGGGCCTTGAATACCTGCAACCAGGACAACATGTTCTCAGAGAAGTCATACATATGACCTCATACTTTAAGAACAAGGGTACATGCTCCGTAACAGAACTGACAACTGTTACGGTTTGTTCTTTATGTTGAAAAAACATCAGTATTACAATCACGTTGTTGACTGGAAAACCTTTTACTCTCCATTCCAGGTTCTGAACATTATTTTGTTTGTTTTATTTATTAATCAATAGACTAATAAACATGAACACACAATTCGGATTAAATAACACAAAACTAAAGGCATATTTGTTTGATTAAGAGCATGTAGAATATCAGAAGAGACCTACCTGTCCATGCTGGCTTTGGTTTGGGGACAGTGTATTTAGGGTCTGTGTACTCCCTGTAGACTGCCTTGATGTATTTTTGAGGAACATCTCTCCTTTTAGAAACAAAAGAAAGAAAACAATGGAACCAAATCAATCCAATAGTAATAAAATGACCACTTATAATCAGACCTTTAAATCAATTAATGAATTAATTGTAAATGTGTTAGTTTCTAAAACATGAGCTTATATTAGAAGCATGTGAGCATATTTGTAGATATTTTTTTCGTTTGAAAACTGTACGAGGTCTCAATGCGCCATCAGAGTGGGTAGTTTGAATGAAACAAAGCAATGTTCACCTTTGGTCGGACGCAGGGTCAACGTCGTCCAGGTAATCCCAACCGATCTCCACCGCTGCGATGTAGTAGGCTGTCGCAGCAGCGGGCCGCTGCGTCTCTGCGGCGCAGCGGCAGCAGAGCAGCAACAGCAGTGTTGCGGCTCTCATGGCGCTCATCTCCAACGTGCCCAGGGTCAAGCAGTGCCCGGTTCTGCGGCTCCTCGTGTGGGCTGAGACATTTAAAGGAAAGGGGGGTTGGGGAGAGGAGTAACGGGGCAGCTGACATTGCACGCCGGGGCGTGCGGAGGGTGAAGTGCGCGCGCTCTGCTGTGATAGGGTCAGGTGAACTTTCGTTGTCCAGTGGGAGGAATGCGTCTTGGACACATCATGCTGCTGAGCAATGCAGTAATGACAAACAGTAAACTCATGGGGGGGAAATGCACACATACATACAATGATGTCATATCAAGTATAGCCTAATATACATATATAACATAGTGGGTTGCCAAGTTGACACTCGTTGCAATCCTTTGAACTACTTATCATTTACCTATAGGCCTAACCATATCGCTTATTTTAAAGTGAGAAACAAGCTTTGGCTTTTTGATTGATTACAAACATGTATAACTGTGCAGCCCTGCCCCGTTAAAGTGTATTTTTTGGGGGAGTTGTTCCTTTTCCGATGCGAGGGTCCGAGGACAGAGAGTCGTGGAGAGATGGTAAAGCTCTCCGAGGTACATTTGTGATATTGGCCGATACAAATTAATTGAATTAAATAGTAAAACTTATTTTTACTTTGGGAACAAATAGGTAAGATGTGGTCCAAACTGTGACCATGATTTAATCGTTAACCATTTTATATTAGACAATAATGAGTGATTAGAAATAAATACATTTATTGTTTCACAGAAAAATCGGGGATTTAATAATATATCATCCACTTGTATACATTCTCTAAATACAACTTGAATGATAAAGAAACGAGTAGAGAATTAAAGGAATAGAACATGCCAGATCTCGCCTGAATAACACAAATAATATTCAAATAGACATTGTGGTTGCAAAGAAACACCATCTTTAGTTTCGGTATGCAATGTTGTAGCAGAGGCCTACTATATATATCTATTTTTAAGAGTTAATAAACATGGCAAGAGTTTTTAGCTGATGGTGTTGTAAAACAAAATAACCAACCCATCAAAATCAAAACAGAATTGTGTGACTTTTATATAATTTAGGATCCAACCACCAGACCATTTTTTAAACTGTTTTTTTCTTGTCATTATTGCTGGCAAATCAAATTATTGAAGGGTTTCGGAGGGTATTATAACCTAAACACTCCAAGAATACGGATTTGAGAGCCACATTTTCATAACTAGGATTCAATGCCATCTTTTGGAAAATAAGAGGTACTGCAGAACTTCTGCATTTTGCACTGGACTGAAGAACAGCACATTGTTATTAATTAACCCTGAAAATAAAGAGGCGGAGTACAAGAAATGATTTCAGCATTTTAATGCAAACGTGAAAAGTCTCATTTATGTGTGTGTGAAAAAATCTAGAAACAAGTATGCCTCCAAGTTGACCACATGCGTATAAAACTTATTTAAATAGTCATTAAAAACAGATTAAAAAACAAAAAAAGCAATGCATCACACTTTCTAGAAATGGAAAATATCAAAGTAAAAGTTACATCTACGTGAATTGGACAGAAATGCTCACAGCAATGCTTCTCAAAATATACGAGCGCCGAAAATGGATGAAAATTGGAACTGCCACTGGCAATATGTGTGCAGGTAAAACCAGCTTGATTTGTGTTTGTCTAACAACTCTGAGAACAAAGACTACAAAGTCCAATCCAAACTTTCAATAGAAATACACATCAATCTTGATTTTATAACAACACTGATCACAGCTTCAGTGAGTTGACCTCTATGATCTGCTGCAGGATGTTGTCCACGTCGGCGGTCTCCATGCTGATGCCAGCCAGGTCCAGTTGAGGCAAGAGGGCCGTGAGAAGCACCACCACATTGTTACGGATGCTGTGCAGATCTTCTTGTGAAGATCTGATTGGAGAACAGCTTAATCATTAAAGCTATTAAACATTTTCAGTTGCTCAGCAAAAATGGATGTTTAAATAATTGTGACAGAGGACATGACCTAACAGTTTTTGAGGAAGTGAGAGAAAAAGAAACAGTAAAGAACGTCGGTAAAGAAAGGAGAAGATATGTAAAAACATTCACGCCCAAAGAGTAAATAAAGTTACACTGGGAGAAGTTTGATTTATTTTTACTGCTCGCTACGACCGGAATCTTCCAAGAAAAGCTATGATTGAGTACAAGGGTGTTGCTAAGCCTATTTTAGGGGGGCTTCAGTCTCCCTAAAATGTTCTTCAGCCCCCCCCCCAAATAATTTGGCATTATTGGCTTTAAAAGTTAGTACAGCCCATGAGTTTAGCTCAAAGTAAATGATGCACGGAGTGACCTGTAAGTCCAGGTAGTTACAGAATGTTAACATGTCTCCATTGAGCGAAATTCGAAATATAAGAAATAACTATCGACATCTCTCTATTCTTTGCATTAATATATATTATTCTAATATTATTTTCCATTGAATGGTATATTTGACACTGAACTAGTTAATCTTTAACTCACTGATAGAGTCCAGGTGAGCATAAAATATCACTATGACCCTGAAATTCTGTCTCTAACAATGAATACCCCCCCCCCCCCCACACACACACACACACAAATGTGCCACACGCAAACATAACCAGTCATACCTCCCCCCTTGGGGTTTAGCCCCCCCTTTCTTTGAATCCTACAAATGCCCCTGATTGAGTATCACATTTCTGACCTGTAACAAACTCATGATACACACATGGTGGTGCCGGCGCATGTCTCTCTAGAATACACACCTGTTGCTTTCACAGGCCTCGCTGTCCCCGACTCTCATCTTGCTCTGAGCTTCTGTCTTCTCCTTTTTAGACACGTTCTGCTCAGGTTGCCCTATTAGCCCGCACACAGCTCTATGACCCAGGACCACCATCCCCAGAAGACCTGGAGCCGAGGTCAGGCTGCTGGATGAACTGCAGCTCTGACGCAGAGGGAAGAGAAAAGAGGATTACTCATGAGTTTTCTGCTAGATCTTCACACAAGATTAGTCTGAGCAGACGGACGTCAATAAAACATTTTACTGTGCTCATATGTGATTTTTTTGGTCACGTATCATCACAATGAAGCTACAAAATATTGAGTGTAAATTCTGCTGACCTCAGACAAGTCGGTCTGGCAGCCGACCTCTCTTCCTGCTCTGGAGGCTGGACGCGTCTCCGGCCCTGCTGTGGACTTTTCAGAGCTGCGATCAGCAGTTGTCATCGTGCCTTGAGTTGTCTTTGTAACTTCCAGATTAAGAAGCCTTCGTAGCCTCTGGGCCTCTTTCTCCAACCCGGCCAGCTTCTGCACGTTAGCCTCCCACCCACTTCCCTCTGGAGGCATTCGGCTCCAAGGCCCTTCTGTTCGACTCAGAGGGGAAACCATCACAGTCTGGGTGGAGGGGAGCGAGTGGTTCCAGGAGAGATTGGTGGGCGTTCGCTGTGCTGCATCACCTTGTTTCTCCACTCGGCTGCTACCGCCAGGCCTGGTCTTCTCCGAGAACACCGTCTCGGGTATATCCGTCGGTTTCTCAGGGTTCATCTCTTTGGCCGTATTTTCTGAGTCCGGCTGCTCTTTCTGAAGACGCGGCTTCTTTTTCACAGAGTCAATTAACGATCGTGATTTCCTCTTGTGGCTACAAAGGACAAAAGCTAGTCAGTGAAAATAAACTTACAGTCACTTCAAATATTCTTCAGACAGGAAATCCATATTTCATGAGCTTTATATTTAAAAAAAGAAATATGCGTAAAAAAGAGAATGCAGCGAAAAACATAAACAGCTCTGGCAATATTCACTACATTACATGTTAGCGTCAGGGTTAGCTTGTGGAAGCAGAACTCAGGACACTTCAACATCAGAGATTTAAGAGTCAGTCATATAACACACTCAAAAGACTCTTAATAACTTAACATTACCATTGTTAAAAGAAATGTCTAAAATATGCAATCTCTTGAATCTCAAAGGTTGGAGTGTCCTTTATCTGCTGGCCATCAAGCTCCCAACTGCATTACCATTCATTGACAACACAATTCATTGAAAACTGAAATGAATGATAAACTGAAAAAACATTGTACAACTTTGAACTTTAAATGATTGCACTATAGTACTAAATACATGGATGGATCTTATTTAAAAGGAGGATTATTCACGATTCTGAACTTGAACACAATACACATGCAACACAACGCACCTTTTTGCGTCCGTGTCCTCCTTTTCTCTTTCAACCGGCTGCACGTCCGTGTCTCTCTCTTTAGCTTCTCCCCTGTTATCGATGCTCTCCTTTTCCACATGGGTGACTTGTGTCTTGCCTTCAATGACTCTGCGTCTTCCACCGTGACTCTGCTGCGTGTGTGTGACTTCAGCTGTGACGGTGCTTTGTGTCTGCGCATCGTCATGAACGTGTGCGTCTGCGTGAACTGTGCGCGTCCGGTCTGATCCGAGTGTGTCTTCCTCTGTGCGGCTTCGATCTGACCGGATGGTGGGCCAACTCGGCTCTGATGAACTGCGTGAGAGGGGCGGATGTTTCTGGCTTTCGTCCTGGGACTCACTCACCTGCAGCACAAACAACCAAGCACACTTATACACAATGTGGCCGCACATTGTGTATCAAAACAACACATTGGGGTCTTTATCAATAGCAAAGTTGCCTAAAGTTTTCAACTGTTCACAAACCTCCATGGATTTTTCTCGTTTTCTGCTTTTGCGATCCTCTCTGTCGGAAAAACAAACAGAGATTAATGAGTTGAGTGGGGAAAAATACATAATGTGATACTGAACCTGTATGGTGAGCTTTAACTGTAATGTATAAATTTGTATAACCCCAATAACTCTTTCTACAATTCCCTTTGCGCTCCAAACCCTTAAGATCTGAGATTATTAGAGATTGTTTTTATGAGCCATAATTATAGATGAATTATCAGTTAGTTAGTTAGTTAAACTACAATATGCAGCTTCTGATTGGCTGCTTTTTCTTTAATCCGACTGCGAGTAGGATTATCTGTTACTAGGGAAGAGAGGAAGCCCTGGAAAAATAGTGAGATATTCTTGCAAACATATTTTATTGCAACATAGATTTCGTGCTAACGTCTGCAAGATAAACATTATTTTTCTCAGCAAGCACATTACTTTGAAGATCTTAGCTCCTAATAAGGCAACACATTTTACATTAGCCATTAACCCTTGTGTTACCTTCGGGTCATTTTGACCCGATTCAATATTTAACCCTCCTGTCGCCTTCGGGTCAATTTGACCCGATTCAATGTTTAATGTCGGTGTTCTTTCGGGAGTCAACAAACAAACATAAAGTACCTCACACTTAAACTTGGAAAACAATATTAATTCTCATCATTTTCTGGAGATTTTAATAGCTGGGGTCATATTGACCTCAAGGGTAAAATATGTTAGTAAATATAAAGGTAACAGGAGGGCTAAACATTGAATCGGGTCATATTGACCCGAAGGCGACAGGAGGGTGAAACAGTTTTTGGTTTCAAATGTATTCCCCCAATCGATATTTGAATCGCTTTATGGGTCACGAGTCACCACATTTTGAAAAACTGACTCTCCATTCAGCCTTTCTATGTAGATCACGGCCGGGCAGAGAAGAGCAGAACTAGACACACGCAGTCAGGCCAGGAAACAAGAGCGTGAAACTGACAGGTGGGAACCGCATCATGGCACGTGAACCCACATGACTGCACCGGCATGCAGTGAGAGGAGCAGAGCGAACGTCTCCCCGTGTCCACATTCTCACTCAGACAAAGTTTGAGAGGTTTAGAGAAATAAAATGGAAGCTCACTGTTTCTTGTGGTTTTTCTGGTAGCTGGGTGTTAACAGCTCCTCGACGTCTTCTGCTTCCTCTGGTGAAGAGCAGCTTCTGAAAGACAAAGAGACCTGGCAACTCAAGTACTGCTAAAGTGAGAGACACATCGTTGTGGTACACGGTCCGAGGTGCTTCGGAGAAACCGAAATGTGACTCGTCTGTGGACGGACGAATCACCGATAGTCCGTCCAACCCCATTGAGCATGTGGAGACGACGTATTTGTTTCCCAAAAGCTTTGTTTCCCATGTACACATCTACAAAGTAACTGGAGTTTTGAGAAATGCCAATCTTAGAAGTTGTTTTCAAAAATGTTCCTTTTTAGTGACCTCTGTGTAGGAGAGAAAATATAATTTAAAAAAATATATCTGAAAAAGTATGTAGAAAGAGCCACATCAGCAAATCAGCACTGAACATTCATATATTTGTGAGACTTAATTGACAAAAGTAATGATCTAAAAAGTAGGCCCTGGTATCCTGATTTAAGGTCAGTAATCCAAAATAGTGCTCTATGCTGAATTTATCAGAATAAAACTGAATATTGTCCGTCATTAGATCATTCCTGCCTGGTAAATATCTCCCCTCCATGGCTTTAGTTTAAAAAGCAACATTTGATGCTTTAAGTCAAATTCAAGGAAATATAAAACAATAAATACACACCTGTAATTTGAATTGGGGTTCTGGCTGCAGGTCCAGCTTTCAGGAGCCACATTATAATGACTTACAGGGACATTTCTCCATTTCAGGCAGTCTTCACACTGTATCCACATGGGACCCCTGTACACACACACATTCATGTAGGAGAAGTATCAGTAAACAGCAGCTGGCAATTAAGGGGAAGTTCTTTCACCAATATTAATCATTCGAATAATGATCACAGCGAGTCTATCGGTTTGTGTACATGAACGTATCTATACGCAATACACAACTATACACTATACAGACACATATTTTCTGCATTTTATGGTTCTGTATGCTAAATAAATAATGCTCCGTGCCTCAGCATGTTTACTCTTCTGTGTTGCTGTTGAGATCGCAGCTCAAGTGTCTCAAGTCTCTAATTTCAAGTTTTGAATAAAACAAACTATTTTACACTTTTAGTTGAATTGTCAAGTTCGGACATGAAAGGGTTTTATGAACTGATATCCTCCTGTATTATGTAGATGTATGCAGATTTTGATCCAGATGAACCAGATGAACCAAATCCTCATACATTAGTGTGCAATACACAAATCAAACACATTTTTTAAACTTAAATTTAATTGTTATTTTCTTTTACATATTTTGGTGAGGAGAATAATTTTCGCACTAAAACTGTCACGATTATATAAAAAAACAGTCAACACTTACTCGTCAGAATCCTGCTGGTCTGCATCTTCGTCTCTTTCCACAGCCTGAAACTCGCGCTCTCTGGCCTTCTTCTCTGTCACCTCTTTCCAGTAGTCGTTCAGCTTTAAGCCCAAAGCACCGAGGGTGAGTCTTGGGAGAAGAACACGTGAATATCTTTACCTGTTTTACCATAAACACAACAGTGTATTCGCAAATGTTTCTCCACAGGACTGTGTCTCGAAAAGATCAATAAGGTCATTTTAGGTTTCTGTGGTCATCATTAGCTTCCTTTGGTGTAAAGTTTGCAGAAGTGAGAGCATTTCCAGGAAGAGCTGCATGAGCAAGAGTTTTCTAATATCGTAGTAAACTTAGTATGTAGCAATTATCTTTGTCCATTTTCTTCTGAATGGCAAGACTCAATCTCAGCAGATAGTTCATTAGCACCCACCGTAGTTTGTTCTGTATGTGTGTGTTGTACCTGTATTCTTTGGTGAATTCAAAGTCTTGCTTGTTGTGGGCAGGTTTGAGAAAGTTGCACTCGATGATACCGATGACCCCAACACCTGCCCTTTGACCTGAAGCCTGGAGGGAATTGTAAATTGTGATTAAGATCACCGCGTGTGCCATACAAGAAGACATACAGTGACATCCTTCCCCCTACCTTCAGCTGGCAGCCCACTTTCTCGTAGGCTTTAATGAGTCGGTTCCTGTAGTACATCATGATGCCAAAGTGGTCTTTGTTTTTTGGGTTCATACCAAAGGTCACCTTCACCTTATCTTTCTGAGAGACAACAGTAAAGGTTGACATGAATGGGCATTGGCAGGTTTCAGATGGGGATCAGCAAACATTCTGCAAACTCAAGTTATTCGAGGTGAACAGCAGCAAAAGCCAACATTGACATGCTTTTGGCTTTCTATTTTCTGCAATGATTTTTAACAACAATTAAAAATGAAAGCAGCCAGTTTTCCAACAGCAAAATAAGGAAAACTGCATAAAATCACTGTTAATCCAGATTCATGTAAGCTGTAACTCTTTAAAACAATTAGCTTCATCAAGCATTACTGATAATATATGAAACAGAAACAAACTTGATGATGGAATCCGCACAGAAAAATCTAAAATCATTGGACTTCAACACGAGAGCTGATACCACACCTGAGTTTTGGTACCAGTGTCGATATAAAAACAACATAGTTCTGCATTTGCTTTTATCTTCCCTCAGGTTTATTGAGGTGGATGCAGTCCGTATTTAAAGTTTTAACAGATACTGTTTCAGAACCAACAAAAATCCTAGACGGCCAACAGAGTTGTGGGAAGGATAATGCACTTGTAGAACTTTCCATGAAACATGTTTGGTTGGCCATGCCAAAGAAAACAGTGGAAAGTACCAAGTCACAGTTTTTGTCGATTAGTGTTACCTTATCTGATCCGAGCAGAAGTATTAATGCCTGATTCATTACTTGGCTTCATACATCCACACATACAAGCAACCACACAAATATGTTTGGGATACACTAAAATGGGGTTTGTAGACATCATGCTCAATGAGTTTCAGCCTCTTCGACACCAGCTTAACCACAATCTTCTTCCCCCTCAGAAAAATCTGTGTCCTCGGCTTCAGATACAAGATACTGAGGTAGTCCTGAGAGGAACATAGAAACAGACGAGCCAGTAAGACATTTTACATTTAAAACGCAGACTCTTATTTTATTTTCAGTCCGACGCCATTCGTTGACACTCTTTAACATGTTGATATAATATTATATATATATATATATTAGGGCTGTCAATCGATAAAAAAAAAAGAACTAATTAATCACACATTTTGAAATTCATTAATCGCGATTAAAAGGGTTTTTTTCTTCGTTTTTTTAAAGACAAAACTTCACACAGAGCTGTGTTTTCAAAGAGGCTCCTACCTATAAAGTGCCAGCGAGGTATTTAATATCGTGTATGATAAATTGTTTCTTCAGTGAAACATCCAGATTAGTAAAACAAGGTGTATTTGAGACCCCATTGGTCCTGTCATCTTTAACATTGAACAGCAGAACCAGTGGCTGACTGACATTCAAATATGTCACGCTAACCCTCTGGAGTCTCGGGGCATTTTCTCCATTCTACAAAAAAATTTAAATTCACCTTTTAAAGGCTTTTGCATATCACACATACCCACGTGTTATACATCAAACATTCCAGAACAATCTCATCTCTATATATGAGGCACAGTTGTCCTCGCGCCGTGTTCTTTTTCAGTTAAATTGAAGAATAAAGTGTTCTTGCATGAGTCAAATAAAAATGTATTTACTTTCAGTCCTAATTTTTTAAATAATTCTGATGAAAAGTGCTCAGAAAAATATAAATATTGAATTCCATCACAACAGAGCTAATCATAAAGATCCCGTGACATGATCGAAAGCTCCAGAGCAGCTCCTGAATAGACTGAAACTACGGCCTTGGATGTCCGTTTCACTTAAGTTTTGCTCATCAACAAATCAGTACCATGGACATTCTGACATTGCTGTATAATTATATATTATACCAAAGTTAAACATGATGTAATTGCTAGTAATGCCATGCTATACTATAATTACAACAAAAACAAAAACCTTTTCATCGGATAGACTGGATCTACCAGATGACGGGACACAAACTATCCATAAATAACTTTGCTTGCAGTGAACATTAATGTGATCCACTCACGCTGAGACTTTTGTGTATGTCAGGGATGTCATGTCTGGCTCCCGGGGATCCACCGGTCCTCAGATATTTCTTCAGCTCCTTTTCATGAATCTCGGGCAAACGGAAGTCGCTCACATCGGTCTCAAAGTCTATCTCTGGCTTGCCATCTTTTGCCCTTCAGGATAACATTGAAAGAAGACATAGTACTTTTATTAGGAGCAGCAAAAATACGATCTCGTAAATCCTCCGATTGTAAAGCTACACAAACGGGGATTTTATACTTAGTATTTGATGATAATGATAATGTGTGCATTTTCTACCCGTGAGGCGAGACTACTGACTACTTGGATCCTGCTAAGTGTCTTCTTTAGATTAGTTTATCTGCTGAGTTACTGTTGTATTTGTTGTTTGGAGCTGCTGGGTTGTTGGTCTGTACTATTTTAGGATTTGTTTTGGTAGAGAGGTGTGTCCTGATTACTGACACCTGAATCTTCACTGATTGGACGAGCGCTCATCACCTGGTTTCAATTGAGTGTCATTTGAATACCAACGAGCAAGGGGTGGTGTCAACGCGGCTGGAGGTAATTGGCACCAATTTGGGCTCATAACCGGATCGGGTCTTTAGCGTCAGCTGTAGAAGACTCGGAGGACAAAGACATAGGAGTCTTCCGTTGGAGTCAAGACTCGGAGGACAAAGACATAGGAGTCTTCCGTTGGAGTCAAGACTCGGAAGACAAAGACATAGGAGTCTTCCGTTGGAGTCAAGACTCGGAGGACAAAGACATAGGAGTCTTCCGTTGGAGTCAAGACTCGGAGGACAAAGACATAGGAGTCTTCCGTTGGAGTCTTCGTGGGTGGCTGTGTATTCCACCATTTTGTGAATATGTGTGTCTCTTCCATACCTGTGCGTGTCTCTACTCGTAGTTACTATAGGACTCGTTCATTCATGCACCGGAACCCCTCCTCGGTTATCATTCCTACCCGTTCTACTCACACCCAGCACCTTGTCACGGGAGGCCTCTGGAACTGTCAGTCAGCCAACCGCAAGGCTGACTTCATCTCTGGCTTTGCTGTGGAGCAGTCGCTTGACTTCCTGGCTCTCACTGAGACCTGGATCACACCAGAGAACACGTCTACCCCGGCTGCTCTCTCCTCTGCCTTCTCCTTCAGCCACACACCCAGACCCTCTGGTCGGGGTGGAGCTACAGGTTTACTCATCTCACCCAAATGGTGTTTCTCTCCCTACTCGCTTCCACTCTTTATCCCACTGACTTTTGAGTTTCATGCTGTGACGGTTATTCATCCGGTTCAACTACACATTGTTGTTCTCTACCGTCCCCCTGGTTCTTTGGGAGATTTCTTGGAAGAGCTAGACGCCCTCCTGTCGAACTTCTCGGAACACGGCCCCCCGCTCATCCTTCTGGGTGACTTTAACATCCAGACAGAAGTCATGTGTACTCTTACTGTCTTCTTTTGACCTCTCACTCAGTCCCTCCCCTCCCACTCACAAAGTCGGCAACCGCCTTGACTACATTTTCACGAGAAACTGCTCTACCTCCAACCTCACTGTAACTCCTCTCCATGTCTCTGACCACTTCTTCATCTCTTACTCTCTCTCGCTCTATGGTACTGACAACCCACCCATATCGACAGACTCTGCACCTGTACGACGCAACATTCGCACCCTCTGTCCCTCCTCCCTGGCCTCCTCTGTCCTATCTGCTCTCCCCTCAACTGGCTCCTTCTCACTCATGCAGCCTAACTCTGCCACAGACACTCTCCTCTCTTCCCTGTCTTCATCTCTTGATTCTCTTTGTCCTTTTAAGACACGATCGGTTCGGAAATCCTCTCCGGCTCCGTGGTTGTCGGACTCGGTGCGCGCCGAGAGAGCCACCCTGCGAGCGACGGAAAGAAAATGGCGAAAAACGAATCAAGCGGAAGACTTGCTCTTCTATCAATCTCTTCTCTCCTCCTTCTCTTCCTCTATATCTGCAGCCAAAAGCTTGTTCTACCTGACCAAAATTCAGTCTTCCTTCTCTAACCCCAAAAAACTCTTCTCTATCTTTTCCACCCTCCTTGATCCCCCCCTGTCCCTCTCCTCCTTCCACCCGTTTGCCGAGCCACTTTTGACTCCTGCACCTCGAGCTAATCACTCTACATCCAGACTGTTTGCTGTCCTGGCTCCTCAGTGGTGGAATGAGCTCCCCACTGACATCAGGACAGCAGAAAGTCTCTACATCTTCCGCCTGAGACTGAAAACACATCTTTTCCGACTATATCTGGATTAAAACACAGATTTGCATTTCAGTGGCACTGGGATGGCACTTATTGTGGTGCTTTTGTGGTTCGACTGAGTTGAGGAAGTGTTGCTTCCTGTGTTCTTGTTGTTCTTGGTTTATACTCTAGGTTGAAATGCACTTATTGGAAGTCGCTTTGGATAAAAGCGTCTGCTAAATGACATGTAATGTAATAATTGTAGAGCCACTTTGACTGAAACTAGAAGAGAATCAGAAGAACATCTGAGAAACTCCTGAACATGAACTGATTCATTCAAGAAAACTTTGCTTTAGAAAGCAACGAGGAACAGGTTCACATGTCATGTGCTCTTCATATGACGACGATATGAGGCTTTGTTTCTGGTGGTGTTTTGCATACATTTGTCTAAAAGCAATTTGAAACAAATTTCATACGTGTGTGCTCATGCTTATTTGCCTGTTTCTGTTTGAGTCTGTTTTTGCATACTCATCAATCTCAGAATCTTAGAGCATAGTCCGAACAGATCGAGTGACTCTCAAACCAAGACTTTTAGTGTGAACTCAAACTTTAAACATTTGGGGAAATATCTAACTCTTGTCAACACAACCGATAAGCATGAGAAGACTAACTCACTCTCAGCGTGAATGACATAAAGCCAGACTTATACACAGTAACATTAGCAGTGTTAATTTTACACTTAAAGAGGACATTTTAACACTCAGCCAGTGAACATATGGTCCCTTATCTTTTGAGTGTTAAAGTTACACTGAACATAGTGCTAACATTTCAGAGTTAACGCAACTCTGGTAAGAGTTATTATTTTACTCTACACTACTTTGAGAAGTGTTCATTTTGATAAACACTAAAAGTGTTATTTATATTGGACACTTCTCAGTGTAGAATAATAATTCTTACAAGAGTTGCGTTAACTCTGAAATGTTATCACTCTTTTCAGTGTTACTTTATATTATATTCTATTTAGCTGACATTTTTATTTAAAGCAACATACAATCATGCTACATTCATACACCACAGACAAAGATACAGATACAGGGAACGACTCAGGCTTGTTCAAGGACACAACGACTGGGTGGAGATTGAACCACCAAGCTCGTGATTGAAAGACATACCTGCTAACCACTAACCAACAGTGGATCTTTAACTCTCTGTAGATAGGCCCCATATGTTTACTGGCTTAGTAATAATGTACTCTTTAATTCTACTGTGTTGCTTTTGACTGTCACGTTAGCCGTCTGCAATTCTATATTTCAAGACACAAAAACATCTCGAGTGTAAGTTGAACACAGTATAGAGTTATGCTAAATTGTAGCTTCTGCTGAAATATATTAACATTTAATATAAAAAAGTTATTTCGAGAAACTTACTGCAGTCTTTCCAGAATTAAAACGCGTGTAATAAAACTCAATTTGAAAGGAGAAGGAGGGGGCGGAGCTTTCCAGAGTCACAGTGAATGTTGTCATCACTGGGGGTTTTACTCTGGCTCTGACAGTCAATTCACTTTAACACTGCATTTTTAACACTGGGTAATATTTACACCAACTTTGAGGGCTATTTACTCTTGCTAATGTTGTAATAACTCTGAAAGAGTTAATATACTTTGACTGCATTTTTAACACTGGGGAATTTACTGTGTAGGGAACCAATCGAACATCTATGGTGTCATTATTTTATGCCATTACATTTTGCAATCAACAATTACTTCATAACGTATACTAAAGTTACAAATAATAATAACATAATAAAAGTTAAGGAAAAAAAACTAGTTCATTGACACTTTAATAGACAAATACAAAAGTTAGTCTTATCATCTAACTCGATATAAGAAAGCTAAAAATAGTAAATTCAAAAATGTCAAACTATTTTAAAATTAATTTCTAATCCCCAACATGCAGGTGAAAAATAAAATCTTATGCTGTTTACTGTCGAGCAAATGTATGATTCTGACCTGCGGATGTTCCAGATAAATATCTTGGTGCCTTTTTTGGAGAGAATGGAGTCAAATTGTGCGTGAATCTGCTCCTGGGAGGTGATGATGGAGTGTTTGAGGATGGCTGCCAGGCTAGCCTCCGAGTCCTCGGTCACCACCAGAGACTGTTTCACTGAGTCAAGGTCAGAACATAAACCAGCTTGTAATGTGACAAACATATTCTCTCTCAATCAGTGTTAAGACAAACAACATCTTATTTGTTTTACTTCCCATGCCATATTTCTTCATGAAGGATATTGGTTTGTTGGTTGAAGGGGACGATGGGTATAATGACGGCCTGGGCCTTGATGTTTCGCAGGTAGGTCTGAGACAGCATTCCCACAGTCTCGCAGCCGCCATTCTTGGTGAAGATGAGCGCGTCGCGGCCCAGACGCATCGAGCCAGACTTGAACCCGTTCCCGTACACACCGATGGCCTGCAGACTGGCCCTACCCGAACCCTTTTCTGTAAAACCAAAGCTGGACATAAGAGTGGAGGAATAAGGATGTATGTTTTATTATTTTCATTGTAGAATAAACTGTCATTAATAATAAATATAAGTCAATAGATGTGATTGATGCCATTTATACATCGAGTAAATGTGTCTTCATATTGCTTGTTCTAGGCTGTGCTCTCTACTGGACTCTATGGGTAGAACTGTCCTTCAATCACAGGGATGCATTTACCCACTGGAAATATGCATAGCCAGCCAATTAGGCCAAACCTCTCCATTTGTAAAGATGAAATAATGTTCAACATTTAGTTTATTTAAACACTTACAGGCCTAATGGACTCTCACAGTTGTTGTAAATTAAATTCATACTTTAGCAATTCGTCATATTATCTGTTCAGATCTATGTATCTGTGTGTAGTTACAGTCTTGGTGTGAATCTGATGGACACTCCCAACTGGTGTGGGTCTATTTCAGAGAATGTGTGCTTCAGTTTTAATTTGCATTGTAAAAGTGCTGGTGAGTCACACTGTGGTTTCAATACAGAAGAGATGAACATATCAGTGTGTTGGACTTCATGCAATTAAATGTTTCTCATGCAACGTGCAACATAACTTCTTTTTACATGTTTTTTCCTTAACATGTCAACTTCCGTGTGCGTATTACCTGAGCATCTTGTGCAACTTGTTGGGAGTCATGCCGCTACCGTTATCAGTGAAGGTTAGACACAGCTGCCCGGCCTCATCAACTACATCTATCCAGATCTGTTTAGCGGTAACACCAGGATCTGATGCATTGTCTAGAACACAGGATGAAATACATTAATTAAAAACAGAGAAGGAGAGATAATCGTGAGACTTTAGGATGGAGGGATCTCTGATTGTCTGGTATCGTGAGACTGGCACAGCAAACTCTCGTCTCCCTCTTGTTTGGACTTTTTGGTCGGTGAGGAAGCGCTGCACCTTTTTATAATTAAACCAGCTCCCATAGACAACTGCACTTTATTTTGTCTTTTTAGATTTGGGTAATGTAATCTTAAACCGAGGAGGTGGACCTCTTCTGCAGGGGATCCTCTCTCCGACGGTGTATCGAGTTCTCTTAGTCTTGATACATCTATGGTTTAAACTCCAAAAGTATATTTCCATGTAGGAAATAACCAAACAAAAAGAAATGTCGATACACTTACACTACATACAGTGGTATACTTTATGCAGATTAGTTATGAACCACACTATTTATTGAGTTCAGTTTGCTTACATGCACTTTGCAATGATAGTTGCAGATTTACTAAATTAATCTGATTTTGCAGCTGAATTTAACAGCTGAAGCTAGTTGGCAAATTGGGCTAATTTTAGCTCCTTATATTGCTCGTAAACTCTGTCTCTGAATTAATGTTTAACAGTCTTTGACAATATATTAAAGACAAAGAAATGAAGACATTTACATTAAAGTATTATAAAGTGACTGTTAAAATCATTACTGAGTAGTGCTGCACAATTAATCAGAATATCGGCAATTTTCAAATCACAGAAGACATACTATTTGTTTACGTCAAAATGTGTGTCAGAATACCATTTAAAATCAAATATTGTGGTGCTGCAGAGATGTCCTGGCCTACACATCATATTGTACAGATGTAAGAAACACCTGGTTGCTACAAATCCCAGCAAAAGTCATACCAGTGAAAATTATAAAAATGATGCAAACAAATCACCCCCTCTAAAATCGCAAATTATATTGCGATATCTGTCAAATAAATTAAATATTGGATGTTCTTAAAAAACGTTCATCTCTACCAATACGTGTTACAAACACACTATAACAAGTTACAACAGATATCACAACATAGGTCATCATATCGGGTGTGTACTTATTATTCTGCCCCAAGCTGTACATATTGTAAACATTATAAACGTCAGTTTACACTCACCACATAAGGTATTATGCTTCATACTGAGGATGCTAGTACATCTATATTACCACGTAGTTTCAGTTGGCCTCTCTAATCTACATGATGCATCTGTTTATCCTCTTCTGCAAGTGACCCTGGTTTTCTCATCTTCACATCTTTACCTGATGGCATATCGTACATCTCAACTCACATCAAATATAATATTCTCAGTTAGAATTTGCTGTAGATCGTCCATCTTTTCACGAGACCTTGAGTAGTGTGAGAACGCACCGTCTTCCCTCTACAAACATGCTTGTAAACAGGGTTGAATAACAACTCATCCACTCAAGGTCCCTGTGAGCATGTCACAACAAATTGTGCAGTGCATGATAACACACTCCCACTTCTCCTCCTGTCAAAGCTCAGCAGCCAACAGACGGCCAGCACGTCTGAACAAGCAGGAGAGCTAGAGGGGAGGAATGGCAATGTTGACAGCCCAGAAAGGACGCGCTGTATCACGTGGGAGAACAAATCACCTTTTACCAGCTGTATAGTCAACACGTTCTTGTTGTGCCATTTAACCCAGATATCTTAACAATAGGCAATAGTGAATTGATGTACAACTACTGTACTGTACTACACGTTAGTAGCATTTTAGGAATATTATGACCATTGCAAGGCGATAACACATGATAATAAGCACACCTTGTTAGCCTATACGAAATAACACGTTTGATCACCATAACGCTGTGCCGCGGGTTCAACAGACAGACAGGCGCGTCACAGTAACAACGCCGATGCGGCTGTGAAAGAGGAAGTCCATTCGTCCCATTTTAGCACCAACACACATCGTTCACACACACGGTCCACGCTGCGCGTTACGGCGGAGGAGCGCGCGACGGGAACGCCGCGGAAAGTTGCACAGAGCGCACCGGAGCGGCAAGTGCAGGAGCCAGAAGCCTCGGCGTGGTCCTCCGTGATGACACCTACCTATGAGCTCTGCCACTGCGCTGAAGGCCCAGGTGTGACTTGTGGAGTTGCTGTTCAGGAAGGAAGGGCTCATCTTGAAGAAATAAATGTAAAGAAAATAATTAGTGAGTGTTGTTTCAGTTTAAATTATTCTGCACCTTAAGGGGAAAACTCATTTGAACAAGTAAAATAAACATTGGGGTTGAAAAATACGTACGGAACTCAGGCGGATCCCGTGCTCGCTTAACCTCGCCATTGCCGCGACTGGCCGTGTGCGCGCAGACGCGTAACCGCAGTCACAGGAGGAGGCGCAGCGCCAAAGGAAGTCATGAGGAAGATTAAAGAGGTGAGAACTCACTGAAGACAAACCGATGTGAAACCGCATCTAGCAGACCCTCCCTGACATTGTCCTGTTGTGTTTGGCATGATATGTTTTACTAAGCCAAGTAAAAAAACGAAAAAAACAACAACGACGAACAGCAGTTGTGGGTAAACATACACAACGAAAGCACGAGTTAGCCCCATTTTAATTAAGAGACTGCAATAATATACACATAATGCATATGTTTCATGAATTTGCCGTAGCTTTCAACAGCCAGCCAAACTAAAGCGAATATATCCTTTATAATATTTGTCACCAGAGGCACACTACGTCAACATTACAACATCCTAACTAAGAGGAGGTATTCACCATGATCAGTGTTGCAAAGCTGAATAGACAGGACTGTTGGGCCAATTTGATAAGAGCAAACACAACCCAGGAGCTAAAAATCTGTCTTGTCAGTTGGTCAGAGCACATTTTCATTGTGTCAGTTAAAAGGATGCATGAGGCATTTGGTCAAGAGTTGCAGAGGGCATACGTCTGGTAATGGTTCAAAGGTCGTTTGCCCTGAGGTGAGAGCTGCTGTAGTTCCTGACCTGCAGATGAACATGCACAACACTTGACAATCCAGCTGCCAGAAGTTTGAAGTGAATGCAAACATGATGCACTGCGTGAAACAGGAAAAGCCTGTTTAACGGATGCGTATCAAGTGTGTGTGCCCCCCCCCCCCCCTTCAATATCCTCTTGCTTCTGTTTCCTGCAGCTGTTAAGAAGTCACCCTGGCTATCTACAATGGTTTATACATGTTCACATACACCCTGCTCCTCCAGGAGCCGGGTTTTACCGCTTTACCTTCGCCTTCAGAGAGGCATGTCATGGCGCTATCTTTTCGGTACGTTCAACATCTGTCTATTTTATTAACCTGTGGAACATTTGCTCAACAGCAGCCACATGACAATGCTGAATGCTATGAAAGTGTAGAAGTAACACAAGTAGAGTTATAGTTAAAATCAGCCACTATAAGCTACTGTTTAGTGGTCATACAAGGAAGACTGTAGGCGCTAAAGTCATTTTTCTAATGCGAGAGCCAGTACATAGTTCTACAGTACACAGTACTATAATACAACATAAATAGCTGTCAGTGAATTAACACAAAGTCATGAACTCTTTCCTGAATAAAAAGGTTTTGATGCCGGTCTTACAAGAGTCCGGTGTCCGTGTTGCCCTCACGTGCTCCAGGAGACTGATCCATAAGCGCGGCGCTGCAGAGCAAAAGGCCGGTGCCCGTGGTGCGGAGCCTGGTGTTGGGGACCCGGAGGAGCGAGCTGTTTGTGGATCTAACTTGTATCCTGAATGGTAACTTGTAACGTGTGCAGATGTGCATAGTACATCGTTCTTTAGTTAAAATGTTTTTTTGAAAATGGAATCCTGCTAAAATCCTCAGTTTAATAAATGCATCAGTAATCTGATTACATCTTTTGGCCTTTTTTTTTTTTACTGTAACTAACGTAATATATATACACACACACTTTTTATATTTATTAATCTCATCACATTGGACAGTCTCTCACTTAAAAAACACTGCATGTTTTCTTGTCAATTTCTTAACAATGTTTTTTTTCAAACAAGTTAAAGACAAAACATGGATAATAAAGGAACATTCCCTGTTTTCTTTTATTATCCTCTCAAATCTTAGCGCAATCACTCAATCTCTTGTTGCGTAAAAGAGTCCCCATCGTTGGTCTCCGCTGTTGGCACGTTCCAGTTTGGTCTTCCATCCGTTTACTATTGTAAAATAGTCCTCTTCAGAGCATTCCTGCAGAGGACAGGAGCAACCATGATGAGCAGTCATCCAAATCATTTGGATGCACATTTAGTTTGTTTTACTCTATGGTTTTGCCCACTAACCTCAATGAATTCTTCCTTGATGAGCTCCGCTCTCTGCAGCTCGGTCTTGATAACCTGGATGAACTGGTCTGTCCGGTCTTCTACCTGAACGTTGCAGAAACCAGCTTCTTGCAGGAACTACAGGAGAAGAGACAGTAGGGGTTGGAGTAGGCGGGGAATCAGCACCACCAGCTGGTGGACATGAGTGTTACATCTACAGGGCAGACTGTTCCCCAATGTGCCCGAGGACTTGGTAAAGCAGACACAGGATTCATTAAACAGTCTTTAATTGTGTAATATCTTAACTGAACATGAGATCTTAGCTTCACTAACAGTCAAAGGACCATACTCGTTATGTCTTATAACTCATTGACTACGATTTGAGTTTTTTGTTTTAGGGAAGTTTGTGCATATGTTAAATAGCCAACAGTGCACAGACAAGACACCATTAAAAAAATGTATAATAATATTATACATACATTCTTCTTTTCACTGCACAGTGAGGGAAGAGGAGCATGGCACGACAGTTTAAAAATGTAATTGTCAGTGCTATCTGGTGGACACACGATGTAATGGTGACATTGTTTCTATTTTCTGCCAAACATATCTTTGGCATTTCTCGACTCATAATGCTTTTAACTTATCAGTCAACATATAAGCCAAAACTGAAGCATCTGTAGTAAGTTCACGGATATATCACTTTGTTTAAATATTGAATGGTAAAGTGTGCAAACAGACATTGCAACGTAATTGCGATATTATGTGTCCCAATCTAGTTACATCA
The DNA here is from genome assembly GCF_029220125.1 of Pseudoliparis swirei. Taxonomy (NCBI): domain Eukaryota; kingdom Metazoa; phylum Chordata; class Actinopteri; order Perciformes; family Liparidae; genus Pseudoliparis; species Pseudoliparis swirei. The sequence goes on along the minus strand of NC_079406.1, from coordinate 17,177,043 downwards.
TAGTAAAGAGGAGCAAAAGGTTGAAACCCCCATAGGGCAGTGTGGTGCTTTTGCAAACTGTTGCACAATTAGGCTGTGTTGTAGTTACCGTGCCATACTGTGCGAGTGTGTAGAGGACATATCCTCTCTGTTGGACGTAGGCCTCCAACGCCGTTGTCCACGGCTTCTCCCCGCTGCAGTAATCACTGATAAGCAACTTGCCACCCGGCTTTAACCATGACTAAACACAAAGAACAAGGTGTGTGAAAAAGACAAGGCAGTTTAGTTAGACCAGATCAAGTCACAAAAAAGGCTCTAATTTCCTAAAGATAAAACAAGGGATACATACTAGATATATGACACAACATAACAGGGTTGGATGTAGTTTGTGCATGTGTTTTGTTCGGACTTCCTACAAGCTACACATTTAAAGAGGTTTGGTAGTCAATGACACGACTTAATGCAACCGTTTCAAGTATGGGAGTAGATGCTCACGTGGAAGCGTTTGAAGAGGGCGAGTTTGTCTTCTATGTGCAGGATTGTGTCTCTGCTGTAGATCACATCAAAGGAACCTTCAGGGAACGACCTCCGGGTGGCATCAGCCACCTCAAACTGGACCTGAAGTGCATGCCATTACTGATTAAAATAAATAAATACATATAAATTATATACACTACCGTTCAAAAGTTTGGGGTCACTTAGAAATGTCTTTATTTTTCAAAGAAAAGCACTGTTTTTTCAAGAAAGATAACATTAATCAAAAATACACACTATACATTGTTAATGTGGTAAATGACTATTCTAGGTGGAAACGTCTGGTTTCTAATGAAATATCTCCAGAGGTGTATAGAGGCCCATTTCCATCAACTATCACTCCAGTGTTCTAATGGTACATTGTGTTTGCTAATCGCCTTAGAAGACTAATATCTGATTAGAAAACCCTTGTGCAATTATGTTAGCACAGCTGAAAACAGTTATGCTGGTGATATAAGCTATACAACTGGCCTTCCTTTGAGCTTGAAGTTTGAAGAACAAAGTTAATACTTCAAATATTAATCATTATTTCTAACCTTGTCAATGTCTTGACTATATTTTTTATTCAATTTTCAATTCATTTGATAAATAAAAGTGAGTTTTCATGGAAGACACAAAATTGTCTGGATGACCCCAAACTTTTGAACGGTAGTGTATATATATATATTAATCAAACCATTATCTGAGGTATTTAAACCAGTAGGATAAGACGTACTGATGGCAACTTCTCAGTGATCGCCCTCTCCATGGCAATCTCCACCACGTTGTCTGACAGGTCCAGCCCAAGCACCTCCACTCCAAACGTCTGAAAAGTAACCGAACCATTGGCATCGCTGCAGTCCCTTTCATCGTTATAAAATATCCCGAACATCAGATGCCGTGGCTCTTACCTTTGCCATGTAAAAGTCTCCTCCGCCGATGCCACAGCCAACATCCAGAACATTCTGTCCGGGCTTCAGGTTCAGCAGGTCCACAAACTCCTGTCAGCACAGAAAAAGGCTTCATTCTTTAGTTTACTCAAAGTCCAAAGAGATAAAGCCACATACGTGTCCTGTGTGTTCAGTGCCAAATATCAACGATATCATACTGACGATGAGAGTGAGCGAAGGTTTTAATGCTTCAATTGCAATATTTCTGTCATTTCGTTCATGACACACATGGGTCATATTTCACATTTCTTTTGTCATTATTCACAGAAATGTAGTTTTACCAATGTTCCAAGAAAAAGCAGCTTTCCTAACAAAAACTTTGAGGCTGTATTTAGGAACTGCACTGCTTTTCTCTAAATGCTAGCCTCAACTCATTACCACGTTAGTGCTGTTGGATGATGCTTACGTGACGATAATAAGCGGCTATATTTTAGAATATGATGCTGCACCATGTTCACCATCTTAGTTTAGGCATGACAACTTTTGAATGAAAAAATAAAGCATTAAACACAAAGAACAGCTGAGGCTGATGGGCGTGTCTTTAGTTTAGCTGGTAATTGATCATAAACCGAAGTATTAGTCACATTGGCTGCTCGATGAAAGGTTGACGGCTATTCAAATTCATCCCGAGTCTGGTTTGAATGTGTGTAGCAATTATCATGGCAAAAAATTCTGAGATATTTCAATCTGGATCAAAGTAGTGGACCTCAGTACAATTGTTTCACGCTCTAGCGAACACTATCAACAACCAAAAAACACCCATTGGTTCCTTCCAGACGATGTTGTTGGTGTTTTCCAGACATTATTCCTACCTTGGTGGTGCTCGGCCCGCCTGTGCTGATGTAACCGGTCCCAAACATCTTCTCATAGCGCAAGATGCAGCGGTTAGTGTACAGGTGGTTGTCCAGGAACTGCTGGAAGTTGCTGAATCCGCTCTCGGTGCTCGAGGAGCGGGGAGACTTCTCTAGAAGCCAACAGATCTGATTCGCATTGTTTTTCATCTGGAAAAGGAGAAGGACGAGGACAGGCGGGATGGACAGGGGTCAGGAAGAGGAGGGAGAGGGTTAACGACGCATTATCACACCTACATCACACACAGCTTTGTCCTTCTGTTTTATACTTGGTTTCACTGGAATACTTAAACGCCGACCTCGACATAGGCATGAACTTTCTTCTTCAACACGATGTTGAAACCAAACATTTGTCCCCCCTCTGGCTCCTCCATTTGCATTGATGAGACAATGTGGCTGTAGTGGGCCTCAGTGCGGTAGTTGGTGGGGTTGAAGTCCCTCTTGGAGTCACCTTGGTTCAAATGTACAAGATGAAATAAATCATTTCTTCTCCTTATTGTTTTTTGAAAAAGCTGCTTGATCATGATTTGATATTTGAGTCATTTTGTGGATGACCAGATCTATTGTGTTCAAATCAGACCCAGAGGAGTTTACAAGGCAGCTCTCCTTTCTCAAAACACTGACCTGATGCATCAAGTTGATCTTTTTTGCTGAACACACTATTATGCATTTTCCCTCTACATCCTCTAGTCTGAATGAGCATACTTATAAACGCACTGCTACAACTCCTTCATAGTGTCATATTAGTTTATTTTATTTTAATGGTTTATTTAATAAGGGACAGTGCACATTGATAAAAACTTTGCAGTAAATGTGCCAGAGTTAGCCAAGAGGCTATTTTTCATCTGTAGTCCCAATGTTGCTGATGTTGTTGTGGTGAATTATGATAATAAGTTCATAGTAGATGCAAAAGTATACATATATACAATCTATTATGTTGTCCCTGGTCATGGTGGCCACAGCACATAAAAGAATAAACTGTATAATTCATAATTAATAAGTTCTGACCCTTTGCTTTTTTATTAACAGTATTTACTTGTACTTTTACTTTCAATACTTAAATATAATAAATATCAGATACTTTTATACTCTTACTCAAGTAGTATTCTCATAGGTGACTTTCCCTTTTACTGGAGTCATTTTCCAGTACGGTATCTTTACTTTTACTCAAGTATTGCTTTTGGGTACTTTATACACTTGTTTTACACAGTCAGTACCTGAGCAGTAGTTGCAGGACTCTCTGAAGAAAAGAAAGCCACCGGGCCGCAGCCAGCCCAACATGCTCTTCATGATGGACTTCAGCTCCTCGTCGCTCAGGTACATCAGCAGCCAGTTAGAGAAGATGAAGTCAATGCTGAGGGGCACAACACATGGATACATTCAAATGAAACAAAAAGCTGTAATTGCTTTATTTTAATAAATATAGCCGGTATTCAGTTGAGATCTTGGAAATTTCTAACGTATGATCTAACGGCCACCGGGTACCAGAGGTGTAAGCGGGCACTCGTTCGTAACTCTTCCGTCATTCATCCTCCAGCACTTTGCTAAACGCTGACATCAGCAGACACATTTAGGTTCTGAGCAGATAATCGCGCTAAATGGAAACTGGGGGTAAGTAAAGTAAGTCAGTAAGTTAGTAAAGGTTATTTATATTGCAAAGTGCAGTATACAGTAGTCAAGTAAAATAATTTGGCAATAACAGGCGCCAAAACATTTCAACAGTTAAAAGAGCAAAGTAAAATACACAGTAAAAGATGGTGCAATAAAAAACATCATAAAACAAATAATAAATGTTTCTCCGCAATAGATGTATTAACACACACACATACACAAACACACACACACACACACACACACCTGTTTTGGGGTAAATCCAGCTTTGTGACGTCAGCCTGGATGAAGGTAGCGTTGCTATGGTGACCATTGTTTTCCCTGTTCCTCTCCACAAAGCTCTCCATGAAATCCACAGCCGTCACATGGGAGGCCTTGGTCAGCAGGTGGCTGGTGTAACGGCTGGAGAGACACACCAGTATAAATCTACCTTACCATCTTCATTCAGTGCAGAACACAACATTTAAAGACCTGAACTTGCCTTCTGCTATAGAGACCCTGACAAGTCTGCTCACACACATGCAGTACTACTGACTAGTCTAAAGCAGCAGTGTGCTCACCCGATGCCGGCTCCAAGCTCCAGTATTCTTAATCCATCAAGGCAGGGCAGCATGGACAGGATCTCAGGCATCTCCTGCTGATTCAGCTCCTTGGCACGAGTGTCCAGCATCATCTCCTCCACTGTGGCAGTTTTGGAGTGCTCTTTCCAAAACTCTATCATGTTGCTACGAGCTGTCAAGCACATACGTGTCCAGATTAGATTAACAAAAAGGGATTTGAAACAAGTAAAACTATATTTATTGTTAGAAGAGGAGTAACACTACCTCTAGAATATGTGGCAAAGTTCAAGACTGTGAATCATCTATCAGGTAGTTCATAAAACAAAGTATTCTATATGTTTATCTTATCAATTATATCCCAACATAAAATGTGCAACCAAACAAGTTTTTAAGAAGAAAATACTTTGCCATTCATTCGAGTTCAAAGTGACATTTCACAGTATGTTAAAAGATAATTTCTGAGATACAGTTCTTCAAAACACAGATTAACCATTAGTCTGGTTACAAGCAATCTTAAAATGATACTTTGGCTGTAAATGTTGCAAATAAAAGAAGAAATGTCAAAAAGGCCTATTAATTCAAGTGATTGATTAAAAGCAGAGAAAGCCACTGGTTCAGCAGGTAACGCATGCTTCAGGACATGTTGACATGTTCTGGTAGATTATGCAGGGTAATGTTTACGCAGACAAAACCTATTGGGAAAAAAAGTCAAACCACTGGCACATTCCAGCAGGATTACTTCCACCAGCCAAGGGAACAAATTAGCACAAAACAACAGATTGCATCAGACTGCTGCATCTAACTTAAAATACACGTTTCAATTAGAAAGTCATATCACAAGAATAATCCATATTCACTCAGCTCATACCTTTTTCCATGATGGTCTTACACTTTTTGTTTTTTTTACTTTTTGTAAATGTATTCTACACTTCCAGTGTGGTCTGTCAAAATAAAGGTTGATTATATGACTATCAAAGAGGGTCACTGTTAAAAGTCCTCGATGGCAGACTGTAGGTTTCAAAGTGTGGGTGCTACTTAAATATCAGGACGCATGGAGGAGATTGTAGGTGGAAAACTGCCCATTAGGATGCCCCCAACACGTGGACAGGGGAGGGAGGGGAGGGGCCAGGAGGCGTGCATGAAAAATAATGTCGGCACAAAGGTCTATGGACCATTACAGGCACGTTTATAGACGTGAATCCTGCGACAGCTTGCACACATTTGTGTCTTGAATTGTATATATTGTTGTTGTATTTGTGTTTATTGTTTTATGGACCCACGAGTCTGGAATAAAGGAATATATAACGCAAGCAGCAACGGCCCCGTGGCATATGCAGCGCTGATTGCGCAACATTGCGTCATAGTGACAATACGTGTTCATTCATTACTATTATGTCACCTCCCCATAAAGAACAACGTCTTTTCATAATATTATTACAAAAACATTTAAACTAACCAAGTGCCATGTGATGTTAACCTGTTGTGAGTGTTATGATGTGCGCGTACCTGAGAGAGAGAGAGAGAGAGAGAGAGAGAGGCGCGTTCGCGGTGCTCCTGCTCGCCCGTCGGGAGCGCCTGTCTGCAGCAAGCTTGCAGACGTCATCTGCTCAACGTCAGTCAACCAGCCGCCACTTGAAAGTACAGATGTATTCATGGTGGTACAGTATGGGGACTCGGATAGCCCAACAAGTACACTCAAAAAAACGATTCAAGCCCTTCTTAGAGGTGACGCATTTAAATATTGTTTGATACATTTAAATAAATCAATTACAAACGAAGATATTTATATTGAATGGGTGTCACACAAAATGTATGAATACTTTCATTTATTAGATTTATTTAGGTTACACTCACAAAAACGATTCAAGCCCTTCTTCGAGGTGACACATTTAAATATTGTTTGATACATTTAAATAAATCAATTACAAAAATAGATATTTATATTTAATGGGTGTAACACAAAATGTATGAATACTTTCATTTATTAGATTTATTTAGGTTAGATGGTGTGCATATCAATTCAAAATAAATGTGTTTCATTGGGGACTACCCTTTGCGCATGCGCCAGCTGAAAATCAGTTGTTTACATGAGGTGAACACACTTTCAGGGCTGTACGTGGTGTAGTGGCTAGCACTGTTGCCTCACAGCCAGAGGTCCGTGGGTTCAATTCCCAGTTGGGGCTTTCCTTCTGTGTGGAGTTTGCATGTTTTGTTAGTTAGTTTATATTTTGAGTTGGACAAACACAAATTAATTTAATTTAATGAATATCGTTATTTTATTTTAGATGTATTTGATACAAATGAGTTGGACTAACTTAATTACATTTTATTGCACTGATGTGCTAAATTTGAGTTGGAGTTGTATATAATTATTGGATGGAAAACCTGCCAAAAATTTAATTGAGTTCATCCAATGAGTCATTTCTTTGAGTGTACGAAGATAGATCAAGTTAAGCAATAACTTGTCCTATTAGATATAATAATTAAAACAAACGATTGAGGAAGAAATCGGGTGTGCAGCAGCAGTAGCTACAGAAAGGAGTATCATGATTTTGACAGCGGGCCAGATCCCTGGAGGTTATTAATGTGTCCCGTACTGCTAAGGTGGGGTGACGGGGTTCATCATATTGCAACACACGTCAGCCAGTTCTCTGCAGAGTAGGTTTGCTGTAGTTAGGGATGTTTTATACATTTGTTTCCTCTCCGAATCTCAAAATTCCTTTGTTTATGTGTTTCAGAGCCACGATGGTGTCACACATCTTCTTTGACCTGGTGATGCTGTATGGCGGTGATATGTGTCACAGATGTATTTCTGCTAAGTTCAGCAGAGAAAAGATACAAAGGGACCATACTGTTCAGGGACAGCCTGGAAAGGAGAGTCTTGGTCCACTTCAAAACAAACTTTGGGTTGGTTCAATTTTGGTAAGCACATCAAGAGGTTTTGAGGGAGTAGATATGATACAAGAATGCATACTATTTCTCCCCTTGGTGTGGGCCAGATAACCCAAACTACAGATGTGAAAGACAACTCTGATAGTCATACAGGAACATTTTCAAATTCTTACTTTCTTCTTTCAAGTCAGCGTCCTGAACTCCCTGGATCAAGTTATTGTAATCCATTGGTTGAAGGATTATTAAGCTTTGCACTCTACCATCAATGTAATTTAGTTATAGTAAACACCACGTTGGTCAAACTACAATGATTAAGAACTAACTGTATTTACTAAATCTATGAAAGATAGAAATACAATAGAAAGAGAAAAGAAAAAGACAGAACTTCTGTTACTAATGCAATATGTAACCATTGTGCCAAGTGCAAATGTGTGATTTATTGTTGTGTTTGACTATCTGTATAGTTGTAACGTAACCAAATCCAAAGTTCAGCTGACCTTTGGACCATAAAACGATCTCACTCCGTGGGCCATCCAGCAGCTGTTTTCCAAGCTTTTAATCAATAACAGAGGAGAAGTTCAAAGAGCATTTGTACGTCGACAGCTCAACAACAACCGAGCAAATGTATCTGCTGAGGAAGCTTCAGAGCAGCTGCTAAATCAACCTTTTAGTTCAATGATCTAAAACCTTAAAAAAAAAAAAAAAACACCCAGAGAAGAATGGAGAAAAACAATATTCTTCATGAATATTGTTTTTCTCAATATTGCAATAGAAGCTTGATTGAGACCCAGCGTGGCCCATTTTAAAAATAAAAACAAATAAATAAAATACACTGGTTCATTCAATAATACAATAATAATTCAATAATTGTAAGATCTAAAATATTTTGTGTCCAAAGACCACAGTTTTGAGTTCTTAAAACAAAAATAAAAAAATCATGAAAATAAGGATTGAAAATCATGAATTTCCATCAAAACATTGAGAAAGCTCACAAAAATCTCACTTGATATTTCAGGAGCTGATGTTATACCACAATCCACATGAGACACTAAGGTAGCGTAAATAAAAATAACTTTAAAACATTTTAAAAACCTATAATAACCTTGGTCTGAGAGCCCCCTGAGAAGGACGATGCGACTCAAGAAGTTCTCAAAGACGATGTTTTGTTTGAACAAGTTTATTTTCAGGAGTCAGAATGTCCCGCTGCAGTGAAGAGAATGTAAATGATTATTCACAGTGATAATATTGGCAAAGTTGTTGTGAAAGACTTTCTTATATCTAATCCATGTCTTTTACATTCAGAGAAACTGTTTGTTGTCTGCTTTTCACTATTTGTTTTATAGCCTTGGCCCATGCCAGAAGTCACACTCCCAGTAAAACCAAATCAGAAACTATTGGTTTAAGTGTGCAGGAGGAGTGGCTCCCACTGGTCGATGATGGACCCCGATAGGAGCAAGGACTTTGCTCAAGGCAACCTTACATCACGCTCAGTGATGACTGAAATATGGACAAACAGTACAATGCAAACAAATCACAATATGATGGAGTTTTAGAACCATGAAACTAAAGGAAGAAACTTTCCACCTATAACTTGTTGCAGAGTTTGGAAGATAAATATTTTTTTAGAAAGAAATACGTTCTGTATGTCAAATATTTCCTATAAGTGAGACTCAAAGCCAATCTTCTGAATGTGAAATGCTCATTCATAATAATCAGAAAACATCTCTGCCATGTGTGACTGCGAGAATATGTTGAATCTGAATAAAGTGTTATTTTGGGCTGGAGACACTGACATATGCCTGTTTTGAACACACTGTTGCATACACATGTGCATCAGAAAAGTTGAACACTTGCACATTAATACTTCTGCTTCTCATTTAGGAGAACACCTTTTATGGTATATTTTTAATACTCTAATATCCTCCGAGGCAACTGTATTTAGCAGCAAAGCCTTTTTATTGTGACACAAAACTGAGTTGAAACTCAGAATATAATAACAAGAGAATATCAAAGTAAAGACCATGCTCACTTTTCTTCTCCACTAGATGTCAGGAAAGGCACACACTAAATGAATGACAGCAGACAGGGTTGAGGGTCGAGGGGGAAGGAGACGTCCATGTGCTGAAGAGCTTTAGCAGCGAAGCCAAGGAGGGAATGAAGGAGCATGTTGGGACACAGCTATTATCTTCTTCTGCTTTCTTTTAGAGACACAAACAAAAAGAGAAAAAAAGGACAGCCAAGACGGATTTTGAAGTTTGGCAGGCAGCGAAGCAGGATGCTAATTACATCACAATGTTCAAATGCGTCATCATATCATACAAAACACCCAAGAAACAGTTTCTGTTCTCAACTTGGTGTTCACGTTAGGTCCAAATGGAGTATTGGGAATAAAGGAGATACACTTAGTCACTTTTTCCCCCTAATGACTTCTTCCGTTTCGGTTTTAAAATACTTTTCGGCTCACATCACATTCAACTCTCAGCTTTCAGGTCATATTTACAAAAAGACACCTTTCATTTGGAGCTCTGCATGTGTGCACGTGTTACATTTCTCGCATAAAGATACTGTTAATAGCCCACTGTGATCCTCACTCATACATATCCATGCAGCCTTTCATGTGGGAGATGGTTTGTTTAGTTTTCCTTGCCATTCCCCAAAATGATCAACTTCCCCGTTGACAGGTCGTTGTCCATTTTACAAACAGGTTCTCCTCAGAGGAAGACGGGGAAGATATTTTCCTGCTTAAGTGCTGTTCCTCTAGGCTAGGGGGAGAAGGAAAATATGAAGAAAATGGTTTTAGTCAATATGATATGGGAGAAATAAACTTGTATTATATGTGTTTGGTCCCAGGGAAAAATAAAGTTGCACTTCACTTGAACTGGAGTGCCGATGAGTCGACACTGGAGGGGAGAAAAAACAAAAACCCATCTTGGCACATGAAATATTCATTGAAAATTCCGCAAACCGCACCTCAGTATTCCAGGTACTCGTACTCCCAGGAGAGAGGGTGAAAGGTGGAAAGAAACATCACCGGTGAGAGCAACCATAATGTATGTAACATTTATTTATTTATTGATTCCATTACTACTGGGGGTGCATTTGTGAATTATAGAATATACCACAGACACAACAATGCTGTTGAAAATAAAATTGGACTGTTTTCTGTGTGCTGTGTTGGTCTGTGTGGGGACGCTCGGGCTCTCCATCTTTCTCTACACCTCCCCCTTCTCTCGTCTGTCAAGGACAGATGGAGACAGAGAGACTTGGTCAATATCCTCTTTGCTTCGAGGCGAGAGCAATGATGGACCACTAAAGCCCAAAGTTCACTTCGAGGCGAGAGCAATGAGAAGTAAAAGGACCCAGTTTATATTCTTTTCTCATCGTAGATCAAGGAGACGAAGCAGACGTTGTCTCCATCCACATTTCAGTCTCTCATTGAGAGTTGACAACAGCAGACAGAACATGGCAAAGACTCGTGGCTCAGGGCAAACAAGTGTAGGTGTGTTATTGGACGGGCCTGTGAACCATTAGTTTTATGCCAGGTTGAAAGAGGTTTCCATGATATTTTGCTGCCTTTGTCATTACCAGCCAATAGGAGGAGGAGAGACTGTGATCGTAATCAAACAGGGATAATTTAATCCGAAGTCTTGTGGGCAGGAGCGCCAAAATAAAAGCTTGGAACTGTGATGCAGACCTTCAAAATTACTTGTGCCCACTTTATTTATAACGTTTCAGTTCCTCAGTATCTCAAGAGCACCTGTACTATAGATGTAGGGAAACACTCTCAAACCCAAGAGCGCCAGCAGCAGCCCTTTCCAAGGTTGATGAGCTTGTATAATTGTACACATTTTGGCCAAAGCAATTCCAAGTGTAAGCAAGAATACTGTGAGGAGATTGTAGCCGTCACCCATGGGTTTCCCCCCCAAGCACCAAGGATAGCCAGACAGCCGCGACGAGGTTCCGTTGGACGACATATTTATTATATTTCTTGTATTAAACACACACCGAGCAGACCGCAACACAACGCGTCTGCTCCCTCTGCTCCCTACCTCCAGCTCTGCTGCCCTTTTATACGAGCAGCATCGGCTGCTGACTGATTGTCAACCAGCCAGCAGCCGAGGCCAGATTGGGAACAGCTGCCACAAATACATTCACACATATGAAAACTACATATATATTTTACAAGTCGGAAGTACCATTGGGAAATCTAAATCTATAATTTCAGATACTTATAAATATCAATATACCTCAACATCTGAGCGAAGAAAACCTGTCTGGAAAAAAGTCAAAGAGAAATTTGTAAAAAGAAATGTAACTTTGGAAGATTCTCACTTATTTGGCTCCAACTGCTGAGGCAGATTATCAGAGTCGACTAAACTTGAGAATCAGAGTGATGCCAGTGAGGGATCAGTTTCCCTCTATATGAAAAATCTGTAACTTTGATAATGTTTATGCATCTGAGTATTGCATTAAAAACAGACTTAAACATTAACCGAGCAGTACAGTAAAAGTTTTCTTGTCATTTCTGTCGTTCGTGCTGGTGACATCAATGAATGCTGTGCGGTTTCTAGAAGGACAGTGACGGGAAGCGAGTGTTTCACCGCTGAAAAGCACCGGCAGGACTGTGTAACGTCCCTCAGGAGGACGGCATGCTTTGTGAACATGATTTGATGCATGGAAGAAATCCACCTGTTTTGGCAAATCCTCACCTGCTCCTCACCTGCTCCTCACCTGCTCCTCCGCTGAGGGAGTCGGGCTGTGACTGGGACATTGTTGTGAAAATGAGGAACAGTGGAGGGGAACAGCGAATAGGTGATGCTTAGTCATCCTCAACGACAACAACTGTCAAGGTCCCCTTGAAAAAGAAAAAAAGAAAAAAGTTTACCACAACAAAATAAAAAGAAGAAACAATAGTTTAAAAGATTAAAGATCCGTTCTAGACATGTTTTTATATAATGTGCAAATACTTCTAAATGTGCTGAATGCTGGACCAATATTGGCTTTCAAACTATTTGTCACTTCACAATATCTTGCTTGTATGTTGCTGTCTTTAAGATGAACTCGAAGAAACTTTCTTCCCTCAGCACACATTTTTTATTCCTAATGCACATAGAAAAAAAAATTATAATTAAAATCTAAAATATATAATTTCCCTGACTTATTGTCTCCGTTCTTACTAACTGTAGAATGCAGTTTGAGTAGGAACATTCCTGTAGGGACATAAATATATAATGTGTCCATTGCTTGGTGAAATTATTGAGTAATTTAGTTTTGCGATTTACCATCATTCATTTTAAAGTTTGTTTCCACAGTTTTAAAATAAAAGTTTCAGTAAAATCTTAATGTAATGTTGATGTATTTCCATTTTGTGATTATTATTTGACATATCAAAGATGTGAGGTAATAAAATGTGTTTTATTGTATTAGATTAGTTTAACAGCACAACTTCAACAGTAATACTGCTGTACTTTTAAAATGTGAAAGCAAGATGTATTTAATTATTCGATCTGTGGTGCTGATTACTTTACTTTGACATCATACATTCATGTCCAGTAGGTGGCAGTAAGCACATTGATCTTCCACCTTCAGTCCGGGAGGCAGACAGTCACCTCATTTAAGTACATTGATGCTGCAACTCTGAGTCAACGGTGAGCAGAGGAAGGAAAATAACTGCTTTCTTTCACCTGATGAATCAGATTATAACCAAGTGACCCGTTCGGTAATAACCGTCTCCTGTCTTTTCTCACCAATGCAACCTGCTTTCTCATAAGGAGAGCACATATTCTTTATTCACGCCTCTGAAGCTGAGGTTACTCTTTGCTTCCACTGGGGAGTTTCACACTGAAATTAAATATTTTTTGTTGGAGACTTCAGATTATTGACTAGGAACCAAATTCATTGCAAGTTTGTCATCGTCACTTTGAGGTCAGAACTCACATAAAAAAAGTTGCAGAAAGAATATAGAATACTTAAATATAAAATATAGACTGAGGAATAATTAAACATTAAATATGATACCGAGGACACATCTAGTGTTGTAACAACTGGCAGTTAATCATGTCGCTTCTGATTGGACGAACATTACTTCAGGTGAGTCGGGTCAGACGAGTCCACATTAATATGCTCTGACACAGTTGAACACTAATTAAAAAAGAGCCTGACCATCATTCCCTCACAGTTAATTAAAAAAAGACGACATCATGACACATTTCTTTACTTTACCTTATATTGAGCTGGTGAGCACAATCAAAATAATATTTCCTTCCAAGGTGCATGCGCCTGCAATAACAATAAATGAGCAAATTAGTAGAGTTTATATAAGTATGTCGAGATTAATTTAGACCACTAGCCTAACACCACCTGCCTGATGGTCTGTTTATAAACCACATTAACCCCCCTGTCAGATTACATGAAATCCCCAGAAAAAAACTAAGATGACCTTTACCTGCCGGCTTTCAACAGAACACATGAGCACAGAAGGACCACAATGTGAACACAGGATGCTCTCCCAGCTCCCCTGTCACCTTCCATCTTTAACCCCGTTAGGCCTCCTCTTTGTTGTCCTGGAAGCTCATCTTGAACTGCGCATCCAAACGCAACAATGTGGGATTGGTAATAACCTGCTTCAGGACTTGGACGTCTCTGTTGCAGGCCGGGGCCACCAGGGCCACCAGGGCCAAAGTAATTACGCAATCTGTTTAGGTGTCATCAGCACATTATTTCTGCGGTCGCTCAGACATAAAGGAGACCTTGAGTTGCTTATTTGTGTGTGTGTGTGTGTGTGTGTTTGACAATCAGTCAACTTTCATTGAAGAAAATTATGGTGCAGAGGACGAGGTGTGATATTTTATGAAAGATTTTCTTATGGACTGAAGAAGTCTCTAAAGGTCTCCATTGTGGAATATGCCTACTATGAACTATTCATACACTCTGTCACATTCATTGAATGTATTTTAACTCTAAATCTGTCCTTCTGTACACATTACATCTATTGCATCTGTCCATCCTGGAGAGGGATCCTCCTCTGTTGCTCTCCTGAAGGTTTCTTCCCTTTTTTTCCCCCTGAAGGGTTATTTGGGAGTTTTTCCTGGTCCGATGTGAGGTTTTGGGGCAGGGATGTCTATGTGTACAGATTGTAAAGCACTCCGAGACAAATTTGTAATTTGTGAAATTGGGCTATACAAATAAACTGAACTGAACTGAACTAAACGGAAGTCGTTAAACTACTATAATAATAATAATGAATTGATGCGATTTCAGTTGGATATAATATTCAGATATCACTTTTTTCAGTCTAAAATAATGTCAATGCCCGAGCTAAAAACAAATATATTTCTCAGTTGCTGGAGGGAAAAAACGTGTTAATGTTTGATTGACAGCAGCTGGCTTTTAGCGTAATTTTTTAACTTAAATGTGCAGGGAAACGTTAAATTACTTCAAGAAGTATGTTAAGTTACTACTTTGGTTTAGGCAACACAACTACTTGGTTTAGGAAAAATTAGTTTGGGTAAAATTAAGAAGTATTTAATGTAACATATGTCAAAGTATATGAGTCAAGAATATTTTGAAAAAATGAGTGAACACTGAGTTGTGGTTTCACTCTATGATTATGGATGTATAGTTCTGGTTGTCCTACTAACAGAAACTTAGCATTTTCAGGAAGAACTAAGGGAGCAGCTATCTAAACATCCCAATGGACTATGACATCATATCTATCACAGGTGACTCACATTCATATTGAGAATATCATTGTAACAAGAAGGGTTACCTTCCCGAGTTTCGCCCAGCACCAATGATTGAGCCCACTCAAGGTTTCGCTTGGCAATACTTTACTGAGACGTCCGTGCTCTAGCAGCCTAACCACGCCCCCACCACCACAATATCGTACATACGTAAACAGTTGTTGGAGTTGGTTTGTTTGTTGTGATTTCACACAACATGTCTCCTGCTATACTGACAAATTAGGTCATCCATTTAGTGCTATCCAAAATGTTTCTCACTATTACAGCTGGGCTCGAGCTTGAGATCTCTGGTCAACATTGTATCTTTTTTTAACCGAGGCTGCAAACCTATAGCCAAATATCAAATTGGTTCAGAAGCGTTACATCGATGAAAACACGGGCAACATGTTCGTCCGGGAGTATTCCCTGTGTACTTTACTCCCTTGTCTTCCTGTGATGACATGGTAATTGCTTTTTCTGCTCCTGTATCTCAAATATTGGACCAGGTTGCACCGGCGAAAACAATTGTGCAGACCCGAGTCACCCTGGAGGAATTCTAAGAATGAATCTGCCGAAGCGCAGGTGGCATAAAACTAATGAAAAATAAAAATGCAATCTACTCTTATACCAATGGAATCAATGTTAGAGATGCTTATAACATTTCACAGTTAATTGCCAATAGTCTTCCCTCTTCCTCACCATTGATTAACCAAATAATCCCACAAGATCACTTCCCTCTGAATTTTCTCACTCAAACAAATGAAACACTTTTTCCCCTTTTAAACTATCTATAACATAAATGTAATGTGTAACTTCCAGCCCATAAATCCCAATAGTGGTGCAGAGTTTACTTGGTTTCTGGTTCTGACGTCCACCGATACCGATTACCGATGAGCCAAATCAGGTGATTGTTTAAAATAGATTTTTTTTAGAGCTGGTTGTTTACAAGGCTACAGATCATTATTATTATATAGAGATTTTTTTACTTTGTCATGCTCATATATAAAGATTATTTGCTAAAAAACATCCAACAATTAAAATGATGAGACATTTGTACCTTTATTGATTTAAAAATAATCCAGGCATAAGCAGTTTTAATTATGCATCATTATATTATTTGACACTACTTTGCAAGCCATACATGATGATATAAAGAATCCTAACATATCTTAGCACTCACAAGCGGACGACATACACACGTCGGTGGCACAACTCATTAGGTTGTCAATTAGGCCAAGGTCAATGGGAGAGAGCAATATAGAGCTATTTTAAGATGGCAACACAATTAAAAGTGAAATTGCGTGAGGAAATAACTCCATACGCAACCAAAAAAACAATCTGCAGGTCAAACACCTGGCTGTCATTCTGGATGATGACCTCATCTTTAAAAAATCACATTTCAAACATGACAAGATCATCATTCTACCACCTGATAAATAATTAAAAGGAAAAAGCTTCATATTGGAAACAAATTCTAAGAAACTGGTTCATGTAGAGTTAATGGAACAAGAAAGCATTATCACATTATTCCAATGCCGACAGAGGCTTCACCTTAAATCCTTAAATTGTTTATTTTAAAGCACTACAGTGAGCCAAACTCACCATGTATATTATAGTTTATAATAAGAACGCTATTGCATAGGAATCTGTCGATTGTATTAATTAATAATGGGAATATTTTTTTTAAATAATAAAGAAAAAAAATGTATATTGTGACTTATTCAATTTGCTTCGTGATATAACGTGCATATAGAGTTAGTAAGATAACTCACATCTCAGATCTGGGTTGCCACCGTAACAGACCGTGGTTTAATCTGTACTGCATGACCCTCTCTACGTTCCTGTCCATTTTTGGCTGATCCAATTAAAAAAGGCCAAAGTCCCAAAACATATTCTAAAAAATATATATAAAATAAATAATAAGTAATAAATCAATTCGTTATACCTTTAAGAATGAAGTTTACCCCCCTGGACGGCTTTAATGTCATTATTTATAACAACATGACTATCACACACAGTCTTCCTACTCGGTTCAAAAGAAGAATGTAAAAACACTGTAGATTTAAGGACAAAAAGTTGCAGTACTCAAAAGTGTAGTGATGAAGGTTGTGATGGATTCCCGACCTTTGGACCAGCACTGCACCACAAGCAATCTGTTCTTTAATGGAAAAACATTTTTTAGGACTATTTAGATTTATGAAACATTTTCTCCCATCAGGCTCATGCATTTCTGTGTTTTATGACAATATATTGCCTCTGAGAAACATGTTTTCCAACATTTGCAAACTTGAGTTGACTTCTCACTGACACAAAACTTCTATATCATCAAACAACAAATAGTGGATTGAAAAATCAAATGCTCTCACTCTCTCTCTTTGGCTCCCTGACACACAGTAGTGCTGCTACATAATACAAATGTAAATAGACAGCAGTGTGGTAGGTATTTATAATGGACTGTGCTTCATCATTACATCTATTCATACACTGATGACAGGGGCTACCATGCAAGGAGCCACCTGCCCATCAGGATTACCATTCAACACATTCATACACCGCTGACAGGATCAATTTGGGGTTAAGTGGACTAGCGCAGGGGTCCCCAAACCCCGGGCCGCGGCCCGATACCGGTCCGCGGCTTGGTTGGAACCGGGCCGCTGAAAAAAAGTGAATAAATAAAGTTTTACATTTTTTTTTTAATCAGTCGGAAAAATATTTTATTTTGAAAAAGGAACGGATCCACCCGTGTGTACGTCTGAGCCGCGTTCAGGAGTCTTAAAGTTCGGGTTTATCGCTGCAGGCGAGTCTCACGCGCCGAACCTTCTGCTGGCGGCACATTTCAGTGACAAAGAATCTTCAAACAGTTTTCAACCTGCTCAATGAATTCTGTCACTTCAGGGAAATGACAACTGTTTTCAAGTTGGCCGATAAAGTCGCTGCTGTGTGGGCGAGTGAACAGCGGAATATTCTACATGTTTCAGACGTTGACCGGGTGGAAGAGGCTTTTAAAAGAGTTTGAGCGGTACTCCAACCACAAAAGACCCGACTGCAACAGAATAGACCTGCAACCGATTTGTAAACAAACCCACCCGGTGAATCGAGCCCGTCCGAGCTAGAAAAAAATGTGCTGGAAATGCAAATGACGGTGGCCTTAAGGGACATTTCACACAACAACTCTGCCGGTGTTCTAATGACAGCGACCAGAACTCGGTTAGGAGCAGCGGACCAAACACACGTCTGTGTCGCCGTCTCCATTAGCGGCTCGTTGCAGGTAAACAAGCGCACGGCTCACACGAATTCGGCGTAATGATGAGTTGTAGTTTTGGCACTTTATGCCCTTCGTATAATTGTATGACGTCATATGTATTACGTCATTTATATTGCCGGTCCGTGAAAATTATTTCTGACACGGAACCGGTCCGTGGCTCAAAAAAGGTTGGGGACCACTGGACTAGCAGACTCGGGGAATCGAATCGCCAACCCTCTGACTGAAGGACGGCCCCGCTCTACCGCTGAGCCACAGTCACCCGCCAACATAAAGGGTTCATTGGCCCAAGATTCAATTTGGGACAGAAACCTAAACCACAAACATCTAAAAACCAGAAAACGAAGACCGGTTCATGCTGAGCCACTGGACTGGGCCACCTCAATAAACCCGGACTCAGAATCAGAATCAGAATCAGAAACAGGTTTATGGTGGAAGGTGCAACATTTGGACATGACAAACAACAATCAGGTGGTAGTCCAACAAGCAGTTTAGGTCAAACTTTATTGCCATGCATCTTACTATTAATATTAAAGCCAATTTACAGTTTGAAAAGAAGTAACACAGTAGTTCAGCAGTTTTGAAGTCTAGTATTACTACATAACCTTTTATTTAATCATTTTTGTATTAAAACATAAAGCCGGGGACATGGAGATCTGACATTTTCTAAGCTGTTGCTGATTCCCAGGGCCTGGAGAGAAGATGCCTCTCCTGCTTCTCCACGCTAACAGCACGAGGCAGAGCTTTTCCTCATGCTTAAACTGACACCTGCAGACTGAGGGCTCAGTGCCCTTGAGGTGGTTTCCTTCCCTCCACCAGCCGGCTAACCCTGACAGTCTGAGCATCTAATCCCATCGCAAGCTGTTTTCTGTATATCATAAAAAAAGATGTTTGAGAGTAGAGGAGAGACAGACAGCAAGGAAGGATGGTACATGAGGAAGAGAGAAAGGAAGGGAAACAACACGTTGTCACAACAAAGCAGAAAAGCCTCCTCAAAGATCAAACTCCTGTCTGCAAGAAGGTCAATAAGTCGGCTTAAGCGGGATCTGAGCCGGAGAGCTGGGGGGATCTTAAAGCATCTTTGAAGGTTTAGGAGAACAGCTGCACGGTATTCTTGTGTGTAAATAGCATGTGAGGATAAGTATGTGGGTACCTGTGTGCAATACCGTGTTCAATACCGTTTGTACATTTCTGTGGATAGCCAACCTTTAAATCCTTTCCTTTCATTTGACAAACCCAAAGAAATGGACACAAGAAATACAGTAATATAGTCTGTTTAGGGAAGTTCCCTTTGGCTCAGTGCAGCAGATCTAATAGCAACAGCATCCCAGCAGTAGGATGGATAGAAAGAGGGAGAGAGAGAGAGAGGTTGTCTCACAAGCCTTCACCACACACAAGCCTAACAAGAGTGAACATCGTCAGTTAATTGAACAAACTCTGGACAGCTGTTCTGGGAGTTTCCCCATCTGAGGGTTAGTGAACTCAGGCTCAGAGTGTGTTGAAGCTGCTTTCAGGCCCCAGGTGACACACACTCTGTCTACACTGTCCAAAGCCCAAGCTGAACCTTTCTGCGAGGTCAGTGTGAGTCCATTTCATCTCATCTCAATAAACAAACACCAAAAGCATTCTATAAACCTACATCTGAACCTCTGCAGCCCTGTTATGCACTTCTATACCTCTATGATGAAATAGGAGAATGATGCAAGCGCAATGACATTCATCTGCCATCCTGGCATCTCAAGAATGGATCCAGAATGTATGAGTGTCAATAGACAAACAAAACATGAGGAGTTTTTTAAAATTTATTATAGAGACGTGTGATTACTGATCAAAGTGAAGATGAATAGCAAAGAATGCTATGATTCAAGTAAAAGCTCAGAGATTATGTTACATGTATAAGTATAAAGGTTCCCCAAGGGACCTAATGTCTGAAGAGATGTGTGTGGTAATAGCCAACGAGAGACTTTTTCTTTTGATCACATTTGCAAATAAAGGAATCCATAAAGATCCATTTAGTTGTGTGAAACCTCTTAGTGAACGACGGCTCTCGTCTTGCACAATGTCCGTCACCAACAAGTTAAGCTTTCTATGTCATGGACAAATGTTTGATGCATTGTCTTCAGCGACTCCTTTTTTTTATGAGCCGGGAAGTGAAAGAACTAGCAGGACCCGTTCTTCATGCGAGTGCATCCTGGTACGAAACCAAATGCACATAGCATGCAACATGAAACTCCCCAAACACGTGTTACTAAACACAAGAACCACCAGATTCTTGCATCTTTAGACCGGTCGCCAACGGTTCTGATGTGAGAGATGTGAGCCACCTGAAAGCTATACAACGCGACAACAAGCCAAGCAAACAGTGTGACCTTTGAAGCGTGCCATTGAGCACATTATCCCCAAACTCAATCAGCTTAATGTGGAGGTATGTGGTGAGAGGCAAACGCAGACGACAAGAACAAATCGCATACAATAGAAATAAAGAACGTAGGCTATAGCGATCTTTCCATCTTTTCTCTGCAGTGGCGGGCCGTCAGGGCCTTCTAAGCCTAAACATAATTAAAATGTTATAGCTATTTTATGTATGTATCTGCACATTGCGGGTATGTATTTGTAGGTGTTGCGCTTTCACTTTCACTTGTTTTACGTTACTTAATACACAAGAAACACGGCAACGTTATCTCCTTCCGTCTGCTCCTTCACAATAAAAGCCCGGCACCGGAACACTGGTGGGTGAACTAATATCTTACATTAGATTGTTCAGCTGTAGTAAGACGGCATTGAAGGCCTAGGTAGAAAGTTTGAGAAAACAGCGCTGTGCCTTTCAGTTAAGGTTTGCATGAACTCACACTCTTTGATACCTTCCTCCTTTCCCAACCCTGCCGTTTAGAAATCAGACTTAAATACACCACTAAATGGATTAGTGGCCACACATAACTCTTGCTGCTGCAAACCAGAAAAAGCTCTGGTCTTTTTAATCCTGCAATCTGTGCGATGAGGCTCTTCATACTGAAATAATATTGACACAGCAGAGTTGACAACAGAGGGCCGTATAAATATATATTTAAATGTTGTATTGGCAGACTGAGTTTAAGGATTTTGTGCGTTACTTTTTCCTAACTTGTCTGCCTCTCCCCGTCTTCAAACCGTGGAAACATTTTCAATCTCTCTCTCTCTTACTCATCTTTTCCTTGCTCTTCACTTTCAGACCGCCACTGGCAGCTGTAACCATCACCTTCTTGTTTGTGACACGCGTTTCCACATTATGCCATAATATGTGCTGATCTGCATTCATCGTGAGGGTTAGCTGTCGGCGGCTTCTGGCATGTGTGAAACTCCACAGTCTGGAACAAGTGGACCAAAGGCATTTACACACATTCTGCATATTTTGTGGGTCAAGAATGAAACTCCGGGACAGTTTGTCCTATATTTGTGAAGTTACTAACCATCCATAACGTGTGAACGTATAGATGAAAGTAATTGCAGTTTCCTCACAGGTGTTCTCCATAAGCAGGTTTGATGGTTTGATATATTGCGTGTGAAGTACACAGGTGGGTGGTTAAGAGGGTAAGTGGTTCTGATGTTGTACACACATCATTATTTTGATTGGATTCATAAATGTTCGCATCTGCAGGGTTTTAGTTTTCAAAAATAACTTTTTAGTTTTTTGTAACTTATTTGCGCTCAGGGGCCCATTTACATTTTTTCTTAATTTAATAATACTCTTCACTTTATGTTCGTGATGCACCGATCTTTTCTTAGTCCTGAGACACTACCTGGGTTTTAGGTATAGTATATCATATTATTAAGCTGCATCACTCACTGTGAGTATGTGAATGGGTTCATTCTTTATGTGCAAGATATGAGAATACACTTACACATTGCTTTCTAACTATCTGATACAAAACCTATCAAATAAATACATAGATATAAATGTATTGAATAATTTTGTATGAAACATAATACATTGTAGACCATTTAAAAAAAAAATGTACAGGAATTACAGTACAAACAAAAGTGTGAACCTTTTTAAAATCAGAAACAAATTGGTAAAAACCGAAACAGGAATATCAATTCTAGTTTGTAATGTATAACGTATATGCATATGTAATGTAACTGAATAGCTCGGCCCCAGTGTCACTGATACCCTCTCCAGCTATTTGAGTCAGCAGAGTGCATCTTTAGATTTGACATCTTGTCCTGCAGAGCTTGTCCTCTGGCAGCAGAAACACGACAACTCCTTCAAGTGTTTATGTTGAGTACAATCAGCCTAAACTATCCTAAAGAAAAAGAAGAAAGCATGTGCAACACAGCTCACGTCTGCAAATGCAAACGGGCCAAATCAGCGAGCCAAATTACACCTGGTAAGTTGCAGTATGTTTTGAGAGCATCTGTCCTTCATCTCGCTCAGCATCTCTGTCTCCTGCTCTTCACTCTGCAGCGTTCAGGCGCTGCCACCTACATGTTATCTGTCAGGTCACAGCGGAATGAATACATTTAAAAACCGACGACTTCATAATTTAAGCCTGTAAAATGAGGGCTGAATGTAAAGTATTACATTATTTAATCACTAATTTCAGTAAATAGCATCAAGGATGAATTATGCAGAATAAACTGTCACAGGTTCTTAGCTGTCACATGTCGGTTTCTCCCCACAAGCACCAAATGATGAGCGCACAAGGATGATCTTTGATAATATCCTTTATTTGGACTGCAGACTGTGCCTCTGCTCTCCTCTCTCGTGCCTGCATCCCTATCCCTCCTTATTTAGGGAAGAGATACTCATCAGTTGATTACATGCAGCTGAGGCCTATTAGGCCTCTTCACAGCACCTATTCCCTGAGCCCCTCCCCCCACACCTCCACAGCTGAGCCTAACCACGCCCCGGCCGGTGGTTAGGCTCAGCTACCTGCTTAATATATATATACAGGACTGTCTCAGAAAATTAGAATATTGTGATAAAGTTCTTTATTTTCTGTAATGCAATTAAAAAAACAAAAATGTCATGCATTCTGGATTCATTACAAATCAACTGAAATATTGCAAGCCTTTTATTCTTTTAATATTGCTGATTATGGCTTACAGCTTAAGAAAACTCTAAAATCCTATCTCATAAAATTTTAATATTTCCTCAGACCAAGTAAAAAATAAGATTTATAACAGCTGAGTGTTTGTCAAGGCTCAGGAAACCCTTGCAGGTGTTTCGAGTTAATTAGACAATTCAAGTGATTTGTTTAATACCCTACTAGTATACTTTTTCATGATATTCTAATATTTAGAGATAGGATATTTGAGTTTTCTTAAGCTGTAAACCATAATCAGCAATAAATCAGAATAAAAGGCTTGCAATATTTCAGTTGATTTGTAATGAATCCAGAATGCATGACATTTTTGTTTTTTTAATTGCATTACAGAAAATAAAGAACTTCATCACAATATTCTAATTTTCTGAGACAGTCCTGTATATATATATATATATATATATATATATATTATGCTGCTTGCCTTTAAATTAGTTATAGACTATATGTGCTCAGAATATTTTTGGTATATATATATACACATATATAAATAATATAGATATACATATATATCATTTTTAGATGTCTACCTAAGATAAGCGATCTCACTGGCTGTGTTTTTTTCTTTTAGTTCATAATATTTTGCAATAGTCAAAACAAAAGAAATCTACAAATCAATGTAGTAGTAAAATATCAATACCAATAAAGGTTGGTAAAAGAAACAGATCCTTATCAGAGGTGGGAAAATTATTGATGTGTGATGTACTGAGGAGAGTGAGGGAGATGACATGAATTGTTGTCTGAATACAGCATAAGAAGCACTCCTCACAGTGAAGGTCTGGGGTTGTGTTGCCTCAGGGAACTGAACCCAGAGAAGCAGCAGCGTACGGTGAACAAGCTAGACATGCAAGACTGGCCCATGGCCCTGAGGCATTGGGTTGTGATCTGTTCTTTTACAGCCTTGAATATATACAGTTGTATTTTAAATGATTGATACGTGCAGAAGGAGGAGGGGGTGGGGGGGGGGGTTACTCATTCTCAGGCTGCTGCATAGGCCTCCATCGTGTTAAGATTATTAGATTGTTACAAGAAGAGAAACATGCACACATGCTGAGTAATAACAGCACTAAGCAAACCTGACCCATCTTAGTATGGCCCTGGGGGGAAGAGCATCAAAAGTGACCTCACCCAAAGCCGTTTTCTCTCTGCAGCACATGTTGCACTCATGAATGCGATAATTGAGTTAATGTTCCTCGACTGCTCAGGAATTAATTACATTACATCCATGGAAAGTCTGCAAAGAAGATTCATTTAAAGCATGTATTTCAATTATTTTCAGAATTTTCCATTTACTTCAAGCTTTAATGCTGTGCTATTAGCGTCACTTCCCTCTCTTCTTTTTGAGAAATTTACATTTGATTTGTTTTCAGTGAACGGTCTGAAATGTCTGTTGCTAATGGACTGAAACCGAGGATGGAAATGTCATTTTTTACTGTTGGCCTTTTGTCCACCACGTGTAAAGGAGGCTTCATGCAAAGTTAGCAGCTTTCATGTATGAATGATTTTTCCATATCAAGACATTGCATCTGTGAAATTTAACCTTTAACCTTTAACCTGACCTCTCCAGAAATAGCCTCTACATCCTGTGGGAATTGATTGATGCACAAACCATCCAGCAAACTGCCACACTAAAATAGTCATCTCGTCCCACAATAATCCCAAAGGATTACCAATAAATGTAATCCTTTATTCCAATTTATATTGACGAAGTAAAATCCCCACAAGTGTCTTTGTTCTTATTGGTAAAAGGAGGAGAGCATTGTTTTATAACCCTTTAGTTGATGAGACCTCCTGGTTAACTGTTTTTTACAGTGGGCATAGATGTGTAAACTTGCACGTGTCCAGTATCAAAAATCAGTGGGTCTTTGTTTTGCTGCATGTTGTGTCCTCCTATATTGTTTTCTGCAGCCCTATACTTTGTCTAGCACCTCCTCTGCCAGCTGCTGTGGACAGTCAGAAGAAACCGGCTACGCAATTTTCAATCAACCAACTGCAGTCTTGTTGAAACAGAAGAGGATGTAAGAGCTGAAAGAGGGAGAATCTCTGACAAGACCAGCACACTGATGGGAGGCGGCCGGGGTTAACGACCCCGACGTGGGAGAACAAACAGCTGAACCGTGAGGCCACGCGAGACGAGTAAGAAAGAAAGAATCAGAGCATTACCGCAACGGAGCGGAGAGACGGGCGCTTTCACGACGGATGAGGTAACTCCCTGAAATGACTCGTTTTCTTACATATAGTCCCTGTAGTCACGGTGACACTATTTCAAGGTTGTGCACAACGTGGAGCGCACACACACGCAGGCACACGCACACGCACTGTCCATTTTAATATCTAGGTGTGTAAAAAACTTTTCCAGACAAACACTGATGAAAGAGGCCAGTTCTCCACCCTGTGGGTCTGTTTGCGAGTCGAGCCGACTGCAGTTGTACAACTGGTTCAGAGCCACTAAACCACACGTCACCTGCTGGTCTTTTCTCCACACCCGATGACCATTACTCTGATAATATTTCATCATCGCGGTGTGGGGCTGGAGAGGTGACAGTAACTGTTCACAAGTTACTGTATGCTGCATGGAGGTCTCTCCATAAAGCCATATTTAACTATGAGTCAATAAAGTCAGAAAAGCATTTGGAAGAATCTTCAAGACCAAGTTCATTAAGGTCAAAATGAGAGGCGTCGCCATTTATAGAACATCAATGGTAGATTCTGGTGTTGGGGGGTATGAAAGGCTGTGTGAGGCCTGAGGGTAACAACTTCATCTCCTCTCTAAGGGATCCTGTTGTACATGTCAGAGAGAGAGAGAGAGAGAGAACTTATTCTCTTTGAAAAGTCAAATTCAAAATAGACGGACCAGCTGGCTTTCAAAGTAGCACAATAACTTATTTTTTTACAAAATACAGAGCAACATTTTGGGGAAGTAAATCAATACATTCTCTAATCTAAAAAAGGTCCACAGGGCCCACTAGAGCATAAGTAGATCTATAAATTCAAGTTGGAAGTGAAGTGCGGGGTCCTCTTATAAACCAGAGGCAGTTATATAAGATATAACTCAAATTAAAAAATGTGAGCTTTAAAGAATTCTCAATGTCCAGTGAAACAGCCCAGACCAGAGCAGCGCTGGGGGAAGCCCCTCTGTCCTCCACATGATTAAAAGAGCAATCTATTTCCAGGACCACTTGGAACAAGTTGATCCCGAGTGGGAACAGCCTCTACCCAGAGACCGATCCTCTGAAAATCAAAGTAACCACCATCTCAGCAATCTAAGCATTGTGGTCGATGACCCCTCAGGGAAATATCTGTCTCCTTAGCTGCTAAATGCTCCGCTCTGACCAGGAGCTCCCATTGCTGACTGTCCGTCTGCAGGTCAGGTAGCGAACAGCTCCATCAGAGGTTCCTGAAAACAGCTGCCTGCATCTGGAAACAAAGCTGGAGAGTGGATCAACACATCCAGCTGTGAACACAGGAAAGTAAAGCGAGAACTTCTCTTCAGGTTCACCTGCAGGAGGAGCAACACCCATTGAGTCATGTGATCCATTGGTAATGAACAAATATCGATTGGAGCAGCTTTAATACCACCTGTATTTCCCTTATGTGTTATAAGAGTTATTTATACAGCTGAAATGATTAAAACTCTGGATTCTAGATGCACCGGAGAAACATTTCAAAGGTAAATGCCTAGAGATAAAATCACGGCTGTATGGCTGTAGTGCTTCATTATTATTCTGTCCTCGCAGATCATCCCTATTAGTCAACATCTCCAAGACACACACACACAGACACACACATGTGGGTCAATGTCAGTTATTAATATCTTCATAGCTGTAGCCAATTAAGTCAACATGTCAACCTGAAACCATCTGCAGCTAATAGGCTTCCATTTGATAATTATCCAAAGAGGAGAGACAAGAGAGTAGACAGCCTGATATTAATGATAATAAAAGGGATCATCGAGATAGCGGCTTGGTGCACGGATCAGATATGAGTGGATCAAAGTGTCAAAGTGGATCAAGCTGCGTTTATTTTTAATTATGATCCCTCCCCAGAGAATAAATGATGCAGAGTTGAGATAATCAATCATAGCGGAGTCAATAGCTCTGTGTCTCTGAGCTGGTGGGCTTCACAGGGCCAGCTTCTCACTGAGTGGAGGTATACTGCTGTCAAAACGTCCCTGCTTAAAACCTCGGATGTCAGTCCACATTTACTCTCTGCGTCACAGCGGCTCAAGAGGAATTTATTCTTCAAAATGTCTGGGAAGTTCTGCTGTTTTCATTGGGCGCTCTGTGAATAAGCTATTTCACAAAGGTTATTCCATTTTCTGTCTAAATCGGCAAGGATGAAACAGAAACGCTTTCACAACAACTGGCTTCACCAATCTGTGTCCACCAGTAAAATGAACTGTAAACTCTAATCTCTAACTCCTCAGTGAGGTTGTATGTTTTTCTTGATCCATTAACCTTCTGTACACATGGCATCTATTGCACCTGTCCATCCTGGAGAGGGATCCTCCTCTGTTGCTCTCCTGAAGGTTTCTTCCCTTTTTCCCCCCTGAAGGGTTATTTGGGAGTTTTTCCTGATCCGATGTGAGGTTCTGGGACAGGGATGTCTGTGTGTACAGGGCTATACAAATAAACTGAATTAACCTGTGTAAGTGAATGATGAAGAGTTTCTGCCAGTCATCCCCGCTGGCAAAATTAAAACTACTTCAAGATGGTTTCATCCACATAAAAGCACTCAGTCTTAAGGACATGCTCCGTCAAAAATGATGCAGCACACCGGCTGCAAGCGCGAGTCGCCGGAAGTATAAGTTCTTCAGAAAGAGTTTTCCAATTGAAAATCATGTGGAACTGACCTGAATCCTTTTAAAAATCTCTTTTCAGACATCTCATATGAACCAATAGAGCCCTTACAATATTAGTGAAGTGTATAACTTCTCTAGAACGTAATGTTATTCTTGCACATCACTTAACGAGGTGCACAATTACATAAGTGACCCATTAACACAAATATTTGACTCTTTGTTTTTATATAAACATGGGTTCTTAAAGACCTGTACAGACAGAAGGCTTCTCATGTAACCAGTCTGTCCACTGGTTTTGTTACAGGCTGGTATGATCAGCTGTGCCACGCCTACTTAGTTTACGATATGCAAATTGTTTAAAGTCAAACTTGGTTGCAGCTGTCGGTGTAGTAAGCGATCAGCCGGACACGGTACACCTCCTTACACTTTTTACCTTCGCATTGAAAATGCCGGAAGGTTATGTTTTGATCGCCGTGTATTTATTTATTTATTTATTTGTATGCGTGTTATTCGCAAAACTCAAAAAGTATTGAACCGAATCACATGAAATTTGGTGGGATGATTGTTTATTATCCGGGGACCAGTTGATTAGATTTTGGGATCGATCGGGTCAAAGGTCAAAGGTCATGAACAGGTCAAAATCTTTCGCAGAACTCAAAAAGTATTGAACCGAATCGCATGAAATTTGGTGGGATGATTGTTTATTATCCGGGGACCAGTTGATTAGATTTTGGGATCGATCGGGTCAAAGGTCAAAGGTCATGAACAGGTCAAAATCTTTCGCAGAACTCAAAAGTATTGAACCGAATCGCATGAAATTTGGTGGGATGATTGTTTATTATCCGGGGACCAGTTGACTAGATTTTGGGATCGATCGGGTCAAAGATCAAGGTCAAAGGTCATGAACAGGTCAAAATGTTCTTGAATCGCATGAAATTTGGTGGGATGATTGGTTATTATCCGGGGACCATTTGATTAGATTTTGGGATCAATCGGGTCAAAGGTCAAGGTCATGGAAAGGTCAAACTCTTTTTTTACCATAGCACGATACATTTTTGTCCAATTGGCATGCAACTAGTGCCAAAATGTTCATAATTCAATGCCCAATCTTGTGATATGCGAAGGTATGCGCTCTACCGAGTGCCCATTCTAGTTCTTTTATGTATTTGGTTAAGGAAAGACTGAAAACTATGGAATGTGGAGCTGTGACTGGATACCTGCTGTTCAGAGTCGGGGGTTTAGCCAATGGCCGAGAGGATAGACAATGACCCCACTAACACCATTCCAAGGGGTCCTCACTAAACTGTTCATCAATGTGTCAGCGATAGCAACGATATCTCGATGAAACTAACACCCTGTCACATCCATCGGGAAAGATGGAAAGGTAGAGATTTTCTGCCGAGATCTCTCTGGACGTATCTCTCTCTTTCAGCAGCGCCATGAAGCCTCCAGGGCTCCCTGAGACGCCACCGGGCCGGGTGATTGATTCCACCCTCAGAGATTAATCTAGATCTTGCCTGTGTGCTGTGTTAGTGTGTGTCTGTGTGGTTGCGTCAGAGAGGGAGAGAGAAACAGTGTCTAATAGAGACAGAGACAGAGCGCCTGGTGATCTACAGCCTGTTTAGGTCCTCGTTTCCCAGAGTTCATAGCTCTCCTCCATCAAGCCCCAGGCAGGGAGTCAAGCCGATGCGCTCTCCTCCACGGTGGTCGAATTCATCCTGACTCAGGAAAGGTAAAGGCTGCCTGTGTCGGCCTCAACAGGTCCAAAAGCAACTCATTTGTATCACTTCTCTCTGATCTGCAATCTCAGGACTCCTTATCTTTGATTGATTGTCTGCTCCTTCTTTTGTTTTTATGCTACATGCAATAAACCGGACAGGAAAAATGAGCCTCAGTTTTGGAACAATTTCATTAGGCAAAGGTTAAGTAGGCAAAAGTGTAGCCAAGGGAAGGAAACCAACGCATACAACGAGCTACATGCAGCCACCCACAGGCAGGCATAAACACACACAACACGTGCACAGTTGTGCACCTTGCACTACTACACACTGTCAAACTCCCATTTGAAAGCAGATCAGCCTCTAATTTAGTCAGATCTAAATAACTTCCTCGAATGCAGATGGTAATAAAATGAGGCTCTACTTGGATATCACTCCACTCTGGGCAGGTAGGTGCAGCTGGAGCAGGTGTGCGTCTCTGAAACAGGGCCAGAGGCTGGATGCAGATATGCAGTTCATTATGCCCAGCTGTGCATGTGTCGCTCTGACAGACCTTCACTGCCTCAACACCTTGCTGATGACAAATATGGCTGGATCTTATGAATAGGCGAGTATTACTGTGATGGAAATAGTGATGACTTATTTTAATGTTGGGGAGAAACCAAATAAACAATGATTGACACTAGACTTGCATTTAGTCAAACTTCTTTCCCCAGATATGAAGTTATGCATCACCAATAGGAAATAATACAATAATAATACTAATGCTGTTGTGGCGAGGCCTTAAGGGAGGGGGAATGAAAGAGACCAACAACGTCACCCGGGGCCTTGCAGCCCAAGAAATACAAGTTTACACCTCAAATATATAAATTAATTCACAGATTTGTTGACCGTTATAAGTCCAGAGACGTGTTTTAGTAGAATTTACCAGAAGTTTATAACAGGAAATTAAGATGATTTAAAACAAAACAATTAACAGCCCAAAACATGCAAAAATATCTAAATTTGACCAAACCATAAAAAACAAGAATGGGCACTCGGTAGAGCGCATTCCTTCGCATATCACAAGATTGGGCATTGAATTATGAACATTTTGGCATTAGTTGCATGCCAATTGGATACAAATTGACCGTGCTAAGGTAAAAAGAAGATTTTGACCTATCCATGACCTTGACCTTGACCTTTGACCCGATTGATCCCAAAATCTAATCAAATGGTCATCGGATAATAACCAATCATCCCACCAAATTTCATGCGATTCAGTTTAAAACTTTTTTTGTTACGCGAATAACACGCATACAAATAAATAAATAAATACACGGCGATCAAAACATAACCTTCCGCATTTTCAATGCGAAGGTAACAAGTACAATGGTGGCAACAAAAACAGGTAAAAAAGTAGCAGCAAAACATGTGGGGCAAAAGCAGCACCAGTGGGACCCAGAGGACAGGCCCAAAGGGAGCGAGGCAGTGGCAGCAGGTGGCTTTTATATACTGCCACTGATTGGGGCGGAGCCAGCCTAAGGGCTGCGTTCCAAATCCTACCCTTCCTTCTCTGGGGAGCGTTCTCCGCTACACTTTGAATGAGCCATCACAAAGTATAATTTCATACCAACAAGCGAGGCCTGAGAATCTGCAACAGCTACAACAACAACTTCCTGTTCCAATGTGCTCCACAATGAAGTCAAAAACCAGAGAGCATGAAGCCATAAAGTGGCATCAATACAAATATTCTGTGATGATGCACAAGACTGATGAATTCAATCAAATGTTTAGGCTCCACATCAAATTGCTTCAAATGTCAAAGTATACAGATGTGGAACAGCACCCACCACAGAGCCCACATTAGCAGCCTGGTTGGACAACGGATCCTCGATTCTAAATACATACAACCACTCATCCACGAAGCCGTATTAGTATGGGCCAGAAAAGAGGACACAACCCCTGCCTCCTCCCAATGACACCTGGGATTGGCTCGAGCCCCCCCGACCCTACGTAGGATAAGCTTTTTGGATGATGGAATCCAGATGTGAAGGGATGAAATCTGCTTGATTGGGTGAAGCTGAAAGCTACAGTTTGAGATGAAATGCTTCCCATCATGTGGACTCTTCGTTGGTGTAATTAGAGAGTTGTTGTACGCCACATTAGAAGCTTTGGTGACAAATGACTTAACAAGCTACACAGGGAGTCCTAATTATTCTGCAATTAGAAATGTAATTACGGGTTGCTTCAACTAGCAGTGAGAGGAGGAGCAGAGACGGAGTGAGCGTCACATTATAATGCCAGCTAATCTTTCAAAGTGCATCGGCCCCCAACCACAGACCCACGACTTCAATTGTGCACTGCACTGGACCAAGTTGAGGCGATAAGGTTCATAATCCATCATTGAAAACCCACACTGGGTAAAACTACTGCTTTAAATGTCCCTAAAACCAGTAACAAGTGTCCAGACTGCTGCCCTTCTGACCAGTAACAAGTCTCCAGACTACTGCTCTTCTAACCAGTAACAACCAGTGTCCAGACTTCTGCTCTTCTAACCAGTAACAACCAGTGTCCAGACTTCTGCTCTTCTGACCAGTAACAACCAGTGTCCAGACTTCTGCTCTTCTGACCAAACCGATCGAGTTGTAACGTGTTGAGTGAAGGCAGGTCATGGATGCTTCTTGGATCCCCCCAGCCCTTCAGTGTTATGTCAATAGTTGTTAGTTTACAATCGGCATCATGAGCTGACCAGTCTGTATATTCCTGTGAAGTCAAACTGTTCAATGAGCTCACGGCCTGGACAATGCAATATCATCAGGTCAGTCTGGTGCTGTTAATCTGTTCTGCACAATGTATTCATCCAATCTAAGATAGAGGTATTGGCTCGATGTACATAAAGACTAGACTCCCCTGAAAGTGTCTCAAGTCGAGTATCAATATTGTTTATGTTTGTTCCCAAACAGGAAACCTGTGTGGAGCTTTAAAGCAGTTCAAATGCAATTCCTTTGAAATAGGACCAGAGTTAAGCAATACGGTACTCGAGGCAGTATTGTGCCGTCAATAATGTCCTGTTCAAGGGTGTTGTTATTGGCAAACCCTTCAACAGAACATTATTGGCGATACAGTACTGCCTCGAGTACCTCATTGCTTTTATCATACGGTTGCCTGTGACAATATAAATAAGTAAATAGTAAGCCTCTCAGCACAACATACTTGTAGCCACCAAATGTTGTGTATCGCATTTCAGTAGCCTAGAAGAAAGAGTCCCTGTATGTGTGGCTGTTGCTATGCAACAGAAAAACCGCATTGGGAACATCACCGTTTGTTAGCCTAGCTACATCTAGCATCATCTCCTTCATTCATATTACTCATTCTAAAAAAGTTGCCATTAAACTAGACAAAATGACAATGGCACACTTTCAATACAAATATTTAATTTAAACATTAGGCCAAAATATTTTAAATCAATCATAAATGCTTCGTAGGCCCCGAGTATATCAACGTTGTTTATAAACGTAACCTAAATAGCCTGTGCTTAATAAACTACAGTTACGAGTGACTTGGGACTCGATAGACTAACATTAGGCTGTTGTTAACATTTGTTTATGTTGATTTGGATACCTACATTAATTGTGCATCAGTTGAAAACGTTTCTGATGTCCTCTTCGTCTCTGATGACATCACTTCCGACCACTTCTCTCTGCCGGTGGCTCAGTGTTGACGAGCCTTCTCCAGCTGGACATTACTCCAACGCTGTCTTTCATTGATATTTGGTGCCCAGTAGATTGAAGGTGTCCACTCACTGACACGGTTTCTCGTGCGTCCAACCAGCATTAGAGTTTGCACCAGGTGCCAGACTCACTCTCAACCAATCACAATGCTTGATTTCATCTACCCGTATCATAATTAAGAATGATGTATCATTAATTATATTGATCTGCAGACAATCATCACATTTCCCGTGTTCAGCTGACCGACTAAAAGAATCAAGGGTATGTTATCTTTAAATTTAGTGGAATTAATGAGTTGGAAGGGCATCAAATT
Organism: Pseudoliparis swirei; assembly: GCF_029220125.1. Taxonomy (NCBI): domain Eukaryota; kingdom Metazoa; phylum Chordata; class Actinopteri; order Perciformes; family Liparidae; genus Pseudoliparis; species Pseudoliparis swirei. The sequence continues at coordinate 17,143,078 of NC_079406.1, read as the reverse complement.
AACTTTCTCCATATTTGACCCATAATTAGAAACAAATTACATAGTTATTTCTAAGAAACTACTTGGAAATGACTTGGAATTAACACCCATGAAATAAAGCATCAGCATCTTTTGTCAGACCCAATAAACATTGTTCAGGTTCTGATTGTTTTTGGACTACCGGTTGGTTTGGGCACATTTTCTAGCTTCAGGTTGAGACATGAGTTGCACGGACCTCCCAAGGTCACCAAGATGAGTGCAATGTCATGTTGATCCCAGAGGGCGTTCATTCATCTTTTCAGCAGGGGCCGCAGAGTGGGGTGAGGGGCACCACCAGGAACAGTGCAGTTGATCTGGTCTCCACTGCAGGGCCCAACAACAAACACATGACAGCACTACATTATGTATGTTTCCGTCTTCACACACTTCTTTATCATATTATATGCCGATCGCTATATTCTTTCAAGGTTTTAGCGACTGAGGTCCGCCTGGTTTCCTCGTGCTGCCTCACGTGAAAACAAGCTACAAAATACACGAACATGTTGCTCCTCATTTCAGGGTCAGCGTGTGTGAGCGGCGTTGGGACTCGTGGACCACAGGACGATGGTGGAGTCATCAGGTGATGACAGACGAGGGCTCAGAGGGCACCGTCCCACTCACCCCACCCGGAGTTTGGGATGACCTGCCAGGCTGCAGCAGCTTGCTCTACGTTTCATTCCAAGGATCAGCCTGTTGGGAAGCTTTGGGCTGTCAACACGACACACCGGAGATCAGAGGCTCGAGTCATGTATGACATTGATCTTCTTGAAAAATTGTTTTTCACAGATTTGTGTATTTTAAAGGGAATAAAAACAGTATAAAACATCAATATCTTAAAGGAAACACTTTTAGACACAGCTGAGAAAATGTGACTCCAACGCATTTGGGATCAGACTTTTAATTTGACTTAAATTCACATAAATAACATTGGTTCATATATATTTTGTATATTATACAACTTTATATAATATATATTTCCCCCTATGATTTTCATCCCTCTCTGGCTAAAGGTATCTCTTGTGTCTATGGAAACAGAAAGCCTTGCATGAATGCAACGCTGCCTTTGTTGTGCTGTTCATCGAGGTCCAGAGGCCAAAAGGAGAGGAGCGCGTTTCTCATGAGTTGTAGAAAATAATTTCCCAAGTTACACAAACAGAAAAGCAAAAAAATGTAGAATCTATTGCATTGTCTCTAAGGTTTTACACTGCACGACAAGGAGTGGGTAGCTATTGAAAATCATTCGCCGTATATATATATATTTACTGTATTGACTTGTGGCACAAGAAAAGAAAAAGCACTGCAAAGTATCCGATATGCATGGGAATGAACACTTTGTTTTGACGTGTTCTAGCCATCTTCTGTTTTTTTGTAAAAAAGAAAAGACAATATGCTTGACGCGTGAAAAGAAACCCCATCGTGAAGATGAGGAGAGTTTTGAACCTGCTGCGAGGTCACGTGACCATGCAGCGACGCGGCCGAGCCCCCTGCTCAGAGGAGTTGAGCTCGTCAGTCGGGACCGACCACACACACACACACACACACACACACACACACACACACACACACACACACACACACGTGACCGCGTGGAGCCGGCCACCGACAGGATTCCTCAAGATGGTGGACATCTGGATGTCAGGTGACATTCACTGACCGTCCTGACAGAAACAAGAGAAACCTCTCCTCATATCGAAGCTCCTGCTGCATTGACCGTCTGTGTCATGCAATCAATATCTCGTCAAACAAGAATGACTTCACGCATCACCGCCCAGAACCCTGCAGGTTGAACGATGCACTGAGGGGACGCGGCATGCCAGGTTTTCACTACCAGAGCTGAGAGTTTTACATCACTGGATCTTCGCTTGAACTCGTCAACACGTAACCATGGTTACTAGCGAATGGTTAAAATCAGTGCGCGTTTTCAAGGTCGAGCAAATTATAGCTTGTAAATACAAATGTTACATGACATTCAACATTAAGTATATACCTGGTGATGTGTAAAGAGTGAACATGGCTGTGAGTTGTCAGATCTAACAAGATGGGATGTAAAACATCGATTATTTTTTTTTTAACACAACCTCAAGTGTCCCTGTCACAATCCGTCCTGACTGGTTTTCTGCTACACAATCTCTGAACTCTGCATACACTATAATACATATTTGATTGTCTGAATTAGAGCCACTACCTGAATATCAAACCAGAGAAAAACTGCCAGCCACACGAATACCAAGACCAAGCAACCAGCGGATCCAGCTGCACGCCATCGGAAGAGAGACGACAAGAAGTCGAGTCGGCTGGAAGTAAATATGCAGAGAGTCAGTCTGATGGAAAACAAGATGGAACTTGGAGGAGCTACTTAAATGACCCAGTGAACCGGTGTGGCATCCTACAATGTTTCATGCATTTATCACGACAAGGCCAACCGAAACAAAACATGACATGTGTGAGGGTTGGTGTGTGTGTGTGTATGTGTGTGTGTGTGTTAACAAATCACAGAGGAAACACAATCATGCCATTGCGACAGACAGCAAGTTAAAGTGTTAACCCCTCCTTCCCTGATTAGTTGAAAACAGTGACTGAAAAAATTAGTTTATCATATTTCAACATGATAAAAAGCACATCCACATCATCATAATCATATCCCTTTTCTAAACAAGATAAAGTTACTATAGTCAGGGTTTGTGTTCAAAGCAGTGAAAACACCTTTCTAACTTTACAGCAGGGGCTTCTGAATCGGTGTATCATTTGTTCTTTTCCTATTCCATTGGAGATTTTGGATTCCTATTGAATGTGAAAAGAGAAATTAATACACAGATTCTTATGGAAATGTAACCTAGACAACAAACAAGTGATTTAACTGTATGTTATTGCAATACTTTATAATGGTTGATATCCAGTACCCATAATATATATTTTTTACAATAATTGAATTATTTTTTATATATACGAGTGCGAAAATAAGGTGATGCAGATTTTTCAGCAGTAGACCTAGTTGTCACTTCCCCTCTCCATTACACCGCTGCCACTCATCTCAAGCTACTTTAATACTCAGAGGGGGAAAAGTAAATAGTGTTAATTAAAAAGTGCATCATTAATATGTGGAGATCATAATAAAAGTAAACCCTCTTTTTTTGTCATAAATAACTTTTGTTTCTTGATTATTCAATAAATCTCTTATTATACAAGTTGAGTAGTCACATGATGCAAATCCCTGTGATCATATTAATATCTGGGAGCAACGTAAACACTTCCTGAAACTTGGAAGCTACAACCCTCCAAAACAAAGACTGGCGAATCAAATCTGGGAGGAAGGTCACGAAAAAGACGTCAGCAACGAACACCGACAGCCACCGAGGCTCCGGCACACGAGGAGACGCGTGATGCGAAACAAAAAGTCCACAGCTAGCGTGGATTAGCGCCAGCAAGATGGTAGCGTGTAGTTGACTTGATGAAGTGGAGTGAAAGAAGGCACGTCAACATTATGCTTGCTTTCTGGGGGTTGGATGAGAAGAATGATGACACTCTCATGTCTGTGTGCTAAATATGAAGTGACACAAGCAGCAGCGGTTAGTTCAGATGAGAACACAGGCGGGGAAACAGCTGGCCTGGCTCGGTCCAAGCTCCGGTCAAAGAAACATCCTTGCAGCTCTTCAAATGCTCTCAAACGACAAATGTCAGAGCGTCGTTTTACTGTCCAGTCTTTATGCTAAGCTAACTCCACGGCTGGCTCGAGCTTCATATTCCTCATGCAGGTATGAGAGTCGTATCGCTCTCCTTTCACTTGCAAAAAAACCACACGTGTATTTTGTACGTCAAACTTTTCTTTTGGATGCAAACTAATTTACAGTTTAATTTAGCTTTGGTCAGATTAAGTTCACTTGACATATGGACCAATTAAAATAAAACCAACAAATCTGAGGATTCTTCACTGTTGTAGTTGTTGTTGCTGCCTCTGAATTCTGCTGTGTTTCATCCACCGTGGGGTTCCATTGGATTTGATCATTGGTTGTAACTTAAAACTCAAACTGGCTGATAACTGGGATCAGATCAGGAGGAAGATAAATGGAAAAGGAAGACATTAAACCCGATGTCCAGCCCTGCCCTCAGTGACTCCAGGGCCTCAGATGGATTCGAGTGAATGACCGTGCTCCTCTTCACTGAGGGATTTGCTAAACATTGGATGGCTACAAACTAACAGGACTGACATTTTTCCAGACTGGTGTGGATCCCTCCAACACTTTCTAAATGCACTAGAACGTTACTGGTCGGCTCTTAATGGAGAGGATAGACCCAAACTCAGTCCCACTGGCAATGTCTTTCAGCTCCCATCAACCTTTCAGTCACCGGGGCCGATCGGACCTTTCAGTGGACGGCGCTGCTCGGCCATTCCTGAGCCTTTTTCAGTGGCAGGCCTTCAGCCCGGTCAAGTATGGCGACTCTTGCCGGCACAGGCCCATCTGCTGCTGCTCCTGCAGATCTGAGGCCACGCCATCGACAAAGTCGGGGACGGGGAGCCCCGAGAGTATCATGACTGACTTGTTCCAGATCATGAAAGTGGGCACAACGGGCAGCAGGAAGGAGACCTCAAAGGTGTGAATGTGCTGGGAGTTCATGGCATCGTGGAAGGTCAGGGAGTTGTTGTCGTAGTCCAGTAGGACTCCCAGCCGCCGCAGCTGGAGGCTTGCCTCCACCAGCATCTCCTTGCCGTCATGGCGCACCATAAAGTTGTTGTTGCAGCGCGAGAACACCCATGTGGACGAGTTCTTGCCACTCCATTCATTTTTGGGGGCTGATTTGTAAGCCACGCCGATGGCATACCTGCAGGGAAGACACATTTTGGAATGCATTAGTGATCTGCAACCAGAGTCGTCCTTAATGACTTTCCTTGCACAGCCAGGCTACCTCACACACGAGAGAGGCACAAGCCCGTTGGGTCCTAGCTGCATGAAAAGGTCTACTTCTGAGCCAATTAGTGAACAGAATATAAATAGGACAAGAGCATACATTGTGTGCAGTAAGTGTGTCTGTTTTGTGTGGGTTTGCACAACAGCACAGATTTAAACTCCAGAGAGAAAGATGTTTTGGAGTATCGAGCCTCCCTGCTGGCTTATATAATGCAGTCTTTTGCACATTTGTTTCTTACCACGTGGACGCTCCCAGCAGCACCTCCCAGTAGTGGCACCCGCTGTCAATGAAGACATTCCCCGCGGCCCCGTAGGAGCCCGTGCTGCTGAAGCGCTCCGGGGTGTGACTCTTCTTCAGCGAGCTCTCGTCCTTCTCCATGGTCAGACAGTCGTTGGACAGACGCAGCTTCTTGTGGGCTGTTTTGGGATCTAACTTGAAGGGTTGACCTGCAAAGAAATGTCACGCTGTTAAGGGTCTATTACTGTATGTTGGCAGATAATGCTGCTCATGATAACGATCACATAAGCACCATCATTCCCAAGCATCATTAACAAACTGACACCTATGTCTAAAATCAGAGTTCTCAAAGGTTGTCCCTGAAAGGCGTAACAACATGATGCAACATATATGGAGACAAAAGTTATTAAAAAAACAACATCACTAAGAATAATAAAAGCAAGGCCAATAAAATCCCAAGATGTAATTTATTTTGTATTATTTGCTGTTCTTCTAATACTATTTATATTGCCATGCAGAAGAAGACAGCAACTGGAACATAATTAATTATGCAAGTTTGAGCTTTAAGCTGCCTTGTAATGTCTTCTTGAACAGATATATACAAATAATCTCTGTATCTTCTTTCTTTATGTATCTTTATAATCTCTGTATATTCTTTCTTTATGTATCACACACTCAAAGTACAAAAACAGAATATATTGTTTCGGTGGAAAAAGTCAACAGATACCACAAGATCAGAATGTGAAAGAGCTGAGAATAAAAACAACAGCAAGATTTTAACTGAGACTGACAGCAAAAGAGGAAAACAAATAGAAAGTGGGCTGAGAACTCACAGAGAGAGAGACAGAAAGGGAGAATGTTTGAAATACAAGGGCAAGAGTCTCAACTTCAAAGCCCCTCGCAGCCTTTGGTGAAAACATTTGAGAACAGTGGAGGAAGCCACCCGGCGGCCTCCTCAGCGCCGTCTGCCTTCCATCACACAGACTGGGAAATTAGCTGGAGGAAAGAGCCTTCGCTTCCACTGCAGTGGAGATGCTGCTATCTGGTTGCAACAATCCAATTTGCAATGACTCCAGTAATTTGGGTGTAATGGGGGGGAAATTGAAAGGGTAATAGTAGGTGAGTGGCACAGAGAGAAGGAGAGAAAGAAAGAGAGGGAGAGAGAGAAAGCGAGAGAGAGTGGAGTTAGGGAGCGAGGAGAGAAGTTGAGGGGATAATATGAGGCCGAAGATTCAGCAGAGGAGCCCCTCTCTTTGTCCATAATGTGTGTGTGCATGTGTGTGTGTGTGTGTCATGGAGGTTGGCCACGTCCCTTCCAGACCTGACATTTAACTCTGACACCTCTCCTCTCATCTCTCAGCCTCCCTCAGCTTAATGAGCGACACAATGACGATCCCTCTTCCCCCCCCCCCCGTCTCTCATTCTCATCCCCTCTCCCTCTCCGATAATCTGCGTGGTGCGTGTGCATATGAGACGACGAGGCCAATGTGCTGCTGGCAACCAATTACATTAATGCGCTCTCTTCTTTGAACTGCTTATCGCTGCCAGCGCAGCCATTCCCAAACACTGGGGCTCTGCCATGCCTCTCCAGGGGAGGACTCCTGAGAGCCAGGCTGTGCCCGAGGTTGGGGAAGGATACACACACACACACACACACACGCACGCACACGCACACGTACACACGCACGCACCAACTCCGGCCTCCTCACAAGCAGACATAGAGTATAGTTAGTGGCCAAGAGGAAGTGTTTTGAACTAGCAGCAGCAGACATCTTGTAAAAAGTCCTGCATTATAAGGTTTAAATGGTGCGTTCTTCATATGTAGGAATATTTGTATACATACACACGAAGCTGGTAGAATACAGAATACTCACAATAATACTGAACTCGGAGGTTTGCAAAATGGAAGACGCACCACCTGGATTACTGTTGCACATGTTGTTCGTTGCCACTGTGTTCACACAAGCCTCAAGCCATCAACGGCTCAACACTGTCATGTGAGCTGGTTATTTGTATTAAGTATCATTGTTACTTCTTGTTTAACCCTCCTGTTGCCTTAGGGTCAATTTGACCCCATTCAATGTTTAACCGTCCTGTTACCTTTATATTTTACCCTCGGGGTCAATTTGACCCCAGCAATTAAAACCTCCAGAAAATTATTAGAATTAATATTGTTTCCCAAGTTTAAGTGTGAGGTACTTTATGTTTGTTTGTTGACTACCTAAATAGCCCTTTAAATATATAAAAAAGTTGATATTTCTTATATGTTTGACACAGTGAAAAACAGCCTGGGGTCAAATTGACCCGAAAGAACACCGACATTAAACATTGAATGGGGTCAAATTGACCCTAAAGGTAACAGGAGGGTTAAGGATTGTGCAAACTGTGTCAACTCAACACCCAACATGAGTCACAAACTCATCAGTGGTAGAAAGGCCATTGACTTAAGTATTATCTTTAATCTCTGCATTTATATCGTATGCTGCTAAATACTTATGAGAAGAGAGATAAATATTGTATTTTTTGTTCTACTATAATGTATCAGACAGTTGTCGTGACTCATTCCTTTGCTGATTAACATTTTCCAAACATAACACAAGTAAGTTAATGATGATCAGTTTTTAAAATGTGACGCATTGTTTCTAAATTCAAGAATCACAAAGCAAAATTACAATATTCATAATAATTAAACAGCATAAAATAAATCAAACTTTTGACAATACAGTCCTATTTGTAGTCTGAACGCAGGACTTCAAGATGCTCGACCTTGAGCACATCTTACCACAGCTATGGAAGACGCCCCCCGTGGTAAGCTGGCCCAAGACCCCGCGTACCAAGACACCGTGTACGGCCCAGACCATGATGACGACCCTCATGAAGACCCTGTCATGCTGACCCTGGCCCGGCCCCCTGGGTTGACCATCTCCCCTGACCAGACCCTGTTCCTGGTTCATCCCATCCATCTGGATCGCCACTAATCATCATCCTGGAGAACGCCCTCTCTCTGCAAAAAGGCTGAAGCACTGGTCGTGGAATCTCCTATCCTCTTCAACTGCACACACTCCACATACAGCTGCCTTCACCTGTGTATCTTGTGGACTGGAGGACCACCACTGGAAGGGACCTGATCCTGCACCAACCGGACTGGACCTGGAATGGCTGGACAGTGCGGCCACAGTCGGTGTCCTGAGCGGAGCACAGTGCGTCAGGAGCCTCACAGCTCATCTCTCTTCATCTCCATTCCGGACTTCTGCCCTCTTCCATGCACTTCAACCAACTCTAACAACCCTGGCCTGCTGCACCTCCCCAATCTCTCCTTCCCTCCCGATGACCGCCAGTGACATTGCTAAACCAGAACTTTTAGGATGGTGGACTTTAGAACCAAACCAGAGAACCGCCCAGATTAACCAAGTGGTGGTGGAAGGACTTGGTGGTCTAAAAGTGGTCTGGTACCCCTCCTGGCCGGTGGCATCCATCCAGGAACATTGAGATCGTCAAATCTTATCAGTACCTGGGTGTTTCACTGACACTTGAACAACACATACATGCACTTGCACAACATACAAAAGGAGAAAGCAGCAACTTTCTTTCTGCTGAGAGACTGAGCAGGTTTAAGAGGCACTCCTGTTCTCTTCCTTCGAGTCTGTGGTGGCTGTGGGTTCATCGACTCATCTGTGTGCAGTGGCATCTTTGCAGCAGCAGCATGACAGGGGAGAAGCTGACAGATAAAGAAAGCCAGCAGCGTGCTGGGGGCGTGCGATACCGGCTGTGGTGTGGTGGGGGACAGGAGGTGGGGGACGAAGGGATGATGAGCATGATGATCCCCCCGCCTCCAGGACACGTAGCCCACGCTCAGCAGGACACTCGGTCGCCGGCTGATTCATCGGTCATGTGAGAGGAGGTACCAGAAGTCTGAGGGAGAGTCCTTTCCGCTCACTACCGGTTGGGCTGGTTAGGCTGGTAGGCGTAGGCACAACCAAACTGAACAAACACAGCTGGTCACTCATCAGTTTATCACTATCACTACTACCTGGTGCAATGTGCAACAACAATATGCACTAGTTTTTTTTTTTATATATATATATTTATATATATATATATACTTTTTATTCAGTCTGTACATACTGTTTTTCTTTTTTTTTAATTATTATTATCTGTTTTTTTTTTTTTGTTTTATATTATTATTTTATTTTTTTTATTTATTTTATTTTTATTATACTGTGATACTGTGATCCTGTAATCCCCATAAGAGGACTAATAAAGGAATATCTTATCTTATCTTATCTTATCTTATCTTCTTCCACCACTGGAGATTATTCACATTGCAGAGTTTCCTTGAAACGAATAGACCTGCAGTCACAGTCATCGTGGTATTTGCTAGCAGCCCTCAGAGATCTTGCCACATTGGATTTCTACTGGAGATCTGAGCTGACGGCCTGAAGGCTGGAGAACGAATGAGTGGTGCATCAGCGAGGAGACCGGTTCAAAAGAAGAAAAGTCGATGTGACTAAATGTTGGAGAGAGTTCAGAATCGTTTTTACATCAGCTGCCTGCAGAAACACACACGCACACACACGCACACACACACACACACACACACACACACATTATATATATATATAATAATAAAAAAGAGATGACACTGTTTGTTTCTAAATCACCAAAGCAAGAGCACGTCCGATTGTAAACGATGACATCATGGCACAGTACATCCGGGACTAGGTGCGTCAGTCTGCTCCCAGTCGGTAAAACAGTAGCAACTAGAATGGGCACTGGGTAGAGCGCATACCTTCGCATATCACAAGATTGGGCATTGAATTATGAACATTTTGGCATTAGTTGCATGCCAATTGGATATAAATTGACCGCGCTATGGTAAAAAGAAGATGTTGACTTTTTCATGACCTTGACCATGACCTTTGACCCGATCGATCCCAAAATCTAATCAAATGGTCCCCGAATAATAACCAATCATCCCACCAAATGTCATGCGATTCGGTTTAATACTTTTTTACTTATGCGAATAACACGCATACAAATAAATAAAGAAATAAATACACGGCGATCAAAACATTACCTTCCGCATTTTCAATGCGAAGGTAATTCGAGATGTGTCCAGCTGTCTGCGAGGTAATAAGTGCTCTCTGTTTCACTGCTTTGAAGCTGTGCATTGTTACGAACTAGCAAGTAATAAATGGAAACCCGTAAACTCAAAAAATAAAGTTAAAAAAGAGGGGGAGGAATAAAAGGAGATAGTGTTGTGGGAGAATTTATAAAAAGCAATTTAGTTCAAACTTCAATTTAAAGGTTCCTTGCTGGAATACTTAAAGTGGGATAACATCTGGGTAGCCGACTCTATTTCAATTCAGTGGATTTCACTCGCTTTTTTCTTTTTCACTGGCTCACATTTTCACTGAGGGATACCGTATTGAGTTGTCTCCGTAAAGAGGGAGATATAAAAAAGAAGATCCAATTTACTGCATAACTAAACAATTCCTCCAGTAGAAACATCGGGGAAGTAGAGAGCTCTCCAGAGCTCCAAAAAAACAAAAGCCTTATATCTTTGTTAAACTCTGTTAAACTTGCCGATCATTTCAAGTCATTCAAGATTCAAGATTCAAGATTCAAGATGTTTTTATTTGTCACATACACACACAGGGTGTGCAGTGAAATGAAAGTGGCAATGCTCAACAGGAATGTGTGGCAACAAGTACACACTATTACAATAAAAAAACAACACATTTACAGTAAGTGTGTGTGTGTGTGTGTGACCTCCTGGTGTACAAGTCCTGCAGGGTGTTCAGCACGCACTACTCGACTACTCTCAAACCAGGCTGTGATGCTTCCTGTCAGTTGTCCTGGCACCAGAGTGACAGATCAGCAACTTCACCACTGTGTCATTGATGATGGTGTTGAGCTGAACCTGGCCACACAGTCATGTGTTGACCACCTGTGGCCTGGCGGTCAGGTGTTCAGTCCCAGCTCAAATGCATGTCTGTGTGCCACTTGGCCTCCAATTGACTGATCCATATGTAACGTGGTGTGTGATCCAACAGTGCTGTCGACTCAAACACGCATTGACAAAAAATGCATCGGTCCTGCACCCTGGCCAGAGCACAGCAGGCGATGAGGTGCACAGCAGCTATTCCTGGCACGGTGTTCAATTCTATTCAGTTTATTTCATATATTTAGATTCTTTTCAAAAATGTTAGTTTTGAAAACTTTGTTCAGTAACTGTTTTGCAATGTTACTCTAACACAGCGGTTCTCAAACTGTGGGGTGCACCCCTCAAGTGAGTCGCCGAGGTACAACAGGTGGGGCGCGGGGGGCAGTGCGGAGAACTTCACATATTCCAAAAGTACGTGTAAATGTTTACGTAACGATTACGGCGTTAACAGGTTACTCTTGCGCATGCACGATCGTGACGTCCGAGCTCCTTAGCGAGTCCCGTGTAGCTCAGTAGTTTGACAACGGAGAAACATTTGGCACGAGGGAAAATAAAATCAACCGCAGGCGATGCAGATGAGGAGAGACCAGCCTGAGTGTTATGTCTGAAAACTCAGCGGGCAGTATGAAGCCAAACTAATTAAAAAGACACTTGGCGACATTACAGCCCACTCACGTCAATAAGCCACGGGAGTTTTTTAGGAGGAAACTTGGTGAATCACTTTGTAAAAGTGGCATCAGCTGATGAGCTGTTTAGGCGTCTGGACCGTTACCTGACAACACGGGCTGAGGGGAGAGTTGTGTGGCTTCTGCACAGATGGAGCGCAGACCGTGGCAGAGAAGCGCTAGATGTGCCGTGAACTACGCAAGGTTTTGACCGATGCTATCAGCGTGGTGAATTTCATAAAAACAAGGTCCCTGAAAGCACCACTGTGTTCACTCTGTGAGGAGACCGGAGCCTTCAGCTGTTCACATGAAGCTCGGTGGCTCTCAGGAGGAAACGTGTTGTCTTTGAGCTCAGAGACATTAAACATCCGTCATATGATGACGTGTCGTACAGGACGATGCAGATGAAATGGAACACAAATGATCCATACACATCCTGCAAAGAGGAGGTGGACTCAGTTTATCATTTATGTTATCTTTGTTACATTACACATGTATATACTTTTAAGGAGTCACATTTGTTTGCTGATGAATCATTTCTGATGAAATTGGCCTATCTCAATGACATATTAGGAAGGATGAATGAATTCAATCTTCATCTTCAAGGCAGAGAGCATCATCTTCCTCAGCTGCAGACCAGATCAGGTTTCACTGAAGCTGAGATGTTGTTTGGCACAACTTTATTTGCATTGTTCTAACAAAGTGATTGTACTTTTTATTTGCTTTTGTCTGATGGAGTAATCTGGTTTCATTAAAAGTGAATGCAATTTTCTTTATTCTATTATTAGAAAAAGCACAGATAGGAGTCACACAAAGTGGTTATTGTAATAAAATCCAGCGTGGACCATTTAGTTTCATTTTTGTTGGGGAGCCAACATGTTTCTTCCTCTTGAAGCGGGTCGCGACAGAACAAGTTGGAGAACCTTTCCTAACAGCAGTAAATAGTGTGTTTGTTTGGACTCTTTTCAGCTGCAGACAACAATGGAGGTCTCTGAGGCAGTAAATAATAAGGTAGATTCAAAAGTAGTTTTTTCATGAGTTCCTACTGCTTCCCGAGAGTTGGAGAGAAAGCTGCTTCTCTTCCCATTTCTATGTTGAATCTACTTTCAAGCGAAACATTGTTGTCTTTGGCATGAAAATATTTAACTTTGTCTTTGCTTCTCCCGTTTTTTTTGTCGATATTTTGTCAGCATGTCTTGTCTTCAATTGACAGTTCGCAGAAGAGATTGACAGGAACGGCGGGGGGAGGAACGAGAGTGACAACAAAGATCTCCCGCCGGAATCAAACCAGAGACATCGTAATCACCCGTCTCTCCTCTCCTGTTGTGCCCTCGCCTTCACCTCGTTCTCTTCTTCTCCACTCCTCTTCTCTCATCTTCTCTCCTACTGTTTACTTGGGGATGTGTGGTAGCTTGAGGCCTGTCACCAGAGATGCACGCTGGGTAAATATTATTGCAAGTCCTCAACAGGAAGTGAAGAGGGACGTGTACCCTGTGGGCTCTTTGACAAGTGATATTTTTGGCCTGGACTTGAGCTGCTTACTTAACGCACGCACTGGGATCTGAGACACACACACACACACACACACACACACACACACACACACACACACACACACACACACACACACACACACACACACACACACACACACACACACACACACACACACACACACACACACACACACACACACACACACACACACACTCTGGGGTGTTTGCCTACTCTCTGCTTCTTACGCCCAAAATAGTTTACCAACACGATGACGAACATTATAACGTCACCAGTCCAGTGTTTGACTGTCAGCATGTCATTCCATCAGAGAAGCTTTTGTTGTGTCACAACAATGTGCTCAGTCACGATAGAGCCCAGTCTTCACTTGTAAACAATAGGGCTGCTAAATGAAGACCTATTAAAGCCAGAATGTATGCTGTTGCTACTCCTGCTCTACACCATCCTGCAGCTCTGGACTGCAAAAGGACAACATGTGGATGTTGATGTTCTGCTCACTGGGACCAGTGCTCTCAGGAAGCTGCGATGCAGCTGGTCATTGTGGGAGCACACAATCGCACCTCAGTTACCCGAGCTGGCCCCTTTTCAGATGCACCCATTCATATTTACAAAGGTAGGTAATATAATTATGGTTTTACTACCCGGTAAAATTACAGTTTAAAAAAAACCTTCAGAAAAGCAAATATCAATGAGAATGCAACAAGTTAAACAAAGAAGAGAAACCTCAAAACATCTTTAAAAATGTGCTGAGTCTAAAGCTGAGGAAATCCCATGTAGTCTTCCACTGTCCACATGCTCACATAAATAAATCAGACACTATAAACAGGACAGGCTGCTTTCTAAACCGGACCAGAGAGACAACTCAGACACATCCCACATTATCATGTCACAATCGACACGCCGCTGGTACCACCGAGTCGACATTTGAACCCTTCCCTCTGACCTCAACTAACAAACGGCTTTCCTCTCTGTAACTTTGTTTCTTATTGGTTTGAAGGCAGACAATTAAAGAGCCGACACAAGGCACAGTCTAATAAAAGCCTTCTTTATCTATGTGAGGCTCTTGTTCCGTCAGCCGCCACTCTAATAAGTCGTGACCAAATCAGATGCAACCGTAATTAAATGTCATGTTGATCTATGGCGAAGAATACGGTGCTTTAAACACAACTATAATTATGACAGTGTTGTCAACTAGAAGATGCAGATTTGACTTGTTTATGTTAAAATGTTAAATTAATTAAATAGGCTTAATTTTTGTGGTTTTCCAAATATATCAGCTATATTGCGAATATTAAAAAGGAGTTAAAATCAGTCAAAGCCTGAGCCTTATGAACAGAAAGAAGTACTTATATTTTGTTTTTTAATAACAATGTTACCGTTTGATTGTTAATTTCAGATTTAGAAATTGAAACTGGACCAGCAGATTACAACTGTGCATGGCGCTGACATGCACTGTTTTAATGGGGAGAAAGCAGTGGACTGAAGGCACTCGTGTATGCACACACTCACAACTGCAAAGAGCTATTTGGTGTCTTCTATTCGTCCAACACTCTCCTTCTCTCACTCTCACTCTGTCACTTTTCATCCACTTTCATCCCCCTCTGTCTCTTTGTCGGCAGTTGTGGAGGAACCTGGTCACAGTTCGCTCAGAGTTAAATGCAGAAGTATGACCATAGTAATAGAGGGTCACACACACATGCACACACACACTTTCTCCTTCACTGCTTCTCCTCTTCATCATACTTAATTCATACGCGTTTCAAGAAGCTGTGGGTAACTTCACATGTTGGCTGTGAGAATCTAACAGCACTGTGATACTTCTCCAGTGTAGTCCACAGCGAGCCACTCAGGGTTCAATGAGTGGTTTCATTGGAGTGACCGAAAAGCCTTTGAAAGCTTTTAGACTTCACATCATGGTTTTAAATGTTGTCTCCATCAAGCCAACTGAATTGCACGAGACAGGACTGAAGCAGAGGCGAGAAGCCATTAAAAGAGTTCTCCACTGTTTCAGCGTCGCACTCCTCCAACGCCTCATGCTGGTGAGAGAAACACAAAGCAGGACCAGAGATCTTTGATTTGACTTTGTGTAAATCCATCTGAAGCCACTTCTTCTAGTTGTGTTGGAACCAGTTTATTTGTATATGTTATATGCCCTCTCGCAACACCTAGTGTTGTAACCGGAAGTGACGTTTAGGAAGTCCCTTTTGGCCCACGAGCTCAAGGAGCGACAATCGGTTTACAATCTGTGCAATCATCGCCTTAAGGTCCACTAAATCGGCTTCATCCATGTTTATGTTAATATTTCGTTGTTTTGAATACACTTTTGGTGATTGTTAGTTTCTGTCAAATGCATAATGATGTACTATTGTACTTACAAAGGCATGAGTTTTGTGTTCTTTTTCAGTTTTACAAAAATATTACATTTTCCTCCATTAAATCTGCCAAATACAACAACTGTCTGTTCCTTGGAGAATACGGTGCTGGAGAATGTATCGTCAAGCTGGCTGTTTAGCTGAAGAACACGTTTTATACCACAACCTTTAGCGAGAACAGTACACTAGTAGTAAAGCTCCCCATATTGTGGGGAGTAAAACCACTTTGATGTTTACAAGTGGTGGAGCTCCACTTTAATGTATCTGGGTATCATGATATATATTATATCTTCATCAGATACCTTTATGTTTTCCTGATTTCATTAATAGACCGCATGTTTGGGCACCATTTGATGAGCAGACCATTTTTAAACCAATGTTTAAGGTCCTTGGGGCTAATTTTGTCTCCGCTGCTGTAACATTGAATCAACTCAACGAGTTGCTGCATTTGGCCTTATTATTATTTTCTCATGCAACTGCACAAATGGCTACAAGCTGAAGTTATTCCAGGTATCGTCATAGCGATGCAGAGGAGGGTCCTGGAAGGCAGACAGATGTAGCCTCTCTACGAGAAAAACCCAACAAACCAAACCACACAAATGTGTATACAGACTCTGGATTTATGTTATGTCTGCGTGGCGTGTCTGGCCCGGACTCGCCATCTCGAGTTGAAAAGATTTACCACTGGGAAGAATTGACAGACGGCATAAACACTGAGGAAAAGGCACCAGAAGAGGAAGTTGTACGCCACAGTCAGAGGTCACAGAGGACAGCATGCCCAGAGAGTGGTTACAGAGGGACATGAAGGGGAAACATGGAGACATCAGAACAGACTTGAACGAAGCCTCTTGAAGTTCAGGAGAACAAAAACAAGCCGGTGTCAAACTCCTTGATTGTTATTTCCAAGGCGAGCAGTTCCCGCAAACTGTATTTCAGTTGTTAACAATCAGTTGGTTGTTAAAAGAGATGAGAACACGTGTGTCACGATGCAAACCATCAACGCTTACACTCGAGAAACCTTTTCTCTTGTAACATCGAGGATTACACAGAAAACAGATCACATTAATACAACATACTATTAGGGTTGCAACTAACGATTATTTTGATAATCGATTCATCGGTTGATTATTTTATCGATTAATCGATTAATCGGATAAAAAAACAAAAAAACTTTAATTTTCAACCCTTTATTCAAAACAGGGTCCGTACGGTCATGGAAAACCTGGAAAAGTCATGTTATTCTTAAATGGCTATGAGCAGGCCTAGAAAAGTAATTGAAAAAAATAAATGGCTATGAGCAGGCCTAGAAAAGTAATTGAAAAAAAATAAATAAAGTAATGCAAATTTGTTTTATTCAAATGTTAATTTACACGGTATATATACGGTATGCTTTAGAATTCTCATTGTTAGTTTAAATACTACATCTTCTCACTTTGTCACGTAAAGACAGAGTTTTCACAAAATGTTTAATCATGGAAATTTGGCTTAAAGTCATGGAAAGGTCCTGGAGACCCACTGGTCACCATGGTGATGAACCTGTTCACTGGTCAGCATGTGGATGAACCGTCACAAACAGACTGACAGCTTTCCTCTCCTGAGCAGTGGTCCCCATGTGGACCGGCACTCTGAACAATATGAGACGCGTTCCGAATTTTTTTTTTTTCACCCGCTGCCGTTGAGATTACAGTGAGACGCGGAAAAAATGTGAAGTGGTGCTCTTCGCAATAAAACATCTTTGATGGACGTGTCGCGTCTCGGCCAATCAGCGTTCAGATGTCCACAGCGTTTGGGAAGTTAGGTTAGCTTGAATGTTAGTCCGCTACATCTACTGCTGTCACGCTGCACGGTGTATCGAAACTAACAAAGTACCCGTACATTAAAACGATGTGATTTAGCATATTTTTAGTATCGATACTTCATAAAAAGAGCGCACGATCAGAGCTCACGCGCTGCTCCGCTCCGTTAAATGTTGTCTGCACGCGCAGCGCAGCGCTCACAGCGAGTGGCGTCGTGGCTTATCTCCGTTGCCTTTCTCCGTGGAAAAATATTTTCCGCTATCCGCCACGGAATAAATAACCACGTTTTCTACGTTCTACTCTTGTGGAAATGCCACACACGTCGTGACATGTAGCGCCCTGGTGTCTGGGTTCATAACGTCACCCGGAGGCGCACTTAGCTCCGTGAATGTCTCCGACTACGTGAAGGACTTCCGCATCCAGCGCCACGTGAGCAGCAGCAGCCAATTAGATTCATCAACAGAGGAGCAGCTCAGCGCTGATTGGCTCTCACAACGCAGCGTTCCGTCTCTCCTCTCCCTCCGCTCTTGTTTCTCCTGCGCGGCTCTGCGCTCAAATCAACTTTGTTTATACTCCGTGACTTATTGAGTGCCGTAATAATCGCGCGACACAACGAATCGATAATGAAATTCGTTGCCAACTATTTTAATAATCGATTTTTATCGATTTTATCGATTCGTTGTTGCAGCCCTACATACTATACTTTACATCATACAGTTTAAATAAAAAGTGCTTGCCTCTGTGGTGCCTTATGGACAGAGTTTGCTAATCAAATTTGTCTGACACACAGTGCAGCATTTACAGTGTACTTAGGAGTTACAGACAGCGCCGTGGCGCACCACTTTCCAGTATCTGCACAACTTGTCACTGCCTTCTTTGCCGTGCCTGCAATATATGATGAGCTTAGGCTAAAGCCTCCAGAGCCTCATTTTTTCATCTTTAAAAATGTGACAGCTAAACCCTCCAATATAGTCACAGACAGAAAGTCTTCAAGTGCAAGGAAAATAATGTGCGGTACTCAAACGCCTGCTACTAGAGGTCGTACATCAGCAGGATGGAGAGAAACCCAATAAGCCTGTCAACGTGAGGTATTTGTGATCCATTTTGTTGTGGCCCCTTTTTAATCTAAAAACACTGCTTCACCAGATCAGATGAGAGAGGCACTTTAACCCTTGTGTTGCCTTCGGGTCAATTTGACCCGATTCAATGTTTCACCCTCCTGTCGCCTTCGGGTCAATATGACCCGATTCAATGTTTCACCCTCCTGTTACCTTTATATTTACTAACATATTTTACCCTTGAGGTCAATATGACCCCAGCTATTAAAATCTCCAGAAAATTATTAGAATTAATATTGTTTTCCAAGTTTAAGTGTGAGGTACTTTATGTTTGTTTGTTGACTCCCGAAAGAACACCGACATTAAACATTGAATCGGGTCAAATTGACCCGAAGGCGACAGGAGGGTTAAATATTGAATCGGGTCAAAATGACCCGAAGGCAACACAAGGGTTAAGCTGAGTACCAATTCTTCTGAGAAGAAGAGGGAGGAGAGAAAGAATGAAGCACAAGAACATACCACAAAACCTCAACCCTGGAGAAAAATACTCACGGATTGTTTTGTTATTTTGATGGCTAGTCCAAACCATTACAGCACGGAGAAACGCTGGTTGCCAATCACACGCTCAACATCTCAAACCAACTTTTCTGTGGGTGGACAAGCTTCCCCACCTGACAGCACTGACTCCCAGAGAAGATGACAGACAGTGGGAGTGGAAGAGGACAGAGAGAGAGAGGGGAATTGTCTTTAGGCATTGTTGACAATGTGTTTGGTCCACTGATAAAACTTATTTTCTTCATATATAACCAGTCTATGTTATAGACATCAATCATTGTTTTTTTATTTTCTCTACACCCTTTTTCTTTCTCTAAATTGTTTGGAACACAGGTGTATTCACTTGAAATAACAATTCAATCAAATTTTCACTGAATTGTGAGAGAAAGATCAAATGTATATGGCGTTTTCAAAACAGGAGATCATTCAGACCCTCTTTGGTGAAACTGTAATATAAGGAACAACATAAACCTGCTTTCATAAAGTAATACATGCTTTTGTGGTAATTTGTGTTAGGATTTATTAGTTGTAGTATGCAGTATATATACAATTATTGGGTATTCATTGTATGTATTACTCACTTTAATCTATTTACGTATATTGGCAATGCAAAAAAAAGAAAGAAGTAAATGTCACTAAAGTCAACACAGCTTAGTTAACTAAACTCAGAGAGAGAGAGAGAGAGAAAGAGAGGGAGGGAGAGAGAGATAACAGCTGTGATATTAACAATTACAAATATCACCAACACACAAACATCCCATTCCTGTGTGACAGTGGAGCTCATTACAAATCAACCTGCTCCATCGCGTCATCTATAAGAGCCCCAGTGATGACGAGCGGACTGCCAACAGATACCCTGCTCTTCACCTCTAAACGCTCTGCAGCTTGATGTCACGCCCACTTCACACAGAGGCAGTAATCCACTCTAATGCCATAAGAACACAACTCAAGTCTGACGGTGTCTTAGAGGCTGGAAGATGTTGACATGGGGGGCAGGAAGTCAGAGGATTGGATGGATACATGGTTCACTTGAAAGTGCCAGAAGGCAGGGCAGGATGCTGGGTGAGGTGGTGGCGAGCTCCCTTTAGAGGCCCTTTAACACTCATAACTATACAATATATTTAATTGTAAAAAAGGGAACAAAATGAAAAGTATGCGTTTGTGTCCTATTCACTTGTAACCAACATACTGCTTTTAGTTATTTAAAGAGAACACTCGTAGCATTGCGCCAGTAAAGATGTAAAATTGTGTGTTAAGGAATTATGATTCTGAATACATTCAATTTGGATACATAAAGGCAGGCAGTGAGGGTAAACAGAATATTAATTTGTAACTTATCATTACAGCTGACAGAATCATAATCCATATTTACAGGCCACTACATTTCTTTCTCCTTTTTTCTCATGTTGTGTTTTTATTGTGATTTATTTGGGAAGGTAGTCCAGGCAGATTAAGGCGATAACTCTCAGTAAATCATCACTACAAGGGAAGCCTTTCATATTGTCATTATATTCTGAAGATATCGATCATAGCCCGCTTTAAGCAACATAGAGCAGTTTGAAGTTTGGTCATTAGTCTTGAAGCTGGTGTGGACAGGTTTAGATGATGTGTTGCCTCTGCTCACAGGCCATTTAGAGGGCCAGCAATGTGAGGGAGAGAGGTTGTGTACATGTGTCAGTGGCTGAGAAAGAGAGAGAGAGCGAGAGAGAGAGAGCGAGAGTGAGAGAGCGATATAACCCCCACACACCGATTTTACCCAGCAGAGTATCCACATTACAGTTAATCCTAAATGCCACAGCCAATCTCCTGCCGTTCAGAGAAGTTGGCATCTCAGCTTCAAGATTCAAGATTCAAGATTCAAGATGTTTTATTTGTCACATACACACACAGGGTGTGCAGTGAAATGAAAGTGGCAATGCTCAGCAGGAATGTGCAAGGGCAACAAGTACACACTATTTACAAATAAAAAACAACACAATATTTACAGTAAGTGTGTGTGTGTGTGTGTGTGTGTGTGTGTGCCTAAGAGGGGCAGTTGTGTGGGTCTATGTGGGGGTCCTGGTGAGGTCGGAGTTCACAATCCTGATGGCCTGAGGAAAGAAACTCCGTCTCAGTCTCTCTGTTCTTGCAGCGTGACTACGGAGGCGCCTGCCTGACCGCAGCAGCTGAAACAGTCTGTTGTTGGGGTGGTGAGGATCCTTCATGATCCTGCCGGCTCTGGTTCTGCACCTCCTGGTGTACAAGTCCTGCAGGGTGCGGAGTGTAGTTCCAATAGTGCGCTCAGCCGAACGCACTACTCTCTGCAGAGCCTTCCTGTCCTGAGCGGAGCAGTTGCCAAACCAGGCTGTGATGCTTCCTGTCAGGACGCTCTCTACAGCTCCAGAGTAGAAGGACTGAAGGATCCTCTGGGAAACTTTAAATTTCCTCAGCTGCCTGAGGTGGTAGAGGCGCTGCCTTGCCTTTCTCACCAGAGTGTCTGTGTTTGTTGACCATGTCAGATCCTCGGTGATGTGGACTCCCAGGTATTTATACCCGCTCACCCTCTCCACAGTAGTCCCGTTAATCCCCAGTGGTGATTAACGGTCATTTGCCTTCTCTGCACGACTGCTGTCATTTAAGGCCGATTTAATATTTTTTATTGAGCACCCTTGAGGCAAATCCTAAATTAGCTTTATCGCTGACGTTTTAACCCGGTACATGTTGAGCCCGAGACCCTGGTGAGGAATATTTAAGTGATCAGACTTCCTAGAAATGGCCATATTGTCCTTCTTCACTGATTTAGAAAGGCACATTAAAACTTAAACCAATGTGTTTGAGTATGTGCTCTTTGTGAATAAAGTTTAACCCAAATGTAACCCAACAGCTCCAACCAGCATCAATACATTTAAACATTCTCTGTTGATTCAGATTGTTTCTACATATTTATTTTTCTGTGTGCAGGGAAGAAGAAGCACTGCAAAATAAAACTGTTCAAGAAAGATTTCTGCAGCATGCAGAGAAGGAGCCAATTACACACAATCTTTGTGTGTGTGTGAAAACAACTATGTAACTCAGCTGAGACAGAGAGAGAGAGAGAGAGAGAGAGATAAAGGCATGGAAAACAAACCAAAAAACACAAAAGGAAGCATAAAAAAACAGAAAAAAAGTCTGGTGCGTCTAAAATGAAACTTTTGCACAACTCGTTACCCGCTGACTGGAGTGTAGGTTCCAATAATAATAATAATAATAAGCTCTTATATGCTCTGTTTGATTTAGTACATTTCTTAGCACATCATGAATGCGCCCAACGTCTTGACACTGACCCTTTCTTACATCATGTGACACAATTCTCTTCATAAAGTCGTTAAGTCTCCATAAAAAAAGTGGAAAAGAGATCATATGTATTTTCCAGGGGGAGTTAGAACAAAGCTCAATGCACACAGTAAGTACAATAATTTCAAAAAAATCTAAACAAGTGGAGGTGATATTTATTGTCTGAAACACAGGTGGACATCATAACAGTATTCTGGAAAGATTAAAGGCTAAAACTATATAATAGGTTATTTTCCTACACAAGCGTGATGGCTTACACAACCTGATAAATAATGTTTAATAAACCAAGTCAATCTAGGTTGTGCTTCCCTTGTGTAAAAAAGAAAATCTGATCTCGACCATCTGTCACTTTCATGACTAAAAATAATTGTTTCAATATGATACATTTCTAAAAAATAACACTTATTTACCTCCAGACAAATCATTTCGGGAAGCTCTCGTGCAGTGAATGTTGGAATGAGTGTCCGTGACAGAAATCAGTCGAACACCACAGACGGTGTTTAATTTTCCATAGTTTACAATTGAAGTTAGTCGTAATTCTGCTACTTATCCATTTGTAAACTAGAGACAGCCGCCCTGAGGAAAGCTTTCATGATGGCCTGCGAGTTATGTTGCGCACACGAAACAGACATGAGCCTCCACTTACTGTTGGTCTTGAGGCGGGCGGGCTCACTGTTGCGGCTTCCTGCCTGGTTGATCGCCTTGACAAAGAAAATATAACGGGTGCCGCTCTGCAAGCCGTGCACCGTGTAGTGATTCTGCTTGATGTTGGGTACGATCATCCAGCTGTCTGCCGAGTTGTACAGACCTGGCAGGTCCACAGAAAAACACAAGGACACACATAGCATGAGTTCATGTTGATGTTTCGGGGGTAAATCCTGCTGAGAAGCTTTTCAGTCATTTTCAAAAGAAAAAAACCCTTATTTTCCCCCAACAGAATCTGACCATAGCAGTTTGTTATTTTTTCTCAGAACATCAAGTGAGTCATCAGACAGCAAGAGGCTCGGAAACCACACAGTTAGCGATGCCATGCAACATTTATGTGGACGCACTGATCTACCCCGTTACCTTTCCGTCAGGTTTATCACGGCGTGCTCTCTTGGGGTGATATTGTTTGCACACTAAGCTGGATATATAACCCATTAGGAACACGGCATCTCCACAACATGACCGAATGTCTGCTGGTAAGCGCCTGAGGGCAATTAGCCTCAATGTTCAACTGTATGAAAACATGAGCGAAACCAACGTAACCCAGTTAGTGGGCGCTTTGATTCAGAGCGGCTGCAGCAGAGGGGGAGTAAAGGTTGGGCTAGCTCTGCAGCAGCCTGCCTCTAAACACAACGTTTTCAGTCTCTCAGCTGCAGCCGACAGTGAAGGATGAAAAATAAATCTCAGCTCCGAGCTGAGGAGAGGCTCGACGACAACGGGGGGCTCTTCATGACCTTCTCGAGAAGGCCGTGCTTTTTTAAAGTACTATTTGTCCCATCTTGAAGCTGAAACACATGGTGAGAGGTGTTCATTGAGGATGACGGAGTTGGAACATTTTACAGTTACGCCGGTGCTGCACCTTGATGTGTGAAAAAAAAAGCGTGGCGTGAAATGAGCCGCTGTCTGTGCCTTGGCTGTGTTTGCACAGGCTCTCATGAGAGAGAGGACAGGTGAATGGTTCAGGCCCTCATCTCCTTGTTTAACGGGTTTGTGAAACAACACAGATACAAATGAATGATTATTAATTCCACTGTGAGCTTCACAAACCGTATCAGAAATAGTGCCGTGTTGGGACAGAAATGATGTTCTTTGAGCAGACAGTGAACGCCGGCCTCGACAGTTCTTCCACCCACAACACTTTGAACACATAACATTTTTTCTCTCTCACAAAACCACACAAAGCACAATATAGCACTACAGCTGGAGTTAACGTTCGTAGAGTTGGAGGTAGAATCCCTTTCCTCGTCTCATCTTTCTCCCCCTCTGCAAAATCCTGAGAGGGAGCGTGCTCTCAGGGCCACGCCTGCCTTGTCCCTTCTGGTGAGGACGGCGTGTGAATTATTGAACAAGATGGCAACAGCATGCATAAGTAATATCCGAGAGTCTGCTTGTAAATATAAATAATTCACAGGACGCAAATAAGGCCTTTAAAAGTGAGGCGGCTTTAAGAATGCATGAGGGGAGGGGACTGTTATAGTTAAAGTGAAGGCTGTGTCTCTACACGTATGCCGACTTCCACAAGCTTTCCTCAGACAAAGACAACCACGTACAGGGCTTTCTTTCATCTTCCTCCAAGATGAGAGAGAAAGGAAAACAGAGGGCATTTTAGAGCAGCTCTTTTACACCTCACATCGACACAATCCGTTTTGTATCCAGAGATGGCCAGCAGATTCATCTGCATTGTATTTTAGGCTCTCACACAAAAAACAAGAATGTCGTTCTACTGGGACAGCTGTCCCTTTTTGTGAAAACTGTGCCTCCCCTCACACCTGTCATTTTAGCCACTTCTTGTAGAAATTAAGTATGCTCCAATGTTATTTGCGCTTTCAAAAAGAGATACAGGGGAAAGACGAGGGTGAAGGACTTCACGCTGCTTTCATTTTTAACGCTTTTGATCTGCGTAGCACCTCTCTTTTTTTGCAAAATCAAATTCGGTCAGAACACAGCGATACTGCGACTGCTACTTCTACCTCTGAAAAGGGCTTTTTGACACTAACCGAGTGCTGCTGCTACGGAGAGAACTGTGACTTTAAAGTGTGGTGGAGCAGGAACTGAATGTGTCATTGTAAAAAAGAAAGAAAGAAGAAAAGATAAAGGAACCGGGGAAACAGATCAGCTTGTGTCTTGCATCCAGATATCTTGTGTGAGTGTGTGCATGTACAGTATCGTGTGTGTGTGTGTGTCTGTGGACAAGAAGGGAACAGAAACACACGGTGTCCTCGGCCAGCAGGAGGTTTGTCATTGATGAAGTGATGTAGAGTTCACGGTTACTGTATGTGTGTGTGTCCGTATGGGTAAGCAAGTGTGTTGGTGGGGGTGTGTGTGGGGGGGGGGGCTGCATATTATTATGTATTGTATGTGTGCATAAGGAACATATTGTGTGTGTGTGTGTGTGTCAGCAGCTGCGCATGAATACAAGGTTTCACAAGTTTCCTCTGCAAAGACTGAACCCTTATCCACATCACATCAAACTATCCCACAAAGATGGATCCAGCTGTTCCTCCCTGTGGAGAAACTTTGAGCTTTCCTAACGCCCACTGGGCCGCTGCTCTCACCTGTGATAATCATGTTATCACTTCACCACAGGCCAGTGCAAATGAATACACATGAAAGACACCAGCAGGCAGAGGTATTGCTGAGGAGACTGAAGAAGTTTGGCATGGATTCAGTCATCCTCACCAATTTCTACAGATGCACAATAGAAAGCATCCTGACTGGGTGCATCACAGTGTGGTATGGGAGCTGCACAGCCAAGGACCGCAAGGCCCTACGCAGTGTGGTCAGGACTGCGGAGCTCATCATTGGTAGGGAGCTCCCAGCCCTGCAGGACACATACCACACGATGCCTCAGGAAGACTGGCAGGATCCTAAAGGACGGCCATCATCCAGCCTTCAGACTGTTCACCCCGCTGCCTTCTGGAAGGCGGTACCGTAGTATCCGGTTTCGCACACAGAGACTGGAGAACAGTTTCTTCCCGAGAGCCATCAGGCTGCTAAATGGACATTGATACACTATCGACACTTTTGCACTCGTCACTTTACATACACTGTCACTTTCCTTGTACTTACACTTACATACTGTCTCTTACACGACAAATACATACTTATCAGAATGATTGCACTACCTGCTACTCCCATTTGTCTGTAGTTTAGTTTATTATATGTTACTATATGTTATATGTATATTTGTAGTATTAGTACTTGTACAGAGTGTATGTCATGTTATGTTATGTTTGCTATGTTATGCTATGGTAGTTGTTGTGTGGTGCCTTGTCCTAAGAATTTCAGTGCCCAGTCTGACCCTGTGTCATTCTGTGCATCTGACAATAAAAGACTTTTAACTTGTAACTTGTATTGCAACTGCGGTTAGCAGGCCTCTCGGAAAAACCTGAACATTGGCAATAGGAACTGGAAAAGAGAGGTTGAGGTCATACGGTGGAGCGAACGGGGCTATTGACGTCTACTGGTCCAGAATCAGCTCAGCGACGCAGGAAAACGGACACGTATGGAGCGTGCTAGCTTTGTTAGCTTATAGGACCAGGAGGAGAGGCATGAATAGAAAATAAAGTGGCCGTAGAGCAATGAACAATGGTGCTGTGGATGTAAAGTGGGAAGCCTTTTCACCTGTAGAATATCTAAAGTTATTTTTGAAAACGTTTTTTTGGAGTGGATGTACAGAATAAGTGGATATGTGGGGATGTTGGCTGGCAGATAAATAAATGAGTCAACAACACTAGACACTGCCACTTGCTCAGGGCCAGAGGTAGCAGCTACAGTACACTATTACAGAGCAGACGTCTTTACTTGCAGTCATATTTGTTTTTTTGACGCAGCTTACTTTTCTCCACGGTATTTGGTTCTAACTGGCTGATTCTATTTTCGGCTGCTGTGCTTGGATGACCCTGCAGAGGCAGGGTTCACAAGCCCTGCCGCCTCATGGGAGAGCCAAGGCTGAGGTTGATGGCGCTTAGGTGCGATCAGTTAGCCACGCAAAGTTTGAGAAAAATGCTTTGGAAAAAACTCAAGCAGTGTGCCAGGCTAAATGGCTTTCTCTCTTTCTCAGTTTCTCCTGTGAATCTCTGAGGACTTTGTGGCAGCTCAGTGCTGAATATCTGAGTCACTCTGAGTCACAGCTGAAATGTATCCTGATGTTTCAAATGGCTCGGGCACTTGAGATGCATGGTGAGATGGAGAAATGTCGGGCTACACAGAAAGGAGAGGAGAAGAGACGATGAAAGGATTAAAGTGGAGAGGCTCAGGCACGGTTATGTACATTAATCATACCCTCCTCATGTCAGGAAGTGGTATTTCTCAGCTGCCCTCTATAATCATTATCCACTCGGATTCTCACCTGTTCCTTCCTTCCACTCCTCCTCCCCTGTGACATTTATTTCCCTTAATTTATGTACATGTGATATACAATCAGCTCTAAGAGCAAATGGGGCCAAGATTTTTGGTCAATATATAATTCATGTGCAGGAATATTACAAGTTTGAATTCATTTAAAGAAATTAAAACCCCTGACTACAGAGATCATTGAATGAATGTGTAGTACCTTTACACCATTTCCCCAACTGGAGAAAAAATGTCATCAAATTGTGCAGGACTGCTCATCCATAACTCATACAACATAGAAATATGCATTAAAGCACAACTATGTGTGGTAGGTTTGACCGTAACCCATGAATTTAGTTATTTAGGACACTGGAGTTATGAGCCAAAACAATCAGGGCTGATCTGACAGATGCATGTTAGAGATATTGAATCCACATGTCTGCCCTGAAAACTCCTAACGTGCTCCTATAATTACAATGATTGCAGCTCAAATGTTGCAGCTCTATATGGTGCAGCTCTATTTGGTGCAGCTTTAAGTATGCAACAAGAGAAGCATCGGCAGACACTTACCATGGCATTGTTAAATAAGGATTGGACGAGGACAAAGCACTGATTTTACATTCTTACATTTTTCTGGAGACTTTTCACAACGCTTGAACAAAAAAACAGAAACTAAATAGCAAATCTTTTCAAAGCATCCCCTCATGAATATGTACGGCATGTCCTATTTTTGTATTCTTGATAACTCGGCTCTATCTCTCTATAAATATAAAGCATAGAACAAAGAATAAAGTTAGATAGAAAATCTAGGTTATGTACCACAGTTTGTATAAAATGTGAAAGTTATGAAAATAAGACTGAGCCATCCTCAAAGTGATTTGGTGCTCCAGCTCCACTCTTCTTCGTGGCAGAAAGATCGGTGCACACAAATTAAATCTTAAAGTAGAACGCTTCTTTTAGATTTAATCTGTCAGAAGAACCTGTCTTCAATGAACTTGCTGATCGGCAGTAACAATTACATGATGTACATTGATGAATGCTATAATGTAGCACAATTGCACCACAAATAAGAAAGAGTCGAAAAGTCAGAAAACAGACTAATGTCAGTTTAAATCCTACAAAAATGTGCTTATATTAGTCATCATAAGCTACTGGCCTCCCACAACAAGTGAAGCTTGAGACCAAAACCCCTGAGTGAGATTGTGTTTTATTTGTAAGAGGAAGATTGTGTTGTTTCCTCTGTCAAAAGTTACACAATCTCACTTTAAAAGCTCTTCAAATCTTTATTGGATAAAAGCACTCTTGATGCTTAAAACACTCTGTATGCCTGAGAGATCCGTTGATCTCTAACCTCTGAAGTTACCATGCAGGTATTTTGCTCTGATGATATCGAAGAAGCCTTCATATTCGAGGCTTTCCAAAGGCAACTGGATGGGAGTATTCTTTTGAACGCTCTAAATAGTCAGTTTGACATTAAAATGAATGACTTCCTTCGTAAACAACATCAAAAGCAAATCAAAGATTTCTGCCAATTTTCCAATTCTATGTCAAATTAAACTGTTACGATATTTGAACACAGGTCAACAGAATATTTGATCCTGTTTGGCCAACCCTTGATTAAATAAATCTAATTTTCTTGGCTCAGGTAATGAGTCCATGTGATCTGCTGGACAGATCTCTTTTTCTTTGATACCAGACTTGTGTGTATGTGCACGAGACTCACTGATGAAATTGGTCTGGCCGGTGTAGATGGTGTACTGCAGCTCGTAGGAAGTGACGCTGAACTCGTCCTCGGACGTCCAGTGAACAGTGATGGTGTCATGGGAGGCGGTGCACAGCTCCTCTCTGATTGATGGCGGGGTGGGAACTACACAATGAGGAAAGAACAGCATGATTCATAGTAAAGCAAAATATATAAATTGTCACAATAATAGTGGTTATAATCTGCATTAATACAGATGTAATTTTTCGAGAGATGAGTCACCCCAGGATTAGTATGAAGTTAAGTGCACCGGAGTAGAAACGAAAATGTCAAATATAGAAATATAATAAGTAAGAACTGCTGAAAATAGTTATAAATATGTTGAGATAAAAAAAACATTTTAGCTGTGTATGCATCCACGTACTAAAGGTTAATACTGCATGTGTCATTCGTAGACCAGACTGACGCAGATCTTACCTGTGAGGTAATCTAGTCCCTCCAGAATCTTCTTCTCTCGAGAAAAGTCAAGGGCAAAGTTGTCAAACGCATCATTCAGGTTGACGTCAGGAATGAGCACCTGGGAGGAGGCTGTCGCCATGGCAACCCTACAGTAAGGTCAAGACATGGGAGCGAGGACAGGAAATGTCATGGGGACAGGGGAGAGGTGAGGGAGCAGAGGGGACGAGCAGGAGAAGATGAAAGGTGATGTAGAGGGGAATAAATGTGAGAGGGGAAGGAGGCGAGGTGACAAGAGGGGAGAGGTGGCAGACAGCAGTGGTTTGTGAGAAACAAAACAAAAAAAGGGATGGAGGGATATAAATAAAAACATTAAATACAAAATAGAAACTATGTACAAATATGTACAGCATCAAACAGAAGTGTCTACAACCAGCCCCGTCATAAACGAGCCAGAGATCCATCAAAACCCAAACCAGACGCACATTGACACACTGACTGCATGGTCTGTGCAGCTGTGTGGAAACTTGTGTCTACTTGTGTTCGGCGCGCCTGGGATCCGTCTGTGGCCGGCCAGCCTGAACCACAGAGCTGAGTCTCTGAGACTTCTGTTCCTCAGAGAAGAGAAACCAGCCGGTCAATAAAGCGCCCAGCCAAGCGCTGGAAAAGAATACGGGCCAAATATAAAGATGCTACGCGAGTTACAGATTTTGCACAGAGCTTTGCTTGTGTGAGAGAATTTGTGAGAACGCTTCCAGAAGGTGTCACAGAAGTATGCAGGTGGAAAGAGACATCGCATAGCTGGCCACTTAAAAGACAGACGATTCTCACCAGAGGCCTGGCATTGATCGCGGGAGCTAAAGAGGCTGATATCATGCAGATGTCATGGAAACAAAAAGGCCAACTCATTGTAGGGCTCATGTTTGTGTCTTACCACTGCTTTTATTCCTGTGTGCCTTGTCTTTAGTGTATTTCTAAGTCGCCTGTTGATGTGCATATGAACAGGTCTCTCACCGGTAATAGTAGGTGTGTGTGTGTGTGTGTTGTAACCCACCTTTCAGCTACATTTCGGGCAGTCTGGAGGAAGCGGGCGTGGTCATTCTCCTTCAGGCTCTGTTCGGCTTGTGTGACGAGGGCACTGGAGCGCTCCAGACACTGGCGACAGTTTGCAATCTGCTGAGCCAATTTACGCAGTTTCATCACCTGGAACAAAAACACAAATACACACCATGTTGCTTTGTTTTACAACACACCTGTTATAATCATTTGTTCAATCAATCTGTTTTGGTGACCGGGCGGTTGGTCTCTATATGAGGCATTCATCATTGTGACACCAATCCATAAATATGTTCTTGTACTTCCAGAACGTATGAAGAAGCTTTTATGCCCAATTGCTCTATAATACTGAAGTCTGAAGTGGTAGCAGCACCTGAGATGAGATGACACCTACTAGGTGTAACCAACACGTTGCCATATTGCAGGCTATTGATTTAGCTGAACTTTTATTACAACGCAAACCCTCTGCAGACATTTTGGATAGATATTGAATGTGTTGGATACTATCTTGTCAGAATAATGTTTAAATTATGTGCAGTTCATTTAACATGAAAAAACACTGAGCTGCATCACAGCGTACGTGAGAAACTGAGAGGAGAAAAGAAATAGAGAAAAACATTTAACACATCTCATAATTTCTATATCACCTTTTGACGGCCGTCATACCCTCAATAATACACCTCCAGATTCCATTAGCAGAATACTCTTTTTTATCTGATATAATACATGCAAAAGCAAAATGCTGAGAAAAAGATTTATAAAATGGATTGGAAACAACTTTGAATCCACAAAAAAACCCACCAAGGATGAGGTCACCCGTCCGTCTCTTTATACACAAACATAAACACACATGTTATGTTCTGAGTATCGAACGAGCATGAAGAAGCCTATGTGTGTTTGTTTGAATAAGAGTCATCCATTTATCTCCATGAAGGCTCATATCCTGATTCCTCAAATGAACTTAGCTTGATGAAGCTCTCCCTCAGGCTGCGTGTGCGCCTGCAGACTGAGAATTGAACAGCAGCCTCTGTTTGCAGAGCCAAGCAGCAACGATGGTTTCATAAAACCTTATTGAAATGTTACATGGCAAACGATAAGGTAAAGTCACTTTAGTGTCTGGAGAGTATACGTTCAGTCAGAGCTCACAACTTGAATCTCTGAACACGAGTTCAATGAAAAAGAGCAGAAACATAAAATGACGAGTGCCCTTAAAGAATGTCATTAATATTTTTAGAAAAAAATATTTGCTTGCAGGGCTTGAATTATTCAAATAAGAAATATAAAAAAATCACACACACACACACACACACACACACACACACACACACACACACACACACACACACACACACACACACACACACACACACACACACACACACACACACACACACACACACACACACACACACACACACACACACACACACACACACACACACACAGGGTGGCAATCGGTTAAGAGCTTATCATCCAAAGCTCTCAGAAACTCTGCTGCTGCTCTGCCGTCTCTCTGAGCAACTTAATGGATTTTTCAATTGACGTCTTCGCTGCTCGTCCAAGTCCAGCCTCACCCGTGGTCACTCAAATCAACATTTGAGCTGGTTGTTGTCCGCGAGTTTAATGATTGGGTTTTTATTCGGCAACACGTGTCACAGAGATGATTACTCCCTCTTTCTCTTTGTCTCTTGGAGTAATGGACAATATGGCAGGGCTCTTTATGTGTGTGTGTGTGTCTCACTAAAAAAGTTTTAAATGTGTCTAATCACAGCTTAAATGTTGCGACAGTGTAACATTTTCTACAAACTATTGCTCAAAGTAGTTTTCAGGCATCCTGCTTATGGCGGGAGGCTGCATGTGAACAGCAGTCAGTCTCATGCTTTGAGCAGCTGGCCATCGATCACAACCTCCAGCCCCAGAGGGTTGTGGTGTCATCACATCGTCACGCTCCCACTGCCATTCCTTTTGAGACATGGCAGTAGTAATAGGCAGAGCCTCAAAGGGTTAATTATTGTTTTATTAATTCAAACAAATGCCTGTTATACTAATAACATCAGTTTTTAGAAAACCCCAAAGAGATTTGAGTTGTTAATCCTTAAGGCTCTAGAGGAGTTCAAATAGTTTTCCGGATGGGAAACAGAGAAGGGTGGAGGACAAGCAGCGTCACATGATAAAGACACTCTTGCACACACCAGGACATCGAAGAGTGTGTGCTTTGTTTGGGCACGGAGAGATTCGGCTGCTCAGGGAGCACCTTGCACAGCTCTGCTCACCACGATCACGCCTGCATAATCCTGTTATTTGGTGGCTGAACACTTCCCTTTGCAACACCGTTCTGAACTTAAGAAACAAACAATGTTTTTTGTTTGGGGAAATGTAAAAAACAACTTAAGTTTAGTTGACCTGAGTGTCTCCTCTCCTCCCCACAGCCGGGCAGACTTCCCTTCTAACACATCAATGGTTATTTCACACCAGGGGTATTTCATTCATCTTATTTGGCCCATCGTATGCCCATTTTTCCACAAGTTGATATGGTTCCTTGGGGTCTTAATGAAATGTTTGTAACATATTTTGGTCAAAATACCACAAGAATCATTTCAAACAGCACCCTTTTTACCCTGTCAAAAACACCTCCCCACAGATTAAGCTGTTTTGAGTGCCTGTTCCTTTAAATGCTAATGAGCCAGCTCCCCCGTCCTCCCCGAGATGCGCTCGCCTAGCTGCTGCCTGCCCAGCTAGCCATTACCTTTGTAGAAATATGGCTACTGCAGATGAAGATAGCGTCGTGCAACCATATCGTTTTGAACCAGAGTCAGACCCTGAACAAGAAGAGGCTCCCGAACAAGTTCGAGAAGTTAGGGCTCAACAGGACGTTTCTGAATGGTAAGTTAACTTTGTCACTTCTACATTTTTTGTTTGTTTGTACATTGGCTAATCGTTGTATTTGCTGACTTATTTGATGACTCATGTCTGTAATATGAACACAACTTTACCTGCAAAGTTGTGGTGGGGGGCGGTCCAAGGCCATGTAGCCAGACTCCCTACATGGGCGTGCTTCAAAATCTACGTAGACGTTGGTGGTGATCCCATTGGACGCACTCAAGCATATCGTTTCTGACATAGAGGAACCACAACAAGCCGCGTGAGTTGTTTTTTCCCCAGCGTTTTTATGTTGGGAGACATGCCAGATACCCAAATTAACGTATAGAAGCACTAAAAAAGTGGAATTCTCATAATATGTCCCCTTTAAACAACCTCAAATATTAACACATTGTCTGCTGACATCAATGAAGCGTTCTTCTCGTGTTTTATGTGCACTTCCCTCTCTCCTCCGTCTCTTACGTATCACTCCTTCTACTAGACAGACTGTCAGGAGAACAAGCCTTGCTCTTTGTCGGCTGTCACTAAGGACACACTGACACATTTGCTTCCCCCCAATGCGCGCGCACACAGACACACACACTTCCATCTTTGTATTCAGTGTTTGACAATCTTTCATCTTTCAACAAAACTCTTTTGCTCTTTCAGAGGATCTTCCAAAAGCACTTAAAACCTCACCTGTGGGACGGTGATATTTAGAGTTTGCCTCTTTCCTGAAACCCTTAGTACTTAAAGGGCAACACACCACCCATAAACACGTGTCCACAAACACATACAAATACACACACACACACACACACACCGTCCAACCGAAAGTTCACGTCAGTCTTCGCTGCCATCTCATATTATTTCATGCGTCCATGTGATGTGTGTTTGGGTAAACAAGTCGGCTTCAACTAAAGAAGCAGCTTGAAAAAAACCTCTGAGAGACTCTTGTTCATTCGCGAATATACGTACTCTGAAGGAGACAATGTAAACTCAATAACATCGCACTATTCTAAATCTAAAACTGCAATACAATGTATTACATTAATTAAGTCTTCATTCTCCTTTATGTCGATGTAGCTTAAACTTACTGAAACCACACATCATCATAATTACAGACAACTTTAATTATTCCCGTTGTCGAGCCAAAAACTGAAAAAAAGTGTAAAGACATCCTGGGAATATGTTACCTTGGATTCTTTGATCTTCACAGCGATGACCTGTTTTCTCTGGCGGATGATCTCCACCAGCTCATCACACTCCTCCACCAGCTTGGCTTCATGCATGGCCGTGTTCACCTGGAGACAGAGGCAGGTACACATGTGAACGTCGTGCTTCTTCCTCTGGGTTTGGACACATGTTTGGATAAGCAGCCATGACCACATGCAGAGAACATCATTTGTTTTTTCAGTCTCTTCATGCGAACAAGATGTGCTCCTGGATTACAACTAAATGACTTAATCAATAGATTAGTGATTTCCAGGATCTTTAATTGTACCCTGATCCAGGGATCCTTGGAATGCATCCAGTAGGTTGCCTCACAGTCATCCATCTAATGGACATCGAAGGTGATAAAACACTTCAGAAAATAATTTGTCATCCTCTGAAATGTTCTGTTTCTTGCTGCTGGATTTACATAATGTATTGTTCTCGTATGACATAATACCATCTCATTGTACGAAAACATGTTTATTTCACTCATTATGAACAAGAAATGAGTTGAGGATTGTTGTACTATTTGACTGGTCATTAAAAAAAGCTCCAAGAAAACGGTCTGTGCAGACACTCATTAATTCACTGACAGATTTTGCCGCTTTAATAGATTCTTTGATTATTTCAGGACCAAAATTGCCAAGGCAACTCATCATCAGTTCACTATCTCAGACTAACACTTAATGAAAAGCAAGCAACTTCAGGGGGGGGAGGGGTATCTGCACTGCAGTAGCTTAACTGCTGAGGGTCATGTTGGCTGTGGTTGCCGGTTCACCAGCAGACTTATTGTTACGGTCAGCAGACACAACTCCTGAGTTAGAAGCCAGATCTGTCCTCTGATGAGATAGAAACGTATCTCTGCACGTCACACAGACAGAAACCTTGTCGCTGCAAGAGCTGTGCATAACTCAGCGTAACTGTACACGACTGTGGCGACAGGAGTCACCATCCATTTGTCTGAAGGAGCCAATTCAGAGAAATCCAGGACTTACTCCAGTCAGAACACACTCCACAAGCCAGCACGATGACTGTGGGGCGCTTTCACTCAAACTGGCAGCTCCAGAAGTACCCAGAGATGAGATGAGGAGGAGGAGTTCCTCTAACAAATCAAATGGGGGCTGACCATAAACAACGGCCTTAAGGCAACCAACATAAAACAACAGGAAAGCACTGGTGAATGTTTTCTGCAGCGCACTGACAGAGTCCTGCTGAGCCGGCACACATTATTAGGGTTGGGTACCGGAAACCGGTGCCAATATGGTACCGGTTCCAATACAACCGGTATTACCCGGACCGAAACGCAACGCACATTTCGGTGCTTCTTTCCGGTGCCTGAGCCTATTGAAATTGAAAAAAACTATTGTTGTGAACTTCTCTGGTGACTCCGCCCTGTCAGCAGGTTGCGAGCCTCTCATATTTAAGTTTGAGAGCGGAGGCTGCGCCGTGTGTGACTAGTGAACCCGTGTGGAGCACACCAGCGTCAGGCTGGGCGCGACGGGGAGACCGTCACCGGTCCCCCTGAACACGTGGAGACCGATGATGACGAGCAGCCTGAACTCAGATTAGTACCGTAACGTTGACTGCAAGTCTTGCATTCATAAAAGTAGCCCAAGAAATAATAAATTAGCCATTATAACCATGCTTAAGCTAGCTCGTAGCTAACACGAGCTACGAGCTACGAGCGTGACAGTCTGCTAGCAGATGTGTTGATGTACAGCGATCCCGGCTGTATACCCGGTGTTACCGGGAATATAATGACGGAGGAATAAAGACCGTGGGGCATCACTTTGTTTCAGTGTAACTCTCGCTGTCAGAAGCAAAACTTTATCTGTCACGTGTCATCTTCAGTCCCTCTGATTGGTTGTTCTCTTTGCCCATCAACACAGTGACAGGATTAACCCTATAAAGTCTGCACATGACAATACATATCACATATAATGGAGAACATATATTGTGTATGTTAACAGTCTGATATCCATTGTTTGTCAGTGCTCCATGATAACGGCCTCTACAGGGAATATGGCCAAAGAGGTTTTTAATGTCCTTATTGTGCGTAAAAAAAAAAAATATCGGTTCAGGCACCGGTATCGTTTTAAAAGTACCGGTTTAGCACCGGTATCGGAAAAAACCCAAACGATACCCATCCCTACACATTATACCGTGGTACACCCCGAGTGCCTTGTGGGCAGAGACTGCTCACACTGGGTTTGGCCATTGTTAAGTTACATTTAAATCAAAATCATGTGTGCCGAAAAACTGGAAAACTAAGGAAGAAAATCGAAGAAATATTTTACATTTTGATTTTGGAGCCATTTTTAAAATTAATAACCAGTTGTGCAAATAAAAAAAAAGTAAACAGGTCACAATGATATTAAAATAGTTGTTGGGAAACTATGAATAAATAAGAGTTGAATTCTGTTTCATTGCCACTCTTATGTAGGTATAGTTCCTCATTAATTGTCTCAGATGGGTTTTGTTTATATTATTAATAATTAGTTCAGTGCATGGAGTGAAACCTGAAAGTCTATGTCCAGAGAAAGATGAATCTCCTTTTGAATAGTCCGTCATTCTTAAATTCATTGTGAATTACAACCGAGCTACTTGGCAGTTTATAGTTACGGAAACAATCTTCATCTCCGTCCTCCTCCTCTTTCACCTCACTCTAAACCTCCTCCTCCTCCTCCTCTTCTTCTTCCTCAGCCAGCTCCTGACATTGTCATCATCACTCTGCTACACAAACACGGTCACAAACTGTGCATCTCCCTATTCATCAGGCTCCTCTGCAGGTGTCCTGAAGTCACAGTGCCACGTGAAACTCAACTCAGAGTCTATTCTTGGAACAGGAGGAGAACAACCCAGCCAGGTTGAAACCTCTTTCAGTGACAAAGACATTTCCAGCTGTTCCTGCAATCAGGACAGTTGTAGAAATCAGCTGCCTGAGATGGCCTGAAGAAAAGCTCAAGCCACTGCGATTGTTTAAAATACCAGAAAGTATAATAAAGTTATCTTATTGGTTGATGATATTTAGGATTACAATATTTCTTAAATTAATTGGGATTGCCATTTCATATTGGGATTATTGTGCAATAATGCAGCGCACAAGACCGGTCATATTTGTTACGGCAGTTGTATTCATCCTGCTAATGCGTATCTAGTCTCACTCAAGGATTCAAAGATTCATAAATTACATTATGCAACATTGTTGTGCAACGCAATGTGGTTGCAGCTCATTTCATGCCAAACAAAACAAAACCAGTTCTGCATTTCTGTAGTGAGTTTTTAAAAGTTGCTTGAGGAGGAATGTAAACAACAGCAACAAATGGACATTTATCTGAGCAGATGACATGGCTGACATCCTAATATGAACACTTCGTCATCAGGGAAACATTGTTTATCAATTTGGAATATGTTTGAGCACCGAGCATCATTGACATCAATCTAGCGGGATATTTGAGTGCACCCCATTCTTTGCAATCCACTCATTATCTCATTAAAAAAAGCATCATCAGCAAACATAATTACACTCTGTCAGGAGATGCAAACATAATTAGCAACATAATAGTAATAAATAAGCCTATCTAGA
Organism: Pseudoliparis swirei; assembly: GCF_029220125.1. Lineage (NCBI taxonomy): Eukaryota > Metazoa > Chordata > Actinopteri > Perciformes > Liparidae > Pseudoliparis > Pseudoliparis swirei. The sequence goes on along the minus strand of NC_079406.1, from coordinate 17,104,781 downwards.
CAAATATGACGCAATGTAGCACAGATTGCAATCTGACAGCAGAATGATGAAATGAAATGTCCATTACAAACCCTCAGCACCTCTTCCACCTCTCGGTGGTTACATTGAGCCCATATGCTCCTATACATCATTAAGTTGAGTTCAGCTACACCATTATGTCAAGATTTGTATTCCAAGTACTGTATTACTTACAAGCCTGAGTGAAATAAAATGAGCCATGCTGCTGCATTTGTTTTCTGGCTTCAAAATACTGACAGTCACAATTTAACACCCACTGTGAGCTGTTCCAGCCAGTTATGATGTGAGTGGAGAGCGGGGCCGAGCGGGGCCGAGCGGGGCCGAGCGGGGCCAGTCACACCAGGTCAGGCTCAAAGTCCATTCTGTATGCACACACACACACATACTGGGCTGAAGTCCAAATGAGGAGGAAGGTTTGGAGCTCCCTTCATATTGTGATATTGTGAACATTGTAATCTCTCACTATTTTGAGATTTTGAGAAAATCTGTTGTCTCCAGAGAAATGAACTGAATTGCGTGTTGATTGATTGATTGATTGATTGATTGATTGATTGATATATTTATTTGTCGTTTGCCAGAGTACAGGTGAAAGAAGGTATTATAAGAAAGGGTGGATGAAAGAGATTAGCATAACATGAGGGAAGAAGGCGAGAAAACACCAACCCCCGACGGTGCCCCCCGAGACACCAGTGTGGAGCAGGAAAAACACTTAGCACATAAGCACACACATTTTAGACATGACTTGAACGTCTTGTAGGAAGGGAGGTAATCCAGGTGATGCAACTGGTGACCTAAGCCCATCCATTGGGGGGCAGAAGGTAACCAGCACCGGCTGGGGCAGTGCCAAACAGCAGCGCCAGCAGCCACAGTAGGTCCCTACGTGGGGTAAAAAAAAAGCCAGCAGGGTAATGGATAGGCTAAGAAGTGAATGCAATCAGTATTATGCATTATTGGTGTGTCTGGGGTGCTTGTTCCAGCGCCCAGGCCACAAAGGCCACAAGTTCTCAGTCCGCAAGATGGTCATGGTCGCTGCCATGTGAGATAGCCAGGTCCTGGAGAAAGAAAACAACCACAGGTGTCTGTAGGGGCTGGAATGGAGAGAGGTTCTCTACCAGCCGATCTCAGATGTTGTTTGTTCTACCGCTACCTTCTACTGAGGTTCTGTTGAGGAGAGGAAAGCAAGCATATGGGTGGGTTTATTCGCCAGTACATCCAGCATGCAATTTGGTGCACCTGCTACCTTTTTCACCATTTTCATTTTCGATCCAGCCAGCCTCGGGGGCACCAGCCTTTAACGTCTCCTTCATTCTTTTCCGACAATACAGGCAACGCGCCAAATCCAACAGAAATCCTGTAATCATAGTTCGAATAGGTAGATGTGATGTCATCCTCCACGGAAAGGTAGCTACACACACGCACGACACGCGTAACGACCTGCTGCACCCCCGGCAGGGGCGGGCAGGTTCCCGAAATCAAGCTTTTGAAAGTCGACAAAGGCGGTGCTAATTGCGTTGAGAGATTCAGTTGATCAGATGACTGAAGGATCGGTCCATGGTTTTGTTGAAGAGCGATGAGGAGAAGTCTCATAGTATAAAACAAAAGAACGAGAGAAGCCAAGCAGGGAAGGGAAGGTCATGGGGAGGAGAGGGAGAGAAAATGCGACCGCCTTCGAAGAGAGCCAAAGAGTGTGTGTGAGTTTTAATGATTTTGCAGAGTTGAAGAGGTCAATGGCTGCCTTACACGATGTGAAACTCTTGGAAATGTCATGTGTAACCGATGGCAACTCTGAGACAGTCAGACAAGATCACACACAATGTGACAGCCGTTCATTTGTGGTTCAACACAATCAGAGCCCTGTTGTCTGAGGTGTCAACTTGTGTAGAATTTCAACATTTTGCTTTTAAATCTGACTAGCGATACATGAACAAAGATCATTATTTCATGTGGCATTTTATAAGATAGCTGAAAGTAGACAAGTGACAAGAAATGAGTGGCTGACACACAACACAGGTGGATGTAAAACGTAAAGGTAAAGTTCATGGTTGGCACCTAAAAGCTGCAGATGGTAACAATTTATAAATGTCAATGCAATCATATTCAATCATATTTGTTCACTGCTTGTGAACTCTGCTCAAACTGTCAAACTAAGCAGCGCCGCTCAAATGAATCACGGTTCAGTTACTCCATTGACTATTTTTTTGAAAAATGTTTTAGTTTCGTGTCAAGCTGTAAAATGAGAAAGTTTGTGAACCGGCCGCCGTGCTTTAAAATGACATTGCTTCAAACCTTACTGAAGGTGTTATCACGAATTTACTTTATTTGCTTCCATACGATGTTGTTTTTGTATTGTGTTTAAAAAATACTGTTATACTGTAATACGGTACATTCATGATTTTAATCAAAATGTAATAAAACACTACAGCGAAAACACAATATAACACATTCAATGACATTACATTCAGATGTGATTTTGCAAACATTTGCCATTTTGTGGTATGTAAGATTATTCTCAGAAATGTCTCCTGCCCGACACCACTTCAGAATGTGGACAACACGCACAGACAATTGAACAATGGACGCTCCCAGATTGACCCACTCTGGCCAAAGTGGCTGCCATCCAAACAGAGTGAGGACCGGTTGGCTGGAGCAGCTGTTGACCTCTCGCTGACCCCAAGAGATTCACATCTTGAATCAATTCTGTGCTCATTCCTCTCCAATCAGCCTTTCCTGTCTCCTATTCCACTTTACCTTTTTTCCACGTCTTCCTATTATACCTCTGGTCCCCATTCGGTCTGCTTGACTGAGAAGACCCCCCCCCCCCCCCCTTTGTCTCTCAGACATGATCTTCTCTGAAAAATGCAAGGGTTCAGTCTGACAGCTTTATCTCGGATGCTGTCCACAGATTCTGGGACAGTTCCGAGAGATTTATGGCACCTTTGTGGCACCTGGCTTTAAAGACAGGAAAGAGTGGCTTAATGGATGCCGTAAAAGAAACTGCATGACATATTACGGAGGTTATGTCAGAAAGAGGTCATTCATGGGAATGCTTCACTGGTAATGAATTTAAAGTGGGACTTTTAAAGCCGACAAAGTGTTTGCGTACACTTTTATTTGCTAACCAAGTTTACCTACAGTATATAATATAAATCAATGATTAATCGTCATGATAATATATGATATATGGGTTTGGAGATAAACCTAGACAGGCAAGGGGTGAATTGATTCTGTTGCAGTCTTTTTTACCACACTAGCTGATAGCACTTTTGATCTGCACCACTTTGATCCAGACGAAATATCAAAAAATAATATATTAGATGGTTTGCCATGAAATGTGTACACACAATCATGGGGCCCAGAAGATAATGATTTTTGTGATTTAACAACTTTTCTTTTCGCGCCAGTCAAGACACAGTGTTCACTTTTACGCATTTTGAATAGATATTCAGAGTTCACTGACTCAACACTTTAATGATCCTCTGACTTTCATCTAACAGTCCAAATTTCAGTCCGTCCAATACCTGCAAAACGTACACATTCCCATCTGCCTCAGTCTTATCTCCTTGTGGTGGCGGGGGCGTGGTTAGACTCATCTCAGAGGGAAGTGGGGGAGGGGCTCAGGGAACAGGTGCCAGGAGGAGGCCTAAATGGCCTCAGCTGGAACTAATCACATGTGTTGTCTCTTCTCTACATTCTGCTGACAGGGAGGGATGGAGGTGGAGAAGAGAGGAGAGCAAGAGCAGAGACTGCCAGAGTGCGCAGGTCACAATAAAAGCATGACGAACCGATACCTTGAGTGGGCTCGACCATTGATGCTGCGGGAACACGCGCCTGCTAGTCATGTTTAGTGATAAAGATAACATGCCATGGTGCCAAAATGCTGAACTAAGTTGGTGTCCTTGGTAAACATAAGAGGCCTGCCTGCTACACCTGGGCATGTTAGCAAGCTGACAGGCTTATGGCTTAAAGCGGTGGTTCTTAAACCTTTTCTGTCGCGCCCAACCGCCCCAACAACATTGTAACTAAATGGTCCACGCTGAATTTTTATTGAAATAACAATTTTTTGTAACTGCTCCATCTGTGCTTTATCAAATAATAGAATAAAGATACAAAATAAAAATTGCAATCACTTTTAATTGAACCAGATTGCTCCATCAGACAAAAACAAATAAAAAGTGCTATCACTTTGTTAGAACAATGCAAATAAAGTTGTGCAAAAAAGCACTATTATTTGGCAAATAGCTTATTATTGCAATAGCATTACAACATTTTTCAAGATAATAACAATCAAGATAATAACAATAAGTGCAACCTGTGAAAAACTAAACTAAACAAGTTAAAATATTTGGCAATAAAGAGTTTCATTGAGTTTTACTCTAAATATCTTTTCAAAACGATAACGTGCAGATATGTGTAACCTGTTAACGCCGTAATCGTAATGTAAACATGTACACGTACTTTTGGAATACGTGAAGTTCTCCGCACTGCCCCCGCGCTCCACCTGTAATACCTCGGCGCCCCACAGTTTGAGAACCACTGGCTTAAAGTATTGCTGCTCTTTCACTGAAATGAATGGACTCGACAGATGGAAGGAGGAACATTAACATAAATACTTTATCTGAGAAATATATCATTTTACAAATGAAAACCTTGTGTGGCCATCTGCCAAAGGCACAAACAATAATAACTGCATAAAGACAAGAATTATAGTTCCGTATAAGCCATTATCCCACTGCATTGATGTCCTCGTCTGCGCCTGAAAGTGGAACTGGAATTATAGCAAAGACAAACAAAACCCGCCGACTCTCCGATCTCACTGATGCTCCGGGAGAAAGGTAAAGAGAGGCGAGATGAGACCTGATATAAAAGGATTAGGGAGCATTACAGCTCATTGATATGCTCCACACAGTGGGACCACAGTCAGTGGACACACACCTAGACAGTTCTGGCTCACGACTTACAGCTCGATGTTTAATCAGTAGACATACATGTCTGAGAATGAAACCCAGTGGGATCTATTTGATGGGATTCTTTCCTTTTTCCATCAGTCCTAATACGCTACACACTTACAGCTTTATTAGTGAGCTAATTTATTTCCTCCCAGCTGGCAACACTGGGAGGAAATACTCCTACTCTCCCACTCCCGCACCAGAGATCACATCACCCCAGTCCTTCAAAAGATCCACTGGCTCCCAATACAGCAACGAATCCAGTTCAAGATTCTCATCATCACCTACAAAGCCCTTTACAACCCGAACACTCCTTATACTTTTCTGACCTTTACACCGTCCGACACGCTGCCACACGCAACCTCAGATCTGCAGATGCCAACCTCCTTACCCCCCTACTCTCTCCAAGCATCGGCCCTGGGGGTCAGGGCCTTCTCCATTGCTGCCCCCTCCATCTGGAACTCTCCCCCCCATCACCTCAGACATTCTCCGTCACTCGACACTTTTAAAGCTGCACTTAAAACCCATATATTTAAATTAGCCTGTGATACTCGTTTGTCTTGTGATCTCTTACTCTTACTGTCTTCCTTTAACCTCTCACTCAGTCCCTCCCCTCCCACTCACAAAGCCGGCAACCACCTTGACTACATTTTCACTAGAAACTGCTCTACCTCCAACCTCACTGTAACTCCTCTCCATGTCTCTGACCACTTCTTCATCTCTTACTCTCTCTCGCTCTCTGGTACTGACAACCCACCCATATCTACAGACTCTGCCTGCATGCCGCAACATTCGCACCCTCTGCCCCTCCTCTCTGGCCTCCTCTGTCCTATCTGCTCTCCCCTCAACTGACTGCTTCTCACTCATGCATCCTAACTCTGCCGCAGACACTCTCCTCTCTTCCCTGTCTTCATCTCTTGATTCTCTTTGTCCTTTAAGACACGACGGTTCGGAAATCCTCTCCGGCTCCGTGGTTGTCGGACTCGGTCGCGCCGAGAGAGCCACCCTGAGGCGGAAAGAAAATGGCGAATCGAATCAAGCGGAAGACTGCTCTTCTATCAATCTCTCCTCCTCCTTCTCTTCCTCTATCTCTGCAGCCAAAGCTCGTTCTACCTGACCAAATTCAGTCTTCCTTCTCTAACCCCAAAAACTCTTCTATCTTTTCCAACCTCCTTGATCCCCCTGTCCCTCTCCTCCTTCCACCCTTTTTGCCGAGCCACTTTGTCGACTACTTTACAAACAAGATAGGCGACATACGCTCCTCCTTTACTAATCCATCTTCTATCACCTCACCAACACTAACTTCTTCATCCCTCTCTTTCCTCTTTCACCCCTTGTCTCCCAATCAAGTTCTTAGCTTGGTGACCTCCGCCCGACCGACCACCTCGCCCTTGACCCCGTCCGTCTCCCATTCTCCAGGCTATTGCTCCTGACCTTCTGACCTTCCTCACCCATCTTATTAACAGCTCCTCTCAACTGGCTGTTTCCTAACTCTCTGAAGGAGGCGAGAGTCAACCCTCTCCTGAAGAAACCCACGCTGACTCGTCTGAAGTCAGCAACTACAGACCGGTCTCTTCTACCTTTCTCCAAAACTCTGGGCGAGCTATCTTGAGCCAAGTGTCCTCCTATCTCCACAGTAACAACCTTCTTGACCCTCACCAGTCTGGATTCAAGGCCGGCCACTCAACAGACGGCCCTCCATGCTGTCTCTGAGCAGCTTCACACTGCTAGAGCAGCCTCTCTCCTCTGTCCTTATCCTTCTCGACCTTTCTGCAGCATTTGACACGTGAACCACCAGATCCTGATCTCTTCTCTTCAGGACCTGGGATCTCAGGCACTGCACTCGCTCTTTCTCTTCCTACCTTAAAGACCGCACCTACGGGTAACTTGGAGAGGATCTGTGTCTGATCCTTGTCCTCTCACTACTGGGGTTCCTCAAGGCTCGGCCCTGGGTCCCTCCTCTTCTCTCTGTACAAATTCTCTCGGCTCTGTCATTAGTTAGCATGGCTTCTCCTACCATAGCTATGCTGTGACACCCAACTGATCTTCTCGCTTCCACCGTCCGAAACACAGGTGGCGGCACTAATCTCTGCCTGTCTGACTGACATCTCTCAGTGGATGTCTGCTCACCACCTGAAGATCAACCCTGACAGACCGAGCTACTATTCCTTCCAGGGAAAGGCTCCCCACCCACCCACCTGACTATCACCTTCAACAGCTCTGTGTTGGCCCCTACCCTGACTGCCAGGAACCTCGGGGTGACACTCGACAGTCAACTCTCCCTGACGGCCAACATCGCCAAGTTGCCCTGTAGGTACATGCTGCACAACATCAGGAGAATACGTCCTCTTCTTACTCAGAAGGCGGCGAGGTTCTGATCCAGGCTCTGGTCATTTCACGCCTCGACCACTGCAACTCCTCCTGGCTGGTCTACCCGCTAAGGCCATCCGACCTCTGCAGCTCATCCAGAATGCAGCAGCTCGACTGGTCTTCAGCCTCCCGAAATTCACCCACACCACTCCGCTCCTCCGCCTTCCACTGGTTACCGGTGGCTGCCCGCATCCGCTTCAAAACACTGGTCCTGGCGTACCGTGCTCTAAACGGATCGGGCCCCGTCTACATCCGGGATATGGTCACACCGTACACCCCGGCACGTTCGCTCTGCTCGGCAACAGCCAATCGACTTGTGACTCCTGCACCTCGAGCTAATCACTCGAAATCCAGACTGTTTGCTGTCCTGGCTCCTCAGTGGTGGAACCAGTGGCGGTTCGTCCATAGGGGGCGCTAGGGCGCCGCCCCTCTTAAAATTTGGAGATGAAAAAAAAAGAAGAAGAAGAAAAAGAAAAAAAAATCTGTCAAAAAACATTATATGCCAAATCATTTAAATAGTAAATATACCGTGTTGACGCGCTAAATGTGTGGGAGACCGCACTTAAGTTTGTGAAAAATATAATATATCGCCATTATCACGGAGAGAAGCCCCTTTCGGGCTGGTCTAACGTGTGTGTGTACGGGTATTGATACAACATTTCAGTCAAGACCGGCTTCACATTGGCGGATGAAACCGAATCTTGGGCCGATTGATTATTCGCAGATCAGAGTGTTCCTCAGCCCATAGAGCAGTGTTGCCAGGTCCGCGGTTTTCTGAATGGGCCACTTTGAAGTGTTGTGAATTTTTTGTCCTTGGTTCGGTAGACCTATTTTATGCAAATTACATGAATATCTTTAAATAAAAACCATATTTTAAATGAAATAATTTATTCATACCCAAATCCTACCAAACTGACTCCAGATCAGCACGTACACACACATTTTATTTATGATAATATACTGTATCTAATTACACAAGGCCATTTTAGGACATAGGGGAAATAACTGTTTAGGAAACTGCTTTTAATGCTGGCAAACTAAACATATGTTGTTACTTTGTAGATATTACAATATATTTGGCAAATGATAGCAATGTTGTTGGACTTTAAAAGCAGTGTTTTTGTTGTTTTTGTTGTTTTCGTTTTAAATACTGTTTTCTGCTGTGATTCCCAGAGCTCTTTCACCAGAGAAGAGCCTTCATGAACATCAAGGGGAACAACTCAGCGGTTTATTTCCAACGCTTTTTAACTATGTGGAGTTACTGGACATTTTTTGTAAAGGTGTGCTCACCTTCGCCCACGGTGAAAGCGCCGCGGAGAGGGAAGCGCTCAGGGGCGCTGGTATCGGCACGGAAACGCTTGGGATCTCAGATCTCGTGCAAGCTGCGCTGCTGCATATTTCTCTCCAACGTCCGCTCACTGTGCACAGCAAACTGGAGCGAACTCCAGCTGCTGAGTGAGGGAGAGACAGAGACTTCTCCTCATCCCTCCTTCCTCTGTGTTCACGGAATCATGGCCAAGTGGATCGATACCAGATTCTGGCGCTCCAGCTCGCTGCTGGCTTCCAGCTGTTCCGCCCGCGACGGGACACGGAGACTCTCCGGAAAAGCAAAGCGGTGGGAAGGAATCTGCTTTACCTCAACAACGGCTGGTGCACACGGTAACGGTGATCCCTACAGCACTGTTCGCCGGACCTGGAATCTTTATCATTCACCGCAAACCGCTTCACTCCCCACGTGAGTTCGGCTGATCATTCATCTGGCTGAGTTTACATGTCACCGTGAGGGAACGCACGAGGCACAGTGACCTCAATGAACAGACATGGTGTGGAGCGGACCTTCCGACTTTAGTTATTGTACCGTGGATTTAAATAAAGGAAACCTTGCCACGAACTCTCCCCTAAATATAGACAGTTAATTAAAATGCCCTACCAGAGAGAAGAGCATTCCTGGACCATCACACACAATCAGCAGGGCCTATCACCGTCCCCCGAGCTGCACTGGGAAACCTTGACCACGCCATGGTTCATCTGATTCCCACAGGCAGACCAAAGCCTGCAAACCTGTGGTGAGGAAGTTCAAGAAGTGGGACCAGTGAGGCTCTGAGACCCACGGAAGTGTTTTGGACTGTGTACTGACTGGGATGTCTCAGATCACAACAACAGCCCGGATGACAGAGGCTGTAATCTCCCACATCAGCTTCTGTGAGGACAGCTGTATTCCATCCAGCTCCAGGTGAGTTATAACAACGATGAAACCCTGGTCTACAGCGGAGCCCAGGTAGCCAAGACTGCAGAAGGACCAGGCATTCAGGAGTGGGGGACAAGGACCTGTACACAGAGTCCAAATACAGGTTTAGCAGAGAGATGCTAAACGTCTCCGTACTCTGAGAAACTGCAAAACAGCAGCTCTCAGCAACCACTCTGCTTCTGTACTGGAGGCTCAGGCCAGATCACCAACCACAAGCCCACCCGTCTTAATTCCCACTCCGCTGAACAATGTAGCTTCTGGCAGGCCCAGCTAAATGAGTTCTACTGTCATTGAAAGACAATGGAGCCAGTCCTGAGACCATCCCCACAGCCCCATCAACAAGCCACAGACCATCAGCCCACCCTCCCCAGCCCATCAGGGGCTCACACCTCTGGAGCACCCTCCATCAACTCAGTTACTGACTGGTCATCCTGGAGAGAGGCAGTGCAACAGGCTGTTCAAAAGCAGAACCCGCAAAGCTAAGCGGGCGGCCCGAGGACTCTGTCTCCCCTCACTCCACCCTGAAGCACTGTGCTGACCAGCTGTCTCCGGTGTTCACCGACATCTTCAACTACCTCCCTGGAGACAGGTTGCCTTACGTTCCAGTAGCCTGCTTCAAGGCCTCCCACCATCATCCCTGTCCCAAAAACCCAAGATCACAGGACTCCAATGACTACCCAGGCCCATCGCTCTGACCTCTGTGGTCATGAAGTCCTTGAACGCTTGGGTCCTGTCACACCTCAAGACCATCACCGACCCCACTCCTGGGTTACCCCTGCAGTTCGCCTACAGAGCCAATGTAATACACACAGAGTCTGCAGACGATGCAGTCAACATGTTGCTTCACTTAAGCATCCTCCCAGCATCTGGACTCCCGAGGAACCTACGCCAGGATCCTGTTTGTGGACTTTAGCTCTGCCTTCAATACAATCATCCTGTCCCTGCTGCAGGACAAGCTTCTCCCAGCTGCATAAGCCCCGACTCCACCTGCAGGTGGACTCACAGACTTCCTGACCGACATGTGGAAGCAGCACGTGAGGCTGAGGGGAAAACCACCGTCCTCGAAGGGCTCCGGACCACCAGCACGGGTTCCCCCAAGGGCTGTGTCTCTCCCTCTGCTGTTCTCCCTGTACACCAACAGCTGCACTCCTCCAGTCACCAGTCCGGGCCAAGCTCCCAAAGTTCGCGGATGACACCACCTCATTGGACTCATCTCTGGTGGGACGAGACAACGCCACAGGTGGGAGAGACTGACCACCTGGTGACCTGGTGCAGCCAGAACAACCCTGAGCTCAACGCTCTAAAGACAGTGGAGATGGTTTGGCTGGATTTCAGGAGGAATGCAGCCCCACCCGCCCCCTCCTCATCCTGTGTGACTCCCCGACGCTGTGGAGTCCTATCATTCCTGGGCTCCATCGCTCTCCCAGGACCTCAAGTGGGAGCTGAACATCCGCCCATCACCAAGAAGGAGCCCAGCAGAGGATGTTCTTCCTGAGGCAGCTAGAGGAATTCAACCTGCCAGGAGAATGATGGTACAGATTCTACACGGCCATCGCTGGAGTCCACTTCATCTGCTCCTCCATCACTGGCTCAGCAACGCCCTGCAGCCACAGCTAAAGACGATGGGCGTAGGTGCAGTGAGCATCATCCGCTCGGCCCGAGTGGGTTATCGGCACCGCAATCTGCCTTCCTCCAGGTCCTGTTCACTTCCAGGTCACTGAAGCGGGCGTGAAAGATTGTCGCTGACCCCTCCCACCCTGGACACTCCCTGTTCGGTCCTCCCTCAGGAGGGAGGCTGCAGGTCCCATCATGACCAAGACCACCCGCCACACCAAAGCTTTTTCCACGGGCGTCGGGCTCATCCAATAGGAACCCGGGACTGACTGGACTGTCACCCCAGGACTACCACCTCTTCTTCCCACCTTCCTCTCTCCTCCTTCCTTTCCGCCTTCCTCTCTCCTCCTCCCTCCTCCTTCTTCTTCCCTCCTCCACACACGTCACTTTAACATGCACTTTAACTAAAACACACCACTTGAAGCACACACCCAAACACTTCACATTATTTGTTGTCTTTCTGTCGTGTTGATTGTTGTTTGTTTGTCATGTCCAAATGTTGCACCTTCCACCAAAAAAAATTCCTCGTTTGTTTGTGAAAACATTCCTGGCAATAAAACTGTTTCTGATTCTGATTCTGATTCTGATTCTCCATTGCTGCCCCCTCCATCTGGAACTCTCCCCCCCCATCACCTCAGACATTCTCCGTCACTCGACACTTTTAAAGCTGCACTTAAAACCCATATATTTAAATTAGCCTGTGATACTCGTTTGTCTTGTTTCTCACTAATGTCATCTTTCTTGTTTTGCTTCTATTGTTTGTCTTTACCATGTTAAGTGGCTTTACAAATACAATATATTACACATTTTAGGGGTTGTAAAAAACGTCTGCTGCTTTAAACCGCTTCCACAAAGAATACTAACGCAACATTAGTTGGGTCTGGATGTTATACCTTGGGATACAGTACAGGCTCGGCAGTCTACGCATGTTAGGGAAAGCGCTCATGAAAAAGCCGCCAACAAGCACAAGAGAAGTCGACCCACAATCACAGAGCATAAGAGGGAGATAAAGTGGGGCAGAGAAAGATGAAAGAGCATCTGTTGTCAAGCTGCAAAACACATCCAGAGGAGAGGGAAGACAAAATCAAGAACTTCACAACAGTGACACAGTTCTCAAGTGCACACGCTTTAAGGAGGAGTGATGTAAGTATGGAAGAGGAAGAACAGGAGTCCTGGAATTAAATGAAAATCTGCTCACAACTTGTACAAAACAATGATATAAAAGAGCTAAGTGAGATATCTACTCCAATAAGAGAGAACAAAAACCTTACATTCCCACACAATAATAGTAGAATATAGTTAATAGCATGAAATTGGGACATAATATAAAAAGTTTGCATCCATGCTGGTAACTCTTATTTGAAAATATAAGTAATTAGGCAATGGAAGTGATACATGCACATCAATAAAGGCATTTTACACAACAATTAAATTTTCTTCTCTTCACATTTTATAGTAAAAAAGATATTTTGTAATTGTGATAAACAGCATGCAGGTAACAGGACATGATTGCGGGTATCAGCTCAGCTTTTTCTTTGCTCCATACTTAGTTTTCATTGCCATTGTATCAACAGCGATTCCATTTCTAAGAGGCCGTTGCTCACGGCATAATGGCTCACCGAGTGTCTCTTCTCTGCAGCCAGCTCTCTGGCATTGAATGGATGACAGCGAGCGTTAGCTCAACAACAATCAGTGAAATGCTCAAGGATCCTGTCACTTGCTCAACGTTTTTAAGAACGCAGAACATTACTCTGAATGTCATGAAGTGCAGCAACGTAATTAACAATCCCACAGCAGAGGAAGCTGTATAAGGAGGCTGCTCCAAAGAAAAGAAACCGTCAAGTCATCTTCCCTCGCCTTGACAGAGGAGACATCTCCCAAGAGATCCCCAGGAGATCAGCTGCATCGTCGCTGTGTGTGCTGACACAGTGCAGCCGACTTTCATGCCGCGTTTGAATCATATTGTTTGGCACCAAGACAATGTGATGCAAACGAGGAGGAGCGGAAACTAGGGTCAAGCTCTTAAAGCCCATGCTTTGTGCACACGTCTGTGCTGTAGGCGATTGCCTGCCTTCCTCAGAGCCTGGACCCGCTCTCAGTCAGAGAGATCGCGGATTATCACGCTAACACGTATACCACTTGAAGCACACACCCAAACACTTTCACATTATTTGTTGTCTTTCTGTCAAAGTTGATTGTCATTTGTTTGTCATGTCCAAATGTTAAACCTCCGCCAAAAAATTCTCGTTTGTGTAAACATTCCTGGCAATAAAACTGTTTCTGATCTCTGATTCTGACGTCCCTTCTCAAAATGCTTTCTCAACCCTGCACATTCTTCCCTTTGCTTCTTCTTCTACCTTTTCATTTGTCCTCCTCTCTCTCAAGAGCCACATTAATATGAACTCACCTGAACACGTGGTACTAGATAGGAGGGAAATAAAGTTTATTTTCATAATTGGCCTGGGTGTCATCGAGCATGTTCTATTTCATGTTGCTCTTTATTTATTTTGATGCAGAAGTCACATGAGATTTTGCAGAACATGGCATGCAGACTTACATAACATGAACACAGACTTTTTTCTCTCCATGCTGTTTACGAACTATTTGTCTTACTTTACGAATCGAAGGATCATTTAATTTGGATTGTAGATGAAATAAATGACTATTGTTCACGGACCTCGAGTGACTCAGAGAAACGGAGTCAGTCTTCAATAAGAAATGAACTCAAGACACAGAGTGAAGGCGGCAAACAAAGTGCATTTGTCTCCGCGGTTATTAATGTCAACTCGAAGAAATGGTATTTTATTAAGAGCCAGTGGGTTAAAACACAGAGTATGATTTTGTGTATGTGTGTGTTTTAGGCAAACACGTGGTAGCTCAGCATTGGTACTATCTGCTGGATTCCACCGTACCTCCTCGAAATCATAGCAGAAGCCCAAATGGGAGCGGCCAGCAGTGACGAGGCTGGACGAGGTACAATACTCTGCAGACAGGTTCATGCTCGACTCTACAAGGTTGTCACTTAACGAAGCGGCTGAGCCACTTTGGAAGATAAATACCATTTGACAGGATAATCTTGTCTGTTTTAAAATTGTCCAGTGGGATCTAAATTCTTTTTGCAATCATCCTAAAATCATTTTCAACACCATGATGAAGAACTCAACCTCCTGTATTACAAGACACAGTTGAGATAACACCTACACAGTCAAAGCATCACATTACGCTATATCTGCACAGGGAGTAGGCATGCTTTGTAGTAGCGTTGCCCGTAGTGTCGTGGTCCATCCGATGTTCAAAGTTGTCTGAATTACATAACTGCCTCTCTTTGAACAGCTGGAGGACGGATGGTTTCGAGAGCTACTCGAGCTCATCCTTTGTTCTTTAATCATGGTTTGAGTCAGATTATCTGGAGAGCTACAGCTGGCAAGCACAAGAGGCCACTAGATGCGGACTGGTATCTGATTCTTCTTCATGGTGAAAAGCGCTGCATCAGCCACTGGACTGCTGGCAAATAACAAGATATGTACAAAAACATCCAAGTGGTTGTAAACAGCACATTAAAGATAAGAATTTTAAAGATATTTGGTTTATTTGCTCCATTTTTGGTTACATTTTTATATTTCCAAGTAAAACGCCTTCGAGAGTAAAATTGGTCTGAAATTCAAAGCACTAAGTTGACCTTAATGAGCCCATGATAGGAAACCAATATCCACTTCTGAGACGATTCAATATTTAATCAGTTGCGCCTGAGTTTCTTTAAGCCGGTTGTTTGACAAACCAAAACCTTATCCAGGAGGAGGGAGGGAAAGAAAGGAAAGCTAAAGAAAGAAATTAAAGTCCACTTTTTACCGCTTGCACTTCTTCAATCCGAATTGTTCCAGTCAGAGAAAGTGAAAGCAGCGGGCAGCGGAGCAGACCCCGAGTAGCGGCGGCAGTAGACGGTAGAGAATCAACCACAGTGAATAGCGCCATGGCCTGTTTTACGGTTTCCTGTTCACTTATGCCGTAAGTTATGTCTTCAATACTTGAAACCCGCTATCTTTTGTCTTGCATTTAAAGTTATAGGACGAGGGAGTACATCGGCTTTATGGATGTTTCTTACTCTGAAGACAAATACTTCCTATCCAAGGTGGTTGTAATTTAAAATGCCTAATATTCAGATATAAAGTGAGATTTTGTTTTAAATTCACAAATATCTAATATACAGACTGTCTCAGAAATTAGAATATTGTCATGAAGTTCTTTTATTTTCTGTACGTAATTCAAAAAACAAAAATGCTCATATTCAAAACAATGAAATGGCTTTCTTCTCGTTTGGCTACGCTGGGAAATCTTCATCTTAAAATTTTAAATTATTAAAAATTTGAAAAAACCTGATTGGGCTAGTCTCTTCTCTGCAGCCAGCTCTCTGGCATTGAATGGATGACAGCGAGCGTTAGCTCAACAACAATCAGTGAAATGCTCAAGGATCCTGTCACTTGCTCAACGTTTTTAAGAACGCAGAACATTACTCTGAATGTCATGAAGTGCAGCAACATAATTAACAATCCCACAGCAGAGGAAACGATAAGGAGGCCTCCAAAGAAAGAAACCGTCAAGTCATCTTCCCCTCGCCTGAAGAGGAGACATCTCCCCGAAGAGATCCCCAGGAGATCAGCGCTGCATCGTCGCTGTGTGTGCCGACACAGTGCAGCCGACTCATGCCGTGTTTGATCATATGTTTGGCACCAAGACAATGTGATGCAAACGAGGAGGAGCGGAAACCAGGTCAAGCTCAAAGCCCATGCTTTGTGCACACGGTCTGTGCTGTAGTGTATGATTGCCCCGCGTCTTCCTCCTCAGAGCCTGGACCCGTTTCGGTCAGAGAGATCATGGATTATCACGCTAACACGTACACCACTTGAAGCACACACCCAAACACTTTCACATTATTTGTTGTCTTTCTGTCGTGTTGATTGTTGTTTGTTTGTCATGTCCAAATGTTGCACCTTCCGCCAAAAAAAATTCCTCGTTTGTGTAAACATTCCTGGCAATAAAACTGTTTCTGATTCTGATTCTGACGTCCTCTTTTCCTCGGCTTGCCTTCTCAACCCTGCACATTCTTCCCTTTGCTTTCCTTCTTCTACCTTTTCTCATTTGTCCTCCTCTCCTCTCAAGAGCCACATTAATATGAACTCACCTGAACACGTGGGTACTACAGGGAGGGAAAATAAAGTTTATTTTCATAATTGGCCTAAAAGTCAATGGAGCATGTTCTGCCTCATGCTATTGCTCTTTATTTATTTTTGATGAATAAGTGATGAGATTTTGCAGAACATTAGTATGCAGACGGAGACAATATGAACACAGACTTTTTTTTCTCTCTCCATGCGTTGTTGATGAACTGTTTGTCTGTACTTAATGAATCACTCAGCGATCATTTAATTTGGATTGGGTGAGCGAGCTGCATGATTTATTGTTCACGGACCTCAGAGTGACTCAGAGAAACGGAGTCAGGCCCTCTAAAAAGAAATGAACCGCACACAGAGTGAAGGCGGCACCAAAGTGCATTTGTCCTCCGTGGCTATTAATGTCAACTCTCATGAAGAAATGGTGGCATTTATTAAGAGCCAGTGGGTTAACACACAGAGTATGATTTTGTGTATGTGTGTGTTTTTAGGCAAACACTTGGTAGCTCAGCATTGGTACTATCTGGCTGGATTCACTCGGTACCTCTAGTAAATCATAGCAGAAGCCCAAATGGGAGCGGT
The DNA here is from genome assembly GCF_029220125.1 of Pseudoliparis swirei. Taxonomy (NCBI): domain Eukaryota; kingdom Metazoa; phylum Chordata; class Actinopteri; order Perciformes; family Liparidae; genus Pseudoliparis; species Pseudoliparis swirei. The sequence goes on along the minus strand of NC_079406.1, from coordinate 17,087,835 downwards.
CAGCAGTGACGAGGCTGGCCGAGGTACAATACTCTGCAGACAGGTTCATGCTCGGACTCCTACAAGGTTGTCACTAACTCAAAGCGGCTGAGCCGACTTTGGAAGATAAATACCATTTGACAGATAATCTTGTCTGCTTTAAAGATTGTCCAGTGGGATCTAAATTTTTTTGCAATTCATCCTAAAAATCATTTTCAACATCTATGATGAAGAACCGAACCTCCCTGTATTACAAGACACAGTTGAGACAACAACCTTGTACACAGTCAAAGCATCACATTACGCTGCTGGCATCTGCAATAGGAGAAAGTGCACAAGTGCTTTTGGTAGTAGCGTTGCCCACAGTGTCGTGGTCCATCCGATGTTCAAAATTGTCTGAATTACATAACTGCCCCTTTGAACAGCTGGAGGATGGATGGTTTCTGAGAGCTACTCCAGCTCATCCTTTGTTCTTAAGTCATGGTTTGAGTCAGATTATCTGGAGAGCTACAGCTGGCAAAGTACAAGAGGCCACTGGGAGCGTGACTGGTATCTGGATTCTTCTCTTCATGGCAGTGCGTTGCATCAGCCACTGGATCAAATGGCAAATAACAAGATATGTACAAAAACATCCAAGTGGTTGTAAATATAAAGACATTAAAGATAAAGAAGACTTTAAAGATATTTGCTTTATTTGCTCCATTTTTTTGGTTACATTTTTATGGCTTCCAAGTAAAACGTCTTCGATATAAATTGTCTGAAAACGGTGCTGCACTGTTGACCTTTAATGAGCCCATGATAGGGAACCAATATCCACTTCTGAGACGATTCAATATTTGATCAGTTGCGCTCTGAGTTTTCGTTTTTGTTGCTTGGACAAACCAAAACCCTTATCCAGGAGGAGTGGGAGGGAAAGAAAGGAAAGCCAGAAAGAAAGAAATTAAAGTCCAATTTTTACCGCTGCACTTCTTCAATCCGAATTGTTCCAGTCAGAGAAAGTGAAAGCAGCGCGGCAGCGGAGCAGACCCCGATAGCGAAGGCAGTAGACGGTAGAGAATCAACCACAGTGAATAGCTACGGCCTGTTTACGGTTTCCTGTTCACTTCATGCCGGTTAAGGCCTCAATACTTGAAACCCGCTATCTTTTGTCTTGCATTTAAAGTTATAGATGAGGGAGTACATCGGCTTTATGGATGTTTACTCTGAAGACAAATACTTCCTATCCAAGGTGGTTGTAATTTAAAATGCCTAACATTCCTAGATATAAAGTGGAGATTTTGTTTAAATTCACAAAATATTCAATATACAGGACTGTCTCAGAAAATTAGAATATTGTCATGAAGTTCTTTATTTTCTGTAATGCAATTCAAAAAACAAAATAAACATTCTGGATTCATTACAAATCAACTGAAATATTGCAAGCCTTTTATTCTTTTAATATTGCTGATTATGGCTTACAGCTTAAGAAAACTCAAATATCCTATCTCTAAATATTAGAATATCATGAAAAAGTATACTAGTAGGGTATTAAACAAATCACTTGAATTGTCTAATTAACTCGAAACACCTGCAAGGGTTATGAGCCTTGACAAACACTCAGCTGTTATAAATCTTTTTAAACTTGGTCTGAGGATTTAGAATTTTATGATATAGGATTTTAGAGTTTTCTTAAGCTGTAAGCCATAATCAGCAATATTAAAAGAATAAAAGGTTGCAATCAGTTGATGAATCCAGAATATTTTGTTTTTTTAATTGCATTACAGAAAATAAAGAACTTTATCACAATATTCTAATTTTCTGAGACAGTCCTGTATATCATATCCGGAATAATAGTGTAATACTCGCGTGCACGTGAACGTAGTCATTGACAGTTCTAAGTACCACTCTACTGAACTCTCTGAGTCATACTGTCCGATCACAGGTATGCATGAAGCTTTCCTCCTGTCACTCGGGGCTCAAACACAACGACATGTCGCATACCTCCACCTGCTGACAGATCTGGATGAGCTTGGCCATCTGGTTCTCCAGTTCGCCGTTCCTCTTCACCAGGTTGGTCAGGTTGTTCTCCAGGGTTTGCTGTTGGGAGGAAGGAGGAACAGAGAGTCACGGACCATCACTACTATACAGAGTGTGAAGAATGTACATTCACAAGTCAGGTTAGGGACCACCTTGTTATTCTGTATTTAAAGTCTGAACATTCAGTTTAAAACACTGGAAAACACCTGAAAGATCACTTATTGTAATTTCTCACCATGCAATTGTGTTTTTTCAATAATCAAACAATAAAGAAGACAACAATCGTTCTTTAATATGTGAATCTGGTGATAGCATGCCATAGTGTGTGATGTTTTCGGAGAAGTCTGTGATATCAGTCCCTTGTTATCAACCACTTAACCAATAATTATTAATTAGAAATATTATTATATTATTAATAGCAATACCCATATTGATACTGAAAAGCAGAAGGATATAAAAGGAACTGTCAGATAAAGATTTGTGTAATCAATTTACATACATATTTTTGGGGTCAGCTACAACACAGATATTATTTAGTCTTTGGATACTAGAGAAATGGTCACTACTAACAAATATTTCCTGGGACATCTGCACGAAATAATAAAATACTGAAGTACGTTTTACCCATCGATCATGTCCTGAGAGTTACCTTGAAACAAATCAAATCCAAGCAGAAAAAAGTGTTTACAAATGTTTAACTGCTGTTCTTTGGCACATTTTAAATAGGACCGTGAATGGATCCAAATGCTTTGAGACATAACAGGACGCTATTAAAACACATCCAAATGATTTCTATAGCCGAGTCAATACCAAAGTTACATTGACAAGTCAAAACTTGAAATCCGCATTTGAAGCGAAATATATTAGTCATTGCTGGCTGTAGGAAACAAAATCAATCCAACCAAGCAATTGTTTTATTTTTTTCTCTGTTTTATTAACCAAAATACTGTCTGTGATATGATTATTATTTAACTGCCTGACCTTGTCATATTTGACTTTACAGCCATAAAAACCATCATATGATCCCTGTCAAACTAAAAGCTTCCACTGTTTAATGATCAAACACTCAATTACTATCCGTTAACTGTGGCTGTTTGTCAAATGCAAAACACAAGACACACACACACACACACACATACCAAAACATTTAGTCAAACACATATACAGCACAAAAGATGAAAATATTTTGTTTTTTATTTTGTTTATTGTTGTTTTTGTTGTTGTTTTATTTTCTTCTTTATTTTATATTAATTTTCTGATTTATTTTGATTTCAATTTAGGATAGGAATTTATAAGCATTTCTTGCTTCTACCTATACCTTTTCAGTCTTTCTCTTTTGTATATTATATAGGATAATATTGTATTGTATTTGATTTGATTGACTGAATAAAATACACAAACAAACAAAATGGAAACGAGCAAATGGCGAGACAGAAATAAAAGTGCCAATCAAAAGGAAGCAAATCAACGATGGCGGTAACAAGATGGGCATCAAAACCACCACAACACAACGACCACAGCTGCAAAGGGACAGGAGAACAAAGCAGCAGACAAGCGGCGGGCGTTTGAAGTGGCTCAACTCATGCAAGTGAAAGGGAGGTGGGCTGAGAAAGCACCTGGCCCCACCGCTGACTGTCTGACTGTCTGTCTGACTGTCTGTCTGTCTGTCTGCTTTTTTGATATCTCCTCTGCTTGAGCTCAGCCTGATTTACTCTGTCTGCTTGTGTTTGTTTGACTTCATTATGTATCTGGCTGCTTATCTCCCTCCCTTTTCCACCCAGGTGTCCACCTGGATGCCTGTCTGCCTCTATGCAGCGATTGCGAGGGCGGTTGGGGAGGTTTTGGAAAAAGGCAGCCAGGGAACTCACCGCAGCGCTTGTCTTTGAAGCCTCCATTACCGCATCTGACATTCTGCCCGGGCTCACCTGATAAGCCTACAAATACACACATACGCTCGCATAAGTGCACACATAAACACACACATGCAGACGAGCCCGAGCGCACACCGTCTGCCACCTAAACGCAACTGAAGAGTGGAACTCCTCCCTGAAAACGCTGCCCCAAACACTCCTGTGATCGTCTTCGACATGAATGCAGACGAGAATGTGGCTCAGTGTCTGGAGCTGGAGTCACATCACGGGAACTTGTGTGTTTGTTGTGTCGCAGCCCTGCGTGAGTGAGTTTGTGTATGAGGGAGTTTGAAGTGGAACATCAGTGAGAGGGGACAGATGGGTCATTAGTTAGCAGGCTGGAGACAAAGATGATTAATACATCAGAACGTATCTCTGTGTATGCAGATGACATCTACTTGTACTTGCACATGTACATGAATAAAGCCACTAAACTGTGTTTGTGTGTACCCATTTCACAAGTGACCACAACACGTGTAGGAGAGTGTGTGTGTGGATAAGTTTCTGCTTAGCAGTCCTGTGGCTTTAGCCTGGCAGGCAGGATGAGTGGCAGAGAGAGAGAGAGGGTGGGGGGGGCAGAGCAACCGTCAAGAGCAAAACTCATTAAAACACACAACAGACATCAAAGGCAGCTCAAACCACTCCGAGAAAGAGAGAGGGAGCAGAGAAAGACACAGATAAAGGGAAGAAATGGGGGCAGAAAAGGGTGTGGAGGGTGCCAGCAAGTAGTGGATGGTGTCAATCAGGAACATGCTATGATGGCTTATTCTGTCAAAATTAGAGTAGCTATGGCAACTGTCTATAACTTTATAGACATCAATCCTGGGTTTCACGAGATATCGTGTTTAGTCCCTCTGTAGTTATTTGTAACTACAAGCTAGTTTCAGACTAGTGATTTACTGAATTTAGGTTTTGTGATTCAAACTTTATGTCATATCTGTAGCACCATACAAACTATTTATAACTATATACTATAACTTATTAAACAGAAAGTCATTGTAACATCATGAGCTGTAACATAACTTCTAAAAAAATAAACGTGTTGGATGCCAAACAATAAAATCAAAACTTTAAAACTATGATAAGGTTAAATTTCCAACCATGGGCGTAACTTAATTTTAGGACTATATTTTGATAATTTGAGACTGTTCAACTATACTGGCAGATGAAGTAGGAATACAAGGTAATAAGTACAACAAGGCACACAATTAAGGAGACAGCGAGGGATACAAGAGAGGGCAGAGGGAGACGGAGGAGTGAGTGAACGGAGAGCAGAGGAACCCATGAATGGAGGGAGGAGGAAGTAAAAGGCAAGTAGAAATGAGTGACCCATTGCATTTCAGTTGCTTGAGGCGCATGGTTGGGCTTGCTGGGTACAGGCAGGTATCTCAGCATAAGGTCAGAGCATTTATTCACTGATTCTCTCTGGACGTGGCATGTCATGAGAGTGAACTGAGATGGAGGGGGTGGATGGGATGCATATAGGCGGTAGTCCCCGTCTTCTATCTCTCTGTCCCTCTCTACCTTCTCTCTGTTCTACAGTACATCTACTCCCCCTCTAACCTGGCTGTCCGTGTCCTCCTTCGCTCTGTGCCTCGCTCCTTCTGTCCGTTCTCAGTCCGTCTCGGCGCAGCTACAACTGCAGCTGCTGGCGGCCCATCGGCGTGGGTGGGACCGCCACCCCCTCATATGACATCATTGTGTTGAGGGGCTCCTGGGTCTCATTCTTTTACGGATGATCCCGTTTCTCTTTGAAACAAAAAAGGACTGATCCCTATTTATATTACAGTAGCTACCGAGACTGGAGAGAAGGATTGTGGGAAAGCACAACCGAACACCTGCATATGGTTTTAAGGTTTTAAGTCTGTAGATCGATTCACATTACTGCTCAACAACAATATTACATCAAAAAGAAATACAATTCTGTTTGTCTATAAGGTGACAACCCAAATACTCATTTAGGAGAAAAAAACTGCAGGGCATTACTTGCCAAATAAGATGACATCGTCCAGTGGCTGAATGAATCTTCAGGTCGATGTGATGATGTAACAACAACAATTCATCCACCGCCACAACAAAAATGGAACAAAATGCCCAAAGGCAAAGTATCCAACTTCAAAGTATTTTTATTTAAATTAATGCGGGATCCTCCCCCATGCACAACAAGAGAGTAAGAGAAACAGAAATGAAAGGGAGAGAAAGTGTGAGAGATTAAACTCGAGAAAAAGAAAGAGAAAAGAACGAGCGCCGCTGTACAGCTGTGGTTAACGAGGCTTTTCAGAATCGGGACGTGTCAGTAACACAAGCCTTCTGGGAAACAGGGTTTTTGTCTGAGGATAATATTCCATAGGGCACAACGCTTGAGAGACCAGCCAATTGTAGTGAGGTATAACAAAAGGGGAGTCACGCTCGTCTCCCCACCCTCTGGCTGAAGCTCACTTAATGAGACCAATAGGGATACTTAAAGCGAGATTAAATGTTCACACTTTTCTGTCTGGACCTCGCTACCAAAAGCAGTCCATTTGTTCATTTTGGCTCTGCCTGTCGTGACGTACACGAGAGCCCCCCTGCTGCCGATTCCACATGCAAATAGATATACAATACGTCTGTAATGGACTGTAAAGTATTCACTTTCAAGGTTTCAGCTCTGAATAAGACGAGACACATATTTGAACTCCAGGTGGAATTCTGCGACCTTCAAGCTAGAAGCGACCGCACGGACCTTCAAGGGATCTTGCAACAGTGGGGAGCAGCGTAACCGGGAGCAGACGGCGAGAAGATACTCGCTTTCATTTATAAGTCTGGTGGGGGAATTTATTCAAAGTTGCTCAGAGGAAGCAGGAAGAGGAAGCAGGGAAGGGTACGGAAGGACAAGTCTATCCTGCCGTGTGTCGACTTCTCACAGCTTTGACGAACCCTAATTGCTTTTTCCACTCACGGCTTGTTATGAGAAAAGGCCATCCTAAATGGATACAAATCCAATAGTAATTCAACTTTTCAGCCACATGAGGGGATGAGGATCAATAAATCTCTCTGTAGGTTTGTAAGGGAATATTGCATCGTCATGACTACTGAACAGCAGCGAGGAGGACAGACACAAGCTGGCATTTGATTTTGTTTCTACGACTCTGAGATATCCCAGAGGTCCATATGTGCTTTCAGCTTCCCAATTATGTGTTTAGGTTGGGGACCGACTGACCCAGGACTAACAAAAAACATAAAAAAGGATGGAGAGAATAATAATGAAAAAGAAAACACAGAAATAGATGTAACATTTCCCGATGGCCTTCATAAAACAATTTCATATCATATAACAGGCTGAGAATACTGTGATATTTTAATGTTAAGAGATGGGAATTTAATACTGCAGATTATGGGGGATCTGGACGAGATGAAGGGGGGTTAGTAGAGGACAGAGAGATGGTTGAATGGGCTAAAAGGATCTCACCGTTTCATCTCAACGGGCCTACACTGGATTCTTGTCGGAACAGTGCAATTCAGTTTGAACGATTACTACTGAGAACAATAGCACATGAACAAGGCTCGGCGGCTGTTCGATATGATCTACAATACCTCTGCTTAAGAGAGAGAGGAACTGATTTTCACCTGTTGTTTGAGTCAACAGTGACACCAACAGTGTTGTGTGCTAATAGAGTATATCTTATAAATGGAGCAGCAGGTCGATGGGAGCAAAGAAATTAACTTCATTAAAATAAATAAAATAATTAGTGAGAAACATAGGCCAATTCTGTTAACATCAATATACGACACTGATATAATTATTATGGTAGTAACTCAAAAGCAACACACTTGTATTCCCACTGGATTGGTGCCTTGCTGCTCTGATCAAACACTTAGTCAGTCACTGGGTAACAGCAGCAGTGATGCACATGCAGTACAGTAACAGCTAAACTCCAACAACTTAGCCCAAACTCCTCGTGCTCCAATAAAGATCTTTTCCAAGATTGATATTTTTGTGTCATGGTCATTTCTGTCTGACACACTGGGTGGATGTAACTCATGACGACCACAGCACATTACACAGTGGGGATGACCATTCAAACCCAATGATTTTCGTGGTTGAAGGCTACATTTCCATCGGATGGCCAGTCAAATAAAAAACACTGACTTGGTATGATTATTCAATGATTATTATATAATTAATGTAGTATTGACTTTTAATAAATATTAAATGACTTGCATGTCAGAGACACCAGAGCCTCCAGAACAGGACACGAGTGGCTCTTTAAAATCGTTTGTGTCATCTTGTTGTACAGTATGCTTTTCAGCTCATAACAACTCCTTGTTATCCACATCCAGCCTTCTCCATCGGCGGTGATGTCGTGAGGTTGGGGCTCCTCGCTGTGGGCCAGGTCAGGAACACTTCTCTCCTCAAGACTCGAGCTGAAGGCAACACCTGTGACTGCTGAGTAAAGACATTATTATCCCGGTGGCTTGGTTGGCTGCTTTGTGGAGTAGCGACAGGCTTTTGAATATCTTCATATATCACACATGTACAAGGTTATGTGCTAAAATGCAATATTGATAGTAAAGTCCAGAGAGAACTGCTGTTACCTAAATCAACTATGGCAAGGTCGGCACCATGGTGAATGCGTTTCTTTTAATCTGTGACTGAGAGCCGGTGTGCACAGTCTGAGGCAAAGATTACACGATACAAGTGAAATGAATACGGTCACAAACAACTGCTTGGCATGTTTGGCTCTGATTTGTTGCCCAATACGCTTTGGCCACGGAGAACTATCTAAACAGCAGAACTGAGCGGAGCGCTTTCTGTACCCATGAGGCTGCACCTCCGTACTCCTGATCATATCTGGACTGTGACAGATGTGAACCAAACACAAGAAGAATAAACTGCTCTAGTATTCTGACTTTTTAGGTTCAAACTGAAAATGTTGGAGAACACCTTCAAGGGACCAAGAGGACCACACCAGTCACATCTTCAAATGTGGGCTTTGATGGACAAGTGGCCTAATGCGGCCCTCCACCTAATCCAGGTTAAAGCTCTTGAGTCAATGGGCATCTCTGCTAAAGTGTCCTTCAGCAACGCAACCCGAAAACATGGTCCTGTAGCCGACCTTCAACTCTGAAATCTCCGTGAAACCGGAGGAGTCATTGTCCCGTGGATCTTTCTTTTCTTTGCATCGCTTGCACAGTGATGACATGTCAGCTCCGATATCATCGTCTGCGAATGTTAGCGAGCTTGCTACTTTTGTAATGTCAAGCAAACTGGATCTACATCATACAACAGGACATTGTTTAGCTTTTGTCATTCCCATACAACCCACACCCCTCTGATCTTTCATCAGCAGTTTTGTACTTAACTTGTTTAGGGTTTTATAGGGTATGGAAATAAGCCTTTGGGCAAACCTTTACAAATGTTTTATTAATGTGAACAGTCACCATAACTTAAATAAATGAATATACAAGCCAAGCACTGTAGATATTCTGATATCGATGCCATGTGTGACGTGAGGACGAGGCGCAGCTCGTTACTAACCGCCCGTCCTCGATATTCACCCACAGCTCCAAGTGGCAGCCTGCAGCTGGATGGGCTGCACGGTCCTCCTTTCCTCCCGATTGGTTGCAATTGCAGACGGATCTCGTATTCACACTTTAGTTTATTTAAAATACCCGCTTAGCTCCTGCATGAAAAACCAGACGAGTTACAGAAAGCGACACAGAGAGAGAGAGAAAGAAAAAGCCACACAAACAGGCAGCGCAGAGCCACATTCCATTGGCTGTAACACCATTATCTATCTGCCGACTCGGTGGCTTATTAATATGACACGTTACTCCTTTTCTAAAATGCAATAACACAAAGAGAGAGAGAGAGAACTGTTGAAATGTTTTGGGACCGAGTCATTCTGACTGATGGGAACTCGGAGGTCGTTGCTTTGCTCCGTGTTCAAAACCCTCGGACTCATTGCAAAATGATCAACAAAATACCAACGTCTTTTAGCGAAGATCGGATATGCATCTCTTTCAATTTGGTCTCCAGAAGAGTGGACATACAAATAATGAATTCATACTCTCATGTAGTTCAGTGTAAGGTTCGGAGAACATCTTTATTGAATATTACTTAGATGCACATTATAAAAAATAAAAAAAAAGAGATTCAGTATATTTACTATAAACATGTCCATACAACAAAGCTGTTCACCTGCACATTATGCTGGCTGCCTCTCATTCGATTGTCTTACTACAGAGAACATTATCGAGAGCCTGATCAAAGAGTTGGTGCTGTACTCCCTTAGGATCCTGAGGTTCAGAGCTGTTTGCCCGTGAACACGTGATGAATAACTGACATGACAGATAACCTCACAGAGTCTCACTTCCGACACATGGACCGCAACACATATGCGCTTGTGGAAAATTCATGTGCTCTTCACAAACACTGGATGTGCAGGGCTTTCTGGTGGAGCTGCTGCATGAGCCTCAAACCCATTTCCCCCTTTGAGACAAGGCTGCAGAGAGGAGACAAAGTGGTTTTCTAGGAATGCTTTCACTATCATCATCATTATCATCATCATCGTCTTCTTCTATCTCAGCATTGCAGTCTCTCTTCCCGTGCACCTGGATGCATGAGTCATGTACACTGGGACTGTCAGCTCCCTCTCTGTGTTTCTCTTCTACTCTTCTACCCCCTATATTGCAATTTAATCAGAGTGAACTTCACTTATTGAGACTCATCTCACTTGGCTATGTCCTAGAATCCTCCTAAACATTTGATTGTGATGATGAACTAAGACTGAACGATGTGAGACACAAAGAGTGACCATGAGACAACCGGGCCAGGTCGTGAGGGCTGCAGTCGGCTGAGTCTTCAGCGATAGTTTCTCCGTGTGCCGCAAGCAAATCTGGCACGAGAACACACTGACAATCTGCTATAAACTATATAAATGATACATCATATGCAATATGAATGATCTCATTATGATCAATGTTAAAGTATGCATGCTGCGTAAAGCAATAAGTTGACATTTTAGGGAAAAAATGCATCTTTACTCTCCTTGGAGAGTTAAATGACAAGATCCATATTAGTCTCACATCTGTATTATGAATATGGAGCCAGGGGAAGGTTCGCTTAACTCAACGTGAGGACAGCATCTCTGAAACTCATTTATCAACACGATACATCTTGCTGGTCTAAAATGTACTAAAGCGGTGGTGATTAATTAGTTTGTATGGCTAAACAAACACCATCCAGCATGCTGCTTAGTGAGCCTGAGAGCTTCACTAACCACCTGCTGGCTCCAGATACACATTTACTTTACAGACATGAGAATGGTGTTGATCTCATCTAATAACTCTTAGAGTCAAAAAACAAACAAACAAACCGGCATTTCTGCACAATCTGTTTACTAGTTTCTGTCCGACATGTTGACGGCTGACACCTCACGTGTGGAGGGCTTGTCATTTAAAGCTTGAAGCGATGATGAGTGAAACCCACTCAACGTCTCATCATGGAGTCCCTCTAGCTTCTCCATCTCTTTCCCTCCCCCGGATGCTGCTCTTCATTTCCTGACACTTCTGATCTCTCGTTCTCTCTATTCGACAATGTCAGCTGTCACCCTCTCCAAATTTCTTCCTCGACCCTGACCGCCATCATCTTGTCCTCCACTTCTTTGTTTAGCCGTTTTTAAAAATGTATCTGTCACAATAAGAATCCTGTTTCTAAGACTTAGAGATATTCTATCTTATCTGTTTGAATTGAACATGTTTTATTGGGTCACAACAACTCGCGGCCCCACTGCCAACAGCAGAAGTGGAAATTACACGTTTCATCTGATCTTCGATTATTGAAGTGCTACAAATGTATCTCCTCTCTCTTTGGACTCGCGCCGCTGTATGTGTCATCTTCTTTAATGTTCAGCCACAAAACTGGAACAATAATCTGGTGTGAATGACACTTTCCAGGCTAAAAGCTTTACACTTGTCAGCTTCTAGTAAAACCTCCAGACGAGTTCATCCGATCTCACGGACGACAGAAATGGGGGTCGGTTCTGTGAGTGTGTGATAAGGTGATGAGCAACACGGCTCATTTCTTTTGAGGTGACAGGGTTCAGAGGCATACGAGACGAGGAGGGGAAACTACCCACTCATACATGACCATTAAAAACATAAAGAGGAACACATGTCACGTGTGTGTCAACATTTAGCCTGAGATGCTGCTGCCTGCTCAAGGGCATCTTACTACAGCATAATGTATCATTACTGGCACAATATTTCTGGAGAAATGGATGCACAGAAGGCTCTGACGTCAAGCAACTGTGATTCCAAGCTACTTTTACTGCAGTCCCAAATTTAGTCCCAGAAATACGCCGTCTCTAAGACTTTTGCTTATCTCGACAGATCTCAGCAGCGCATACTCAATCTGCCACAAATATGCTTCTCCACTTCCCTGCCTCTTGAATTAAAAAACTTCCTTTTGCACCAACCTAATTAAAAAAATTTCAGCACTGCCATGTGACTTTTTTAATATATGTTTGAAATGTACTTGCGGTACATAAAGGGAAAGTGGAAAAAGAACAGCACGATTGTAGTTGGCGTATGTTGGCTGCTGTTTCAGCGCTACTGGATGTGTGTCTGAGAGAAACGGGGAGATTTCCAGCCTGAAGCGGTTTTTTTGCCTCCCACAAAGAGACCCCCTCCTGAGGCCTGCCGGCCTGCAGATGTGGAGCAGAAAAAGACCCGGGCGCTCATCCTCCCAGGCTGCAGTAGGTAACATGCACACGACAAATCAGACAAATGTATATGCACAATAACAATAAGTCGGAGCCTGCACACACTCCCCTCCTCCATTTCACACACGGTGGCAGTGGTCAGTGACAAGACAGAGCGACGAGACTCACAGTGGATCCGTCCACTCTCACGGACGGGTTGGCTTCCTCCAAGGCGGGCGAAGTGATTTACTCTCCACGATACTTTGCCTTATCTAATTGGACCGACCGTGGTCGGGAGGCAGGCCAGTAAATCACGTCAGAAGCATGTATTTATAGAGGAGGTCATGTAACTGCAGTGCTGATGGCAGCTACATAACGTATATATATGAGACCTGTTAACACGCCAGCTGCTGGCAGGATGCCGACAAAATGAGACGACAATGCAGTCAGTGGAGCGTGAGCAGAAAAAGAGGAAGCGAGCAAACGTGAGAGGCAGAGAGATAACCATCTAATTCTCATTGCACATATAATATATATATATATATATATATACCACGTCTGACTGGGACACGTTTCAACACCATGGGTTCACGTGCTGAGATTCCCAGCCCAAGGAATGAAGGCTGGTAAGGATCCCAGCGGAAGTGCAGAACCAGCGCCACTGCTCTGCCTTCGTGATTTGGCCAGACACCAGAGTAATAGTGCAGGGAACCAATCTGGACAGCGTCCGCGATGGAAACAGGGCGCCCCCAAACTGAGAAGACACATTCCCTGCGTTCCTGGGATTCTGGTCGACTCTCTGGCGTCGATATCGGCAACAGACATTCCTCTCGACTCCCCGGGGAGATTCACTTTGTTACTGACTAACCGTGCGAAACAGGAACCTCCAGGGATGTCCTTGCAGACCAGTAACATCACCAAAGTATCTGACTTTTTTAAATTATAAATAAAGATATACCTATCATACCAGGGAACATCCTAACTGGAGGTCTGACTTAATAAATAAACAAACTATAATGCAATGCAATCAAAGTTTAGAGAGAAATCTGGGTTTCGTTAAAATTAAGCAGCCACCTGCCAATTTAAAGAAATAAAGCCACTCAGATATTTTCTCTTTGATAACACTGATTATAAAGGACATGCAGGGGAAAATCTCGAAAGAACACCCAGTGATATCAAATGTCGAGAGGGTTTGTCTCTGTCAGTCGGTCTCTACTATATGTGGATGTACCTTTATTCATTATTCTAACTTCTATTTAAGCTGACAAGTCAATGAAGAAATTATTTAGCAATTTTCACTTACAGAAAATAAGAATTTTCAAGGCTTGAGATGTAGTATTATGTACGTGTGTATGTGTGTGTGTGTGTGTGTGTGTGTGTGTGAGAGAGACCATTTCAAGCCCCTTTCAAGTGATCTTTTTGCCATAGATACTGTATGAATATACGGGACAGGGTGCTGGAAAGGGGATGTGTGTCCCTTTAAGAGCACAGTGTCGTTATATGTTCTCAATCTTTATGTTACAGGAGATGAAAAGGCGAACAGGTAACTCTCGTTGTCCAAAGTTAATTCACGGTCATATCGTCCTGCTGCTATGTGGCTCCAACATCTTTGAAACCAAATTGACTCGTACATCTTGGACGAACACTGCCCGGTGTCTGGTGCCCCTCACAGAAGGTTCACTCGGGGTCAAAGGTGCATGCAGTGGAGAAATATGGGCTTGAACTGATGAATACATGGAAGCAGAGAGTATTATTTGGAATGTTTAATCTAAAACACACAGACATTTTGTATTTTGCCAAAAACAATGGTTGCATTTTCGAGTAAGATTGACTTTAATTGTCTGTTTCAGCTCCGATATGGATATTTTGGGAACATAATAATCAGGGTAGATGAGTAATTAGAATTGGATACTTGGAAATGGAACTTTTCCATCTCTTTTCTTAAATTAATTCCTAAGAATAGAAAACAATATAAACGCAACTGCTTGAAATACACATTTACACAGAATCTATGCATACAAAAAACTTTTACTTTACCAATGGCATCAACAAAAAAATCACCCGCAACAATATGTTGTTCAAATTACAGGCAGCGACTTCTTTTAAATCTGGTGTGTAATATGCAGCACTTCCTGGCTTCCTACATTATGTGTGCCACTGCGTTAGATAACGGAGCCCACGGTTGTGTGTGTGTGTGTGTGTGTGTGTGTGTACGTGGGCTTTTAAAGAGAAAGTGCATGTTTCAGGAAGCAGGAGATTCATGGGAATGGAATGAAGAACATTTCTGTCCAAGGCAGCTGCGTCTGAGACGCAGCGAGATGCTTGAGTAACGTGTGGGAGACACGACATTCTCCTCAGCCAGACAAAACAACACAAACATACTTCGAAATTCATTTGGAGGACTTTGCTACAAAGAAAAAGGAAGAAGGGTAATAACGTTATGTATGCCAGATGTGTTACAATGCAGAGATAGGACAAGGCAGCTCAAAAAGAATGGATCCTCAATATTTCAATGAATTTTTTATGGATAAACATCCAAAACATTTCTGCATATTGCTTAAACCAAACAATCACTTGGGTTTCTCCATCTATTTTTCTTTTTCACAGTCCTACACTTCTACAGAATAATAATAATGTTCATGAAATCTGAATATACAGGACTGAACTTTTGTTCCTGAGGGGAAACTGTCTGTTGCTGTAAACTGGAAGTCAATTAACCCTCCCCCGCCTTTGGGTCATTTTGACCCGATTCAATGTTTCACCCTCCTGTTACCTTTATATTTACTAACATATTTTACCCTTTGGGTTCAATTTGACGCCAGCAATTAAAACCTCCAGAAAATTATTAGAATTAATATTGTTTTCCAAGTTTAAGTGTGAGGCACTTTATGTTTGTTTGTTGACTACCGAAAGAACACCGACATTAAACATTGAATGGGGTCAAATTAATCCGAAGGCGGGGGGAGGGTGTAATATTGATTCGGGTCAAAATGACCCGAAGGCAACACAAGGGTTAAATGATTAAACACAGACTGGCATGGATACCCATTTGGGGAACAGTTGGGGCTTTTTCAAGGGAATTCATCAGTTTAACTGACAACTTTTATTTTGTTCAACTCTTCTCCTGTATTTTCCTTTTCTTTCTCTAAACTCTTGTGATTTTGAACAACGCTAACTTATGCCTGATTGACTGGCCTTCAAGGAGAAACATTTGTTCTTCTGGTTCCTGGAATGGGATTGCCTCAGCAGTCTAGTCGCTGCATCAATGACATCAAAGACAAAAACATAACTCCATTTATGGCATGATGTTGAACAACGTGTGTCTGTAAGCAGATTGATTCCTCACTATTTGGCCCACGTCCAGTTATGATGCCATTTACATGACAAGCAGTTGCCACCGCCTTCCAAAGATGAAAAGCACCCCATAATGAGATCGACTATCGACAGCGCCTGTCACCAAGTAGTCAACCATCTTTCCAGGATGAGAGGGAAAGATATACTGTAAAGGAGGCTTGCTAACAGTTATCAGCCACAGCCTACATAGTTGAGTCAGTACTCCACTTACATTCAATTCAAAACACCAGAACAATCAAAAACAGTTCAGAATTTAGTTTCAACCCACATCATGAGATGCTTTTGAGTTTCTATCCTTCAGGCTCAGCCACACTTCCATCAGTGACGTAGGTTAGCACTGGTTTAGCGCTAGCATTCTCTGAAATGACATCATCATTAAACTAGCATGATCATTTGACCTGATTACCACCTTATAGAGATGATATCGTGGCAGTGTTAGCGAACCGTTTCCCATTCATGCATCCAGGAGACACGGAGCAACAATAAACATTTAAATTCATTCAGCTCTGTTTGGGTCTCGACCCGCTGAGGGACGTATCTGGCCCATGAGCCACTGAATGCTCCACGAGGTTCACCGGCTCGTCCCTCGCCTTGCAGGGAGCGTTCAGGGAGTCGGAACGATGCTCTGGACAAAAATGACACAGAGCAGAGCGAAGAGAGTGAGCCGGAACAAGTGGGGGCCATGAAACCAAAACGATGAACTAAAAGATTCTCGTAGAGCTGAGGGGAACTGCAAAGTCAGGTGTTAATTATCCGTGGATTGCACATTACACACAGTTATTACATCCATTGTTATAAATGCACTCTTTAAAAGTCACAAAGTGCATATTTAATTTCAAAACAGCTGGCTGTGGTTATAGGCTGAATATTCAGTAAAATTGCTTTAAATTCACACTTCAAAATGTAGATAATGATTCAATGCTGAAAAGTATTATTAAAGTATAATCACTGTTCCCTAGGTAAAGCTTAGAGAATATTAACCACCGGGCTATTTAAGTTTGGGGGTGAACCGGAGGTCCCCGTTGTCCTCAGGCCGGTGAAGACGTGCTGTTCTTCTCACACGGGCGTCGTCAGCTCAATCCGAGTGTCTTCCCAGAGGCAACACACTTCTCCTGCCTGGCGGCCTCACAACAGGACACAGAAGTCATCTCGCACACAGCAGCATGCAAAAAGGAAGTGTGTGTGCACAGACACCAACAACATGTCAGCAATGAGAACAGACAGTCCCCCAATGTGCCTTCAGCCTTTGTGTGGACACATGCACACATTCATACGGCTGCGTACTTCGGTCTGACGTTCCAGAGTCCTGAGACATATTCCCGTTATGCTTCATTATCTTGTCCATTGTCCCTGAGCCACAAAACACAACAGAGGACCTAGGACTGAATCTCTCGCTGGTATGAATACAATTTGTGGATTTTAGGATAAGCGTTTAACATTTCTAACGTCCCTCAGAAACACTGAAATGTAATTTCTAAATCAAGTTATATCCATAGAGTGCATGTGTTACCAGTTTCCTTCAACAGAGCCCCTTCCTTTCCCTCATATACATGTGATCTGTGCCAGGGAATGTTGCACACTCATAATAGGGAGTGCTTACTCATCAGATATTACAGCCAAATAATATGGCACCATAGGAAGGGTAAGGATCAAAATGCTTAGAAGCCAGTGAAAAAATAACATCCGCGTGGCAAGATGAGTCTCCACTGTAATTAACGTGTAAATCCTCCTATGTTGTGGTGTGTAGCTGCCACCATCAAACTAAAATACATAAATAGTGATGGGTTTATGATCGGCTGTGCATTATGACAAACCACGCTGAACAGTAAATGGATGAATAATACCACTGCAAACAAAAAAGAGATGGTGTGTCACATGTTTTAGGAAACAAACTAAATCTGGCATGCTCAAATGCATCGTAAATATACTTATAGAGCATGTTTTTAGAGTTGATGCCACACAAATCCAAAAGGCGTATTTATCAGCTTCTTAGTTAAAATGTTTTTCCCTGAGTGTCTAAAGAGTCGGAGGCTCATCTAAGCTTTGCTATGCTGTCAGCTTCCAGAAGCTTTACACCAAAATACACCCAGCACACGCCTTCAAGAGCCTGAGTTTCAGTTTCAAGCCTCGAAAAAAATGCCAGAAAGACAATTGTGAAAAAGACAGATGTAAGAGAAAAACAGGGCGGGAAATCGAGTTTGGATTTAGAGGTCCATTTTACAGGCTGAGGCGGATGGTCATACATGTATTTAATGCTGGTATTTAGTGTTTTCAAAGTTTTTTCCGAGAAGGGTTAATGCAGGAATGTTATCCTTGGTAGTGTGAAAAGTCCCTAAAACAAGATTTACTCCACGGGACACTAAAACAATGAGGACATTATTTAGGGCATGCAGACCAAACACGCATATTTCATAGGATTTCATAGACTTTGAAATAAACAAGTTATTGAATTTAAAATAAATCCAATAGAGGTAGTACATTAATACGGCTCTACGTGGTGATGGCTTGCAGCTAACAGATAAAGGCTATGTCAACAAAGCAAGGAGCATCTCAGATAATAACACACACCTTCCCTCTCTGCTCAGGTCGACATTACTCCACTGCATCTTTACATAGATCACAGTTGTTTGCTGCCATTTTAATGCTTTGCAGATAGAATTCAGCACCTTTAAGTATATGTTGCAGAGAAGATTGCATCCTGCGTGGACCGTTTGGCACGTTATGCAAATTGGAAAGGGTCCAGGGGGGAGAATGGATTTGATGTGTGGCATGACGAGCCGCTCAAAGCACTTTATTATGATGGGGGTCAGTGCCAGTGGACTGTCGTCATTAAAGCAGGACGGAGTGGATTTCTTTGGCACAGGTAAGATGGTGGTGGCCTTGAAACATGATGGAACAGGAGCTCGTCTCAGAGAGGTATGAAAGACGTCCGTGAAGACATCCGTAAGCTCCTCTGCGCAGTCCTTCAACACACGACCCGGTGGGGTGTTGTTTGGACCTGTTGCCGTGCGTGCGGGTGTTGGTAGTGGCGAGTGTTCTCTTCACGCTGGCAGCAGGACCTGACCGCGGGGAGGCGGCAGAGTCCTGTGTGGGTGTGGACGTTGTGCTTCAAACTGTGCAAAGAAGCTGTGGAGGTCGTTCATCAGAGCGATGCTGTTGGCAGGTCTGAGGCTTGTGTCTGTAGTCCGGTGGTCTGAATGCCCTGCCACAGGCTCCGTGGGTCTCTGCTGTCTTTGAAGTGAGAGGTTATCTTATTTGTATAATCCTGTTTTGCTCTCCTGAGGCTGTGGGACAGGTCGGCTCTCGCTCTTCTCAGGCCAGTTTCACCCCCGGCTCTGAAGGCCTCGTTTCTGGCCCTCAGCAGCCGATGGACTCCCCCCTGTCAGCCATGGCTTCTGGTCAGCCCGGGTGTTGATGGTCTTTATATGGGTCACATCATCAATCGGAGGAAAGCAAATGGAGGGGGAGGGGGGCATCAATTGATAATGTATAAATGGGGATGGATAAATGTGTACATTGCTTTCAAACATACACACAGACTCAGATGAGTGATGGCGGTTCGATGCCCTTTCCCATTGCGTTGTATCACCGCTGACACCAAGGCTGTTGAAAGCTTTCCACTTTCTTTCTGCATACATTGTGCATATGCATGATGCAGTGCCTGGGAGTTATTTGATAAGCTTTATTTATTATTTCATTTTTTTCATGACCCACTTAATTGTATGATAGGCTGGCGTGACATATTGTCACAACACATGCATGATGCATTAACAGTAGTGAAGTACTGGTGCTCGCACACACACACACACACACACACACACACACACACACACACACACACACACACACACACACACACACACACACACACACACACACACACACACACACACACACACACACACACACACACACACACACACTACCTAAAAGGGATGTGAATGCACGTAGGCACAGAAATGACGGATAGACTCTAAAAGCTTTCTCCTACATCCTTGGTGCTTCCTTTAGCATGACTACGTGTGCTCCACCTCACACTGATCTCCAGATAGAGCCATGAGTTCCCCTGGCATCTCACACTCAGCTCCCAATCACTCCAGATATGACAGAGGTAATAGCATCTGCTACGACACACATGCATACCCACATGTGCGCACACACACACACACACACACACACACACACTTACGTGTACCTATAGATACTTTTCACAGGTACACATATTTGATGGCAAACTTCCCAAACACAAACACGCTGGAGGGCTGCGAGTCTCCCTCTCACCAGCAACATACTGCTGCACCAGTGTGTGTGGGTTAGTGGGCGACTGTGGGCGCAGAGTAGAGATGTTACCTAAAACAAGGCAGATTGGCCAGGGGCCAAATGAGGTAGCGGGAGGAGAGAGAAGAACATAGTGACAGGAAGCAGGTGGGAAGGATGATGTTCATGCAGCTGCATGCAAAATAGAAAAAGTGAGAGAAATGTAATGAGGGAGAGGACAGCCACAGAGACAGTGTGGACACACAGACTGGGCATTAAGAAAAAGGAGGAGAAATAAAGATTTGGTGTGCATGAAGAATTCAGCTTGGTTGAGTACTCCAACTCGCCGCCTTTTGATTAGATTCACTCGTCAGTGTTTGCCGTACAATCAGTTCAGGTGCGCTGAGCTCGATGTGCCTGCTTCTGCGTGTTAACAGTCAGAAAGTACAAGTAGGTTTGGTTGTGATTAACTACACAATAGTGTGTGTGTGTGTGTGTGTGTGTGTGAGATCCTGCACACATGCAGAGGCCCCCCTCTGGGTTTAGCAAAGCAAATGGGTGTAAATACAGCGGCTGTGGAGTCAGCAGCAGGAGCAGCCATGATGCACACAGCGCACAGAAAAAGAGTTAGACAGTGCCTTAAGGAGCTCAGATGAGAAGGTGAGGAGTGAGGGGAGTGCAGCAAGAACACGGTGAGGATAAAGGGAAAGGAGCAGGGCTGGAGGGGCTGAAGAGAATGAAATGAAGTTAGAGAGCAAATGCTGGAGAGGAGAGGGGGGGGGGGGTGTCAGGATGCTATGACCGACCTCTTTCCAAAACAGGAATTAAGCCAACAATCGCAAGAAAATGTTTTGCATATTTCTTCATTCTTCTGCTACACAGAGTCTATCATCTGGCATGCGTACGCGTGAGACCTTGGAGACGCACACGTGCACAGCACATGCCACTGCTGGAGGGGAAGTGCACATAGGAGGCCACAGAGAGAGAGAGATCTCTTCAGGTCCATCTGCTGCTTGGTTCAAGTGTCGCGTGAATGTCATAAATGTCAGCAGCTCGCTGTCGGCGGTGCCACCATGGCAGCTCAGTGCTTGATGCTAAAGCACACGCACTTTAAGCCCTCGAGAGCCCGAGGAAATGAACTGCCAGCACAGACGAGAGGAGAGAGACTTCTTATCCGAGGGATGTGAGCCATTGACCACCAGTCTCCATTTCCTTCAGTCTTTCTCTTCTTGACTTTTGGTTTCTCTCTTAGCACTTTTTTTATTCAGTTCTTCCTTTAATCAAACTACTGTGTGATGTGTTGGTGTCGGGGAGCAAGTGAAACGGACACATTGATGAGCACAAAAACATGTCGGCACAAGAGCTGCGAGGAGACTTTACAGACAATGGGTCTCAGACGAGAACCATCAGCAGGAACAGATGTGTTCTTACGGGGCAGGAATCAGAGAGTTTGGTGTGTTCATCAATGTTCTCGTAATTTGAAGTTTCTCTTATGAATGAACACAATTTACAAGTAGTACGACCCTCGGGTGAAACTGCATTGCCAGAACTCGTCACTTTCCTTGGCTTTAGTCGGTCCCTTACTTAAGCTGCTAACACTGTTAACATGTTTAGACTTTCCTTATGCAGGGACCGGACGCGTATGGAATAATTGTGGCGTTACTTATGTTAACTTGTTATTGCCATGAACATGCGCTCATATTTTATGCACAAATGGCATTCCTCACTGGTAATGTATACAGTTATCTGAAGTTATGAGCATTTTCCGAATCTGAATCTTCTCAGCCGTTCTTGATTAAAAGAATAATTCAACATTTTGTAATACGCTTGCTCGCTGTGCCCAGAGTTAGCTGATAAGATAGATACCTAAATCATGTCACATGGTAACTACAGGCCTAAAGCCGGAGTAAGCAGTCTGGTAGCAGAGCATTGCACATGGAAGAAACCTCGTCTGGCTCTGTGAGAAGCTGCTGACCTCGGCCTACCAGCACCTCAAGCTCATCTCACACGTTGTAGCTCATCTGTGTAGAAACAACCGGGTTATGTGTGGGACTGTCTCTTGGTCGGGAACAGCAACTGTCTGTGTCGCTGCTGGTTGCCTGGCAATTGCTACCAGCCAAACAATGTCTAAATGCTAAAGAAGGCTAACCTGCTGCTGGCTCCAGCTCGATCTTCTGTACAGTGATCTTAAGCATACTTTCCAAAAGCCCCAAACAGATCCCAACAGAAATGGAAGCACAAAAGGATTTGCCTGAACAGGAACGAAGACAATCTCAGTTACAATCTTCCAAGATTGGAAATTGGACTTATTTCCCCTGGAGCAACTGCACTATTCTCAATGACCTATTCCTTTGTATCCAAGCTGTTGACTTCCAAAAAGAAGAGTTCTGCAATAACTCTGCTTTGCATCTTCACATTAATAAATACAAATTAACCTAAATGTAGTCTGACCTATAAATTCGTGACCAGTTATGAACCATGTGGTTGACCTACAATGTTGAACCTTCATCTTGGGGGTTACACTGCTCCCCTTCCAGCACCTTTTCACAATACCAACATCCTTTGCTGAGAGCACACGACACACAATTGAGCTCCTTAATCTCGTCGATCCGGCCACAAAATGACACTAATAAGCCAAAGACTTTCCCAAAGCAGCAGGTGATGAGACATCCACCGCTGCAGTGGTTTCAGTGGCTCTGATAGTGTGATAAACCAATACAAATCTAATGTGCAGTACCCTTTAAGATGCAGTCTTTTCAAAATATAAAAAAGTTCGGCCAATTATAAGGCCCAAATGCCTTTGCTTGCGAGCAAAGAGCTCTGCTTAGCAGCTGCCTGGGGATTGGACTCGCCTCCCTGCAGTTTCAGCTGTGGCACATTCTTTTACAGCACTGCACTTGTTGGCATTTTCTTCCCTGAAATATCCAACCTCCTTGCTCAAGGAAGCTTACCTTCCTCTGAATGTCAACAATCATTTAGTGACAGTGCAGCTCCCAGCATGCACAGCAGACAGAGGAAATAACTGGAAGGGTAATTCAGAGGTCAAAGATCAAATGGAGTGAGGCGGGTCAAACAGAGGCTGAATTGACGTGTGGCCCATTAGAAGAGCTGAATGGGGCCTTGCAGAACACCAGTCAATAATAACCTATAGTTACATATGACTGAGAACACAGTGTGATTCACTAAATACTCGTCTTACAAAAACACAGAGAAAAAGGAGAATGCAGTAGAAGACCCACAGCCCCTTTTGACCTTCCATGATTAGCTGTGCACATGTCGGACTTCCTCTCCTTTGCCATGAGTGAGAAGAAGATTATAAGTGAGCTGCCGCTGCCACTGGGGAGCTGAGCTGGAGCTTCGACTGGAGCTGGTCTCCTCCCAGATTTGGGGTTGATTGGGGATTTCAAAGTCAAGCAAGTTCAAAGCCTTGGCTGTGGAACGCTGAACAGAACCACAGCCAGCCATGAAGTGGAGAGGAAGGAGGGGAGAGCGAGCGAGCGACTTACAGGAAACTCTCCCACCGTCTGTCCAGAAGACTTCGGCAGAAAAGGGGAGGCGTAAAAAAAAAAAAAAGAAGGGCAAATGCCAGTGAAAATAACCTTTGCGCCCCAATGGGTGAGTCAATGTGAGGTGCTGAGCAGGTGGGATTGTTCTGACATTGATGCAAAACTAAAAGAGAGCCAAAAAGTTTTGATTTAAGGAATCATAAATAATACAGGATGTGGGATTGCATTTTCACTGAATCACACAGTGTGATGGATTGTTGTTCTACATGGAATGTTATCAATGTCTCTGGAAACTGTGCCGCCCATTCTCACACCCACCATGTTGTAATGTAGAGTGAAACGTGAAAAAAGCCCAAATGTGATTAAGACTTTCTTTGTGAAAAAGAACATCAACCTACGAACACACACACTTTTCTCCAGATGAGGCCTTAAAACCGCAAATGAAGTGCTTTCTATTTTATCTCTGTGCGCTCCTCCATGCCATTCATTTGACACCCTGACAATCAAACCTTGGCAACACCCCTTGCACCCTGGGGACTTAAAGAACCAATTCATTTGATTGTGTTAGTTATGCTCGTGTAAAAACAGTTACACCTCAAACTTCTGTAATAATTGTTTATTTTGGATAACGGGTGCACAAAGAGGTACGTAAACGTACTAAAGACAGACACACTTGTGCTGAAGGTTTTTAGGCCAGCTGATGAGACTGGCTGCTTTAGATCTTTAGTGGTGGAATTAGCTCCAGTTAGTGCCTCGCTCTTTTGTTTTCCCCCTGATTCAGCAGTCCTGGACTTTACGCAGAGCCTCTGAAAGCACACAGTGGCCACAGGGAATGCCAGCTCATCGACTATTATAATGACGGCCTTACTATTGCTTTCCGTCTCTCTCGACCCTATCCCGATTGTCTGTCTCTCTCTTTCTGTTTCCCCATCGGTCTTTCTGTCCTTCTTGCTAAACAAAGGCTGGTGTGAATGTGTATGATGCGACTGTGGTAGTGCTGAACGTTCATAGTAAACAGAAATGCACAGAATCAGCATCCCCAAGGTAGGAATGAATTAACAATGCTGCTGCAAACTGCAAACACAGATATCATACTCAATGTTGCAGGCTATAAATGAAAACAACTCTCTGTGAATGGCAATAAGCTCCCGAGCTCGACAGTAAATCACAAGTCCTTTTCAATCAAATCTTGTTCCAGATGGTGACTTACCTTGTTTCTGTGACACACAAGTCAAACAACACATCACAGGAGCAGAACAAAGGCATTGTTGCTGATAGGACATTATCGCATGCTTTGTCAACAGAAGAGGCCAAAGGACTCACCTTGAGCTTATCGAAGCGCTCAGTGAGCGACGACACCTGGTGCTCCCGGTGGCGCCCCACCAGCTTGCAGAGGGCACAAATGAGCTGGTCATCCACCAAGCAGTACATGTTGACCTTCTCATTCTCGTGCTCCAGGCAGGTCAGGCCGCGGATGTGAGTGTCCGGCAACGGCTCCACCAGGCGGTGGCTGGTGAACGGCTTCTTGTTCGGGTGTGTTGCGCGGAGGCAGCGGTCGCAGTACGACACCTCACACGTGACGCACGTCTTGACGGCCTCGCGCGGCGGGTCCTGCTCACAGAACTGGCAGCTGATGCGTGGCTCCATCTTAGCAACAACAGCTGGGCTGTGGATTGCGTTGGTGTGGTTGCCGTGCGGGTGGGAGTGGCTGGAAGTGGCCGGGCTGCCGCGGGCGCTGCTTCCACTTGTGCCACTACTACTACCACCACCACCACCGCCGCCAATGGTTCCAGCTATTGTCCCGCTAATGGTGGCGGTGTAGGGCCGCTGCGGCTGCAGGCGCCGGCTCTCAGTGGGGGAGTTGGGGCCGCTCAGGGAGGCCTTTTGAAAGCGGTCAATGATGTTCTGCAGCGTCACATTGCGCTTAAGGCCCTCCAGGCCGCGGTGATTCAGCGTGATGACGTAACGACAGGTGGGGCACTGAAAGGCCGATATGGACTTGAGGGTCTTGCTGGTGGAGCAGTGAGACACCAGGATGCGGTGGGCACAGTTGAAGCACAGGCTGTGGGCGCAGGGCAAGAGCAGAGGGTCTTCAAACAACTCCAGGCAGATCGGGCAGGTCAGCTCAGACTCCAGTGTTTCCATCTTCAGTTGAACCAATCTAGAGGTGACATCAAAGCCCCCAGAAGCTGGCAGGTCACCTGCATTAAGAAGAAAGAAACAAGTATGAGAAATTACTGATACACGTCACGTCGTCACTTAATTACAGGAAGAACTTAAACTTTACCGCACTTTCGTTCCCTGTCTTTTTTTTAATTGAATGCAACAGAGGAAAGTGGAGGGACCTCAAAAGTGTTCCCATTTACCCATTTCTGATTTTAACTGAACCAGTCATGAGATACTGGCTTCAGGGAAGAAAGACTGGCTTGTGCAGATTCAGCAGAAACATCACGAACACACACTTTATTTTACTATTTTGTATCAGCCACCCAGCTTGCAGAACAGTGATCTGGGCTCCCATGTTGCAGCCGTGAACACATGACGCCTCCTTGCAGAGCTGCATCAGAAGAAGAGGAACGACTTCATCAAGGAGGGTACGGGTTAACTAAATAGTCGGGAAGAAGGACAAATAAAGGGAGCAAAGAGAATAGTAGAGGAAGAGAGAGAGATGCTAAGCAGAGAAGGACTCGTAACCTTACATTTTTAAACTTTATATTCTTTCTCGCACATTTCTCCCGGTCATGCCTGACTGTCTATATTTCTGGCATCCACTGTAAGATTGACTTATAAAGCAATAAACACTCAAAGGACATTTAAACCTTTAAAGCATGATCCCAACAACAATTTCCAGTGGGCAGTGAAACGGGGCTGAGCTATCCTTCAAATCTCTGCACCTCGTAGGCTACATATCAAGCTGTCACCCCTGGGTGGCCTTAAAAGCACTGAAATGAAAAATGACCAATAACCCCCACACTCACTGATTCAGTTGTTTCGCTCGTTATCCTTTTAAGTAAACAGTGCAGGCACCGTGAAACGACAGTGATAGTAGTTAAACTGTACAACCCCAGATGGCTGACAGTTCCATGAGTTGAGGTTTGCTCCTGAAGGACTGCCCTCGTCGCCCTCTGCATCGGGCATGCAGGATTCATCGGTGACTGGGTTTTACTGGTTATGGCTGATCAAAAAGTTCACCTTCAGGACTTGGTTTACACTTCTGTGAGTGACCTCTGAGGTTTAGATCATCGTGTACATGACTATGGTCAGACACAAATACAAGCCGTAACTCACGGGGGAAACACTATCAAGAAAAGGGCCGCAGATACAAATGACACTAACATTTTTTAGATAGTCCAAAGACACAATTTCAAAGTAAGGAAGTGAAGTGATGAGTAAGCACAATGTGTGTCCACAGTGGTGCTTATCAGGAGGGTTATCCTGTTACCATTGATTCAGCTTCCTGGTTTTCGTACGCTGATAACTCAAAATCAAGCAACTTTAAAACACATGCACAGTCTGCATTTTTTGTTTTTGTTTGCAACATCCCGCTATTTTGTCCTGGCTGGCAAGATTTTTTTAAATCTCCAAAGATTAAAATGCTGAAAAGAAATGAGCATTTAGAACTAGGGTTGGGTACCGAAACCCGGTGCCAATATGGTACCGGTTCCAATACAACCGGTATTACCCGGACCGAAACGCAACGCACATTTCGGTGCTTCTTTCCGGTGCCTGAGCCGATTGAAATTGAAAAAAACTATTGTTCTCTGGTGACTCCGCCCTGTCAGCAGGTTGCGATAGCCTATCATATTTAAGTTTGACAGCGGAGGCGTGATCCGTGTGTGACTGCGTGAGCCCGTGTGGAGCACACCAGCGTCAGGCTGGACGCGATGGGGAGACCGTCACCGGTCCCCCTGAACACGTGGAGACCGATTATGACGAGCAGCCTGAACTCAGATTAGTACCGTAACGTTGATTGCAAGTCTTGTATTCATAAAAGTAGCCCAAGAAATAAATTAGCCATTATAACCATGCTTAAGCTAGCTCGGAGCTAGCGTTAGCTCGTAGCTAGCGCTAGCTACGAGCTACGAGCGTGACAGTCTGCTAGCAGATGTGTTGATGTACAGCGATCCCGGCTGTATACCCGGTGTTACCGGGAATATAATGACGGAGGAATAAAGACCGTGGGGCATCACTTTGTTTCAGTGGAACTCTTGCTGTCAGAAGCAAAACTTTACTTGTCACGTGTCATCTTCAGTACCTCTGATTGGTTGTTCGCTTTGTCCATCAACACAGTGACAGGATTAACCCTCAGGCATGAGAATCCCTCACCTTTCGGCGAAATTCGCCGTTTTGAAACCAAAATAGGTGACTTACGTGAATCGTGTAGATCCGAAGAGTTTTTGTTTTGGGGTAGGGGGGGGGGGGTCAATTGGCCGGCCGGCGTTTATGAGATTGGAGTGGGACACGGAGAAAATGTGAAGTGTTGCTCTTCGCAATAAAACATCTTTGATGGGACGTGTCGCGTCTCGGCCAATCAGCGTCAAGATGTCTTCAGCGTTTGGTGGTTTAGGTTAGCTTGAATGTTAGTCCGCTACATCTGCTGCTGTCACGCTGCACGGTGTAGCGATACTAACAAAGTACCCGTACGTTAAAAACGATGTGATTTTGCATATTTTTAGTTTCGATACTTCATTAAAAGAGCGATCAGAGCGCACGCGCTGCTCCGCTCCGTTTAATGCTGTCGCGCAGCACTCACAGCGAGTGGCGCGCGCATCGGTGAGCACATTCTCACTAGCACCCCTCCCCCCCCCCATTCTTTTAAATTCACTCTTTCATATGACAAAGAAAAGCAGCAAATCCTTCTGTGAAAAAGCAAAACAATTTAATATTTGGCAATTTTCCTTGAAAAACAACTGAAACAATTGGTCAATTAAATATATATTTGCCAAATAAATGTTCTGTTGATTGACTAATCGATTAATTTCCTAATCGTTGAAGCCTTACTGAAAACATTTAAGGTGCATTTTGCAGCTAAAATATGTGGTCTATATGACCGTAAGCGGTGTGGCCCTGTCCTCTTATTGACTGTATTGACTCATATTAAAAGGTCTCTGGCGTTAGCTCTGCTGCCCACAGCTCCATCATAATGACCCTATTGTGCCGTGACACTTTGCTAACTTGGTAGAGTGAATTCTGATGCATAGAGAACTACACAACTTTCCATAATCGCTGAGACCAGCAAAGTACGAGCTGCACACATGTCCAGAAACCGAGCTCAAAGGCTCAAACTCATTTGCACTAACACAAGTCTCCTCCCTTCTGCGGCAGCAGAAAGAAGGCGTGGCCCGGAACGGCACTCAGCGGAGGAAAGCAGTTATGAGGATGCAGCGGCTTCTTCACAAAGTTCATTATCTGCAAAGGAAACAAATAACTTCTCACATCCAATCATGCAGATATTATACAGATGGAAGCATAGTGTGTGTGTGTGTGTGTGTGTGTGTGAGGCTGTATATGATTTTACATTTGAGGTATTTGTCTACGAGAAGCTGCATGCACATGTGCACATAATGTCCTTATCCAAGATTCGCCGTGGCGGCTGTTCATCAGATGCTTTCTGTGGTTGTTTCCGCACAGACCGCCTGTCGACGTAATCAACGAGTATATCACTTTTATACAATCTATAGCCTTTTTTTGGTGGATACTTTGCTTCTAACTGAGAACACATTGCAGTTAATTCAGTAAGACAAACCGGTAATACACATTTTTTATTATTTTAACAAGAAGAATCCGTCAAATCAAATGAATAAATGATGTTAACATTTTCTAAGTGAGTGCAATCAATAATTATTCCACCAAGAATGAAGTTCTCTGTCCCTGAGAGCAGCGTCAGGCTGAAAACAGGTCAGCTCTATGCGACTGCTGGGTCAGTGGAATATGTCAACAACAGGAAACAAGGCCCACATTCATTAAGACTCTCAGGACACACACCCATTCAAGGTCATCAGGTCATCGCACCATGTGAGGGTGACTCTGTAATCAGATCAAACTAATGCAATAAAGAACAACATCTTTTCATCACAGCACCATAAACGGTTGCCAAGTTGGAAATTAAAGTTAATTAATAGTTTTGTTTTTGTCCCCCCACTTATTCCCAAGACTGAGAAGAGGAGGTGACACAATTCAATCATTTTCTAAAAACCTTTCCTTTCTGTTCACAAGTATGAGACAAATAAAACAAAGGAAGTCACACAAATCCCACGATTCCCGTCTTACTTACAGAAATAAACCGTATATCATCTCAGTGAATGTGCTGTGGGATTGTGTAACTGCCGAGGCAGCAGAAACACAACAAGAAAACAATCAGCTGGATAGATGGAGACCGCAATGGAATACCAGACCTCAATTATGAAGCTTGCCTCATCAAGAGAGATGAGCGCATGACCCTGATCCTGGATCTGTAGACTGCATCCGCCTCCCTTTATTCCCGAGGACAGAGCCTAACAGGGACGCTTACGTTGACGTTAATGTGACTGTGTTTAACGAAGCTTGGTGTTATAATTAACACCAAGCTTTAACACACCATCACCAGGCCCATTAAACTTTAGCTGTGTCACTCTGGGGACACAATGCCGGCTGAACCCCTTGGGGACTGAAACGACAGCTACATAGTGAAGGGGATTCATCTGCTGACGGCTCACACACACAAAATGAATACACACATACACACACACACACAGAGCCAGCACGGCACATTTACAAGCACAAACACTCTCTGTTTCGTTGTTCCTCTTCATCTGCCATTCTTGTTGAGATGAAGTGTCCCATCTGGAAGGACAACAGCTTGAGAAAAAACACACATGCGCACACACACACACTCACATTAGAGGCATACGCACAGGTGCCCACGAACTAAAACGCGTACGCACACACACACACACACGCACGCGCACACACACGTGCCCATGAACCAAAGCACACAGACATAAAGCTGCGAGGCACTCTCTCTGATCTATTGTTGTGCTGATTCATGTAGATTCTTTGGTCTCATTCAGAGGTTTTCTTTTTGCAAACAGATGAAAAACAACAACTCAACATTAGTCTGTCTGAAGAGGCAGTGCTACATAAATAATTGTCTTTCGTGCCCACAAAACAGACTGTGAATTCTAATTGGCTTATGCGTCATACTTTAGACATCCTTTGACCAGGTGCATGTCCACATCCACACACAGAAAGCCCTTTCAGCCGATGACGTGGACACAATGCAGCGGCCGGATGGAGGTTTGTCTCACACAATGCGCTATTTTGAATCGTCTAAATCCCAATGTGTTTGCTTTGCCAAGAGGGACTTGTATGAGCTTAAAGCAGCACGGCTAACAATCATGGACCCGATGCGTGTTCAGGTCTGAAGCACGATGGCAGCCACCTTGCTGCTGTGGAGGGCAACATGCTAAAGGGTCATTAAGGGTGCTGACCAACTGCTGCACAATGCAAGGACCCGATGTGACTGCATGACTATCTAGTGGGTGTGTATCAGAAGTGTTTTTATGCTTCAATTAGATCCAATAAGCAGCAGTAATGAATTCCTCTCACAGCTTATGAGACATGACCTTGGAGAATGCACCAAAATAGAAAACATTGATGTCACGGTTTGTATCATTTCGTAATCTTGCAAACATCGACATAATGACAGAGCCAGTTCATTTTAAACTAGTCACACTGTCCTCCTGGGTGTCGACTGTCTACTTGCATGTGTTTGAATTAACTTTGTTGACACATGCATCAGTCGAGAAAAAAATGTATGTGTGGAAAAAAGATGATTATCTTTGTATAAACAATCCAGTTGTAAAAACTGAATTGCTCCCCCCTGAATTGCAGAGGCAACAGGGTTTTTCCTGGGTCAAAATGGGTCTTCGGTGCTCCCAAAAACACGGTCTGTGTTGCCATGTCCCCGTAATTAGCAGAAATCTATGTATATTTTTTTCCTCCTTTTTTCCCCCCCATAAATAATGGAGGCTATGCTTGAGGAAATCATTTTGCTTCCACTTTAGATTAAAATAGATAGGCTAATAGATTGACAATAGTCCAGATGTATTCGTGCACGTCGGGCTGTTGAGTGAGTGATCAGCAGCTGGCCGCTCGGTCCATTCGCCTCACAGTTGCGTATTGATCAGACAAGAAGACACGCTTATCAACTCCAGTGTCTCCCCTACCATTATAACAGGTGGAAATCTCCACCCGTCACCCTGTAATTTTCGTCTACCTCCCCCCCCCCCGTCAACAATTCTTGGCTCGCGCGACAGACCTTGATCGACATATTGAGCACCCCTGCATTAAAACATTAAAGAATAAGAATATACACTTTTATTAATCCCCAAGGGGAAATTAGTTCTCTGCATTTAACCCATCCTTTTATGCAGTGGGCGAAGCAACTGGGGTTCAGTGCCTTGCGCAAGGAACTTGCAACTAATGGGGAACCCTTGCAGGCCCCTCTTACCCCACTGAGCTAAAGCCGCCCAAAAGAGCCGAGAGTTTATTTCAGCGTGAGAAATACGATGTGTGGCGGGAGTGCGTGAGTTAAAACCGAAATGCGTGAGTCTCACGCTCAATGCGTGACACTTGAGAGCCCTGCATTTATACACAGGGGGGCACATAACTTGCTCACCAGTGCGCGCGCCAGCATCGGAGCTCTGCCGCGCGAGCCGAGAGAAGAGTTGTTGACGGGGGGGGGTGCAAGTGACTTTTTTTCGTCCCGATGTGCGCGCACACGCCGGCATCCGAGCTCTGCGGCGCACGAGACGGAGATCGGAGTTGTGTTAACGCCACACGTAGAGACAGAATGACATGCTGCTGTAGAGACGACCAACAACAGACGGATTGGAAGCTCATTCTGCGCATGCGTTAAATGCGTTAAAAAAACAAAACTAGTTAAACCTGTAATTGAATTAACGCGTTATTTTTCACAGCACTAATATATATATATATATATATATGGTTCTTTGAAATAAGTTTTTTTGAGAAATCATAGGTAGGGCACTGATCTAAATAAACTAAACTAAACTAAACTAAGGGGTTAAAAGGGCCCCATTTGTGAATCCCACAGAACCAAACCCACCCCGGGATGGGGTGTAGGAGTAATCACACAGGTGATTCTCGCCAAACCGTCCCACCCCGTCGGGGAGGTCGGCGATTCATAATCAGACTCGCCTATGAATCGCTCCTCCCGTGTAGGCGGTTCTGAACCGCCTATCGCCCACCGCTCCTGTGAGATTCACAAATCCCTGCTGCTTTGCTGGAAATCACTTCTACTTATAGACTCTGGTCCGGTGCTCCGTGACGTCACTAGCGACGTCACAGCACAGAACCAAAGTGGCTTACATGTCATGTGACTGTTTCCATGGTGACGGACAAGGCCACGGAGATCGAAGGCACTGACAAGTGACTTCCACCAGGAAACCTGTTTATATGTATGTATGTACATGTTGTGTATGTATATAAGTACTTATGCGTGTACATACTACTGTTTATATCTGTCAGGGGACACAACATGTAACTATCTAATCTTTCATGGAACAATGTAATTCTCAGGCAGGTTACTGATGCCACAATGGTGCTAAAACGCTAGCTCGCGATTAGCATCCGCTAGCTAAACGGCGCCATCCTTTCATAACTTTACAGATGTGTGTTTGAGGTGAAACCCCCTTGGCTTTGAAACACACACACACACACACACACAGCCCATTATATATATATATATACATACACATATATACATACATACACACATATATATTATATATATATAATCTGAGTTCAGGCTGCTTTTGTTGAATGATCGGCTCTCCGAGCCGATCCGCCCTTCTGTGAACCCCACCCCACCCCGGGATGAGGTGTAGGAGAATCACACAAGGTGACTCCCACCAAACTGCCCCCCCCCCGCTCCTTCTGTGGGATCCACAAGTCAATCCCACCACCGCCTGACGTGAGTCTGCCAGGATCCCCCCCATCCAAGGGATGCAGCTGAGTGTAGGAGAGTCACCCGAGGTGACTCAGCGAAACGCCACAAGACTTAAGGAGTTCACTCCCCTGGGACGAGGGGACCACCCCCCCACTCCTCCTGAGGGCGTCACATCACGGTGCTGCTCTGCTGGAAATCACTGCTATATATACTAACTCTGCTCCGTGACGTCACGACTACGAGCGACGTCACGGCATCAAAGCGCAGGCAATGTTTCCATGGTGACTCAGTGACGTCATGGAGAATGTCTTGTCCGCCAGCTAAACGGCGCGAGCCTTCATGAACCGTTTTCTCTTTAACTCCGACACACTTCTATCAACACACAGCACCCCAAAGCGAGCGGACGTAACTTTAATACCTTCACTCTCTACAGCTGTTTCTCCCCGGCTCAAATCTTCGTGCTACGCGAGCTTACTGAAGCGTCATCGTTCATATGTTTTACACCAAGAAACAACTTTTCAGTGGGCGAGGGTTGTTTATGTGTTATTAGTTGTTATGCTAGGCTAGGCAAACAGCTCCTTCTGTCGCTTCATACTGACTGTACCGATGTCAGTGTTCTCCGTGTCTCACTTCAAGCTCATAAACGCCGACCAGTTGACCCCCCCCCCCCCCAAAAACAAAAACTCTTCGGATAGATAGATAAATTTGTCAGAGCAAGTAAAAAAAGAATAACACAAAACACAAAATATGAAAATGGTTAGGGTGGCAAGAGGTGAACTGTAGGTGAACTCTCTCTGGCAACAGGATGGGAGAGTGAATATGACACCAAGCCTCTTCAGGCGTCACCTGCACCTGTCTACACCAGCAGCACTGGCGACAACCGACTGGTAGAATAACTCCAGCAATCTTGAGGAATTTCAGGAAAAGAGTCGACTCATCCCCTTCTTGTACACAGCGTTGATGTTGGCCTTCCAGTTCAGTCGGCTGTCGATGGAGACGCCCAGGTACTTGTACTCCTCCACCATGTCCACGTCCACCCCAGGACACTCAGAGGTGTAGGAGCTGTCGCCTTCCTCCTGAAGTCCACCACCATCTCTCTGGTCTTGGCCACGTTCAGCCGCAGGTGGTTCTCATCGCCCACTTTACAAAGTCACTCACCACTGCCCTGTACTCCTCCTCCCGTCCATCCCTAATACACCGACCACTGCAGAATCATCAGAGTACTTCTGCAGATGGCATGACTCCGTGTTGTACTGGAAGTCACTGGTGTACAGGGTGAAGAGGAAGGAGACAGAACAGTTCCCCTGGGGCTCAACATCACTGACCACCGTTCCAGACAGCACACGGCCCATTCTGACAAACTGTGGTCTGCCTGTGAGGTAGTCAGTGATCCAGGAGATGGTGGGCGTCCACACGGCCACTGCAGCTTCTCACTCAGCAGCAGTGGCTGGATGGTGTTAAATGCACTGGAGAAGTCAAAGAAAGTGACTCACAGAGACATCGGTTCCATCCAGGTGCGACTGAGCTCACAGCAGGTAGATGATGGCGTCGCCCACTCCCACATGAGGCTGGTAAGCAAATTGCAGAGGGTCCAACGATGATTTCACCTGCGGCGGAGGTGGGCCAAGACCAGCCTCTCCAGCACCTTCATCACATGGGAGGTGAGGCGACCGTCGGTAGTCGTTGAGGCCAGATGGTGCTGACTTCTTTGGGACAGGGACCAGGCACGACGTCTTCCACAGCATCGCCACTTCCCCCTGGTTCAAGCTGAGGTTGAAGAGGCGCTGCAGGACACCAGACAGCTGGGTGGCGCAGGTCTTTAGGACCCTGGGGCTGATGCCATCAGGACCTTCAGCTCTGCGCTGGTGTAGTTTCTCCAGCTGTCTTCTCACCTGGTCAGTCGTCACAGAGAGAGGGGGAGGTGGAGGAGCCCATTGTTATTGAGGGCTCGGTGGATGTGCAGCTCAGCAGGGGACAGAGGGGAGGAGGTGTTTGGGAGGTGTGATGTGTGGAGGAGACGGGGAGGGCTGTGAACTGAACCTATTGAAAAACAGTTCAGCTCGTTGGCCCTCTCCAGGGAGCCCCTGGCTGTCTCCTCCCACCTTGAAGCCAGTTATCTGCTTCATGCCAGACCACACCTCCCTTGTGTTGTTCAGCTGGAGTTTGGCCTCCAGCTTCCTCCTGTAGGAGTCCTTGCCCTCCCTGAGCTTCACCTTCAGGTTGCGCTGGGCTTTCCTCAGCTCATCCTGTCTCCAGACCTGAAAGCAGCTTTCTTCATGTTAAGAAGCGCTTCAGGTCCCTGGTGATCCAGGGCTTGTTGTTGGGAAGCAACGCACAGTACATGATGGAATGGTGGTGTATTAAAAGAACTTGATGTATTCCGTGATACAGTCGGTCATACTGTTGATGTCCTCCCCGTGCGGTCCACACAGCACATCCCAGTCCGTTGACTCGAAGCAGTCCTGTAGAGCGTCGTTAGCCTCCATAGACCACCTCCTCACAGTCCTGGTGGTCACCGGCAGCCTCTTCACCAGAGGAACATACC
The DNA here is from genome assembly GCF_029220125.1 of Pseudoliparis swirei. Lineage (NCBI taxonomy): Eukaryota > Metazoa > Chordata > Actinopteri > Perciformes > Liparidae > Pseudoliparis > Pseudoliparis swirei. The sequence continues at coordinate 17,051,632 of NC_079406.1, read as the reverse complement.
TGGTGTCAGCCGGACCAGGTCATGATCAGACCTGCCGAGGGGGGGAAGGGCAGTGGCGCTGTATGCGTCCTTAGTATTAGCATACAGCAAGTCCAGAGTTTTATTGTTCCTAGTTGGGCAGTCTATGTATTGATGGAAGGTTGGCAGAGCTTTTTCCAATGTGGTGTGGTTAAAGTCACCAGTGATAGCCATGAATGCTCCAGGCTGATGATTCAGCAGAGCAGACACAGTGGAGTGGATGGTGTCCACAGCTTCCTCAGCGTCAGCTGATGGCGGCACGTACACGACAACCACAATGGCGGACGTGAACTCTCTCGGCAAATAGTACGGGCGCATCCCCACGGCCAACAGTTCAATGTTCGGGCTACAGAAGCGCTCCTTCACGCACACATGGTCCGGATGGCACCACCGTTCATTCACATAAACAGCGATCCCCCCTCTTCTTACCGCTCTGTGTAGCGTCTCTGTCAGCCCGAACAGTCCTGAAGCCGGGCAAAGCGCGCTGTGATCCGGCTAGTCCGCGTGCAGCCACGTCTCAGTGAAACACAAGAGACTGCTCTCACGGAAGACCCTCTCGGTCATTACCAGCGCGCCGAGCTCATCCGTCTTATTCGCCAAAGACCTCACGTTCCCGTTATGATCGACGGTACGAGGGTTTGTATCTCCTCGTTTAGCCCTCCGCTTGACACCCGCTCTGCAGCCGCGAGCCCTTCTCCGTAGCTCCAGCGGGATCACAGGTCTTTCTCCAGGCAGAAGCTTCGGCCTGCACAGCGCGATCAGCTGAGCACGCGAGTAAACGACGGTCCCCGTCATTGTTATGCTGCGGCTCTCCGATACTCACGACAAAGTGAACAAAAGCCACAGTAGAAGTATCGAAAAAAGTAGTTATGGTCCAGTGTCCGACCGTAACTAAGACAAACGTGAAAGAAAAGAAGAAGAAAAAGAGAGGAAAAGTGCAAAAAAAAAAGACAATAAAATAAAAGCAAAACGCCACTACTGAAACAAGCAGCCGTTGGCACAGCGCTTCCTCCCAATGATTCACGTGGATGACCTATTTTGATTTCAAAACGGTGAATTTCACCAAATGGTGACAAGTTTGCAGGTATGACATTAATAGCTGGTCACTGTCTGTGATATGCTGGTCTAACTTGTTTGTTTAAGACAAGAATTACGGCGCCAGTCATGGAAAACCCGCTACTGCCCCTACTGGCGAACACAAGTATCGCCCTGCAGCTACTTCAGGTGAAAGCAGGATAAGGAGGTGAAATAAGGATGATGGGGGCAAGGTACTAACACACTACAATACAATAACAATTCTAATAACAATATTTGCCCATAAAATATCCAGGGTGCCACCTATGTATATATGTTCTTATGTGTGTGCATATATATGTATGAATGTATATATATATATATATGAATGTATATATAAATATATACTTATATGTGTGTGTATATATGTATGTATGTACATCTATGTATATATGTTTACCATTTTAATTCCCTTTTACACAGAGTCAGGCCTGTACACCAAGTCCATTGTTCCTGCGAAGACTCGCAGCAGAAGACGCTACGCCAGGTTCACGAACTCTGTACCGGACTCTGGCAACAGGAATTCAGCCAGGAAACCACATGGGGACCCCACTGGACCACTGCCCCACTGCCAAGGGGGACTTGGGACCACTAAGGACCAGTGGAGGGCTGAACAGGAGCCGGAGCGAGCTGCATACAATTCATTATACAATACAGCAAAAAAAGTAATAAGAAAGTCGTAACAAAGCCATAGAATAGTTGGGAGAAAAAGTGATAAAAAAGTTAGAGTATATATGTAAAAAAAAAAGAACAAATATAGTACATCCTAAAAAGTCATAGAAAAGCTTTAGTAAAGTTCACCATATAAAGGCATCAACAAGTCATCATAAATTAATTAATAGAAAAGTAATAGTTTAGTAAGTCAAAGAAATCAGAAAAAAGAGTATCTCATTTAGTCAGAAAATAAATTATAGTTTAAGTTTGAATTTAAAATGTTTGCTTTCAATATTCAATGACATCAAACACACCACAGAGATGTTGTCTCAGTTTGTATAACATTCATTTTGCCGCATATCTAGAGAAGAGGAAGAGGGAGAATAACACCACCTTTATTAACAAGCGACACAACAGAGAGTTACATGTATAATACACAACAATATCCTTAAAACCAATGTAAAGACTGAGAACCTGTGACCCACGAGAAGAGGAGGCGGCGCCTCTATTTCTGTATTTCCCCTTTTCTTTTGGGACAAAGCTGAAGCCTCTTCAGTCGTCGTGCACCTGCAACCGTCTACACCAGGGGTCCTCAAACTCTTTCCTGGGAGGGCCACATAACTTTTCCCTTCTCTGATTGGGGCCGGGGTCAGTTTGTAACAGAAAAAGTGTGACGATCGCAGGGGTGCCTAAATGTAAACATTTATTGTTTTCCAGAAAGCCACACATAACCAAATATTAATAACCCTTTCCGGGATCTTCACACGTTCTATTTGACAGCGGCTAGTCTCGGATTTGCGTGGCCAGACTGAAAAATAATAATAATGCGTCTCTGGTATTCTTCAGGGGGCCGGGCCAAATGTGCAGGTGGGCCGTATCCGGCCCGCGGGCCTTAGTTTGGGGACCACTGGTCTACACAATGAACACAAACCTTGGTTTATGGAAGGAAATGAAATTGTTTCAGTTTGCACTTATGAATGTTTTTTTAAATTTCAATTAATTTTGTAATTACTTAATAAAGTAATCATTTTAATACAATTACGTTTATATGACTGTTTTTAGGAAACACTAAGGTACCTACTTCTGTGACAATGGGATTGGGCATCTGCCCATATATAAATATATCAATATATGAATATTCATAGTTTTCCCACAGTTGAAGATGGACACTGCTCTGCATCAATTTGATTGAAGAAATTAAATTTGCTGTTAATTGAACAAATTGGCCATTCAACCCAAGATCCTTGCAAAAACAGATGATTACATGCACAGGCAGACAGACACGTCTGAACCAAGAGAGGAAGCTGTGAGTGCCAGAGGCAACACCACTACTTGGTTATGTGAAATACATAAAACTTCAGTTTGGCTTAAAATCACAACACAATTCAAACAAAGCAAAAGTACTTGTGTTAGATTGGAGCTATAAAACGACAGTGTACCCAGACACATCACCCAGACTACAAGGACTTCCTCAGACTCGTCTGTGATGTGTCAAATCTAAGGTCAAAGTTATGCCGTTTGATTTTCCCGTGTGGGACCTCGACACAAGCGCAGTGTTTCCCCCACCATTCTACCAGGGTGGCGGCCCGCCCCCCTGAAATCTCCGCCCGCCATCCTGTAATTTTCTCTATCGCGCCAGATTACAGCAGAAGTAATTTAAGGTCCCTTTTCTTAAAGAGCACGTCTTTGTTCTTTTATTAAACTAAACAGCCGTCTCTTATTGATTGTCTCTAACCAACAGCATGTCATTTCTGTCTCTACGTGTCGCGTTAACACTTCTCGGCTCTCCGTCTCGCGCGCCGCAGAGCTCCGAGGCCGGCGTGTCTGCGCACACAAGTGAGCTCACTCCCACTAGCCGGCAGAGAGCCTTGAATATGTCACGTGAAAAACAAACCGCTATATCTGCATTTCTTAAACGCTCCCACGGTGGAGAAGATGGAACACGTCGCTGACCCTAACCCAACAAGGAGCCTGCTGGCTGCCATTGCCCTCTCAGTCCCAGTCAGCAGTGTCAACTGTGAGAGGGACTTCTCCACCATGAACAGAGGAATATAGACTTTTCACAATGGGATTTGCTGTGTAAGCTATCACTATTCTAAGATATCAGCTTTCACTTTTAAAGCCTAACAGTTTATGTATTTGCAGGTCAAGACAAACATCCGCAACAGGCGGCAAGGAGACCATCTTGCTGCCTGCGGATTTCAATTAATGGGCCAGATGTTTCTGACTTTCCTTATCAAGAGGCTCTGGAACTCTTCTTTGAAAAGCACCGAAAAATCCACTGCAGTGACAAAACGTGCACCCTTTGTGGTGGTCATGAAAATAAATGAACACCAACATGTTTCAAGTGTTTGTGTCGGTCGGGGAGAGCCGAAGAGAGACACACACACACACACACACACACACACACTCAACCTGTGCAACTGGAATCTATCCATCTCACTGGCTGTCAATCATCGGCTTATCACCGCAAAGGAAGAGGAGCAGAAAATCACACAGTTAAGGTTTAAAGGCTCCAGAGAGCGAGACCGTAAAGTCGAGCAGCAGGGGGTCGGACGTCTTCCTTTGTAAAACACGCCCTCAGACATCGGCACGGTCCTGAGATATGTTACAACTGCAGGAAATGTTTTGGGGGGGATGGGAAAATGCTTTATAATAATAACTGCACGCAATGAAGCATTAGTTGAGTATGAGTTAACACTTAATGAATTATTTATAAAGCATTGTTTCACACTGCAAGTATTATATAATGCTTCATTGCGTGCAGTTATTCTACAGTGTTACCGGAAATATGAAGCGAGGTGATAGTTAGCTTAGCATTAGAACTAAGAGGGGGAATCAGCTCAGCTGAGTCTTTCCAAAGTAAAGATAACCCACCTGTCAGCCCCTCTACAGCTCACGAATGAACAGGGTACATCCATGTATCCTTTTATAACCACAAGAGGAGGTCATTTATGCTCACAGTGGCAACAAAGCTCAACTTTGCTCATAAACGAGCGTACATGTTTGTATCTTCTGACTGAGCTAGTATCGTTGTTTCCACTGCTCACTGACTGCATTTACCAAAGACTAAAAAAACTATTCTTTTCAACAAATAGTCCAGAAGAACCTGCCAGCTTCGCTTCACCCAGAAATGTATATTTTAACTGGCAGATCATAAAATGTTTGGGTTGAACTTGTTAACCCCAGAGTGCACTCGTACAATAGTTGTTTGCTCAGGTTCGTTCCAGCGGGTCAGAGCTGAACAAAGACCGATGCTCTTCCGCTGACGAGCCCAGCATGGAGTGTGTGACGTCAACCGGCTACCAATATGTCCAAACCGGCAAAAGAATAAAGATGCTGGTAACAAATATATATTGGTAACCTAATCCAGGTATCACAATATTAAAGTAGCGTAACTTGATTACCCTTCAATGCTTTTGGATTACCTCAATACTAAATTCCAAATCTGAAAATACTGTCATCATCCGAAGCCTCAAATCATTGGCAAGTTAGTGTTGCCTGCTTTTTAAACTTGAAGCAGCCGCAGTACCCATATGAATTGAATTAAATTAACCTACATGCAAATTTCCAAATGTGTCCTCTATTATTATGTTTGCTGGACCAGAAATGTGTCGCGGTTCACTCATTTCCTCCAAACTGACTTTTCGCCCTGGGATGCCTCTCGCAAAAAACTATCATTTTGATGAACTGGAAAGTTTGCAAACTATCCTGCTTTGCAATAACTTCTACTGTACTGGGATGTTGCTCCTCTTTCTGTTTCGCATACAAGATAATGGCAAAGCCGCAAACTAAAAACACATCTTTTCTGACTCGACCTTGAATAAAGAAAGCCGCTCTTCAGTGGCACTTACTGATCACACTTTGTAGTTTGGCTTTCTTGAATAAATTATACTTTCTTTATTCTTGTTGTTCTGAGTTTGTACTCATGATTGATTGCACTTAAGTATGTAGCTTAGAATAAAATGTGTGCGCATGTATGTGGTAGTTTATTGTTCTAATTGCCTAACGCCATTTCATGTAATCTATTGCTTCCAAACCTGAACATTACTTACAAAAAGCTGCCTGGAAGAAAAAAGAAAAAATGATGCTACAGTAAAATATTCAAACATTGCCCGACAAGATGGCGGCTTGATTTCTCTCTCTGCATCTTTCTAAATAAGCAGCTTCCATTCATTCACTTTATGAGGGAACTAAATAGCGTACCTGCAGCCAGCACACACCTCCCCACAGAGAACGCCTGGCCTGTGCAATGTTGGTAAAGCACCGACCCTCAGACATTTTGGCGAGGCACATTTAGGAATCAAGGGTGCACACATTAACTTAAGACTAACGCTGCCCCGCTGTCTGGACACTTTCATGAGTGACCGTGTTAGCAAACAGAACTCTGCAGCTCTGAAACATGGCATTTACCCTCATCATCTCAGCGGAGCATTTAAACCAGAAAGAAGTGGGACATTGATTGAGTGAATTTAGTGGAATTTTTTCACGTTAGAACATGGAACGCTTGCATTCTTGGGGAGGCAATTCATTGAAGCAATTGTGGTGAAACATACCCATACGTCGAGGACACGTGTCAGGAACAGGACTGCTGAGCTTTGCCAGACACAAACAGACTATAATATATTCACTGCTATGGTTTTGGAAAAAGGAAATGAGAGAACCTCAAGTTGACCAGAAGACACCAGACTGTCCATGAAGTCTGTCCGTGGAGAAACATGAAACCTGTTCTCGGACATTTCCGTGCAAATCTTTGAAGGAAAACATGTGTCTCATTGCAGCCGCTTCATGGGATAAAAATAAGGCTTCGGCATATGATAAACAGGCCAGGTTTTCTTCTGGCCACCCCCTTCATTAACGCTGTCTCCCTTCATCTTTTGCTTTCTTCTTCCTCTACTCTCATGCTTCTTACCGCCTCCACTTACCAAGTATTTCCTCTCTCTCCTCCTCTAAAGGCGGCGGAGTGAGAGAAAGGCAGGAAAAGACAGAGCGGTCTGGTTTCATCAAACATGTGATTCCTATTCATAGAATGTAAACAGTGATGCAGCCAAGCCGGTGTTTCCATGTCACATCCAGTGCAGTTGAGCAGGCTGGTTTAAGCCTAACCCTCTCATGCTCCACTGGAGACGGCTCATCTTACAAAACCAATTTCAAAATAAATCTACAATGTTCGGTTGTATTTTGATCCATCCCACGGTACTATGTTGCTTAATTCTTATTTCCCATTTGTTTCATTAAGTTAGGATTGGTCCGTTTGAGGAGACATCTACAAACTCTGCGCTGCAAATTGATTCCACAATTAATTAATTTGATGTATTTATTTCAAACCATTTTGTCTTAAGCTGCCTGAAAGAGTATTTTAAATGGAAACATTTCCAATTTAATATTAAATATGTTCAACAAAAGCCACGCTTTTAGTTGCATAGCGAGCTCCTGACAGTCTTCAAGGTGAGCCTGCTCTCTGCCACCACATCAGTGCAGTTGTAACTAGAATGGGCACTCGTGCATAGAGCAAGATTGGGCATTGCATTATGAACATTTTGGCATTAGTTAGATGCCAATTGGACAAAAATGTATCGTGCTATGGTAAAAAAAGAGTTTGACCTTTCCATGACCTTGACCTTGACCTTGACCTTTGACCCGATTGATCCCAAAATCTAATCAAATGGTCCCCGGATAATAACCAATCATCCCACCAAATTTCAGGCGATTCAAGAACATTTTGACCTGTTCATGACCTTTGACCTTGACCAGTTGCCCGATCGATCCCAAAATCTAGTCAACTGGTCCCCGGATAATAAACAATCATCCCACCAAATTTCATGATTCGGTTCAATACTTTTTGAGTTCTGCGAAAGATTTTGACCTGTTCATGACCTTTGACCTTTGACCTTTGACCCGATCGATCCCAAAATCTAATCAACTGGTCCCCGGATAATAAACAATCATCCCACCAAATTTCATGCGATTCGGTTCAATACTTTTTGATTTAATAACACGCATACAAATAAATAAATAAATAAATAAATAAATACACGGCGATCAAAACATAACCTTCCGGCATTTTCAATGCGAAAGTAACAAGGCAGCAGGTGACTCACTATAAGTTAGCTTTACCATTCCCTAGTTACCAATATTCGCTCTTCATGGGGAAAACAAGGCTGCCCCTCTGGGGACGAGTTCTCTCAGTTCACCTCGCCGTGCCTCAGCGGATCTCATGGAAACTCCTAATATTATGTAACACACAACGGCCCAAGAAGATGCTGCATGAATGATGTTGGTACAATAGGAACCTGGTCCAGTTATTGACGTGTTGGATGTCATCCAAAGTAAGTTTTGGTACTTCTCATATAGCAATGGCATACTGATATTTACTGATATGATGATTTCTTCCTGTACAAACTATTAACAGTACATGGCTTAGTATATGAATGAAGTACTTAACTATTTATGTCATTATACCCTCATAAAAAATTGGTTTCTTTTATTTCAACATGATTTTAAAATGTGTTAATTTCACCCAACTTTAAAACCGAGGAATGTATGATTGCATGCACCTTGCTAAATACGATTAGCTGTTATTGTGCATTTGGAATAATGTGTTGGTGTCTATTATTACAGGCACACATGACTCCCCAGGGGTGTCACTGAAGGTGCAACTGAGTGTCTGACTTTGCACACAGCCACATCCATTTTCACAGATGGGTTTGTTTTATATGCTTTTTCGCTGCCTGTCACCAGTGCTGATGAGGGCTCCTTTGTGTGAAAGACATTTGCTGATGCAAGACACTGGAATTGAAATAAACAATAAATTATTGTCAAACGCAATGCCAAACAGACTTGCTAATGGGCTTAATACATTTATAGGCTACATGAAAGCCGAATGTAATTAGATTTTGACAGTGAGTCGAACACACCTTCTCTCTTTCCCCCTCCACTTAATGCATCTGCCTGTTCCAGCTTGGCAGCCTGTGGCTAATGAAGCTAATAATATCAGGCGTTGTCTCATCAGCTCTCTGAGGCTTCTTGTGCTGCGATGGGGAGCCTTATGAGGCCTCAACACAACACCGAGGAGCAGCCACGCCCTGCCTCCCTTCATGCCACTTCCGTTATCCATGTACATTTGCCCAGGTGAGAACAAACCCGGGATCAGAAGTTGGCAGAACAGCTTATTAGATATTTAGACGTGCCTGAGCGAGCTGGAGGGAGGAAAGGATGAAGAGCCAGGGAGAGCAGACGAGTTACCACGAAGTGTCCACAGAGGCAGACATGGAAGTGGTGAGCGGCTTCAAGCCCAGTGTCTCGTGATCAGGGTGTGCACCACTGACCCAGGGAATCGGGCTTGGAGATACATGCTGGTCGGTATCAAGTCAGTTCTCTCTTCTAATATTTTGCTTACAGGACGACTTGGATACACGTTTAAAACTGACATGAGTAGACATGGATCCAGAATCATGTTTTCTATTAGAAAAACATTGTCTTCTTGCTTTGCTGCCTGCAATCTAAAATATGTTCAAGGCCAGCTCACCTTGAATATCATCCAAGAGATACAACATTGATTCTCTTGTCCATGACTAAGCTCTACAGAACTCTTTTAGAACTAATATTTTGGAGAAAAAACGATTCCACAACATGTATTGATGACACAACAATGACATGAAATCGTGCACAAGCATACGCTGCAAAACTTAAGAAATCTATTGTCTTGTCTTACAGGAAACAAAACTTGCTTGTGTTTACAATAGATTTCAAATCAGCTTAAATGTCTCTATATTTCCATCTGTGTGTGTGAATGTATGTGTACAAGCGCATGGGGACAAGTTAATGGCTCACCTTTTACTAGTATTTTCTATATATATGCAAATGTACTCCACAGTGTGAAAAAGCAATCTGCGGACCATATAAACGGCACTTTCAGCTCACAGAAATAAATATTTTTCAGTGGTAAATTACATCCTGCACACCTATGTTAGACTGGAAGACTCAAGAAAACAATAGCCCTCTGCATGAAGAATGACGGTATATGTCTGAGAGGTTTTCCCAGTGTGAAAAAAGCCGATGTCTTTGAATGCATCATATTTGCGCTATAAAGGTGCTAATTGATCCAAAAGGCACCAGCCACTTCTTCAATAGCTTGCCAAACTGTATTAGCGAATGATGGCGTCCAATAATAATAATAATAATCCTTATAATAATAATATCCTTATGAAGAAACATTTCTGATGTGCTACAACGATGCGTTTGTCGACTCGAAAATGACAAGAGTTCGGAGATTTGTCCTCCTTATTGCAGGAAGATAAAAGTCTACATTTCTCAGAGAGAATAACCTAAACCCACGCAGCTACAGATTCTGCCAGTTTGTGGTGAAAAGGAAAAACAAAGAGTGAAAGACAGAATGACTCGGTGGTGACCGTGAGTGTCCGGTGTTTATGTATGCAAACTATCCCGTGTGCATGCAGCTCCTTAAATGTGCAGCGGCAGCTGGGCCTCAATCTTCCAAACTGTCTGCAGACTTTCAGCCGAAGGAAATACATTGTTACGCTCGATACAAAAAGATCGTACAGATAAAAGACTTGTTGGAGTTGTCCCCGCTAAATGATCCGTAACCTCATGATACACAGCAGAGGTTACTAACCTCGTTTTAGGGACGACTCACTCTCCCTCCCTTTTTTAAATGGAGGTGCAAGGGGAAAAAAACCAGTGTGAAATGACAAAAGGAAATTGAAGTTTCAATATTTGATAGAAGATAGACAGAAGTAAAGAAAGGAGGGGAAAAAACACAGGGAGGTCAAACTAAATCTGCTCAAAAATAGAACACAAAGAGCAATAAAGTGAGAGGCCTTCATCGGTGTGACCCCAGGGAGGGGGTTCCTGTCCTCTATCTCACGCTCTCATTCTATAAAGTCAGAGCCTTCTATTTATAGCACTGTAATGTTTGGCATTTCCTTCAGGGGTGGAGGCGTATGAGCCATTGTTTTCCTTGGCTGCTGTTCGATTGGCTCAGCAGGCTCCATGCTTTCAAATGTCGGAGGCTTGTAGCTCTATTTTTTCGATTAGTTTTATTTCTCACCAATAAACATTCATTTGTTCTTTCTTGAGATGAGAAATCTTGCTAATCTGAGCTCAGGTAGATGGATTGTTTTTTCCTCCACTTCTCTACCCTTTGTGAAATATTGATATAAACAAGTTGCAGGTTTCTGGGAGAGGAAACCGCACCGCAACATAACGGTCCAAAAGCAGATCGGAGCTTGCAGCTGGAGCAACAATGACGCTGCAACGATACACAGGACATCATTATTGGAAACAGTCATTTGCAGCGGCGAGCATGACTCTAAACTACAAAGAGGCAGGCAATATAATATCACAGAAACATTTAAATACATGCAGCCAATATTCAAATATAAAATGTACTTGGGCTGAGATAGAGTTAGCTTACATACTCTCGAAAACATTTGGAATTATGTGTTTGTGATTTGAGATCGTCCCCGCGCCCCTTTAGCCATGCAACTGAGGCCGACACAGATCAATAGGTTGTTGAACAATAGCCCTGCAGCACTGCACAACCAAAGAGAATAACTGTGAATATTAACAATGTCTACTGCTATATCAATATTGAACTGAACCGATGGCCTGGAGACTACGTACAAGAGTTAAGACCAAGGTTTTTTTTAGCTGGCGGCAGGTTCACCAGAACTCGTACATTAATGACCGGTCAGGACTTCAGTAGAGATATTTTATATTTTACAACCTGTCATCCTGCAGGCACTGACCGATGATCTATGTTTAGCAGAGTCTTTGGAGAATATCAGAGACTCCGAGAGACCGTGTCACGGTAATTAACCAGCAAGAGAGGAGCTGCTTTCAGAGAGGTGTTCCTTAAAGATGCCTGCTGGGGTGGATGAGTGTGTATGATGAAAGTATGAATGTGCGCAAGAGTAAGTGGAGGAAAGAGCCATGCCTTTTCTACTACTCTACCCCCATGTCGTTTTGTGTATGCTCTTTGCTGTGTGGCTATAAATCCTCCCCAGAATCCACCAAACATCCTTGAAGCTCAAACATCTTTTTTCACGCCTCGTCCCGTTTACCCCTTCCCTCTCCAACGGTCTTATTATAGTTATTTATCTCTCTGCCACCACCTCCCATGGCCAATCCGACACAATTGTTGTTGTTGTTTTATCACAACTGCATCCTGTGCTGGCATTTGTGTTGTTCATTATAGCTCTGGTAAATGGCACAGAAAAGAGAGTGAGAGATAGTTTCCAATATAGTTAGAAATCTTAATTAAAAGACTAAATACAAATTATTTTCAAAAGCAGTGATGTGGGAAGCACGTTGAGTGTGAGGCAATTGTAGATAATTCCAAAACAACCTCAGATCAAAAAGGAAAAAGACACACTCTGCTCACATGTCGTGATGAATACAGATGTGGTCTTTACCCCGACAGGGTCACACCTCCATTACTTTGCACAGAGCCCCCCCCTGTCTGCCTAGTTCATTATCTCTCATGTCATGCAGATCCTGCCCGTCACACCTGATCATCCCTCATTCCCTTCACCTGGTCCTCATGCCCGTTTCACCTGTTGCCCATTTCCTCATTAGTCCCTCACTTCTCAGGTCCCATCACTTGTCCTCTGCCAGACTGTCTTGTGTGTTGGTGCCAGACTCTCCAGCGTACCTCTGTTTCATGCCTGCTCCACTGGTTCTGACCCTGTCCGTCGACCCTGGATTTTGCCTGCCCGTTCTCGGATTTGTTTGCCTGTTTTGACTGGCCTCCCGGTTTGACCCTGCCTGTAACTGCAGTAAAAGTGTTTTGCTTATCTATCTGCCTCCGAGTTGTGCTTGTGCGTTCCAGTACCTGTAACCCTTAGCCAAACGGAGACCTCTGGGGCGGACAGCGTGACGGCAGAACCGTCCCCCGAGCTCCTGGTGCCAGCAGGTGAGATCATGGGAAACACTTGTGGAGTTTACACAGGCAGCCGGCCGACTGCAGCGTGGTGGGAGGTTGGACGCCTCCTCAGCTGTTGGGTGGGAAAGCCCCCTTTATCCTTATGACTGGGTGGATTCTCAGGATTTAGACCCCAGTGTTTTGGGATTTGTGTGTGTGTTTTGCACACGTCAGAAACAGGACAAGCTGAGGCAGCGATGACACCAACAGTTATTTAATTTCTAACCACAACCCCTAACAAAAATGACTACATTTTTGTGTTTGGTGGTTTTGGTTCAAGCTGTCCAAAGCAAAGGGACTCTGAAGATGTTGATCGTTGGACATAGTTTTGCAAGGTTATTGTCAGGAAATTAAAGTAAATCTCTACATTTAGATAAAATTCCACTGTACATAGTTACAAAATAAGAGACTTATCTTGTACAATGCATCTGTTTAAGGTCTCAATCTGCTGTAGAGAGCTTCTTGGCTGATTACATTTACAATAGCGCCTCCTTCAAGCAGCATTACCAGACAATTAGATTGAAGCCTTTTGGGGTTCAAATGCACCTCGACTCTGTGGAATGTCATCCAAAGTGTGGACCTCCAGTCTTTATCCCACGAGAACACAGCCAATAAACCTTTTACTCAATGAAGCAAGACTAACCTACTCAGCTGTTTTGTGACTCATGATTGGAGTAGACCCTCCACATGGTCATTTATTTACGACACTGGAACGAGGCAAGTGATGTACATGTTCAAAACACTTGTGTTTTACAAGTGCATTGATGTCAACTGAGAAGGTTTGCTCGATGATACGGAACCAAGAAGAGCAAAGGCAGTGTCTGCAGAAGGAGAAATGCAAAGACAGGGGTGAAATAAGTTATAGCCCGTTTGTCCTCGCTCATTCTTTTACTGTTTTTTGGTCTTCATGTGTTTCAGATTATTGGTTTCCAATTTCTCTTTCCTAGGTCAATGGGTTGTTGAATTTAAAATTCATGCAGCCTATAGCCCCGAGCTAAATGCTGGGCCTCTGCCTGCAGCTTATTGGCTTTCACTGGTTTAGCTTCAGAGACTGGACCATGGCATGTTCTCTGCCACTGGCAGTTTGTCATCTGAGCTCCACTGGACTCCACACATGTAAAGTTATAACCCAATAAGCAATGGCGCATATCATGTGATCCATTCCTGGCACTCCTTGTTAAAGAAAACATCATTCAGAATTTGGCCTGAAGTATGGTTTGCATTAGTAAACAACCTGCAGTAACTGTCACTGTCCCGATTTTTCTTCCTAAATGGGCCCACAATCCATTTTTGATCATAACACACATAGTTTAGATTCCTGTCAATCTTGCAAACTCAGTTTCTGCTGTGAGATGATATTCTGGGAAACGTCCACTAAGTAGTGATTGAGAGAAACAGCATTCTTCATCAATTTTCCAGGATGTATTGTTAATATAAATCAGAATTATTGAAGGTACTGATGTGTTCAAGTTTAGAACAAAATCACACAGCAGATGGAATATGTGTCTGATGAGAAATATTATGTCTGCTCCTCAAAAGTTTAGGTACGCACCTCACACAAACGCAACATCCAGACTTGTTATCGTATTATTACAATGAGAGAGACGGGGACGGAGGCCGTTGGATGGCCTTCTCCTGTGAGAGAGGTGGGAAGAAGGAGCAGACGAGCGCCAATCCAAGGTCAGGATGACGTGACGAAATGTGGGTGCTTGGAGGGTCGTTTTTGGGAGGGGAGGGTGAGTTGTTTTGGGCTTTAACCTGTGTTGAGAAATAACTCCTGGTGTGATTGCAATCGCAGTGAGCTTGTATTTTACTTGTGCTCAGTGAATAAAATATCCTGTTGAAAAGGAGAGCGAGAGAAGGTCGTTGGGTGAATTATTCCGTTGGCTCTACCAGGCATCCAATTTTGATGTTTGCTTTCAGTATTCTCTACTCATTATATGCGAGCTCTGTTCTGCTCTGATAACGCTGCTTACCAGTTGACCAGCTGGGTGCCACTGCTCAGTCCCAGTCTGAACTTTTCAGTTCAAGCTGCAGTGAGGTGGATGTTTAATACCCAACCAGCATCACCATAACATCCCATTAATATTGTGTTTTGCCAGAAAGGAGGTTAGGCAATGTGTTGCCATGCATGACAGCTCTCTGAGGATCGACATGCAGTGTGAAACGTATCCGGGGGACAGGCTCTGCCTCCGCTCAGTGCAACGAAGAGATCAAAGGACTCTGGAAACAAAAACAGGAGGAAATCTGTCACACCATACATCCATTTATGCCATGTCTGCCTCGACTCCCACATTTATTCCCGTGATCCATTCTATATCACTTAGAAACCATTTCCTCTGCTATGAACGCTCCCCAGTAAGAACTTGGCAATCTGTTAGTTGCCGTTTTTAGTAAACTCCATAACTAATGACAACCATCACAAATAGATTGAATGCATAATGTCACCTCCATCACAATATTCATAACTTTGGATATACAAGTCATTTCTTTCACTGAAAAGGAGATTTAAATTGTCTTGTTTGAATAATATGAACGTATTTACTTATTTCCACTCCTGACTTCCACTCAGACTAAACTGGGTTGGCAGTTATTGCCGATTATTAGTGACGGCCTCACCCTATTCAACTTACTTACTGCACCAGACTATGGGATTGTTGTTCTTAATGTATGATTTTCACCAGGACAAGTCAGTCTCTTCTAATACAGTGGTTGGTCAGTTCCTATTTAGTATCATTAGAACCGCGCTTCCATCATTGCTACGCCAACTCTTGTGGTTAATGTGAGGCTCGTTACAGATCTATGTTGCTTCGTAGCTTATGTAGATATATTTTGAACAAAGCCCCCTCAGTACACACATTGGCAGCTGCTTTATGCAGCTCAAACGTACACAAGAGCATTCAATACTATGATGATTAATTACTTCAATGCGCCGAACATACTGTTTCGCTTTTGTGCCCACCATAAAAGGATATCCTCGCGGGTTTTGCTGCCATTATAAAACAGAAAAAATCCAAATAACACAAACGCTAAAAAACCCGAATATTCACAGCAAACCCAGGCGACGGGTTACATGTTGTGTAGTATTATATTACTGAAAGCAGTGCCAACGTCAGGCTGTTTCAAAGTTTCATCAAGGTAAATCGTAGACTTAAAAGACCTCTTGGAATTAGACGTACGACTCTGAAATGAAGATGGAAAAAGGTTCTGCAAAACTGGGCTTATTTCTGACCTTCTAACCTTGAAAACCTTCGAGGACGTTTGAGGACCTTGAGTAAAGGTGAGGAGCACAGTATAATGTATGATCTAATATGTATCTGCAGACCAAGATAAATCAGCCACAGGACACAAATGGCTAGAGGGCAATCAGAAATATTGTTTCTGATATTTTAATCAGCGCTGTAGAAAGTAAGGATAAAATAAGAACAAATTTGTGTCTGCAGTTGTGGTAAACTGACGTGTGTATCAACACCCTCTTATGTTGGATTGTTTCACTCACTGCAAAAAAACATCAATGGATCCAAAGTAATTATAATGGCATGTATTATTTTCCGTTTCATTTTTACAATTCTAATTAAATCGTGAATCGCCACCTTAACGTGGTGGAGGAGTTTGAGTGGCTCAGTGATCCCGGGAGCTATGTTGTCCGGGGCATTAGCCCCTGGTAGGGTCTCCCAAGGCAAACAGGTCTCGGGTGAGAGTCCAGACTAAGAGCGGTTCAAAAACCCTGATGAAAAGCAGCACTCGAGCTTCAGCTACCTCGCCCGGACAAGGGAAACCGGGGCACCCTCCCGGAGCCAGACCCAGGAGGGGAGCTCGTCGGCGAGCGTCTGGTGGCGGGCCCGCCTATGGGGCCCGGTCGGGCTCAGCCCGAAGAAACGACATTGAGTAGCAACCCTGTGGACCCACCACCCGCAGGGACAATCATCGGGGTCGGGTGCTATGTAGACCGGGCGGCAGGCTGGGCGGGGGGCCTGGGCGGGCCGATCGCCGGCGACATAAACTAGCTCTAGGGACATGGAACGTCACCTCGCTAGCGGGGAAGGAGCCAGAGCTGGTGCGGGAGGTGGAGCAGTACCAACTAGATCTAGTTGGGCTCACCTCCACGCACAGCGCTGGCTCTGGAACCAAGCTCCTGGAGAAGGGTTGGACTCTCTTCTTTTCTGGAGTTGCCCAGGGTGAGGCGCCGGGCGGGGTGGGGATACTCACAAGCCCGGCTGAGCGCTGCTGTGTTGGAGTTTGCCCGGAGAAGGAGAGGGTCGCCTCCCTGCACCACGGGTTGCGGGAGTAAAGCTCTGACTGTGGTTTGTGCTTATGCACCAAACCGCAGTTCAAATATCCGACCTTCTTGGAGTCGGTGGGAGGGGTCCTGGAGAGGGCACCGCCTGCCGACTCCATGGTTCTCCTGGGAGACTTCAACGCTCACGTGGGCAATGACAGAGAAACCTGGCGGGGAGTGATTGGGAGGAGCGGCTTGCCCGATCAGAACCCGGCGGTGTTCTGTTATTGGACTTCTGTGCTAGCCACTGCTTGTCTATAACGAACACCATGTTCGAACATAAGGTGGTTCATAAGTGTACTTGGTACCAGAACACCTTAGGCGGAGATCGATGATTATATGCGAGCTCTGTTCTGCTCTGATAACGCTGCTTACCAGTTGACCAGCTGGGTGCCACTGCTCAGTCCCAGTCTGAACTTTTCAGTTCAAGCTGCAGTGAGGTGGATGTTTAATACCCAACCAGCATCACCATAACATCCAAATTAATATTGTGTTTTGCCAGAAAGGAGGTTAGGCAATGTGTTGCCATGCATGACAGCTCTCTGAGGATCGACATGCAGTGTGAAACGTATCCGGGGGACAGGCTCTGCCTCCGCTCAGTGCAACGAAGAGATCAAAGGAGTCTGGAAACAAAAACAGGAGGAAATCTGTCACACCATACATCCATCTATGCCATGTCTGCCTCGACTCCCACATTTATTCCCGTGATCCATTCTATATCACTTAGAAACCATTTCCTCTGCTATGAACGCTCCCCAGTAAGAACTTGGCAATCTGTTAGTTGCCGTTTTTAGTAAACTCCATAACTAATTACGACAACCATCACAAATAGATTGAATGCATATTGTCACCTCCATCACAATATTCATAACTTTGGATATACAAGTCATTTCTTTCACTGAAAAGGAGATTTAAATTGTCTTGTTTGAATAATATGAACGTATTTACTTATTTCCACTCCTGACTTCCACTCAGACTAAACTGGGTTGGCAGTTATTGTCGATTATTAGTGACGGCCTCACCCTATTCAACTTACTTACTGCACCAGACTATGGGATTGTTGTTCTTAATGTATGATTTTCACAAGGACAAGTCAGTCTCTTCTAATACAGTGGTTGGTCAGTTCCTATTTAGTATCATTAGAACCGCGCTTCCATCATTGCTACGCCAACTCTTGTGGTTAATGTGAGGCTCGTTACAGATCTATGTTGCCGTAGCTTATGTAGATATATTTTGAACAAAGCCCCTCAGTACACACATTGGCAGCTGCTTTATGCAGCTCAAACGCACAAGAGCATTCAATACTATGATGATTGATTACTTCAATGCGCCGAACATACTGTTTCGCTTTTGTGCCCACCATAAAAGGATATCCTCGCGGGTTTTGCTGCCATTATAAAACAGAAAAAATCCAAATAACACAAACGCTAAAAAACCCGAATATTCACAGCAAACCCAGGCGACGGGTTACATGTTGTGTAGTATTATATTACTGAAAGCAGTGCCAACGTCAGGCTGTTTCAAAGTTTCATCAAGGTAAATCGTAGACTTAAAAGACCTCTTGGAATTAGACGTACGACTCTGAAATGAAGATGGAAAAAGGTTCTGCAAAACTGGGCTTATTTCTAACCTTCTAACCTTGAAAACCTTCGAGGACGTTTGAGGACCTTGAGTAAAGGTGAGGAGCACAGTATAATGTATGATCTAATATGTATCTGCAGACCAAGATAAATCAGCCACAGGACACAAATGGCTAGAGGGCAATCAGAAATATTGTTTCTGATATTTTAATCAGCGCTGTAGAAAGTAAGGATAAAATAAGAACAAATTTGTGTCTGCAGTTGTGGTAAACTGACGTGTGTATCAACACCCTCTTATGTTGGATTGTTTCACTCACTGCAAAAAAACATCAATGGATCCAAAGTAATTATAATGGCATGTATTATTTTCCGTTTCATTTTTACAATTCTCATTAGATCGTGAATCGCCACCTTAACGTGGTGGAGGAGTTTGAGAGGCTCAGTGATCCCGGGAGCTATGTTGTCCGGGGCATTAGCCCCTGGTAGGGTCTCCCAAGGCAAACAGGTCTCGGGTGAGAGTCCAGACTAAGAGCGGTTCAAAAACCCTGATGAAAAGCAGCACTCGAGCTTCAGCTACCTCGCCCGGACAAGGGAAACCGGGGCACCCTCCCGGAGCCAGACCCAGGAGGGGAGCTCGTCGGCGAGCGTCTGGTGGCCGGGCCTTCGCCTATGGGGCCCGGTCGGGCTCAGCCCGAAGAAACGACATTGAGTAGCAACCCTGTGGACCCACCACCCGCAGGGACAATCATCGGGGTCGGGTGCTATGTAGACCGGGCGGCAGGCTGGGCGGGGGACCTGGGCGGGCCGATCGCCGGCGACATAAACTAGCTCTAGGGACATGGAACGTCACCTCGCTAGCGGGGAAGGAGCCAGAGCTGGTGCGGGAGGTGGAGCAGTACCAACTAGATCTAGTTGGGCTCACCTCCACGCACAGCGCTGGCTCTGGAACCAAGCTCCTGGAGGAGGGTTGGACTCTCTTCTTTTCTGGAGTTGCCCAGGGTGAGAGGCGCCGGGCGGGAGTGGGGATACTCACAAGCCCCCGGCTGAGCGCTGCTGTGTTGGAGTTTGCCCCGGAGAACGAGAGGGTCGCCTCCCTGCGCCTACGGGTTGCGGGGAGTAAAGCTCTGACTGTGGTTTGTGCTTATGCACCAAACCGCAGTTCAGAGTATCCGGCCTTCTTGGAGTCGGTGGGAGGGGTCCTGGAGAGGGCACCGCCTGCCGACTCCATTGTTCTCCTGGGAGACTTCAACGCTCATGTGGGCAATGACAGAGAAACCTGGCGGGGAGTGATTGGGAGGAACGGCTTGCCCGATCAGAACCCGAGCGGTGTTCTGTTATTGGACTTCTGTGCTAGCCACTGCTTGTCTATAACGAACACCATGTTCGAACATAAGGTGGTTCATAAGTGTACTTGGTACCAGAACACCTTAGGCCGGAGATCGATGATCGACTTTATAATCGTATCATCTGATCTGCGGCCGTATGTCTTGGACACTCGGGTGAAGAGAGGAGCAGAGCTGTCAACTGATCACCACCTGGTGGTGAGTTGGATCAGATGGCAGGGGAGTCAGCCAGAGAGACCTGGCAAGCCCAAACGTGTAGTGCGGGTGAACTGGGAACGTCTGGTCGAGGACCCTGTCCGGGAGGTCTTCAACTCCCACCTCCGGATGAACTTCTCACACATCCCGACGGAGGTTGGGGACATGCAATCCGAGTGGACCATGTTCAAAGCCTCTATTGTGGAAGCGGCCGACAGGAGCTGTGGTCGGAAGGTCATCGGTGCCTGTCAGCGCGGCAGCTCCAAGAACCCGGTGGTGGACACCGGGGTCAGGAAGCCGTCAAGCTGAAGAAGGAGGCCTACCGGCCTGGCTGGCCCAGGGGTCTCCTGAAGCAGCTGACAGGTACCGGCAGGCCAGAAGGGCTGCAGCTGCGGTGGTTGCGGAAGCAAAAACTCGGGCATGGGAGGAGTTTGGGGAGGCCATGGAGAAGGACTTCGGTCGGCCTCAAAGAGGTTCTGGCAAACCGTCCGACGGCTCAGGAAGGAAAGCAGGGTCTACCCCAGGCTGTTCTCAGCGTGGGGAGCTACTGACCCGGACAGGGACATCACCGGACGGTGGAAAGAATACTTTGAGGAACTCCTAAATCTGGCCAACATGTCCCCTCTAGAGGGGGCAGTGCCTCTAGACTTGGGGGGGGTCGCAACAATATCCCTGGCAGAGGCCGCTAAGGTTGTTAAAAAGCTCCTTGGTGGCAAGGCGCTGGGGTGGATGAGATCCGCCTGAGATGCTGAAGGCGCTGGACATTGTTGGGCTGTCTTGGCTGACACGCCTCTTCAATGTCGCATGGGGGTCATGAACAGTGCCCATGGACTGGTAGACCGGGTGGTGGTTCCCATTTTCAAAAAGGCACCGGAGAGTGTGCTCCAACTATCGTGGTATCACACTTCTCAGCCTCCTGGGAAAGT
Source organism: Pseudoliparis swirei (assembly GCF_029220125.1). Classification (NCBI taxonomy): domain Eukaryota; kingdom Metazoa; phylum Chordata; class Actinopteri; order Perciformes; family Liparidae; genus Pseudoliparis; species Pseudoliparis swirei. The sequence continues at coordinate 17,030,618 of NC_079406.1, read as the reverse complement.
TTATGCCAGGGTCCTGGAAAGGAGGCTCCGACCGCTGGTCGAACCTCGGATTCAGGGAATAACGATCGGATTTCGTCCGGTCGTGGAACTGTGGACAGCTCCCTCACCATGGGTCTCGAGGGTCCTGAGCATTTTAACCAATCTTTATGTTTAACGAGACTTGGAGGCTCAGGCCGGGTCTCTCGGGGTGTTGTGGGGGGTGTGCGGGGTATGGGGTTCCGGACCTGTTGCTGAGCTATCGTTCTCTGTCACTTCTGCAATGGGGCTGTCAGCGATCTCGGCATTCGATGAACCTGCCGTTGGGTCCTTTGTGGTCTCCATCAGGGCTGCCTTTATCACGGTCTGTTTGGGTTTTCATGGACAGGATATCTAGGCGCCAACCTGTGGGTGGATCAGGTCAGGTTCAGGGTGCTTGGGATCGCCTCTCTTCTGTTTTGCAGATGATGTGGTCCTGTTGGCATCCTCAGCCATGACGGCAGCTCACTGGGGGCGTTTTGCTGCCGGTGTGAATGAGCGGCAGGGGATGAGAATCGACACGCCAAATCTGAGAGCCATGGTGCTCTCGCCCTGCCAAGATTGCTCCCTCCAGGTGGGGACAGAGTGAGGAGGGTAAGAGGTTCAATATCTCGGGGTGCCCATTCACGGTGAGGGTAAGATGGAGGCGGCCAGCCGACAGGCGGATCGATTGTGACTGCAACAGTAAAACAGGCGCTGTACCAGTCTGTCTTGGTGAAGAGCTGAGGCGAAAGCGAGAAGCTTTCGTCCCTGGTGGGTCTACGTTCCCTCACACACTATAGTCGCGAACTGGGTAGTGACGAGAAAACAGTCGCAGCCTAGAAGCGGCCTGACCAGTTTTCCTCTCCGTGGGTAGCGGGCTCAACTGCTTAGATAGAATCAGGAGCTTGGGACATGGGAGAAACTTGGAATTGGCTCCTTCTCGCGCGGCCGAAAGGTCAGCTGGTGGTTGAGCATCTGGTCGGTCTCCTGGGGCACTCAGTAGAGGTTTTCCAGGCACGTCCTGCAGGAGGAGGCCTGGCCTGGGAGACACGCTGGAGATTTCAGATCTCCGGCTGGCGCAGAAGACACCTCCGAGGATCCCCAAGGCCAGGCTGGAAAGTGTCATGAGAGAGAGGAAGTCTGGAGTAGCCTGCTGGTCCTGTGCCCACGCGACCGACCCGGAATAAGCGGATGAGAATGGATGGATGGATGGATTATTTAAAGAAAAAATGAGGCAAAAATGTTTCCTGCCTCGCAGCTTTACAATCCGGGCCATGACTGCATCAAGACATCCGCCATTAAAAACTTTGCCACAATGTTCACGTTTTTTCTCCCTATGGGAAATCTCAATGGGACATCTTAATATTTCTTTAAAGCCACTGCTTGTCAAAACTGATCAATAGGTAAAGATAGACGGAACTTTGCCCACCAAGCGTCGGCAAACTGATCAAGCTTGGGTAAACGGGCAGTGAGCTTTGCAATGTGCGCCCACAGCACAGACAGAACAGGCAGAGAATTTCTCAGAGGAAGGAGAGGCGGAGGGGAGAGGAGAGAAGAAGACTGGAGACTAGGAGGAGAAGGAGAAAGACGAGAGAGACTAAGGAGAAGGAGAGAAGAGAAGGAGAGACTAGGGAGAAGGAGAGAGAAGAAGACAGAGAAGGAGAGAAGCAGGAGGAGAGACTAAGAGAGACTAAGAGCGAGAAGGAGGAAGGAGAGGAAACGGAGAGAGAGGAGCTAAGGAGAAGGAGAGATGAGGAGCTAGAGAAAGGAGAAACTGGACAGGAGACTAAGGAAGGGAGGCGGACAAGCACTAAGGAAGGAAAGGCGGATGAGAGACTAGGGACAAGGAGAAGAAGGCGAGACTACTGAGGACTAGAGAGAAGCGGATAAGAGACTAAGGACAGGAGAGAAGAAGACGAGAGACTAAAGAAAGGAGAGAAGAAGAGAAGAACTAAGAGAAGGAAGAAGAAGACGAGACTAGAGAAGAGAAGAGAAGACGGAAGCGAACGAGAGAGAAAACATCTAAGATATTACAGTCAGGAAGGAGATGCATGACGTTGAAGGTAGGGAGACTTTATGTGCAGTTCAGTGGAGAGGCTTTGAGCCGGGTCTCTCGGGGTGTTGTGGGGTGCTGCGGGGTATGGGGTTCGGACCCGTTGCTTTCTGAGCTATCCGATCTCTGTCGCCTGCAGTAGGGCTGTGTTTACGCATCTAAGCAGTAAGTCAGACGCGTTCCCGGTGGGTGTTGGTCTCCGCCAGAGGCTGCCCTTTATCACCGGTCCTGTTTGTGATTTTTCATGGACAGGATATCTAGGCGCAGCCTGGGGTGGATCAGGTCAGGTTGGGGGTCTTGGGATCGCTTTCTTCTGTTGCAGATGATGTGGTCCTGTTAGCATCCTCAGACCATGACCTTCGGCACTCACTGGGCGTTTTGCCGAGGTGAAGAGCGGCAGGGGATGAGAGTCAGCACCGCCAAATCTGAGCCATGGTGCTCTGCGGAAACCGTGGATTGCTCCCTCAGGTGGGGACAGAGTGCCTGCCCCAAGCGAAGGAGTTCAAGTATCTCGGGGTCGGGTTCACAGTGAGGGTAAGATGGAGCGGAGATCGACAGGCGGGGTGCAGCTGCAGCAGTAAAACAGGCGCTGTACCAGTCTGTCTTGGTGAAGAGAGCTGAGCCGAAAGCGAAGCTTTCAATTACTAGTCGGTCGTTCCAATCCTCACCTATGGTCATGAACTTTGGGTAGTGACCCGAAGAACGAGTCGCGAATACAAGCGGCGAAATGAGTTTCCTCCGTGGGTGGCGGGCTCAGCCTTAGAGATAGGTAAGGAGCTCGGACATCAGGAGGGACTTGCTCGAGCCGCTACTCCTTCGTCGGCGGAGTCAGCTGAGGTGGTTGGTGATTCCGATGCCTCCTGGGCGCCTCTAGAGGTTTTCCAGGCACGTCCTACTGGGAGGAGGCAGGAGAAGACCCAGGACACGCTGGAGAGATTATATCTCCCGGCTGGCCTGGGAACGGATCCCCAGAATGAGCTGGAAAGTGTCGCGGGCGAGAGGGAAGTCTGGGTAAACCTGCTGGGTCTGCTGCCCCCGCGACCCGACCCCGGAATAAGCGGATGAGAATGGATGGATGGATGGATGGATTAAAAAGAGAAATTAAAAGGCAAAAATGTTTCCTGCCTCACCCAGCTTTTACAATCCAGACCATGACTGCTGCAAGACATCCGCCATTAAAGCTTTGTACAATGTTCTACGTTTCTCCCCTGATCCATTCAAATCAATGGGACATCAATATTTCTTTAAAGCCACCCTTGTCCATAAATCTCCTTGGTGAATAGACGGAACTTTACTTACAAAACGTCAACCAAAAACTGATCAATAGTGGGTAAAGCAGACAGTGAGCTTTGCAATGTGCCTTACAGCACAGACAGGAAACAGCACCCTTTATTTCTCAGAGGGAGAGACGAGAGAGACTAAGGGAGAAGGAGAGAAGCAGACGAGAGACTAAGGGAGAAGGAGAGAAGAAGACGAGAGAGACTAAGGGAGAAGGAGAGAAGAAGACGAGAGAGACTAAGGGAGAAGGAGAGAAGCAGACCAGAGAGACTAAGGAGAGGAAGAGAGGAGAGAAGAAGGAAGGAGAGACGAGAGAAGAAGAGAAGGAGAGAAGGGACGAGAGAGACTAAGGGAGAAGGAGAGAAGCAGACGAGAGAGACTAAGGGAGAAGGAGAGAAGCAGACGAGAGACTAAGGGAGAAGGAGAGAAGCAGACGAGAGAGACTAAGGGAGAAGGAGAGAAGAAGACGAGAGAGACTAAGAGAGAAGGAGAGAAGCAGACGAGAGAGAAGAAGAGGAGAGAGACAGAGAGAGAAGGAGCAGACGAGAGAGACTAAGGGACAAGGAGAGAAGAAGACGAGAGACTAAGGGAGAAGGAGAGAAGCAGACGAGAGACTAAGGGACAAGGAGAGAAGAAGACGAGAGACTAAGGGAGAAGGAGAGAAGAAGACGAGAGAGACTAAGAGAGAAGGAAAGAAGAAGACGAGAGAGACTAAGAGAAAAGGAGAGAAGAAGACGAGCGAACGAGAGAGGAAAACATCCCTAAAGATAGCCAGTCAGGAAAGAGAATGCATGACGTTTGAAGGTAGGAGTGTCAGCCTGCAGCATTGGCTCTAGTTTATTTGAGATGCTGTGCTGATGTGTAATCGGCCTGATGAGCCATGTTGTGTAATGGTACGAGACGGGGCATCTCAGAGGTTTTATGGCAAACCAACTACGACTACTCCAGTGTACCGATGGGACATACACAGGGTTGGTTGGGTGTGTGCTCTTAGGACACTTTGTCGTGGTTTTTGCTTCGCTCAAACAGATGGTGACGAGAGAGAAAGAGAGCGGCACAATATCAATCAAGAAACAGGACTTGAGATTCAGCAAAGAGACGCTGATTTAAGTAAAGGTTAGAGACAAATAGAAAAGCAGTTAGTCAAGATGTACTCCGTCCATCTCGTCACGAGAGCACTGACCTTCCCTTTAATGCTGCTAACGCTTCAGCACACATCCAACAACGGCCGAACAACAAGCTTGTTCCTCACACTGACAGCTGAGCTCAGCAGGATCATCACAACATAGTTCAACGCCGCATGAGCTGACTTATGTGCAGTGACACTTCTACCATCTCCTGACAACTTTGTGCAATTCATCACAATTTGACAGGGTATTAATTGCGGTGCACCGGCTTACTGCTCTGATGTTACCCGGTGGCATATTTGTTTTAAATATTTTCAGATCAGGTGAAAACAGAAAGGAAAGACCATGAAAAAACTGCATACGCATTTTTGTTAAATTATCATTATTCCGTGAGTGACATGTTTTTTTGGAATCTTAAAATACAAAAAGTCTGCATATACATACATACATATAAATTTATATATATACACATATATATATATACACACATCATATACATATATATATATATATTGCAGGCAATCATATCTCAACTCTTAAGAATATTATTACAGAACTATTACAGTGGTGCCTTATCAAAAAATACAGACAAAATCGAGTTTCAAAACCAGTTCAAGCCACTGCTTTTCTGTTGGCATACTGAGGATATTGTGAATATATACTCATATTCTTAACAAGACCGTAATAACATGTAAAAAGAATTCATGGCACTGCAGCTCCACACTTGAGCCAAAGAAAAAGCCCAAACCCAAGCAGAGCGAGGCAGTGTGTGCCAAGCCTTTTACATGACAGCGCATGAATCTAACTGCTGAATCATTCCAATCACATCGTCTGCGCCGCAGGGGAGCAGAGACTCAGAGTCCGGTGCGGGACTTATGGTCCGACAGTTCCAGGGGACTTTAACGCAACATGGATAAATCATGCACGTTCACTCAAACTACTGGAAATGATCCCTGTGATAAAAAGCCAGCTGATCCAATGTTGCGCTCACGTTTATAGACACTTAATTCTGCTGCTGTCCAATTGAGCAGCTTCCTAAACCAGCAACACACATCTGTCCATTCATGGCAACATGTCCGATTGGCTTCGCGTGTTTTCGAGATACGGAAACACTCACGAGACACTCAGGAGCACCAGGTGTTAAAGTTTGAGCCCTAATTACACCAGCAGCCTGCTTCACACATGTTCACTTGTGGACCATTGAAGAGGTCCGACATTCCCAAAGGTCCCCGTTTCTCTTCCCGGGCGCCTCTCTCTCACCCTCGGCGTGTTGTATTTGAGACACAGAACCAGAACCAGAACTTGAGCCAGACACCTCTCGCGGAGGGCAGGGGTTGTAGACACACACCTACCAGCTTTGCATGTCGAGCTCTCTTTTCTTCTGTCATCTTGAAAGTAGCCCGAAATGAAGTTAGAAGAAACACGGGAGGGGTGGGACAGACACGGGTCTGAACGGAGCCGGGATGTACTCGAGCGGACTCCTTCTCTCCAAGTCTGCTCCACACGGCGCAACAACAAGCACTAAAAAAATACCCGTCCGGTGCGTTCAGTCTGCGGGGCTGCAACCGCTCCGCTAGCGACAGCGCCCAACGAGCGGAATATTCAACTTTGGAAAAAATGAGAGAGGGAAAGGGGGCGCGCGAGAGAGAGAGAGAGAGAAGCCAGACAATCACAGGAAAGCGACTCCTCCTACTCACACAATACACAAAGCCAAAGCCAGCAGAGAGAGCCGCGTCGGTGCCGAACAGAGCCGGCCACGTTACTCCAAACTGGAACCACTTGCTGTCGCTGGAGCCCAATAAGTCACGTGTGGAGGGGTAGCCTCGACAACACGTCACACGTATTCATATGCCGTTTATCGGATAATCACCTTTACATCGGAGGGCCACGTTGGTGACAACAACTAACCGGCTGGTGTATGGCTTGTGGAAGGAAGTTGGCTGAGAGAAACCGGCGATGCTGCCCAGTAACAGGGGGTCACACAATGAGGTCACGACCCACCTCCACAGGGCAGCTAGGAGGAGATGACAGCAGTTTTCCAGTCAATTAACGGCCACAATCCTGAATTTTCTTAGCCTGGAAAATGATGCAACTGTGAGTAATAAAGCAGGCCTCTGATATTAAAAAGCCCTGCGTTGTTCATTAGCCTATTATCAATAAGTAAAACAGGGTGGTAATGCTATGTTCAATTGCAAAAAAATAGATTCATAGATTTAAACTCGGGCAAACCTGGTTTAGAATAATGCCGATATCAAGTGGTGGCTGGTGGAATTTATTTTATATATATATAAATATATATATATATATAACATCTAATAGAACATGTTTATATATTAATATGCCCCTATGAACCTTGGTTGAATTCTTAAGAATTCAACCAGCCAAGAACATCGATGTCAAACGGTTTAATTCTTAAATTAAATTAAGAATTCAATCATTTGACATCTGTGTTGAATTCTTTTGAATGAAGAATTTAGGTGGCTAGATTCTGTGAACGACTCTGCCCCGGAATCATTGAGCCTCTCAAACTGCAGGACTGGTCAATCCCAGCGCCAAGAGATGGATGATTCACCTGCGCAGGAACGCCTGACGCCATCTTGAAGTTGGTAGCCTGATGGACTCAACAAAAAAATATTGAGTGTTTAAAGAATGTAATTGGGCTCTATTTACAAACTCTGTTCTGTGACACTGTAATGTCACTAGTATAATTCTCTGTGACATAACAGAGGAAGTGCAGGAAAAACATATATGTTTCGCAGATATCCTATTCTACAAATATTACTTGGTATATTCCATATGAAATTGGATCGATTTGAAATCCTATTGGCAAACGGGAGGAAAGTGGAGGAATAGTGGGTGCGCAAAATTGAATTGCAGCTACTGGAAGACCAAACAATCCCAATCTTATCTGCTTTCGGCTCCCTCTACCAGGACGGGCCTTGGCCTTGGCCAAGGCCGTGACTGGAACAACAACTCCCCCGAAGATCACTGAAGCGAGACTCTCTCATTCCCTTCCCCCTATCCACAGACACCTGTGGTTGTTTTCTCCCCAGGACCCTTCAAGGCCATCTCCATGGCAACGACCATCTTGTGGACTGAGAACTTTGTCTGTTGTGGACTGGGGGAGGACAATACATCAGGCCACTTACACACACAACCATCACACTGAAAAAGCACTCACTACCCCCCCCCCCCATCCCACGCCCGCCTGCTTTGCCCCCAGTAAGACAGGACGGGTCTCGTCCGCGCCGTGGCGAAGGACCGGGCTGGCTGCTTGTCGGTGCTGGTTACCTTCTGCCCCAATGACGGGCTATCGCCCAGTCTTTGGATTACCTCCCTCCCCTTCCTACTCGCAAGTCATGTCTAAGATGTATGTGCTTATGTGCAATGGTGTTTTTGTTTCTCCTGCTCCCACACTGTACCCTCTAGGGCATAGTCGGGGTGGCTTTTCTTTTCTCGCCTCTCTTCCCTCATGTTATGCTGTCATCTTTCATCCACCCTTTCCTAGATGGCGCCGCGGACGGCGCCTCGGTGTCTTGGTGCGCGACTCTTGCACCTTCCGCCAAAAAAAGTTCCTCGTTTGTTTGTGAAAACATTCTTTGGCAATAAACCTGTTTCTGATTCTGATTCTGATTCTGATATCTCCAAAACACAAATATTGACTTTTTATTATTATTTTTTGGGGGGGGTTCAAGGTCGGTGGGGCCAGGCCCCGTGGCCCTCGACCGACCGGCCGCCACTGAAAAGCTCAAAATGTCTGTTTCTTTTAGTGCGAGTGTGAGTACTTCTTCCTGACGCCGTCGGTCTGTTACTTAAATGGTTGTTTTTATGTACCACATTGTATTTTTCCCATATTTTTAAAGGATACCACAGACCGGAGACATCCTAAACCACAGAAAATATATCAGAGAATCATAACAACCTTTTTCTGGAGCAGCGGGTGGTATGTCTGTCTGCCGGTGTGTGTTCTGCTGCTTTGGTGTGTGTGTGTGTGTGTGTGTGTTCGTTGAGAACAGTGCACAGGGTTAAGAGGTTTTGCAGAGCTTTCCAGCAGACTGCTCTTGTGGGCCGCTGCTGCTCTCTGCATCTGTCAGACCCAACGCTGCATGTACCACCATTTCCTCCCCGTGCATTGCACTTTGCATTTGGCCTGAGGTTACACTTATGATAACAGACAGATGTTATGAGTTATGTAATAAGTGTATAATAATAAATGCAATTTTAGTGGTATTCAAAATTGATCACATAGTGTCATAAGCACTGACAGAGTTAGTGTTGAAAAGCCAACATATTTTATATATTTTCCTTGATGTCTCATCACACATGTCAAATACCTAAACATTGTTCTTCTGTTTCAAAAAGCAGAAGTGTATAAACATAGCCCCAATAAACCAACCTTTACTGAAGTCACTTTTGAGGCATCACTGATCATTATTATTGATTACTTTTTTTTAGTTTTTACTTATTGGCTGACACTAAAGTTGTACAGTCAGATTTCTGAAATATGAATGTGACGGTCCCTGTCTCTAATTGCTCATTATGCTCTTGTCCCTGGAGAGCAGATTGCCTGATGCAGCGCACCTGGTCAGAGAGCAGGGAGGGCATAAAAGCCTTGAGCTGGCATTGCACGGTGCTGGGCGGGTTATTCTCTCCTCACAGGTGGAGTGGTCAGGACCTTGATGCCGGTTCCTTTGCTTTTGGTTTCCTTTGGTTTGGCTGACAACACTTACACTCCATTACACATGCATTCACATTGACACTACTGATGTTACTGACTACCACACTTCATAACGTTAATATTTCTTTATTAAGTAAAATAAACATTTTTGATTTACAACTAACTGCTGCATCTGCGCCGTATTTGTCACGGCCTGAGAGCCGGGTTGTGACATGAAAAACATGTATCTATTATGGAGCTTTGATTCTATTATAATTCTCAAAATTCTCTTCGACTTAAATCAAGACAGTTTCCCACAATTTGGTGGGAGAAGGCACATGTAGATCATGTCACAAATGCCTGTCATCTTACTAAAATTAATTTAGTTTAGCTTGTAATACTTTTCTTTTTTTAAGGGTCAGTTTGATTAAAGGGGATCGAAGGAATTGAATACAATATTAATGCTAATGTTTTTTCATTAGTGTATAATTGTTTTGGAGGGCTATTCAGTTGGTTGAAATCTGAAACCTCACCATATCATTACATCCTATACACAGTTTATTCAATGTATTTTTATTTAATGTTATTTTTTGACAGGAAATGTTTTTTTTTTTTAATAAAGGTTTGGGCAAAAACTGCTGCTGTCATTCAGGGTCATGCTTGGACAGAACCCATGCAGGTTCATGTAGGGTCAGCCTCATCACAGCTCAAATGTAGTAGTGTACCAGTGAGTCAAACGAGCCTCCAGTGTCTAAAGCATTAGTGGCACGAAGGTGTAACACAGTAGAATGCTGGGTTGGTAATTAATGCCAGACAAGGTGTGGACCGACAAGCAGCTGTGCTCCACAACTGTCAACAAGAGCCACCACAAATTGTCTGAGTACGTATCTGTTTCTTTGAGCTCAGTGTTTACTGTATTTACCTGTCAGCCTATATTCAATACATATACAAACACAGATATCATGCCTTTTCTTGTCTTGATGACTGTTTGTGGACTCTGTCTTTGGAAAACCCTGTCTTCCTGTCTGCAGCTAAATCGGCCTCCCGGTGTGCAAATTGTTCCCTATTGTCTGACAGCTGGGCTTGTTCTGCCACTAAAGATACTGGACCATCTTGTTACTGTGAAGCCAAGGTAGAGTTTCCAGACAATGGCATTTATATTTTCTCAACCAAAGTGAATTCTCACATACTTTCTGTATGTGATTATACATGGCTAAAATAACTAATTTTCTTGACTACATGGTTTGAGCAAATACATATTGAAGGATTCAAAGTTTTGTGCTTTAAATCTGACAGAATGGTTCGCTGATTGACTCCCCAGATGGAGCTGAGATCCAGCCCCAGGCTGTCTTCACTTACATTTCCTCACTGACCACGTGGACATCTAATTTGTGCGACTGGCGGTAGTGAAGGCAGCCTTAGCCTCGTCCAGGACTCTAAATGAACTCAGTAATTTGTGGTGCTGGACAGAGCGGATGTAAGTTAACGTGTAACTTGAGCAGAGCGACCGCTCACTGCTGTGCTGTAATCGGTCTGAGGTATGTTATTGATCATTTTAGCCATCATAACTTTAGCTGCTGAGACTCACTTGCTACTGCAATACCAGCTGTTTTTCTTCACTCTACTCCCATGTGATTCTAGCAAATATAAAAAATAGTACTATATCATTAAGTTAAAGCAAATTGCCTGCAAACCAGTTCAGGTAGTCACACTGAGTCTGCCGTTCACATGGAATATGGCATACACCTTCAAGTGGAGCATTTAATGTACGGGTTGTTCAATGTTGGTGGCATTTTTACTTTAATAGAAATAAGATGATATGCTTTACTCTCTGAAGTCCTCAAAGTTGCACTTAAACATTGCGTGCAAGTCTTAACGGTCACTTGATCAGACGTAGTGCCCAAAGTGTCCTCCTGCTGCTGTAGACATGCTATCTTTAGTAGAATCCATGAACAGGTCGAATATGTATCACATTTGTGACAGGATCCGATCTAAGGTAGGTATGAGAACTAGACTGGAGCCGGCAATGTAAACCAAACTGAAGACATGGTGATAAAATATCGGTGTGTCCTTTGAATGATAATGTAACTGCTGTTTGTGTGTGTGTGTGTGTGTGTGTGCTCGTGTGTGTGTGTGTGTTTTAAGTGGATGGAATGCCCAGACTTTCTTATCAAAGTGACATTGCCTTCTTCACCCTCTGGCTCCACAGCAAGACAGGCTGGAGCCGGACTCAGGCTGTCCACAGACACACAGCCAAAGCTGAGGAGTCACTACTCCTTGTCACGCAGCATCGATAAGATTCACATCCATCCTAGCAACATGTTGAGTCCAACCGTTCTTCTTATTTATTTATTTTGTGCCTCCCAGTGTCCCCGTCCACCTGCCTTTGATCCAAAAATAGATGTTAATACGTCATCTTTAAGGACGTCTTTTTTTTAAAAGATGCATATCGAGGAGAAAGGAGGCTTACCGGAGGCGCTATGAGCGAGGATACAAAGGTGGGTCGTTTGCAGAAGACGTATATAAGAGGCATAACACGTTATGCCGTGTTGTGAATTGAATTAATGTATAAGTTGTATTGAACAATGTAATGCTCATCTGACAGAGGTCATAAAATACAGCGGAAGGCAATATTAAAAACAATGGACAGATCAAGCTTGCCATTTGTCATAATTAACTGACGTCGCTTCAAAATGACGGCCCCAAAGCCAGGGTGTCGCCTCGACTCCTCTCCTTGTGCCTCTGCCTTGCCTCCTACGCGCGCATCTCAAGTGGGAGGGACTAAGACACGAGGAAAGGAATCGAGGATGAACTCTCAATTTAAGTTGGTAACATCAATTTGACATGAAAGAGCTTCAATTGTCACAGCTTCTGAAAAAGTGAATTGGGAATCTATAACTCTTTTCACAGGTTGCTCGGATACTGACTATTATTAGAGTTTATTATTATTACTATTATTATAGTATTACTGTACGTTAACACTTTTTTCAAACAGCATTTATTTGACCATATTTATATAAAAAATGGTTGCCTTAAAAAACAAAAGACATGTCGAAAAATGTGATGAAAAGACAATGAAAGACAGAATGAGGGCAGACTGGAGGACTGAGGCTGCTGTTGACAGAAGACAAACCGGCCACTGGAGACTCGGCCTCACTATTGTGCTACAGCGGCCCAGGCATGGGTAATAATATTACATATAAAATTACCATCAACGCCACGACTTTAACAATGTGTGTGTGTGTGCACAACAAATCACCAACACCCCCACACAGTGTGTGTCCAGAGGAAATGCATCAGCTCCTCTCTTCCTCTTTCCTCTCCCAGCCCACAGCAACATGAAGTGATCGAGGAAAAACACTCAGAGACGTTCAAAAACCTTTGTTCCTTTTGGAACGGAGGGAGTTTTTGTCCGAGTGCAGAAAGCTCAAGAGAGTGTTCGGGTAGTCTGTGTTTCTCACTGTTGTGGTCTCATAACACAAACACTCCTCAGTAGCTGTGGCGATCCTTTTATTTCACTCCAGTTCAATTAAACTGTAAACAACATTTATGATGAACCTGGTGAGAACACTGGGAGATATAATAGGTTATGTGAACGGTTTGAGCCGCCTAGCTTTCATTTGGCAACAATCGTTTGAGAAATCTAACATCACTTCATGAAGCACTTAAGGAACCTACATTTATTTCTCCATTATTTGTCTGATATATTACCACAGGTTTGTACTTCTTAATGGGGATACAAGTGGGTCATCCTTTCCTTCATTTCCAGTTGATTCCCTCATAAATAGATCAATAAAATACTCAGAGGGCCTAAGCAAACAAGTTGCTGGGTGTGGCATCACTCTATCAGATTTCCATTAGTCTCGCCATATTAAATCTTGTTTTTATAGACTGCAGACTTTCAGTTTTCACTTCACCCTGCATAGAGAACAACATCATTCATATTTTGTATTAAAACAATTTCTGAATAGAATTGAAGCCACGGTTGTGGCATTTTGACTTTACAGTAATAGAAATAAGATGATATGCTTTACTCCCTGAAGTCCTTAAAGTTACAATTAAACATTGTGTACAAGTCTTAACGGTCACTTAGTCAGACGTAAACTATCTACTGTAGCTACAAGTGCCCAAAGTGTCCTCTCTGCTGCTGTAGACATGCTATCTTTAGTAGAATCCATAAACAGGTCGAATATGTATCACATTGGTGACAGGATCTCAGGTAGGAGGAAACTAGACTGGAAAACTCTGTCCTTTGAATGGCAACTGCTGTGTCTGTCACTGTGTGTGCATGTGTTTGTGTGTGTGTGTTTGTGTCTGTCACTGTGTGTGCATGCGTGCGTGTGCGTGCGTGCATGTGTGTGTGTGTGTGAGTTGCATGCTCTGTAAAGGGAATGCAGGCGTTCTTATCGTAGTGACATTGCCTTCTTCACCCTCTGGCTCCACACCAAGACAGGCTGGAGCCGGACTCAGGCTGTCTACAGACACACAGCCAAAGCTACAAAAAACACAAAATTATGAACATAAAATGTCCTCTACACTTGTTTACACACTCCGAAATAGGTTATTTGGCCGGACATAGCAGCAGGTCAGTGGGTGTTTGTCATCAACAGCAGGCACGTGCACAGACATGTTGGGGGGCAGGTGCTCAAACCAAAAAAAAGGGCACCCAATGCCACAAAAAGAATTCTGACAGAGTTGAAGCATAAGCAGCATTACACTGATGATGCAATACATCCTCGACCTGCATTTCCTCTGGGCAGCATCAGACTGCTTGCTTACATTTTCTTTATGAATAAAGATGAATTATTATATATAGCAACAGTACAAGCGTTCTGATTGGCTAATGGGTCGTCATGCCAGCCACATATTGCCCTCCTCGCTGGTCTGATACGGATCAGTATTGCCCTCTTACGTCATTTTCAAAATGAGTGATATTGATAGACATCAACAGACATCCCTCTGAACAATACCAGAGGCCTTATGATTTTTTTTTTCAGTCTGGCCACGCAAATCCTAGACTAGCCCCTGTTAAATAGAACGGAATAAGAATGCACTCTCTCTCTTCTCTCTCATTCTTCTCTCTTCACTCTCTCTCCCTCTATTCTCTAAACATAACTAACGTCAGTAAACAGCTGCACGGCTTTGAAATCACGGATTTCGTGAGTTTTTGTTTGTTTATTTGTTTAAGAAACGTCGGACCAGTACTTGTGACGTCATGTTTTCAGCAGCGCTAATGTTGTGGTTGATTTATCACAAAACAACGTCAGGGGACAAACACCGTCATGACCTGTTTGTCTGGTGCTGCGGGTCAGAGGAGAAGGAGGTGCAGCCGTTTGGTGGCGCGAGGAGCACTGCACAGAGGAGGAAGTGGAGGAGGAGGAGGGAGGAGCGGGGGGGCACGTGAGCTCGTGGTCGCCGCGGAGCATGTCGGGGCGAAGTTCTCAGATAAATGCCCCGTCGGATATTAAAACACATTTGGGGGGACTTGATGACAGAAAGAGTAACTTTTATTCTTAAATACTGATGAATAAAAAAAGTGGGCTCCAGCAAAAAGGGCCCTTTTCTCATCCAGGGCAAAAGGGCTGGTGCTTGAGCACCACTAGGGCTCTATCTGTGCACGTGCCTGATCAACAGCATAACCTTCGTTTGTAGAGAGACAATGCTGTGCACCACTATAGAACACAAGAGATGAGAATAATATCTCAAATATCTTCAGACAAACTTACCCCACTAATTAGTAGCTGCAATGCCAGCTTGGGCTCATTCAACACACCCAAGACACATTGGTAAACATAAACAGTGATTTAAAGAGCCTTTATAGCCCCTTAACTACTACTGCATAATTAAAGCGCTTATCTAGCTCGTAATATTTCTAAACATCGTTTGTATGAGATAATATTAAAGAACTGAGATGCATTTAGGGGCTTTAGGCCACCTTATTAGGATTAGCAGACAACACAACTGCACAACTAATTTGTTAGAATTAGTTGAATATTTGAAGGAGACGAGAGCTTTTAACATCAAGTTAATCTGTACCGGTGGAGCTCATACATTACGGCACATGGTTGAAATATGCTATAATGGGTCAGTCTTTGCTATCATCTTGACTTTCAGGAACTTTTAACTGATTATGAAACAATACTCAATTCACGACCAATGCCATTATAGGACTTACACAGTCAGACCATAGCTAGACAGGCAGCAACCAGCCCTTCACAGGAGGACAGCTCCTCCAGCCAGCCCGGATTTCTGGGTCTGCTGGAGGGACGGGAGGCGCGGGAGAACTAGAACCAGGAATACTGTAGTCAGTCTGTCAGACCCGCTGCTTTAACATGTGAGCTTTTCTAAAGAGACTCTGGTGCTCGGAAACATTATCACATTAGTCCACAGGGACCGCCAAAACCAACACACAATTAAAATTCCTTATACACTCAAAAAAACGATTCAAGCCCTTCTTAGAGGTGACACATTTAAATATTGTTTGATACATTTAAATAAATCAATTACAAAACGAAGATATTTATATTGAATGGGTGTAACACAAAATGTATGAATACTTTCATTTACTAGATTTATTTAGGTTAGATGGTGTGCATATCAACTCAAAATAAATGTGTTTCATTGAGGACTACCCTTTGCGCATGCGCCTTCTTAAAATCAGTTGTTTGCATGAGGTGAAGACATTTTCATTGCTGTACGGTGGTGTAGTGGCTAGCACTGTCGCCTCACAGCCAGAGGGCCGTGGGTTCAATTCCCAGTCGGGTTGTTCTTTCTGTGTGGAGTTTGCATATTTAGTTAGTTAGTTTATATTTTGAGTTGGACAAACATAAATTAATTTAATTTAATGAATATCGTTATTTTATTTTAGATGTATTTGATACAAATGAGTTGGACTAACTTAATTACATTTTATTGCACTGATGTGCTAAATTTGAGTTGGAGTCGCATATAATTATTGGATGGAAAACCTGCCAACAATTTAATTGAGTTCATCCAATGAGTCATTTCTTTGAGTGTAGCAGCTTCCAGAAAATATGATCATGACCACAGTGCATATAAAAAAGACAGAAATATCACCAGAGCCGAAAAGGACGAGACTAAAAGTCAGATGTCCACCTTATTAGTAGAAATAATCAACCAATACAAATCATCACATAACATAAAGCACCATGCATTCTCTATGTAAGCCAAACCAACGTCTCCTGACATCATTGTAATACTCATGTAACTCCAGCTGATATGTTTTACCATGGCTGCCTGAAACCATCGAAAAGAATCTGCAATCAAATTCAGCTCTAAAAACCTGTTTCCATAATGTCACGTTTGTGTTTTCTGCTTGAGTAGCCGCCCGGCTTGGGAACGCAAAGCTTGTTGTTAGCTGTCAGATACTTTAGGATCACGTGAGCTGCTCTTTTATTCACTGATGATTGTTTTGGTTCGGTGGCCTCGTAACACCAGACGGTATCTCAGTTAGCAGAGCGGTTGGTTTCCAGAGGCCTGATGATGACTTGTTTGTGTTTCAGTTATTCAGTCTACAGCCCAACTGGGACACATAGGCATCAGCTCCGAACAGTCAGTGGGTCCCCATACCGCTGCTACATTACTGGTGTCGATCAAAAAGCCATTAATATTCTTTATTTTACTTCATCATGTCCTAATGCAAGGGAGAATTGAAAATGGCTCATAGAAAGAGTAGTGAGACACCAACGGTGTACAGAAAACAAGTCTTGTGTGTGTGTGTGTGTGTGTTTGAACCAGACACCACAGACGAGGTAGAGGGCAAGATGTGGGAGTTAGACGAGCACAGCACTGAATTATTTGACAGCAACCCACAAACTTCACCGTCATATGCATTCTCTTATCTGAGATCCGAAAATCCAAACAAGATGACTGAAATACAAATGCTTGATTTTAAAAAGGTGCTAAATTCAATATTCAGAGCTTCAAAGTAGCGGCAAACCAGCATTTTCCTCATGCAGATAAAGAGAGGTAATCTGTGCCTGAGCAGAGAATGATGTCGCCCTCCCTTGTAACGCAAGTTTCTCCTTTCTTAGCCTAAGAATATTACCGATGTCGATTTAAAAGTCGATATAGTCAGTGTTTTGATGTGTGGCAATGGCGCTACACTTCTGTTTACATCTGGATCACGGATCAAGACTTTGAAAGACATTCCAAAATAGAGCGTTGCTTCGTATTGGTCACTGATGCAGACATAGTCAATTATGTCAAATGAGTATTTGTCATCTGGGTAGCACAGAAGTCGTTTAGGATGACAGACATTTGGAATGGAGTCACTCACCTTAAGGGCCCCCTGCTGATCAGGAGGGCCCTTTATGCAAATACATACTGCATCTGCACACACTTCTAATAAACAATATGTTTGTATTCCAGAACCCACAGCACAACAGCAGTCCCCTGCAAAATAACCAAAAGAGAATGACAAATGATGTCTGATAGTCAACTGAACCGAAATAATCACAACACTGCAGTTTTGGAACTGAAACATCACTGGTGTACAGTGGATAATATTTTGTGTTTGTGCGTGTGTTCGTGTATGTGTGTGTGTGTGTGTGTGTGTGTACACACTGCTCCTGCAGCAAAAAGCAAAGGAACAGAACCTGAAAAGATAGGCAGCCTGTGAGGCAGACTGAAGACATAAAAAGCCAAAACACGGAGGAGGCAGATAAAATATGGGTCAGACAGAGAAGGAGAGGAAAAGCTCAATGTAAATCAGAAAGTGTAAACATGTACAGGCCTAATCTCATTATCCCTCGTCCTCCTGGGTCTGTGATGGGATGCTTGATTAAAGCAGGAGATAAAAGAAATGCGGTAGAGGACATAAATGGAGGTAGGAGGGAGGAAGGTGATTGAGTACATGGAGAAGAAATAAATATTGATTAAGGGAAAGTGTAGAGCAGGCCTCATGTGCGGCTACGACTCTAAACAGTGCATTGTGTGCTACTGTGCAGCACTCATTAACATAAGCAGAATGATGGCAAACTAAATTCTGTAGTATATTGAGTCAAATAGGGAGCTTTTGGAAATTGCCTGAAATTGGATACGATAATCTATCCTCTGATTTACATGTGAAACCATTCAAAGCACATGTGGACTAAATGTATGTTAGAGGTATTTGTGTGATGATTGTAGAAGATCGTAGGTGCTGTAATCATATTTTTTTCTTCAACAAACAGACTATAAACATCTAAATGTAAAATATGTATACTGTATATTAAAGCAAACTAAAAAAGAAAAGTCTAACAATCAGAGTAGAACCTGCATTTCACTGACCTCCTCTCACTGCTGCCTTTACAGTCCTTTTAAATACAAATACATTAATTGTTGCACATAGTTTAATATCAAAATGAGGCTAATCGGCACATTTATTTCTGTAAGCAGATCGCTTACAATAAGAAAGTATCAACCACAACATACAGTAGACATCGTAGCGGTAGGAGGAGCAGCACAGGGAAGACGTCTGCATTATTCAGACCAAAGGGACGAGCAACTGAAAACCCCTGCAATCTTTTCCTCAATTTATTATTCATATTCGACACTGATTGCATGTCCTACTCAACTTCTTTAAATTGTTTAATTCTTGTTTCAGCAGCAAAGGACCTCATAATTATTTTTAAAAAAGGGTTTGAGGCGTTTTCTCTCGACATGCACGTCATGTGCATCATACTGCATGTGCACTGTGTTCATGCACTGGACCTGAGCATCTCGCCTCTGGCTGCAGCCACCAGGTTGAGGTGTGGTCCCACCTATTTACTTGAGCCTAAAGAGCTTTGAAAGGAGGGTGTGCCGAAGTAACTATAATTAACTGCTCATCAGAGTGCCTGAGCGAGCGTGGAGCACACTCAAAAGAATACAGTGCAAAGAGGCTGCGATGGCATTTCAGTCCAGCGCTGCCATCACAAGCTATTTTCTGTTCTACACCGACAGCACAAACACTAATCTAACTTTGGGTTTTCCCATATTGTTGTGGAATACTTTGGTTGACCTCGATGTAAGTAAGTGATGTAAGTAAGTGCCCTTACTGCTCTGTCAACGTGTCTACCCATTTGCCACAGGATTCTTGTTTGCCGCGACAATTCATTTCCCTCCTCATCTCGTTGCACTCCAGAAAATAGAAAGAAAGGAGTCCGACACAAGTCTCACAAAGATTCGTGATCTGAAAAGTTCATTTGCAACCGAGGATATTAGCATCAGCAAGGACATATTTGGTATTGTGCCACCTACTCCGATATGGTGGTTAAGATGACAACACGATTGCAAAAACAGGTGTGTTGCCACCACGGGCGTTTGTAGGATTCAAAGGAAGGCGGGCCTAAGCCCCAAGAGGAGAGGTCTGCTGGGGTATGTTCGCGCGCCCACAGCAATTTTATTTTGGGACCCCGGATATCCATTGTTTCCGACAGTTCATAGATTGGTTCAATCAGAAAAAGTGTGATTTTGCTCTGTAATTTAGCTCGCATTCAGTGTATGATAACAGAAGAGATAGAATTTCAGGGTCATAGTGATATTTTATGCTCATTTGGTCCCTATCACTGAGATAAAGATTAACTTATTCAGTGTCGAATATACAATTTAATGTAAAGAAAATATTATAATAATATATACTAATGCGAATAATAGAGAGAAGTATATAGCTATTTCTTGCATTTCCAATTCACTCATTCACACTGTCGCTCAATGGAGACAGTTTCTAACTCTTCCCTTTCATTTGCCTCAAGTAAAGCTAAATGGAAGGAAGTAACACTCGTTAACAACTACGATAGCCACATTCTGTACATACCTGGACTTACAAGTTCACTCCGTGCATCATTTACTTTGAGCTAAACTGATTGGCTGTAATCCTGGCTGTCGTTGACGAGACACGTTGAAGCCCCCCTAAAATAGGCCTAACGACGCCCCTGCCACTAATTGTTGTCTCTTCATTTCACGCATAAGCCATAATATAGTCAGCAGAATAAGATATCTTTTGATTCAAGTTGTTGCTCAGTAAATTCACCAGAAACATCTTGAAATTAATCTCACTGGACTTTGGCCGACCTTTAAAGTGCATTTATGTCTTCGACATTATCCCGCAGTTGAAAATTCCCCTTGATACACACATTTTTTTAAATGAGGAGAAAAATTAAATAAAGTGCTCACAGTTATTGCGTGTAGGCCAATAATGCAGTGGCAATTCACACTTGAGATACTTTCTCATACAGTTAGTGCAGACACCATGAAATAGCCTATAAAGGTGTTCAGGCCGCTCTAAAAGTGCTGCCACAGTAACTGGAGCCACGTCAAACGACAGCGTGACCCCAGGTGTTGGCACACGCCTTGTTCTTCAGCCTGCTCTTCCTCTCCTCTGCTTCTTCATCTCCTTTTCCCCTCGGCTCTATGAAACATTGACCTCCTCCTGTTCCCGCAACTTTTCCTCCATGTCTACTCCTTAACATAATGTAAAAGTATCCCAATCTTTCCCTGATTCAGTGGTTCATTATTTTCTCCCACCTTCTTCCACCATGCCTCTTTCTTATCCTTCGTCTCACCCTAATTCCCTCTTTCCCTTTTCAATCCACTCTCCCCCTCCTCATCACTCAGAGGAACAGCAGAGCTCTTCATCAAGCAGACGTCAGGCATCTGTCACGGTCCAGGCCAGTCTCGACGTGATTGATTTTTGTCCCACCTGCGTCTTTGGTAATGACCAGCTGTCAGTTACTTTACTGCCCGCACTGCCTCCCTTCAGTATGTTCTGTCACCGCAGCATCCAGAGGCTAAATCTCCCAGCTCAGACCTACAGTGCATTATCTAGCTTGTCTTCAGACGAGATGTATGTCGGTATACCATAGACCCAGCTTGTCCTCGTTCTAAATCTCTGAGGAGAATGCCATCACGATGGTTATTTCAAAGAAACAAATGGTTTACATTCTTTTACGGCAAACACAATATCTCTTTTACGCTTAAAGTTTCCAATTATTCCCGGGCAATGACTTTTCTGACAGAAGTTAATAAATGTGTTTTTGGGCCTGCGAGCACAACGCTGTGTTTTGATTTCTTCGAGTAACGGCTTGTAAAACAGTTCTGGACGCTGAGGCAGCAGACTCGAATAAAATGGGAACTGGAGATCTGCCACATTGTGGAGCACAAGCAAGACATATCTCCTGTGTGGCAAGCCGATATCATTTCATGTGTGGAATCAGCACATCCTATCTCTTAGTTTGAAGAGAAGGAACTTAGAATAGATCCCAAAACAAGCTGCCATAACAAGTGAATGTCATGTCTGTGTGTTATTTTCTTGAGATAACGTGCTTTTCCCCAAGATCAACTTCTCTTACACAGAGACAACACATGGTACGTGCTCTGCCCTTTGATGCATATGTTTCAGCATGAAGGAGAGCAGCTCGATTACATCGTAACTAACAAAGACAAATCCAGATTCAATATATTAGGACATCAATGCTGACTTGATTGGCGGATGAAGCCATCCATCCATTCTCATCCGCTTAATCCGGGGTCGGATCGCGTGGGCAGCAGACCCAGCAGGCTGACCCAGACTTCCTTCTCACCTGGAACATTTTCGAGCTCATTCTGGGGGATTCCGAGGTGTTCCCAGGCCAGCTGGGAGATATAATCCCTCCAGCGTTTCCTGGGTCTTCCCCGGTGTCTCCTCCCAGTTTGACGTGCCTGGAAAACCTCTAAAAGGAGGCGTCCAGGAGGCATCCGAATCAGATGCCCGAACCACCTCAGCTGACTCCTTTCGACGCGAAGGAGTAGCGGCTCAACTCCAAGCTCCCTCTTGATGTCCCTCTTGATGTCTCTCTAAGGCTTGCGGAGGAAACTCTTTTCGGCCGCTTGTATCCACAACCTCTTTCTTTCGGTCACTGCCCAAAGTTCGTGACCATGGGTGAGAGTTGGAAGGTAGACCGACCAGTACATTGAGAGCTTTGCCTTTCGGCTCAGCTTCCTCTTCACCAAGACGGTCCGGTGCAGCGCCTCTTTCACTGCTGTAGCCGCACCAATCCGCCTGTTGTTGAATATTGAATGCCGGAGGTCACGGTCCGAGGATGCGAGCAGGACCACATCATCTGCAAACAGCAGAGAGGCGATCCAGAGACCGCCAAACCTGACCTGCCCCCCCCCTCCCCCCAGGCGGCGGAAGCCAGACAAGCTATTTAAATTTCAACTTGAGAGTGAATTTCAATGGATTTTTTGTTGAAGGCACAAATAAGGCTGTCTCTCTCCCTCCGTTAGGGAAATCAGACCATGCCGCCATTTTTCTGCTTTCGGAGTATAAACAAAGGATCGCGAAAGCGGTAGTGACGAGAGCGTAATGCGGTGGTCTGACCAATCAGAGGCTTACAGGACGCGCTTGGGTATTGTCGACTGAGCTACAGGGGACCAGGAGTCCAGACGCCAGCCAGCGTGCAGCGAGTAGCAATGAGCCTCATAAAAACAATAACGGGAGTAACAACCCGCAAAACTTAAGTTAGCCTTTCCAATCAAAAGGGTCTTTCCCGTGGGTTATCGTGATCATGAAGCTCCGCATTGCGTGGCTGAACTGCTAACTCTCGCGTATATCCGCACTACAGACGTAACCCGGCAGCGGTCTATGGACTGAGGCAGGCGGTGATGGAGAACGAAAAGGAGGAGCGAGACAGAGAGAGAGGACAGCAGGCAGGCACACACCAGAGGCGCGCGACAGGCGCGGACTATCTACACCACTACTAGACCAGAGCAGAGTGAGTGAGTGCCGACGCATCCCTAACGCTGACGACCTGAACTCATTTTGCACGGGTTTGTTTGTAGCAAAGCTAGCAAGCGCAGGCTTCGCCAACAACAACAACATGCGTTAAGCCGAGGTGTGAGTTCTCGCTGGGGATGAACACACGCACAGTGTGAGGAGGGCTCTGTTGAGGTGAACACCAGGAAAGCTGCAGGTCCAGATGGCATATCTGGGCAGTACTGAAGACCTGTGCTAACCAGCTAGCTCCAGTGTTCACCACAATATTCAACCTCTCCTGGCTGAGTCAAGAGATCCACTATTGTCCCTGTGCCCAAAAGAATTCCAGCAGCATGTATGAATGACCGACCGTGGCCCTCACCGGTGGTGAAATCGAAATGCTGAGAGGCTGATAAAGACTACATCTGCCTTCCTCCTTCCTCCATGGACCAAACAGATCCACGGATGATGCTGTCTCCAGGTACTGCACACACACACTCTCATCTGGACAGCCAGAGGGGGCTATGTGAGACTGCTGTTCATTGATTATAGTTCAGCTTTCAACACCATAGTCCTCCAGACTGGCCGGGCAAGCTGATTGAGCTGGGACTGAACACCCCTGTGTGCTTGGATCCTGGACTTCCTGACCGCCAGGCCACAGGTGGTCAGGGCACACCACCTCTCAATCCCTCACCCCACACACAGGATCCCCCAGGGTTGCGCCTCAGCCCCCTACTGTACTCCCTGTACACACATGACTGTGTGGCCAGGTTCAGCTCAACACCATCATCAAGTTTGCGGATGACACAGTGGTGGTGGGCCTGATCTCGACAACGACGGAGAAGGCCTACCTGGAGGAAGTTGCTGATCTGTCACTCTGGTGCCAGGACAACAGCCTCATCATGAATGTCACCAAAACTAAGGAGCTGATTGTGGACTTTCACCACTTGGGATTAACGGGACTACTGTGGAGAGGGTGAGCGGTATAAATACCTGGGAGTCCACATCACCGAGGATCTGACATGGTCAACAAACACAGACACTCTGGTGAGAAAGGCAAGGCAGCGCCTCTACCACCTCAGGCAGCTGAGGAAATTTAAAGTTTCCCAGAGGATCCTTCAGTCCTTCTACTCTGGAGCTGTAGAGAGCGTCCTGACAGGAAGCATCACAGCCTGGTTTGGCAACTGCTCCGCTCAGGACAGGAAGGCTCTGCAGAGTAGTGTGCGCGGCTGTGCGCACTATTGGAACTACACTACCCACCCTGCAGGACTTGTACACCAGGAAGTGCAGAACCAGAGCCGGCAGGATCATGAAGGATCCTCACCACCCCAACAACAGACTGTTTCAGCTGCTGCGGTCAGGCAGGCGCCTCCGTAGTCACGCTGCAAGAACAGAGAGACTGAGACGGAGTTTCTTTCCTCAGGCCATCAGGATTGTGAACTCCGACCTCACCAGGACCCTCTTAGGCACACACACACACACACACACACACACACTTACTGTAAATATTGTGTTGTTTTTTATTTGTAAATAGTGTGTACTTGTTGCCCTTGCACATTCCTGCTGAGCATTGCCACTTTCATTTCACTGCACACCCTGTGTGTGTATGTGACAAATAAAACATCTTGAATCTTGAATCTTGAATCTCTTGTACTACTTCAACTGAGCCCAGATCTCAGTGTGACGCCGAGACGTCAGGTGATGTCGGCAACCATTTCAAAAGCCCCTTCATGTCCTATGGTGACCTCCAGACTGAGTGTGGATGTAGACTCTGGAAGCCGAGTGAAAGCACGGTTCCCCCCCCCCCCCCCGCTGCCTTCACATGAGCGTCTTTGATCATCATAGACCAGGTGCAACTTCCGGATCTGAAATAAGGGATACTTTCAAGATCTCACTCTCTCTTTCTCGACTTTCTGTCACTGTTTGTTTCTCGTAATCCTTCCTTCACTCTTCTGACCTTCCTTCCTTCCTTCTCCTTCCCTTGCCCTCTTCCTCTCCATGTGCCTGGCACTGAGTGCTCCCGCAGAGCGGGGGTGCAGTAGAAGTCTTCTTTGAACAAGAACCTTGGCTGCAACCCTTTCATCTTGTGCACTACCTGGCCAAGACGGGCTGCAGGGTACCACGGCTGACAGAAGGCACACGGCAGAGGAAGGAGGAGGGATGAGACGAACGGAAAGGAAGGGAAATGAAATGAGCGGGAAAGAGGAAAAGGGAAATGAAAACAAAATGAAACTAGAATGGGCACTCGGTAGAGCGCATACCTTCGCATATCACAAGATTGGGCATTGAATTATGAACATTTTGGCATTAGTTGCATGCCAATTGGACAAAAATGTATCGTGCTATGGTAAAAAAAGAGTTTGACCTTTCCATGACCTTGACCTTGACCTTTGACCCGATTGATCCCAAAATCTAATCAAATGGTCCCCGGATAATAACCAATCAGCCCACCAAATTTCATGTGATTCAAGAACATTTTGACCTGTTCATGACCTTTGACCTTGACCTTTGACCCGATCGATCCCAAAATCTAGTCAACTGGTTCCCGGATAATAAACAATCATCCCACCAAATTTCATGCGATTTGGTTCAATGCTTTTTGAGTTCTGCGAAAGATTTTGACCTGTTCATGACCTTTGACCTTTGACCCGATCGATCCCAAAATCTAATCAACTGGTCCCCGGATAATAAACAATCATCCCACCAAATTTCATGCGATTCGGTTAAATACTTTTTGAGTTCTGCGAAAGATTTTGACCTGTTCATGACCTTTGACCTTTGACCTTTGACCGATTGATCCCAAAATCTAATCAACTGGTCCCCGGATAATAAACAATCATCCCACCAAATTTCATGCGATTCGGTTCAATACTTTTTGAGATTTGCGAATAACACGCATACAAATAAATAAATAAATAAATACACGGCGATCAAAACATAACCTTCCGGCATTTTCAATGCGGAGGTAAAAACTAGCCTCTCTAGTATTAATGATCTATTTATGCTTTTGCCAGGCTAAAAAAAGAGGGCATAAATGAAGATGAGTGAGAGTCTGACATCAGACGAAAAAGATGGAGAGTAGAAAGATGAGAGACGCCGAGGGAAAGCATAAAGATGAGAGACAGAGAGACCCTTGTGGCTCATAGAGGAGAGACAATTTACAATTTACTGCTAATACAGCTCGTTGGGTCTCACATCAAATATGTCCGAGACAGAATGGTTCAATCACTGGAAGTAACTATGCTTGTATACAAGTTGCATTCCTGCTATATTTACTAATTAGCATAGAGGAACAGCACAAGGTCATAGCCTGGATTATTACAAATGTCATAGATTTATTAGATATATTTTGTAATGATTAAACATTTGAAAGGACTCTAAACTTTATATGCCAAAGCACGATTGCTGTTCATTCAAAGCCTATACTCAGTGTTACATGCAACCTCTCAACTTTGGCAGCGTGACTTTGCACATTATCCCAGAATGCACTGCTTGGTCCATTGCATCTGCTGCAGAGTGATCCTCCTAGAAAGGCAAAGACTGAGCACTTGGTGATGATGGTGTGATGTTCCTCGACAAATAGAGGGGCAGAGAGTTATGTGTGTGCGTAGATGTGAGTGCATGTGTGTGTATAATGCTTCAGAAAGCTCCTAAATAAACAGGCTGCATGCTTCTTTTGGTAAGACACATAATAACTCAAAAGCCTCCCATTGACAGCCGTTGTCTATAGCCATGAAGGACTGTGATTTTGACAAATGTATTCTCTCATAGCTGTTTACCAGCGCAGGTTCTGAATGAGAAAAAGAGGAATGATGCACGGCAGGTCAGTCCTGAGTCCTTAATGTCGTGGAACACAGACAAGGATCATTACAGTCACACCGTGTTGTTCAGGCTGACAACATATTGTTTACCTCAAGACAGGGCCAGCCCTCTTGGTTGTCTGTATCGCACAACAGAAAATGGAAATTCATCTGTCAGCAGGTATGTAAAGTGTAATTTGTTCTTGAGAGACCATCATAACAATGAAAACATGCTAGGCCAAAGCCTGTCTTCACTGACTTTGAAATGAGCCTCAATCTAGCCTTCTTTATATTATGTTTCCCTCCTTGTCCCTCCCCGTTTCTGTATGAAGGACAACCTTGATCAAGTTCATATTAAAAACTAGAACGGGCACTCGGTAGAGCGCATACCTTCGCATATCACAAGATTGGGCATTGAATTATGAAAATGTTGGCATTAGTTGCATGACAATTGGACAAAAATGTATCGTGCTATGGTAAAAAAAAGATTTTGACCTTTCCATGACCTTGACCTTTGACCCGATTGATCCCAAAATCTAATCAAATGGTCCCCGGATAATAACCAATCATCCCACCAAATTCCATGTGATTCAAGAAGATTTGACCTGTTCATGACCTTTGACCTTTGACCCGATCGATCCCAAAATCTATTCAACTGGTCCCCGGATAATAAACAATCATCCCACCAAATTTCATGCGATTCGGTTCAATACTTTTTGAGTTTTGCGAATAACACGCATACAAATAAATAAATAAATAAATACACGGCGATCAAAACATAACCTTCCGGCATTTTCAATGCGAAGGTAATAAACGTTTCACATCGAAGCAGTGTAACCATGGGAATCAAACCCTTTGTTCATAAGAAAAATAGATTATTCTTTGGTCTGCAGTTGTCCAATAAGCCTCACAAGCCCACGGGTGACAACCACGAAATGGAAAGTATATCACTGAAAATCAATGTTGCATTAATTAACTTACATTATGTCTATTATGGGATGCCCACCGATGGGATAAGATAAAACACACGTGCCACATTTTCAGTGAAGAAAAACAGTAATACACAGTGCTGGGCCACCAGTGTCTGATTTGATATATAGAATATATTAAATTCAGTTTATGAACTTACACTTATATTGTATTGAATATTTATTAAATAACTATTTTTAAAGGATTTTTTAATTGATGCTAATTTTAAATTGTTATATTTTTTATTTCACCTACTTCCAGGGGGCCACGCAACTCTATTTGAGAACCACTGCTCTATAATAATGTTTTAACACATTCTTGCAAAAAGACAATATAAAAAAAGGAACATATATGTAAAAATGTTTATATATATATATATATATATATATATTTATATATCATCACTAAGGTAAAGTTGATACATCTTAAATGTTGTCCATTCTTATGTTATTGTCAGGTACTCGAGATAACAACACATAGCAGCTGAAATATGTGTCTGGGAAATGTGTCTGAAAAAATATTTTGTTGTCTGCTCTCAAGTATAGATACGCTCCTCATATCACAACACTCACGCATGTTATCGGTATTTGTACATGAGGAAGGGGGACTGGGACCCAGTCCTGTGAGAAGGGGTGAGGAGATGGAATTCTTGGAATTCTTCTCCTCCTAGACAGTTCAGTGCCAATCCGAGGTTAGGATGACGCGATGCGAACCTGTGACAAAATCTGTGTATTAAAAGGTTGAACTTTGTTTGAGAGAGGGAGCGCTTGTCCTGCCAACCTGTGTGTGGTCGGAAGGACTCCCCTGTGATTGCAATCACAGCGAGCGCTTTACTTTGTGTGTGATCAGAGAATAAATCTACCAGTACGAGAGAAGTCCTTGGCTGAATTCTTCCGAAGGCTCTAACAGGCATCCAATTTGATATTATCTATCACAGCTAAATCCAATCCATGTCAAACTATTTCTTACCATCACTGAGGTGTAAACAACTTCAACAATTGTTTTTGAGAGAAATGCATATCCACTCAACCTGTGTACAATAAAAATCAAAAAGCTTTTTCAACACAAATACAGATAGCTTCAAGAGCGTGGTACTGGAGCTGGAGGAGGTTATGTGGCTCTTAACCGGAGGAAATGCACCGGGAAAAGCCAGTCGAGCGATCTTAAAAGACAAGAGGCTGAGGAGGGAGGGTGTCTGGGGCTCTCAAGACTAACAATTGCATGATGTTTCCACTCAGTGGGGGGCCGAGACGACTGCCAGGCTCCACGCGAGGCGAGGTGGCAGCTTAATAAAGCAAACCCTTTTAGACATGAATGAACGTGTCCGCTGCTAATCCGGTCATTTCCGTCCTTGTGGTTCTCCGTAGGTCTCGGTGCTTTACATGTGCACTAAATATTGAGGCTTTGAGTCATAATCACGACCTTCTCATATCCTCCCTCCTCTCTCATCCCTCTCATCTTCTACCTCAACTCACCCACTATGTTCTCATCATTTTACATATTGCTTCCTATCTGATACACTTAATTTATACTTATGCGAATATGATGAAACAAGAGGATAGATCACCAGCTGAAAAAATGTGCCCTCTCATATTGTAAAGCTTTCAAATTAAGTTGAGGCAGCGCTTCTTCAACACACTCAAAAGAAATATAGAAGAGTAAGCATGGACATGAATTAAAAAATAGGTATTGGTCCACAGGCTCTTACACTCGGCTGGATTGCTCGTGAGGTGCTGATGGAGATGCAAGTTGGGGTTGGAGAGGGAGAATCATGAGGAAGGATCCTTCAGAGTGGAGTTAAAAATAGAGCATGAAGTGGAGGAAGTGGAGGAAGAGGAGGGGGGGGGGCGTACCTGTGGGCTCGGAGGCAGCCTAGTTAGCGATGAGCAGCACCACTGTGGACCACGCTGGGCTGGAGAGGGAGACAGAGAGACATGGTGAGACAGAGATACACAGAGGAAGGGAGAGAAGGGGAACACAACAAAAGATAGCATGAAACCACATGTTCGAGATGAAAACAGACACTTATTTCACAGTAGGCTGCGGAGCGCAGGAATGACGAGCAATAAATAGTCTGTGACAGACCCACATGCTGAAATCATGTCTCCAAAACACACCGGTGTTCTATTGTTGGTGCTCGAGGTGTAGTTTCAGAAGGAACCCTTCCAGAAAAAGAACTATGCGGTCATAAGTAATGATGTCACGTCATGTTGCCTACTATCTAAGAACTAGTCATTCATGAATAAGGTCGCTCTCCTACTCCTGACGCTTTTTCTGTTCACATTTTCTTTGTCTGTTAATCCAGATTCAGGCCACACTGACACCGTAGTTTACTCTGCATATGTATCTTTATACATTGTAACCATGGACACTATGGACACTCAGTGCTTTGTTTACCTGAGGGCCAGCCAGGTGCGCTGTTACTTTTCTGTCACCATGAAATAGTCGGAGTAAACAGGACACATAGACCATCATTTCGATCCCAATAAGCAATTATTCTCAACCTATTTAGGAGGGATTCTAGTGAGCAGAGGAAGACTTTGTAGAAAATACCTCCAGATTCTGAAGCTTCATCCATGAATCCTGGGGATTTTGTGCTTTTCAATAAACACTAAGACAGCGTTATTATGTTTCATATTGTATATGTTCCTGCATATCAAGTGTTTGGTTGCTTTGACATTTCTTGGATCATGTGGAATTCTACGTGAATACAGATAAAAACACAAAGGAAACATGATGATATTTGTGTGATCACTTCTCTCATTTTTCAATTAGGTTTATTTGCTGCACTCTGAATAATTAATTATGTTTATAAATCCCTCTGTAAGCATCCATTCATTTTTAATAAAGCTCATTATCTAGCATATTACCTAACTCACATGAGTTGTGCGAATAAAATTAATTATGAACCACGTCGCTGCTTGCTGCCAACCGCCCCCCCCCCCCCCCCCCCCCGTCGTCCACTGTGTGTTAATCACTGATGAGCATCGATGTGCCAGGAGGAACCATTATGATTGCCCAATAAGAGACAAGAAGTAAATGAGTAGTCTCTTCATCACATAGAAAAGACACAAATACAAAGAGAGGCAAAACTTATACATTCTGACAAATACATTCAAACATACAGTATAAAACAAACAGAACAGGAACAATTTGTAAAAAAAAAAAATTATATTTCATTTTGTTTCTACACATCAGAATAAACAATTCTTCAAAATAGTTTAGATTAACACTAGACTCATTCCACATTGTCTGGATGTAAACAACTATCTGCTACAAGCAGGTGCAGTATAAAGTACATGGTGACTGCATATAGGCTTATTTTTTTGTCTTTAGAAATAATTAATTTTAATGATTAAATTACAAATATTAAAATCACTGTTATATCTCAAATAGGAAACATATAAAAGGGTCAAATGTCAAAACAAAGCCCAGAAATCAAGTGACATTCAGAGTTCAAGTTTAAAGCCAAATTTCAAGGCAATTTTTCTTTGCTTCGTTATATATTTTCCATGTTCCTCTGATGGCCAAAAGCAATGGGATGTTTTGCTATATCAGATTTTAATAGAGGAATAATTTTTAACAACAACTCAACAGCAAGTTTCAGGGCTTTGGCCGAGCAGCCATGTTGTACCTGCTCTTATGTGAGAAAACATATCCACAAACCCATCACAGTCATGTAGTCATGTAGAAATGTACTTACTACAAAAGATGAAAACAGGTTGACAATAAGCACGTTTAATAAAATCATCATTTTCTAATTGTATCAAAGATTGCCATGAGTGCCCTGTCATATCTGGACTTTGCTTAAATGATTCTGGAGTAGGATAACACATATTTATGAGAAAAACTCTACTCTACAATCTATATGGTAATTTAAATCATTATCATAATGTAACTCCTGGAATGCATTTTTGATTGATGACTTCCATCCATCCATTTCCTGCTGTTTATCTGGGGCAGGGTCGCCATGGCAGCAGGATAATCAAAGTAGTCCACACATTACGGCCAACCCTGACATGGAACTTGTGATGGAGGGGACTTTGTTGGCCAGATTACTGTGAATGTGTGTGAGCATGTTGGATGTGTTTCCATTCACACACCCTTCAAGGTCGAGCAATGCCCTGTCTTATACACAACTCGGTCCTCCATTGTTGATGCAGCTGACGGGGAACCAGCAAGCAGGTCATCAAGCTCCATATTCCACTCGGCTGCATGCGTATGGTTGAGATGCTGGAATCAATTATATAGCTGCAGCTTTTAGTTGCAATAGACTTTGGACAAACTTCACAGAGGACAGTGTTTTGCTGGAGGTTGCTGCCATGTTGATTTTCTGTGTCTTCTGTGAACTTGCACGTTTACTATGAACTACCCGAGCACAGGGAAGCAGTGGGAGTTCCATACTGTAATTACCGGAATTATAGTGAAATCAATGATTTGATTCTGAAATTGAAGTAATTCATGAGTTTGACTTATCAGCCAGACATTTCAGTTGAGATGTACAATTCCTTCAACCTGTTCTGGGTCTAACCTGGGTTCTAGAGAAACCTCCAAAAGGCTCCCAGGAGGCATCCTGATCAGAGGCCCAAACCACCTGCCCAGTGTGTGCTGGAGGTCACCATTTGATAAAGAGCCCTAATAACCACATCATCTGCAAAGAGCACAGGGGTAATTCTAAGGTCCCCAAAGCAGACGCTCTGCACCGTGAGATCTTATCCATGAAGAACACAAAGACAATCTCTGAAAAGAGACAACCGGGGTGAAGCTCAACACTCAGTGAAAAGATACTTGATTCATACTGAGAAAACAGGCAGAGCTCTCTCTCCGGTGATATAAGGACCGACAGGCTTGCCTCTATAACTCAGAGCCTGGTATGTAGGCCTGCAGCAACCCCAACAAGGCATCCCTAAAACACAACACACACCAGATGGATTGTTTGAACCAACAATGTAAAAAGGGAATGTCTCCTTTCAGTACTGTTCCTACAAAAGGAAACACTTTCATCTGAGTGGAACATTTGGTTCCTCTGAATAGAAACAGGTGTGGCAGTGAAAAGCAGGGGTCAGCACATTCATACATTAATAGGGCTGGTGATTCCCGAGAGGTCCCTTTGACTTCAAAGGACTTTAAAAGGACTTAAAAACAGGTTTGCCATCAGCCTGTGAACAGCATAACAACAACGCTGTCTCACTTGGTGCTTTTCGTCCTACTTTAGTTTTAAGCTACTACAAAATGATGTTTCTAGAACACAATTCTCTACCTGTGGGAGTCGGAAAAGGAAGATTGTCAGAAGGACACCCAGGGAAATATATCCAACCTGGTAATATAAATAACTGATATATTCTCTCACTCTCTCACAGGTCCTTTGCTCTGGTAATAGCTAGACAATGATTTCACTTTGATGAAAACCCTGTTAGGATCCAGACATCGCGGTTCGGCTCGTTGACATATTTGCTTCTGTCACAGACGAAAGTGGATGAATGGGATATTTGGGAGCATAGCATAAAGCAAAAAGTGAAGGGACTCATGTGGTTACAAGTTCAGATGTAAAAACGTAGCTGACACAAATAATGCCCCATTTCTTCTTCTTGTTTGGTGCCTTTTGCCCAAAGGTTGTACTTGAAGTTGTTCACTTACAGGAGAGGCACTGCTTCAAAAGTACAACTCTTAATTGGTGTCTAAAAATTAATGTTTTTTTCCACTTACGCCAATAATTATTGTGAGAAAATAAAGCTAATCATGTGTGAGCAACATGTGCTGAGCAGCAACACGCCTTTGATGTAGATAAAAGCCTCTGGTTTGGCAACAAGATAAGAATAGCATAACATTTCAAGGGTGTTGGTGAATGAGTTATGTCTGACCCTGATACTGTGTGCACGTCAACATTCTATTAAGTCAAGTCAGGTTTATTCATGGATTCCATCGTTAAAGTATGTCTTTAAGGACAAGCCTTGCTCTATTTACAGTGAATAGTAAACAAACACGTTATAGCTCTGACCAGTGATATATTTTTCATTTTGTTCTAAACTAATTTTAAAAAAAGTCAGCTGGGCATTCTTGTTCTTCTCCAGTCCTCAAACAAAGTTTCCTGCTGGTGGCCACTGGGATCCGCCCAGTACAACCACACTCCTCTACTGTTGGCTCCTCAGCAGCAGCACACATTGCACACATGTACCTTGACATTAGCTGGCCTTCACTTTTCCAAACCACTTTCTTCTAGCTGCTGTCTGGTCACAATCCCACGTAATACTTGATAAATACAATTAGATATGCCATCAACAACCTTTCCATCTCGATCAAATTAAAATGGATTGATTTTCTATATTATTAGGCACAGATAAATGTGGTGCAGCTAAAGAGTTCTGAACACCGCTGACACAGTTTGGCTTGAATAAAATGCAAAGGACAAGAGGGATGACAAGTTCACTATATTCAATTATCCGGCCTCAGCGGAGGCTGCCACTGTGCTCAGCCTCAACCTATTTGTAAATTAACTGTCAAGGCTTTGACGGAATAGAACAGACCAAAAGCTGTAAACACTATCAATATTCCTCAAGATGAGCCCTTTACACATGATTGATATCGGATAACAAAGCTGGTGTCACACAGATCCCATGAAACCAATTTGCCACCTCTTTGTTTTGGATGACTCGATGTCAAAAGCTAGCGATCGTTTTGGTGGTAACTTTTTGGGAAAAAGAACTTCTTGGGGTTTTATGAGAAAGGGCGTTGGTTGCCTCTTCCAGAATTAGCTCAGCACAGACACACGTCTCTGCTCATTATCAGCCTCACCACAACACACAGGAGCCACTTTATATCGCCAGGGAAACTCACATCCTCGCCCCGTTTCCTGCTATGACCTCACTCACAGCAGAACACAGACATTGTACGTCAACCATCAGCATTTTTCTTCCCAGCGTGAGAAAAGCAGGTCTTTTTTTAAACCCCATTAAAACTGTGTTTGTGTTTAATCCGGCCTGTTTACAAAATAAATGACCAACGCTAGAATGGAATATTACGTTTTCATTCATTTTAAGAGTTTTGCTCATTTACTGCATTTTCCTGCTGGCATGAGTATATGTGTTCTGACATTAGGAGGGCCCCAATTTAAGCACAGGACAACATTTTTGTTTTGGAAAGAGTATGCTTCGATTAAAAAACAAGATACTAACAATGTTTTATTATACAAGATAACATGAGCAATGTTGCGAAATCAGATTGTTGGGTTGTTCACACTGATGATTTACTTTTCCAGACTGAATTACAAGCTTCCAGATAAGTACTAAATATAAGTTATTCTTGTGTGTCTGCTGATGCATTAAAAAAGATCAGAGCTGTAGTACCACCCATGCTGATGATCTCATCCTGTGCACTTTTAAAAAGTGGCAGCGTAAGTTTGAGTGAGCAGTCACACACAGCACTTCAATATTATAGTTGCACTAAATTAAATTTAAAGTTTAGCATTGTGAAATTAATGAACATGGCCTGCGGTGTGCACTGTGCTTCCTCACCAAACTTCTCCGTAATGAGGCTCCAGCTTCGGCCGGGTCTCAGTCCCAATGCAGACTGCTCAATAAGGCTGAACCGCTCACCTTAATGACTGTCGACTTCTCTCCTCAGTCGGATGCACTTTTAATTATCAGTTCCAAGGCTCTCCGTAGGATCTGTACTCGCCTTTTAACTAACTTTACAGAGTTGGCTCAACATCTCTTGGCATTGCTGAATCCCACCACGCAGCAGCAGCACCGCAGTAACCCCTTCATGGTGGTGCTGTCTTTAGCTGGGCTGCTACACCAATAACCTGCACAGCTGCTGAGCTGGCCTTTGTTTCATTAGCAGCAGATGAGCTAACAAAGCCAACACCACGGATGTATGACAAGCAACGACAACTGTGATCGAATTTGGTGGAGGATTATTCCCATTTTAGTCTTCGATATACACACTGTTTTAATTCTGATCATTCTTATATTTTGTAAAATCCCATATTTTCTATTCTGTCTTGAAACAGTTTGACCCTTGGGGAGTCAGTTGGGTGAGCATCTTTAATGAAAAATGTGTTCTAAAAATCATGAGTCATTTCAGCATCAGCCAGGGAAACGCACACATCCTCGCCCCGTTTCCTGCTATGACCTCACTCACAGCAGAACACAGACATTGTACGTCAACCATCAGCATTTTTTTTCCCAATGTGAGAAAAGCAGGTCTTTTTTTAAAAGGTTTTAAAAGGTCTGTTTACAAAATAAATGACCAACGCTAGAATGGAATATTACGTTTTTATTCATTTTAAGAGTTTTGTTCATTTACTGCATTTTCCTGCTGGCATGAGTCGATGTCATCTGACATTAGGAGGGCCCCAATTTAAGCACAGGACAACATGTTTATTTTGGAAAGAGTATGCTTCGATTAAAAAACAAGACACTAACAATGTTTTTTTATACAAGATAACATGAGCAATGTTGCGAAATCAGATTGTTAGTTTTCGTGAGAACACGAGCTGCAGCATTCTGGATCAACTGGAGGGACCTAAGAGACGTATTAGAGCAGTCTGATAATAAGGAGTTGCAGTAATCCAGTCTCGAAGTAACGAACGCGTGAACCAATTTTCTGCATCTTTTTGAGATAAGATGTGCCTGTTTTTTGAAATATTTCGTAGATGAAAGAATGCAGTCGTTGAGATTTGCTTTACGTGGGAGTTAAAGGACAAGTCCCGATCAAAGATAACGCCGAGATTCTTTACAGTGGTGTTGGATGCCAGGGCAATGCCGTCTACAGAAACCACATCACCAGATAATTGATCTCTGAGGTGTATTGTGGTTATTTCGATGCTTCGCCCACACAACGATGGCTTCCTACCGAGCCGCTGTTCCTCTCACAGGGGCGTCATTATGGCAGAGCATATTTTCTTCCATCAGCCTTTGAATTAGGCACCAGTGTTTCTCCAATAAGTCTAATTTCAAGTCAGAAAAAGTGAATTCTTCGTTAACAATATTATATATTAATATTCTTGATAAATATCAGATAAGGATAGATTATTGTATTTGATGTATTCATGTTTTGTAGATGTTGCTCGATGTGTTATTTTACATAGTTTGTGGGGGATTCACCTGGCCTGTGCAACATTAAAGTAGATAACACAGAAACACATACATCTGTAACGGAAGAAAGACAATTCATGTGCTAATATTTGGCGCACTGGCTGCTAACAGTTCGTTACTATGGCTGTAACTGTGTCGGTAGAGGTAGATTATTTTGAGTATTTATTTGTGTCTCTTTAGTAAAATATAAGTTTTATTGACATAATATTGGATATTGGAAAAACTAAATCTCAGAAAAAGAATCTTCTCACTCTTACCAAACAAATCTTTGATAATTGGGTCAGTGTTATTCAGCAGATATGAACAGCATGTGTGCACTGGCAGTGCAACAAGCAGATAATGTTGCTGGATCAGCCGCTGTTATATTTAGCAGGTAACGCAGCTAGATCGGCATCTTTGAGCCACTTCCTCTGCCGCTGTGTCGTATAATCATTAAGATGAAGATCAGCCGGACCGATAGCAGTCAGCGCTGAGCAGCCTTGTAGTCTCTTTCAGGCCAGTGGCTCCTCTTCCAACTGCTGGATTATCTTTTAAATAAACAATGCACTGTGATTATTGTTGCGAAACAGGTTTTTTCTCATTTAATGAAGTTCAAGCTCAAGTGATGCAACATCGAATGTTTCTTCACCCCTCAGAATCAGGTTTCACAGAGCTCTAGGTACCACGTCACCATATGGACCCAAACACAGCATTCAGGATTGAACACTTTTACTTTACAATGCAATATTAACTTTAAGTGTAAAATGGTTGTTTGCTTATTTCCCCAGGAAGGAGGCAAACAGCTCTCGTGAACGGTGTCTCATCACAGATGAAAGAACAGCCTGAAATCAACATGCTAACTCTGGCTCGGTCCTCTTCCATTATTAATAAGCTTCTTATTTGTAATGAACATCTAACACTATTAGCCTTCTTTCTCTTTTTTTAAAGTGAAAACCAAACGTTGTGCGGCAAAATAAATGGCCAGTTTCTCCTCTTCTGAAAAAACTCCAATGTGTGGGTGTGCTTTGGAGAAAATAGCACAGGACTAAAGTAAAGTAAAAGTAAAGAAGGAAGCGACCACATGGATTAGTGAGTCATCATGACATTGAGTCATATTGGGGCCAAGATGACTTCTGGGATGGACAGATGTCTAATATTAGAGAGAGATGTGGAGTAAGTATTAGAGGATGGAAATGTGCTCTCAGGGACCAGTGGAGAGGAAAGGAAACTTAACAGACAGTCAAAGTAACAGATTTGAACTGCATATATGAGCCAACATCAAACACACCACCAGGAGGAGAAGGAGTGGGAGTCATCGTGTTCCTTCTGCAGCGCTTCCTGCTCCTGCTCTGTTCTCGCTCTACTGTCTTCCTCTGCGCCATCTAAATATTTAATATTTAGCCTGATGTTGTGTTCGGGATGTGTCCCAGTCTCTGATCAAGCAGACTGTCATTGATTTGTTGCTGGAGCAGAGAAAGGCATCGACTGTTTCATCAAATATGAAGAGGCGATGAAGACGGGCTCACTGAATAAAGGCAAATCAATAAATAATGCATCATCGGCTTGTCTTCAGCTGTTTTATAAATCATTAAATAGGCCCAATACAATGCACTGCCACCATTACATACGGTTACCACCAGTTCAAGGAATGCTGCTGCAATTTCCGTGCTTGTGCTGGTGTAATTGGTGTTCCAGTCTCAAAGCAAATTGAAAGTTGTGTTGCTGTCACTAGGTTTGTGTCCGTTTTATGTTTATTGCGTACGGTGTGTTACTGTAAAGCAATAAATACATAATGCTTCAACCAACTTGCTAAAATAGCAGAACTTGGGCAGTGCCGCTGGGTGTCAAACACCTTGCGTGTAGAGCCAGGAACGCAGCATAAAGTGGGTCAAACAGCCACAGGACTTTAGTTCAGGGATCGCTGTTGGTGTCTCGTGCAAAACTAATTGTAAAGTTGACATAAGTTCTCGTGAGTGGTTAGTGTGTCGTCAGTCAGTCAAGTTAACATCAACCACGCTCTTTGCCTTGACCTAAATGAGTTCTGTTGCCTATATTTTTTATGTCCCTATATATGCATTGTAATATTGCCCCGCCATTACTGACACGTGGTAAACTGTCGTTGGAGGAGGAGGTTTGGTGTTTGATGCATATATGTGAGAATGAGTTGCTTTAAGTGTTATGATTTGGAGTGTTTCCTGTTTTGTTTTGAAGTCCCTGTCTCGTTTCCTGTTTCCCCTCGCTTCCTTCCCTGTGCTTGTCTGTTTCGGTCCTGATTGTTTCCCAGCCACGCCCTGATTGTTTCCACCTGTGTCTCCACCTGTGTCTCGTTTCTCCAGTGTATTTAGCCTGTGTCTTTCTGCTTGTTCTGTGTCTGTTCGTTTTGTTCCTGTCTGGTTCTTGTCCCTGTTCCTGCTAGTTATTAATAATAAATCCTGTGTTTTTTTTCAGAACTCTGCATGCTGCGTTTGGGTCCAAACCTTGCCCCAACTTAACATTAAGAGTTCAACATCCTAGACTGTTCATCTCGAAAGTGGTCTTATAAATGCTAGAATTCAAAACAGCAAATACAGCAGTAATTACAGAAGAGCAGTTTTCTGAGCCAGGCACGATGAGCTGTATACAACAAAATCATAACAGCTCTTGTTGCATGACTGAGCCAAAATCCTCTGGCTTTGATGTTCAAACTGTGGTGCCGCACAGCTGGGAAAAGGTGTCCTAAAAGTGGGAACTAAAATCTGTGATGGAGAGAAAATGTTGCTGCTGCCATAATCCTATTGGTAATCGTTTACATTTAATCACCACGCATGAATATGAACGCTGTTCTGCGTGTCCTTGAAGAATCCCCCCAATTTAAAGTCACTTGTTAGGGTAGGGATGTGAACATTTTCTGCACTTCTTCGGGAACATGAGAGCTAGTCAAAAGACGGACTCCAACCTCCAGCCAAAAACACGTGGCACAAATCTAATTTACTCAGCGTGGTGTTCCAAAAACAGCGCAAGGGAGACAAATAAACAAGAGAATAAAAAGAGAGATGGAAAGGGGAGGGCTCAGGGGTGCAGAACAATGCCAAGGAGAAGATTGCAGATGGCTGGCTTTGTGGAGGGGTGCTGGAGCACGTTTTCAGGCTCATTTCAGTGTAATGTCCTCCTTTTATCCATGGGCACGCACACAGCCTGTGAAGGGTCACAAAAAGGCATGCGGCCACGTGACGGATGGAGAGATGGAGGCCGAGCAGTGCCGACGAGTTGGCAGAAAGACGATGTGACGTGCTTCTGGAAAGGCTCCCGTACATCACCGGCACAAGGAAGGAGAGGAGCAGCGAGTTCCCTGAAGCAGCCCGCATGCAGACAGTGATACACGTCACACGGCTTCTGAGTAGAGAACGCAACCTGAACTTCTGCACCAGATTGAAAAGTAATGTTCTTTTATATTAGCTGTAATTCACGGTTTTAGGATTTATTAACATGAATTCAAAAGTAGTTAAAATGTCAGCCATGGCTCTGATAAAGAGGGTTTTGGAGTGCCAAATACCAAAGAGTGCATGAAAATTGTAATATAAAAAAGAAAGGAAAAAGAAAGGTGGCATTCAATAAAAGGACAACAACATATAAAAGTGTTGGTGTAATTTGGCCTTAAATTATGAGGACAAGCTATTTTTAACGACTGTCCTATTTCTTCAAATGCTTTACCACAAATTCCCTTGAAATTGGCCCAGTAGAGTTGGGGATCCCAGCAGGGTATCGTTAAGTTAGATCAAAAGTGTAAAGATGAAATCCTCCCTTCAAATGGTTTTCATATGTTTACAACGATTCACAACTGGTACTTTTTTTTGTGAAGTAAGACCCCGAGTTGTTTTATTACCAATAAGTGGAGCAGGGCTTTATGGAGGAGCAAAAGATTATCCTCCCGAACATTCGAACTGGACGTACACTTCTACGTCAAGGTCTATAAAGGTCTGACCAAAGATGCCTCCAGCCGAGGAACTAATTCATAGTTCAGTATAGGATTACACCCACTGATTGCCATGGCGCCAAAGTACTATATGATGCAATTTATCAAGCTTGATAATTAACGTTTTTTGAGGATTGTTTAATTGTAACTTCTGAAGCAAAAATGTTAATATTTTTTCTGTTTACACTTTTACAACGTGAATATTCACAGTTTTTCTGACAGTTGAAACGTCCAATACATTGAAGTGTAAACATTTGGCCACCGCCACTGTTCATGAATGTATTCATGCCGCTGCTGCACAACATGCCCTCTCATGAGTGCCGCCTCACAAAGGAGATAACAACGCACATTCTGACAAGAGCGACCCCTATTTAACCCGTCGACACATCAACCCTGAAAACGGAGTTCCTGAACACTTTCAAATAATAGCTCTGTTTTAGTGAACTAAAAAGCAGTTTTGGCGTGGACTAAAGCCTTAAATGCATAATAAACAATAAATAAATATCTGTGTACATGTGGACTTCGTCTTCTATGAAAGTGAACTGAATATCTTTGAGCGAACACAAAATGCTACAGCGCTTACAGACATCATCTTGGGCTTTACGAAACTGACAGCAACTTTTAGTAATTTCAGACAAATCAGATAATCAATTAATTGAGAAAATAATTGTCAGATTAATTGTTTAGTTAGAGTGCGTGACAGTGTAGCTACAAGTCAAGGCAATTTTATTCACATCTGTTCACATCTGCTGCATGCAACTGTATGAAATGTCTAACGCACGCTGTGAGGGGGGATCTGGGAATGGAAGTGACAGTACATATGTTACATTTAGTGAAAAACAAACTCAGACTGCTCCCATGTTGAGAGGTTAGTGTTCTTAGGATTGCGCTAGTGGTTTCAACAAAGGCATCAAAGTGGCCTGGAAGTATCTGAGAGAGTATCTACTGATTGGGAAGAGAATGAATACAGTTCCAACTGACGAGTCAGGAGCGAGGCGCAAAATAAATCTCCCCTTTGGGACGTGCAGAAAACGACCTGCAACGACTTCACACATATGCTGTCGGTTCATAACGTGGGATTTAACACGATTGTATGCCCGACACCAGAAACACGAGACTCACAAGCCACGCCAGTACCTGGTTCCCATGAGTCAAACCAGGGACAAAAAGCCCAGAGCGAATCTGTCACAATGCAGCCCATTACCCACCCGGGCACATTTTTGATGTATGAGCTTCAAAAGAGTGGAGCATGAAACGGGCTCTTTGTGCAGAACAAAGTTCCACAGAGAGCAGTGGCATATTATGTGGTGGGCATTCCCCTTGAGTCAGGGGATGCGACATATGCACACAACACACACACACACGCACACACACAGACAGAGATGGACAAAAAGACGCCGGCACACTGGGCCCATTCAATTGGATGTATGCATGAGTTTCTCTAGACTTCAAGTGTAATATTCTCTCACACACACATGCGCACGCACACATTTTCTCTTCTCTCCATCCTCTCGTGGCAGAATATGCCCTTTGTTCACGATCTTTGGGGGAGAGTCGGAGAGCTGCGCTGCTGGGGCTCTGGGAACAGACATGAATAAATGGACTGGCCTTCATTGCAGCTTGAGGGGAGCAGCCAAACAACCCGAGCAGGAGATCTGACGACCATTATCAAAGGGCCTTCAGCTACAACCAGCGCACATTTAAAGTGAGAGCTACTCGCACCCATGTCCAAGCCCACATGGATTTGCACAGGCATGTGGTGAACCCAACACACACACACACACACACACACACATACGCACATCTTTGTATCAGATCCAACAAAAAAAGTCTCTTCTGTCCATCTCATTCTCAGCAAACCAAATGGACAGTGTTTGAGAACTACAGAATGGAAAGATTTTGAAATTAATATTTGATTCAAACACTTTCACTTTTTAGAAAGTGCTATCTTGTATGCCGAACAATGAATATATCACTAGAACCGTCTGCCCACTTGGAGTTAAATGCTTAAAGTGAAAGACTGAATCGTGTATAGGCTACAAAATGGATAAAAGACGATAAGTAGGCTACATTCAATTCCCGAGAAGGGTGTTTTTTTCTCCCACAACAGTGGTTCAGAGTGGGATGTTAATCTCAACATGCCAATGTGGCTGACTAGCATGTTGGAAATGTAGCTCCCATTAGTGCTGATGTGTCTCTGTGTCACGGAGCCTCGCCAGGTATCCTCGTCACGCAACGGGACGTTAAACTCCCCCAGGGCTCTCAAGTTTTGAAGACAGGCAAGAGTGACATTCCCATCAGCTTTTTTTTGATTGGCTGATAAGTGTCTCCTCACAGCAGACCTCCAGGGGAGTGCTTGATTCCTCCACGGTGAGGGCAGCGCGGCCAGCTCATGTTGGCGCGCTGCGGCACATTAAAACATTAAATAGCCGAGAGTTTTTTTCAGCGTGACAAATACGATGTGTGGCGGGAGTGCGTGACTTAAGACCGAAATGCGTGAGTGTCACGCTCAACGCGTGACACTTGAGAGCCCTGCTCCCCTGCAGATGCAATGGTTGTGGTTTACTTCAGGTTACAGCCGTTTCAGGCGGATGAATCGGTGCCTCTAGGGCGCTATAAACTGTAATCAAGGGTACCACGCGGAGTCCTAGACTCTAGCTCGTCTGCACTACACAAATAGATTTTTAGTTCAAATTTAAAGCTAAAATTGGAAGCAGTACGTAAACAAAAAGGAATTTAAATAAATATGAATCTTCCCCTTTACTTACAATTGGATAAATACACACAACAAATAAGATAATTCATAGCTCTAATAACTATGACTTTAGAAACTACAAGCTGGGGTCACCTGATGGAGTTTAATTTAAATACCTATCGTCACGAATGGTCCAATTCCTATTTGTGTCCACAGCTCCATCTCAAAGACAGAGTGATTGGATCACAGGCTCGAATCTTTGTTCTCTAGTGTCTGGATTTGGGAGAGATTTGTTCGTGATAACAACTATTGATCGGACTGTCCTCGAACATCGCAGGCACAGCGTGAATACTAAAAGCTAAAAGATAAAACAGAACTTTGTGATTGATGCCATACACATTTAAAACCTTTGACAATATTTTAAAGTTTAAAAGGACTTGGGCATCGGTCAACATGCACTCTTCCTTCCTACATACATTTGTTTGCCTTGCTTTGGGTGAATATAAAGACATCGTTAAGTCGTTGTTGCTGTTGTTTGCTTTTTATATTCACTTTCATTAGCCGCATCTAATCTGAGGTTTTTCTATTAAGGGGGTTTAAATAATGTGTTTGAGTTAAAAAAATCTCACCTGCAGCCTGACATTAGGTGCTATTTCCATTACAAAATGAGAAGGTGCTTTTTTTTTGTCAAAGGCCCTTTCCTACTCTCATCTTTAAAATATCGCCGGGCTGTCAACTTAACTCCGGGACACCTTAAGAGAGCAGCTGCCTCCGGCACACGACTCATGGTCGTCTGTATGAGACTTCCCCCCCCCCCCCCCAACAAGCCTCTCTGTGGCGGAGCAAAGGGGTCCTCGTTGTGTCCATCACAGAGTAGAGAAGCTGCCTTTCGGTTTTTGCATCAGTTCAAGTGTCCTTGTTGTGGGTACACACACACAAACACACACACACACAGACACACAAACACACACACAGACAACTCTCTCGACTATGGAGTGCTCTAATTAGCGTTGATACACATTAGAGTTGAAAACAGTGTGCTTGTGTAAAGATAACTTCCTCAGCGATGGATCTGTTAGCTCTGTTTGTGAAAAGGTCAAAGGTCGGCACAACGCACCGAGGAACTGCACAAGCAGGATGGATGACCAGTGTGCTGTACAGCCATGGAGCTGTTTGTTGTTGCCAGTTCTCAGCGACAGCACACTTCCTACTGCAGGTAAACACCGCTCTGTAACACGAGAAGACGTCCTCCTCAACCAGATGTTCAGACCAGCAACACTCAAAAAAGAAATCCAGCGACTAGAGTGAGCAGATGGTTTGGCGGTATGTCGCGAGGCTTGAGATGTTCAATTAAGAGTTAAATAAAAACATTGTCATCCGGTTGGTCAACCTGTAAAACATTTCTCAATTCCCTCTATTATCAGTTTGGTTTTATTGGCGTCTGGAGGAAATGACTCACACTGCTTTAGTAATTCCAACAAGGTTGCTTCAGCATTGACATCGCACTTGTTACTGGAACAAGTTCA
Organism: Pseudoliparis swirei; assembly: GCF_029220125.1. Classification (NCBI taxonomy): domain Eukaryota; kingdom Metazoa; phylum Chordata; class Actinopteri; order Perciformes; family Liparidae; genus Pseudoliparis; species Pseudoliparis swirei. The sequence continues at coordinate 16,985,773 of NC_079406.1, read as the reverse complement.
TCTTATTATTCAAGCAGGTGTTTTATCAAGTCTCTAACACTTCCAAACACCTATTGTACCTTATTGCTTATATAACGGAAAATACGTCATGATGACGTAACATTTGGTCACATTCTTCAAGTGCACATGTCAATGGTTTGAATTCACATTTCTTTCTGATATCTGATCCCATATTTTCAGGTAGATTTGCAGATACAGACTGATCAGACTGGCATATCTCTAGCTATCGGTATCTCAATGATCTCAAGGCTGCAAAACAAAAACGATCCTGCCAAAATCAAATGAATGAGGTTGTTGGTGAATATACTTTACATTACATTACATGTCATTTAGCAGACGCTTTTATCCAAAGCGACTTACAATAAGTGCATTTCAACCTAGAGTACAAACTAAGAACAACAAGAATACAGGAAGTAACATTTCCTCAACATAGTCGAACTACAAAAGTACCATAAGTAAGTGCTATCTAAGTGCCACGACCAATACCTCCAATCTACTTCTCTAGCCACAGGTCTTTAAAGAGGATACACATTAGAATAGCAACTGGCTCTTTGGCAAAAGGATGCCATGCTTTCCTTTCTGGTCGTGGACTTGATGAAAGTTTCCCTTAGAGTGTGCCTGCTTCAGTTTCTGAAGAAAAACTCTAAAAAAACTAAATTTTTCGACCAGAATATTTAACAAAATATTGTTTTAATATGACAGAAACACATTGTGTGTGAGCGTGGGTCCATTTTTATGCAATCAAATGCTTCTGAACACCAGATAGTGAATATCTGAAAAATATTACATCAGCCAACCAAAGATGCACTTTTTACAATTCCAGCACAATTGCTCATCTGATAGATTTTTTAAATCATTTTGCAAAACAAATTATTTTCCTGACATTGATTCTCAGAACACTTTCAGCTGCATCGCAGCACAGCCTGCTAGATTGCTTTGATTATTACTGAGAAACTATATGGGAGAGAGGAGAGGCGGGAAAGAAAAAGAAGAAACAGAAGAGGAGAGAGGGGCAAAGACTGAGGATAGCACTGGGGTTGAAAGTTAGATTTATATGTAAAAGAGGAGAAGAAAACGCATGAGAGACGGACATACAGGGAGAGTAAATGCGATTCGATGTGGAGAGGAGAGAGCATTCCCTCTGTGTGGATGGGAAGGCTAATCCCCAAACATGGAGCAGATTAAGTGCATGTTCAGAATGCATGTCTATGAGGCACAGCTGAGGGATCGGGAGCAGACCCAGACATGTATGATATGAACCCTTAGCACATACAACCTCCCTTCTGGTAATGTCAGGTCAAACATCTAAAAGAAGTGTTGCGGTTTCATTCAAATGAAAGTATGATGACTTGTTCAGAACACACACACTATAATGTACCTCTATAAAACCTCTTTACATGACACAACTAAAGTCCTGTTTGCTATTGTGTGTGTATGAGTAGGGTTGGGTGCCAATACCGGTTCCATCCAATACAACCCGTACCGGACCCGAAAACATAACGCACAATGATTGCTTTCTTCCGATTGCCTGAGCCGATTGAAATTGAAAAAAACTATTGTTGTGAACTTCTCTGGTGACTTCGCCCTGTCAGCAGGTTGCGATAGCCTATCATATTTAACTCTGACAGCGGAGGCTGCGCCGTGTGTGACTAGTGAACCCGTGTTGAGCACACCAGCGTCAGGCTGGACGCGATGGGGAGGCCGTCACCGGTCCCCCTGAACACGTGGAGACCGATTATGACGAGCAGCCTGAACTCAGATTAGTACCGTAACGTTGATTGCAAGTCTTGCATTCATAAAAGTAGCTCAAGAAATAAATTAGCCATTATAACCATGCTTAAGCTGCGGAGCTGGCGTTGGCTCGTAGCTAGCGCTAGCTCCGAGCCTCTGGCGTGACAGTCTGCTAGCAGATGTGTTGATGTACAGCGATCCCGGCTGTATACCCGGTGTTACCGGGAATATAATGACGGAGGAATAAAGACCGTGGGGCGTCACTTTGTTTCAGTGTAACTCTTGCTGTCAGAAGCAAAACTTTACTTGTCACGTGTCATCTTCAGTACCTCTGATTGGTTGTTCGCTTTGTCCATCAACACAGTGACAGGATTAACCCTATAAGGTCTGCACATGACAATACATATCACATCATATAATGGAGAACATATATTGTGGATGTTAACAGTCTGATATCTGTTGTTTGTCAGTGCTCCATGATAACGGCTTCTACAGGGAATATGGCCGAAGAGGTTTTTAATGTCCTTATTGTGCGTTAAAAAAAAAAAAGTATCGGTTCAGGCACCGTTTAGACACCGGTATCGTTTTAAAAGTACCGGTTTAGCACCGGTATAGGAAAAAACCCAAACGATACCCATCCCTATGTTAGTGGGGCAGATAACTGTAACAATCGTTCAAAAGTGGATACAAGCACCAAATTTGGTATATGTATCCCTCTGGGGTCATTAATTAAATAAAGAACGTTAGCCACTTAAATTTCAAAAATGGCCCCCATTTTTCAAGATGGCCACCAATTTTGCTGCTTGACAGACATATTCTGCCACAGAATTGTACCCATGGGACATTTTTACCATTAAATCCTCTATTATTTGCCCTTGGAACATCAATAATGTAAAAGATCGTAATTGGTGACATCTAGTAAATAACATGGAAAAAGACAGAAAAATGATTTAATATGAAGAATGTTTAATAAACAGAATGTATCATGTTATTGAGGAGGTTAGATCTATTTAGTTTTTCTGAGACATCTAAAATGTTTGAAAGTTCATTGCAGTTCTTTCTAGTCCAGACACCTACAGCTGCACAGAGCTGTACAGGTAAGACCAAACTGGTAACATTTGCATCTTCCTTTGCATTCTACCTTGCATCCACATTTGGTCAGCTGCTGGCAACTCTCTGCTATTGGTGATAGCTCTGTCCAGAGGACCTGCCACTGATCATCTTTCTTGGTCCATCCCCACTCAGAAGGACTCTCTGGTTCTGGTTGAAATGCTGTTGCCTGACTCCAAATGCAGCCTGCCTGGTAGGCTGCACGCTTTACATGCTGAAGCAATGCTGCTTTAGTCAGAGGAATGGCTTCAGATGACCGCTGTTTTCTAAGCAAACAAGTCCAACCTGGCATCATCCACTCCTGCTGCTTCACTGGATTTGTCAGACATCATGACCACAAACCTTTCTAAAGTCTTCAGGTCACTGTCATCTATTCTTGGTGGATAGTGGCTGAGTTTGGTGAAGACTTCAGAGGCTTCATCAAATACACCCGTCTTCTTCCCTTTGCCACGGAAGGCTGAAACAACATCACAGCCTGTAAAGGCATGGAAGAAAATGATTCCTCTCTTCCTATACACTGACAGAGGTCATGTACAGGGACCCACCTCATGTTCACTCCTTGACCAAAAGCAATCCATAACTGTTGTAGACCTGCTGCTTGAAAAACTGGTAAAGCACTGACTGCTATAACAAGGACGTCTATCACTGGCTTTGATCATGATGTTTTGCTGCCATTTTGGACTGCATGCTTGGCATGGACAAAGATCCTGGTGTCCGCTTCCTCATGTGGGCATGAACTGACTTCATCTAGGTTGATGGACTGATTGCTGACAGCTTGCTCCTCTTTGGTCACTATAAGCACATTTGGTGTCAATGTTTGTGCAACCTTGTCAGCAAGGAAGTGGAACAACTCAGTTTTATTGTTGTCATTTCTAAGAAAGTTCCGCCAGTTAGTTGGTATTTTGCCATTGCTGGTCACTTTCCTTCTGGCTCCATGTCCTCTCTTAGACCTGGTCTCTGCTTTCAGACTTGATTGCTGGTACACGTCAAAGACTATGTCTGTTCTCTTGTATTTCGCAGAGTATGCCTGTACTTTTGGGAGAAACTCAAATGATGCATAGTCGTCAAATGTCTTAGAGCTCCGTGGGGGCAAACTGTTGAGTGCTGAGCCATCAATGATAATGGTTTCTACTTCTGGTTTGGTATCATAGATTTTGACAAGAGACTCAAGTATGGCTGCCAACTGAGCTTTTTGAACAATGTGGAGCCTCCCACCATCACTCAAGGCAGTTTATTATACCTCACAATTAGACTTATCTTTAGATTTATAAAGTGTATGGTGTTGTGTATCATTGTAATCCTTGACCATCAAAACATAGGGGTATACATTACCACTTTTCATTTATTGTGTTTGGCTGAAAGCGACGCAATGACATAAAATACAGAATTTGGTTATGGAGGAAGGCAAGAATGCCACAAAGCATTCAATGATGCTGTCTATGGTATCATTGCAATCCTTGACCATCAAAACATAGGGGTTGACATCATCTTATATGTACTTTGATGTTTCTTTCAGGAGATATCATGGAAGCATATTTTGATAATGGCGGAAATAAAATGGCGCCGCGTCGACATGAGCTTTTTTTGCGTTGGCTAACGTTCTTTATTGGAAGAGCAGTATCCATAGAGTAATTGTGCCAATGTTGGTGCTTGTATCCACATTTGAACGATTCTTCATCAAAAAATGCTGTTATCTGCCCCACTATGTATGAGTGGGAGAGCTGAGAAGATTTCCCGAGGATTGTATATCCATAGTGCCATCTAGTGTCTCCAGGAAAAACACACGCACACAAACGGATGAGAATCCAGCTGTGATTAGCACAGCAGACCGTCTTTCATGTAAAGCCTTTTCATCGAACATTACAGGAGCTGACATGAAATAAAGCCATTTAAAAGTATTTATTTACGTGTTACTGAACAACAACTCGTGAAGTATGGAACACTTGTACACATTATATTCTCAAGTGCAGCTTCAGTGTGTACACAGAAAATAAATTAGACAGAATTGAGTTTCAAATTAAAGCAGCAGGTGTAATGCCTTTACAGCATATTAGTAAAATGATGCATAACTGTCACAGTTTCAGCTCCACACCCTCCTCGTCGTCAGTCTAACTCTCTTCACCTGTTCACACACCTGTCTTTGATCACTAATCAAATCCCCATATAGTCTCCTGCCTCACACACACACCTTTCCAGATTGTTCTTCCTTTTCTATGCCGGACTCTCCAGCACTTGTTTCTAGACGGATTTCCTTTTGCCGACCCTGCCTGTCCCTGGTTAACCCGCTAGTCCGACTCCCCGAGAACCTACCAGCCCTTCGTCCTGTTGATCCTCTGCCTGCTGTTTCCAGAGTGTGGAATATAAGTTCGAAGGATCCCTGGAGTCGAGGGTGCATTTGGGTCTACACACGAGTCGTTACAATAACAGAATCATTTATAAATAAAAGCATCGTCATTATGTCAGTAATCGCATCTTGCTATTGGATCTGTGTGTGGTAATGATAATTCAACTGACAATGTATTCAAATTAGTTGGGCGTCGTTTACATTTTATATTGCTGTCTTCATTAAATGGAACATTTTTTAAATGCGCAACGACATCTCACATCAGTTGATGCATTCATACTTAATCTCATTAAATATAAAGCTATAACACGAGTTAAGAGAAGAAAATGTAAATAATTTCATGATCCAGATGAAAGTTGTATGATTGAATAAACCAGCATAGAGAGCATTTCAATATATCCAGTTAACTTCACAGCATAGTAGCAAAAACTCACTGTTTTATATAAAGCACCTTCGTAATAGCGACAACAACAGTATGAGACGGAGGAAAGATCTCTTGCTACACGAGAGACCAAGAAAAATCCATTTAAATTACATCCGGACATGGTACTGTCAGATATTCCTAATAATTTGACTATTTTTTGTCACCGTGACGGCATTCCCGTGAACACAACCTCCATTTCAGAGCCCCGCGTCAAAAACAGAACACTTACTCTAATGCTGCACACACACACACACACAAACGCACGCACGCACACACAAACACACAACCACACACACACACACACAAACGCACGCACGCACACACACACAAACACACAACCACACACACACACACACACACACACACACACACACACACACACACACACACACACACACACACACACACACACACACACACACACACACAAACACACAACCCACACAGACACACACACACAGACACACACACACACGCACACACACACACACACACACAGACACACGCACACACACACACACACACACACGCACACACACACACACACATACACACACACACACACACACACACACACACACACGCACACACACACACACACACAACACACACACACACACACACACATACATACACACACAAACACACAACACACACATACACACAAACAAACACGTGCACGCACACACACACAAACACACAACCACACACACACACACACACAGACACACACACACACGCACACACACACACAAACGCACACACGCACACACAAACACACAACCACACACACAAACGCACACACACACAGACACACACACGCACACACACACACAACCACACACACACCCACACCCCCACACATACTCACACACACACACAAACCCGCGCACACACACACATACACACCTACTCACACACTCACACATACACACACTTCCACACACGGGTGTGTTTCAAACCACAGTGTGCATTACAGTAAAACACAAGAGGAACGTAAACATTTCACCGAGAGCAGTACAAGTGAAAATCCATGGTCGTGACGGAGCAGAGAAGCCGATGCCGCGTCCGGTTCCGTTGCTCTGCACTCGTGAACAGCAATGATATCGGAGCTGTTGTCGCTGAAATTCAATATACTGCGGATGACGGGAACCGCGTCCTGCGAAATCCATTATGAAACAGGCCGCTCCTTAGGAGCACACAGGCCACAGCTTTGCATGTCTGTTTGTATGTGTGTGTGTGTGTGTGTGTGTGTGTGCAGTGTAATTGCTGCTGAGGATATTGAGCGTATGGGTGCACCAAGCTGTCCCCTGCTCCCCATCTGTCTTCCTCTCAGTGTTGTCCCTGCATCTGTTTCATCTCCCCGCTGTCCTCCGGGCTGCTTCGCTCTTCCTCATCACTCTCTCCAGGATTCAAATGACTTTAATGGCTGGACTGTTTTCAGCTAAATGAAATGCTTCTTCCCCCTGTCTCTACAGGCTGCACAGGATTACAGTTCTCTTTGATATTTCTGGTACGAAGCCTCTCACTTCTTAACAGACATAAATCAGAGTGTTTGGTCTTGAATATTAAAGATAAGAAAGGTAACTGACAGGTGGCTATTACTATAATGGACATCTATCAATCGGTCAGGGTTGAAAGGTAAGGTGATCAACTATGGCCTTATAATGACGTTTTCCTGTAATAACATATATAATCGATTAAAATAAATAGTGAGCCCTTCATTCTGGTGTCTCTTAAATCATGAGCTGTAACTCAAAATGGGTCACAGCGTTGCTCTGGTGGATCTTATAAACAAACCGGATACTCAAGGGTAAAAAAACAGATTATCTGGCAGAATGTGTGTTTCATGCTGTAAGCTCCAAGCCATTTTATGTTCTCCATGTCATCGTCAAATGAGATAATACTTTTCAGAAAGTTTCTAAATAGGAGAACCCCTACAAAAACACAAGCCTCTCACTTCTTAACAGACATAAATCATAGTGTTTGGTCTTGAATATTAAAGATAAGAAAGGTAACTGACAGGTGGCTATTACTATAATGGACATCTATCAATCGGTAATATCTTTACCCTCATTACACACATTACCATTCTTCATGTAAGATGTGATATTTTTCCTAAATGCGGTTAGGAAACACGTTTCTGTTATAATACAATTTCTCCATGTCATCGTCAAATGAGATAATACTTTTCAGAAAGTTTCTAAATAGGAGAACCCCTACAAAAACACAACTCTAATTCAAGAATAAAAGTAACTCATCACACCACAAGAGGACATTTCAAAGAGAATCTGGTGAGGAACTGTGCGATAACATTATCCAAGTATGACATCAACATGTCACATGACAAGGGAGAGTGTGAACAACGACAAGCTATTACAAGCTATCATGACAGGAGGAGAACAAACTGGGAGGGAAATCTGCTTTGATCCATTCAGGCCGATTCACCTTGATAAGTATTGAAATGATGTAAAGTCTTAACAATAGACTCATTTCAACATTCGGTTCTCAAGAAGGACATGTTGTAATTTTAAAACTCAGATAAAGATCTGAGATGTGACCTATTTTTGTAAATGTTTTTAAAAACACTTTCTGTAAATCCCCCTGATAAAGGACGACCTGGGAGAATTAAATGAGGACCAGTTCAACAGTTGCATAGTGTTTCTTCATGTTTGATCCTTTCTTACATGAGCACAGGGATGGCTGTAATTTCAGTAATGTTAGACTTTTTTCATCCTCTTCCTCAGAAGGAGAACCGCCTCTAATTCTCTCCGGATAGGTTTTATTTTCCAGCAGTGTTATCCCCATTGTTACCTCAGTGAGCTAAATCTGTTGGAACGTTGCCTGGCAAAGGGACTCAACTCTCCATGTTCCCTTTGAAGGCCATTACTCTTTGATGTGAGCAGTTTTACTTCATCATATTTTCATCATTAATTAATTAAGGCAAATATCATGGCCAGATATGGTCACTGTTACAGTCACTGAGGAGTTTGACCCAAAATGTCTCCTCTACCCAGAGGAAGCTTGATTCACTATCGATGACCAATCCTTTTAATGGAATTATTTGAACGTTTGCGATCAATGCTTATTCACTTTTGTGCTGAGAGTTAGATGAGAATATTTGTAAAAATGTTTAAATCTGTACACTAAATATAAAACTAGAGCCAGGAGACTGCTGGCTTAGTTAGCATGAAGACTGAAAACAAGGGGACACAGCTGCTGACAAGGGTTTCATCTTAAGTATCAACCAGAGAGATTCTTAGTCGCCCGACACTCATCCAACTCATCAATTAGTTCATTCAATTGACAGATCTGTGCAAACTGAACTTCTCCACAAAAAATCACACAGAGGCTCCATTTTACATCTTGTGTTTACCGGACAAGGGTTCATTAGTTTCTTGGAAATAAGTAATTCAACTGAAAAAAGACAACGGATCCATCAACTAATCGATTAAGAGGTCGCAGGCTGAATATTTCCCAGAGAGAAAAGCCACTCTCGGCAAGAAAGAGAAGCATGACCAGTCGAGAAAGTCTCCTAACAAGCAAAGCCTCATCATTCTGTGAGAAGTGTAGCACCAGTACTCTGTGAGGGGACAGAGAGCCCAAGCTGCCTCTGGGCGGCACTTTATTACAAAGCAGTCAGGATCTAATTACAAGGCGGAGAGGGGCCAGATACTGTTTGCCAGGCTCCATTTGAAAGGACAAGGTCCCCTGGGAAAGACAAGAGAAATCAGGCTTGATATGCTGTCTGCTTCTCTTTCAATTACAGTCATTGTCAGAAGACTCGCTGGCCAGCATAATTGACGGCTTGAAACAGTTAGGAATCCAGCAATAACAGAAATTAAAATTCAGATATGGTTCCCCAAAAATTAAACGATGTCTGGGAAATAATTATTTCATAAGAGAGAAAACCAATACAAACTAGTACTAAGTACTTCCTTTATAGTAACTGGCAAAGTGATTTTTCTTGGACCAGTCTTGGACCAGTCAAAGCATTTTAACGCTTCATGACGTTCACAACAATCCTTTGATTGAAGGACGAGTCACTGAAATCTTTTTCTGCAACAAAAAAAAGGTGTTCATCATAAGGGGAAGGATCCGAGGTGCTACAGCTGTCTCTTCTACAAATGGTAAAATGTGCTGCTTTTATAAGATTATAAATTGAATATATTAGTCATCGTTTTAGAACCTGTTATTGATGAAACAATTACTCAATTTCAAAAAGTTTAATTAACCTGGCAAACAATTGTCAGATTGATTTTCTCATTCTAAAACATATTTATAAGTGCAAATTACAAGGAGTTGCTCCAGGCATAAAGTGAATTCTGTCTTATAAGCAGAGTCAGTATATAATCACTATAAATAAGTGAATGACTAATCCAATATGTTGTGACACTTACTGAGTATATTTAATTGATCTTATTAAATTAAGAATATATGGCTACAGCCAACAATAAATTGCATTTGGAAATGACGGCAGCTACCGTCGGAAGCTAAACGATGTTACTGTAAATGTTTTGTGTAAAGGTCGTAGCACACGATTCCCGATCAGGTCGCACGTTGTGATGAATTTTGACGCACGTGTGCGTGCAACGCTGTGGGTCGAGATACGCGGCAAATTTTTGTACGGAAGCTGGAGAATAAATCGATTAATCCCGCAGGATTATAGTCAATGCTTTACAGCCATGTTTGCTCCACAGCCACAAGGAGTACCAGAACGATGAAGCAATCACATAAACACTAATGTGCCAGGTGCCAAGGCAATTTCTTTGTCAAAAAAGTCCACAGAATATTCCAGTCAAAAAGAAATTCAGTTTAAACTCTTTGAGCAAAAGAAGAAGCTTTTTTAACTCACACTGCCTGCAGGAGAGGAGATGAAAGAAGAATGCGTGAAATCTTTCTGGATACCAAAGGATAGCACAAGGAAAATAGCCTTTAACTAATCCACTTGGATCTCTGCACTCAGATGTAAATGTGTACAGGGGGAGATTATGTAGTTACACAGTCCTCAGCGCTGCGATACAACTTTAACATAAAGGGCTCCACTTTGTAATCTCGACCCATTCAAACAAAATCATCGTCATCCTCATCATCATAGTTTTATACTTCAGCACATATGAAAGACCAACACCCAGCCACATCCACTGTGGTGAATGGCATCTTTCTGATAGCCAAACACACAAACACACTGCGAGAATGAAATTGTTTTCTATGTGAGATCACATCCTGGTGATGAGATGTGTGTTTGTGTGAGGGGCTGGGGGTGGGGGGGGGGGGAGTTCAGTTCCTCCTTAAATTCTCTTTATAAAGTACTGTCATCTCTCATTTATGATTTAAACATGGATCAATGTTTTATCCAATAATGTCCAAGACCCCCCCACCCCACCCACCCCAACCCATAACACTCTTCACCTGCCTTACTTATTTCTGATCGAGAGGTCAGATCTATAATTCCAGGGCCAGAGGATTCTTAAAATAAAAGTGTTAATCTCAGTCACCCTGGAGTCCTCCTGAGTGTTATGGAGCTCCTGTATCGTATGATGCTGCAGCTCAGCATTAAAGCTCTCAGCACTCTCAAGTCGAGCCTGGCAAATGCGTGAAAAGATGTCACATCCGGTTTGGGGGAGGATAACTTTTTAAAGTAAAAGTTTTATTTCTATCAGCGATGCCAAATCGCGACCTATGCAACATATACTGTATGTTATGTAATATTCAACCGAAAACCAATAATTAGACATTTTAAATAAAAAATTGTATCTAGCCCGACAATTCACGAATACAGTGTATTCCAAACATTCTGTGATTATGATTTATGATTGTGATGAGCATCTTCACATCTAAAAATGGAAAGGGAGATTACAAAGCGGTTAACATGCAATGTGCGTGTTCCTCTAAATGCATGTATGCACCTATATTCATGCAAGTATAATCATCTGATTACGTCCTGGGGGATTGGAGGCTGCAATTATCTGACACAGCCCAGTTCATCACCTTGCTTATGGCTCAATACTCAGTGAAACTATAGAAACAGGCCTTTATTCATCAATGTAAATGCCCAAGATATGTTGATTAGAGCCACCTGTCGGGATTCACAGAGTCTCAGTTAAACGGACGGGATTGGTCGGTCAGCTGTTTAGGCAGCTGAATAGGCTGACGTGAAGCAATTAGCACGGGTCACTGAACAAAACGGACGTGACCTCCAAATTTAGCACCGTATGCTTGTGACAAATTGTTTCTTCTCCCTATAAACCCAATAATTAACATTCCTACAGCAGAGGACACGTAACAGATAATCTGGCTGAAATTGGCAGCAGTGCGTGGAGAACGGATAGGGCCTGCTATGAAGATGATTATGAAACTACAAAGGAAAGATTTAGATCATGTTTGTAAGCAGTGTGTGTGTGTGTGTGTGTGTGTATGTGTGTGTTTGTCGAATCATGAAAGCTACACAATTAGCGGGAGAGCCGGAGGGGAGGAGGAGAGGAGCCAAAAGGGGGAATTGAGTATGTTCATGCATGTATATGGAAAGCATTACTTATGTCAGTTTGGCAGCAGAGGTCAGAGACACAGCGAGAGGTTAACACAACTAATTAAGGGGAGAAGATTTCACTCATGCGCTGTCTCCCCTACTTTTGTGATTACAAGTAGAGGAAGTGGAGACGGAGGACAACCAGAGGTTGTTGCCATCTTTCATTTAGTTCTTACTCAAACTACTGTCGTGTCCCCACCCTCCACGGCAAGAGAAGAGAGTACTATAAAGCATGTCAGCATGAAAAACAAATAGCTTTAAAATCGTCCTTGCAGGAATGCAGGTTGAAATTTAAAAAAAGAAATCTTTCACAAACCTTTAAATCCACCATGCCATACATAGGTGATGATTTCACAAACAAATTCAACTGAAGAAGAAGACTTTTATATCCTGTATAAGTATAGGCAGGCTCTAGAAATCGGATGAGCTTAATCCAGACAGGTTATATAAAAAACTTGTTCCAAATCTGTGCGCTGTCAGAAGAAGAATACACTTTAACACGCTATGTTTAAACGTAAAGCTGTGAAAGGACAGTTGCCTACAAGATGCTGCCGTTTCAAAGGAGAGGATAAACTGCCTTATTGTAGAATTGAGTGAAGCAATCATCAGGGACAGAAGCAGTTTGAAACCTTTTCATTTCTTAAATAGCAGCTGGAGGCCACGGGGTATTTATGATAGCTGTTCTGCTTAAGGGTAATTTTACGCATTCAATATCTCTGCCCCCGTGTTGGATCACTCACACAGAGCTTCGCTGCTCGAATGCAGGACATGTCGCCTCGGTTATGCGATCTGCCTCGAATAAAAATCCCCCCGCGGGAGTTGGGCGATAACTTCATGGGGCTCGAATTTGTGTCATTCGGCTGGTTCTGTGAACAGAAGAGACGATAGAAACCCAGATAATAGGGATGACAACACAGTGAATTACACAAGCTGGTATACCATACTTTTAATATTTATAATAAAAACAGATGCATGAAAAGATCATTGTCGGCTCAAGTCCTGTGTTTTATGAACTTTGGGGTTGGGGATGATGATTGAACCTTTTGATATATCTTAATTTTAGAATTGTACATGTATTTCTATCCAGGCAGAAACACTCTGGCAACTCCACGACAGACCGCTGCCGTTGGAATCAGTGACCCATGAACATCGGATAGCAAACAGTGTGTCAGTGCTTTTGCTGTCCGTCTTCAGGGGGAACCAAGAGTGTTTATCGTCTGTTCGAGGGTAAATGCGTGCACATGTGCATGAAGGGCACGGAGGAGGAAGCCGTCTCCCGTAGGAGGAATATATTTGAAAAGAGCCTCCCGTGACCTGGCTTGATCTCGCCCCTCCATTCTCCGGTGGGGGTTGCATGTGTGTGTGTGTGCATGCTCAGTGTTTGGGGATTTGCAAATCTGTCTAACGGCTGTCCCCCCCACCCCCCAGGACAGAACTGCCCTCTCACCAATGGCTCATAGCACTAATCTGACTGGAAACAGCCCACCAGCAAGATCCAAATACCCAAGAATCTTATCGGCCATGAGATGACAGAGGAGAAGCTGCTCTCCCCACTCTGCTCACCAGGCACACGCTGAACCGCCTGTCTCACGCTTCTTTATCTGTCTGCCTGTTGTTTGTCAGCACAACACTGTACAACTTGCACTTCTCCGGACTGCATGTGACAGACTGGGATATGATGTCATCTCACCCGTATGCATGTTGAAAGAACTCCTTGGCACATTTGCCCTTGATGCCTCATTAAATATCTAACCACACTGTACACATTTAAATGCAGTTTAAATGTGTTATTTGCATTACTTCCAAGGGAAAAACAGGGGAAGAGAAAAAGGTTTGTGATTTCATGATGCATATTAGATAATGACACTATCTGTCACCAAATAAAGGTAACACAATGGTGATTGAGTATACGGCCCATTGATGAAGGTATTGCAATATCTATGTATCTGCAGTACGATGACATGGGTGTCCTAAGTTACTGCTCATGCAAAGTGAACATTTCCTACTGCTGCAGCTGCTATTGGCAAAAGTGAAGTTGACTTTAATTTCTAATAAGTCACAGGAAATGCAACGGGTTTGTCGGTGAGCTTGACATTAACAGTATCCACATACTTTGACTTTTGCAGAATCACGCCACGTGCAGCAGAACATCTGATCACAGTTGGTCACAATTGTGTCCTGATTTCTTCATTAAAAACAACAACTGTTTGTTCTGCTGCCCCCAGTATTCTGGGACCTGTGGTACTCAACCAGGACTGAACTCTTAAGGCTTTGCTACTTTAAAGCTTGATCTGATTGAACGCTGACTCACTGTTGCCCTCCTGTTACTGTTTATACAACTCATAAGGAACACTATAAGAAACTCTTGCCACGTCAGTAAAAACGCCCCCACAAGCCATCTGCCTTGTTCCTTCAGGAGAAAACTATGAGCCCGTTGAGCTGTGATGCCCACTCATCAATCAGCAGGGCTGCTCCACAAGCAATCCAGCACAGCTTGAACTAGATGACCCTCATAATTGAATATTAACCCCCCCGGTGAGTGGCAAGGCAAACGGTGGTGACTGGAGGCTGTGATGAGTTCCCAGCAGAGGCCCGTGTGGCGCTGTTCAAGACTGTGTGAGTCGCAGCCTGCCTACCCCGAGGCTATTCTGTCACACTGTCATAATTTCAATATTCTGGGATAAGAAGTGCATCTTCACACCAACATTCACCGCGGGGTCCGCAGGTGTCAGCCGTTATGAACCTACCTGGCACATACTGACAGAGACAGCTTTTAAATAAAAGGTGGCATTGCAGGAAGGCTGTAAAAATGGCCTTTTGTTCAGTCGAGTCAAGGAGTTAATTTATAAAGTGATTGTATTTTTCTTGCCTGAATAATCTAATGTATGAAAAGGATGTTGAGGCAGAACATCTTGTGGGGAGGCACAAAAGATGCTCTGCACTGTTACAAATGAACTTTCTTTACAGTTTTTTTCAATCGCTAACTAGCGCTTACCCATACTTCAGATACTTTTTCTAAACTCTTAACACAGACTCACACCTACAAAGCACAATTGGCCAAATGGATAATTTTCTTCTCAAAAGCACATTTTGTTAAATATATACTAACTCTTCATTTCAAAATAGAACACATCTTTTTCTGCAGACACTAACTTTACCAAAACACTGGAAATCTGACTCAAAATGAAATTATTCTGTCAAAGAATAACTCTTGTTTTCACTTCACAAGCTCCTTCCAGTCAATCAAACTACACCAGGTTGCAAAACACTGGCTGTTGTTGACATTACAAAAACTGCATAGACTTTTATGTTTCAGTTTTACAGGTATTTGCATGCAAAACATGCAATCCACTGTTTTTAAACAAAAATTGTTGGTTGGGAACTGTATGTCCACATGTAATGTTCACATTCAAAAGCATTCCTGTAAAAAACTAATCAGTTTTTTTCTCTTTACTGTTTACTACCGGAGGTACAGTATAAATACTGTTTACAGTATGATGGAACAGAAACAGTTTTACAGTATTGCTTACAGTGAACAAAATATCCAAGAAACACACAAGAGCATTCTGAACAAAAACTCAACGGCAACAAGTCCAGATAAAAAGGGAGGGAACTATTGTGCCTTTAAAAAAGTTCAATCCAAACTGTTTTTATTTTTTATTTTTATTGTTTACAAATAAACTATGTTTTGGGGCAACGGCTGCAATAGATGATTGAGCAACATTCGGTTAGTCAATGTAGGCGGTGTCTGTGTGATCAACATCTCAACCGGTCATAATCAAAATTTACATAAATTCTAATCCAAAACTTGCTAAAACATATTTCTCAAAAACATTCCAAACCCTGACCTACCATTAGGAGGAGATGGGGAATCAATTGTTTGTTTATTATCAGCTGAGATATATTGTTTTAGAACTGATATCATTGCAGAAGGGATTTGGCTCTCGACGAAGGCGGTCGCAATTTTCTCCCCCTCTCCTCCCCATGACCTTCCTCGTCATGTCTTGTCTGTCTCTATACTTGAGAGACTCTCTCCTCGCTCTTGAACTAAAAAATCAACTGGTCCTTAAACGCACTGACACCATCTTCTCGACGAGAGCTCGGGTTCGGGGAACCTGCCTGTCCTGCTGGGTTGCTGGACACGATGGACGCGTGGGGAAGTGGCGGGTCTTGTGCCTAGCACCACTCTCCGTGGAGGCGTAGAAGACATCTACCAACTTTGATTACAGGATTTCTGCTGTTTGTGGCTTATCGGAAAATTAAACGAAAGGTGTGCCGTTAAAAGCCCCTAAGGCTGCCCATGATGATTGACGTTGGGCAGAGTTGTTGGCACTCAGACTTTGGCATTAAACCGTCAGAATGACAACATCGAGAAGCTGACGGCTCTGCAAATGAAATTGGATCGATTTGAAATCCTATTGGCAAGGAATAGTGTGCGCAAAATTGAATTGCAGCTACTGGAAGACCAAACAATCCCAATCTTATCTGCTTTCCCCTCCTCCAGGGACGGCCTTTGCCTTGGCCAAGGCCATGACTGGAACAACAACTCCCGAAGATCACTGAAGCGAGACTCTCTCATTCCTCCCCTATCCACAGACACCTGTGGTTGTTTTCTCCCCAGGACCCTTCAAGGCCATCTCCATGGCAACGACCATCTTGTGGACTGAGAACTTTGTCTGTTGTGGACTGGGGAGGACGACACACCCGCACCACACACACGAACTTCAACAAACTGAAATGCTGACAGGACGGGTCTGCGTCGCGCGCGACGGCGAAGGACCGGGCTGGCTGCTTGTCGGTGCTGGTTACCTTCTGCCCCATGACGGGCTATCCTATCGCCCAGTCTTTGGATTACCTCCCCCCCTTCCTACTGCTGCAAGTCATGTCTAAGATGTATGTGCTTATGTGCAATGGTGTTTTTGTTTCTCCTGCTCCCTCATGTTATGCTCTCATCTGTCATCCACCCTTTCCTAGATGAGCGCCTGGGCGGCGCGGTGTCTTGGTGCGCGATTCTTGCACCTTCCGCCAAAAAAAGTTCCTCGTTTGTTTGTGAAAACATTCTTTGGCAATAAACCTGTTTCTGATTCTGATTTCTGATTCTGAAGAGGTTTTTAGACTGTATCTAAGGTTTGGAATATTGTTTTTGCCATTGTGGGATCTTGTGTGTTAACATTCGTAAATAATACAAAAACAATCCATCATTTTGTTGGGAGGTATAGCTTGTCTGTTAAGAAAATGTAAGCATTGTGGAAATGTGTTCACTGACATGCATATTGTTTGAAAACGACATGAAATGTGTGAATGGTACGGCCACAAAAGACCGATGCTGTGCTCATTGTGTTTAGAGTTTTGAAAATGTGACCACTGATTGGACAAACGCTTGGTAGCGCTTGAAAACAATTGTAATTGTTTCTGAAGATTTACTGGAACAGAGATGCAACCTCCGTGTTTCTGGAGAGGCAAAAGGACTTTTGACCCATAATAATTTTAAAAAGTAAATTATTGGGAGTTTCCAAAATCTTGTGTGCACATTTTTAAGTAAATCAGAAGAAATATGTAAACAAAACCAATCAGTCCACAATATCCTAATTCCACAGGAAGCTGGAGTTGTATTTTCTACCGACTTGAGCGAAGCTGAAGCGGCATGCTGAGCCCCTGAGGTTTCCAGAGGCTCCCTGTGACAAAAAGGCCTCATTCAGACTCAAACTGGCATCAGCTGTTGGCAGACAGCCCAGCACAAAAAAACCTCCCTGTGAAGGGTGTCCTTTCTGGCAAAGTGATCTGTGAGAAAAAAGGGATTAAAATGCACAGAGAACATCCCTGAGCAAACAAAGAACGTGACCTTCTAAAGATTAACTGTAGTGACAGGCAGTCAGAACAAAACTTGGATTAAGACATGTCCTGTTTCCATGAAGAGACTAAAAACTCTCTACGACGTTAGAATCTCTCTTGCTCGTCAGTGTTTAATCGAGCAAATCTCAAAGGAGTGCCGCGATACTGTAATAATTTGACCCGGTGAACTTAGATTAAATCAAGAGCACTAATTATTCACGGCTTTGCATTTGGTGTAGCCCTTCTTCCTTGTTATGAAAACGTTGGATCCACGCTAGAAGACACTTAGTGGGATTCAAAATGTTGGCACCAGTATTTTGACAGCTAAAAACATGTGAAAAAATAACAAAATATAAGAACATTCAAACACAGACCAATCTTGAAATAGTTTGAAATTCGAAGTCCCCACTTCCTTCTATAAATAATGTTGGCTTGAGGTAGGAATGCGGTGACATAAACACGCTTCAAGCTGCAGAGAGTCCACCAGGTACCAGCACTGTGCAGCAGGTGTACATCTATTCTCGGATATCTTTGCAGCTGCACCATCAACACAGAATGGCAACCGTCTGCCACGGTTAGAATCATCCCAGCTCGATACTGAGGCCGTCTTGCCCTTCGGGGAAAAAAAACTCGCTGCTCGCCATGACAATGTCTTAATCATCATCTAATGGTGCGACTGAGAGAGACAGAGAGGGGCAGGTATGGGTAGACTGCGAGAGCAGCCAGGCAGCACCCTGTAGATGCATGATGAATGAGGGTGTCAGATGTATTCACCCAACTAGCGCCGTGGGCTGAAACCTGTCTCATTAACCACAGTGATCACGCCTTAACAAGAGAGTGAGAGAGACAGAGAGTATAAATAACTCTTTTTTACATGAGATGTGAACCACCAGTTTAAAAAAAAGAAGGTATAATAGCTCTCTCAATGCTTCAAATATGGCCTCCCTGCTAGTTTCAAGCCCACCCTGGGGCTGGATTGGGGCTATATTAGGATTTGTAGTCATTGGTATAAAAAGTTGTCATTTAGTAGTTGGAAATGGCACATTTAGGGATATGAACACACACGGGCCGATACTGGACACCATAGTCTTGCTGCCTTTTGTTTCGGCGTCCTGCATTATTGATGTGGAACTGACATTTACACTCAGCTTCTCTGAAGCCTCAGCCCGGTGCCTCCACTGTCACCTGCAGCCATGTCTCCACTGTAACCACTCGGCTCACAGAGCCACAGCATGACTGTGTGTATTATATTCGTTAGTCAGTTCATGGTGACGTGCTTCACTCTATTGTACTAATATAGTAGTATACTTATAAAAAACGACATGCATTCATTACACTGAACACACCACGTGTCTCTTTGATTACCCATGTCTTTCTTGTCCACATAAATAAGAAAGATGCTTCTTCGCACCTCCTGTCGTGCTCTGATGCTCTTGATATGATCAGGGGCGTGGTCGCAGTCAGCTCAGGTCACTCTCTTTGATCAATACCACACAGTGACGGAAAGGATGCTTCCAGGAAATGTGAAAACACTTTCAGTAAACCTCAAAATCCTCTGGTGCGGCTTAACGTGCCATTAAAAGATCTGACACGGCGAGGCGGCATCAAGCACCATCATCCAGACCCCGGAGATAAACGGTCTCTCACTAATGTTGTTGCTCGGAACCCTCCTCCTCGTGGCTTCGTGGGCCCAGTGACATCTCACTTTAATGCATAAATAGTAAGTCGATGATGTAATGCTGACGCGCCACACATACGCGAAAGTTGCTCTCTCACAAGATCACTCCATCGGTCACGCTCTCGTTCTTCTCATCGTGAACGCGTCCGTGCAAGTGGAAACGCGTTTTTATTCATTTCACCCGCGAGCAGCTAATCACGGCTATCAACATTGCAACCCGGGTTCTCCATCGCACCGCGCACACAGAGGCTACTCACAGTGTTGTTGCTCGGCCAGTGCTGCGCGCGTCACTCTGGCTGGACCCTCTCAACCCGCCGCGGCGACTCCGCGCGTCGACTTGTGGCCGCTGCTGGCTGATGTGACGCTCGCAGTGGAGGTCACAGTTGGTGAGCGCAGAACTTTGGACGAGTCGGAGGCTGAGGGATCACGCGCGCTCTGTCGATGCCGGACGGATCTGGGAGGATCCGGGTGACACACACTCACACACACACACACACACACACACCACCGAGGAGTGTTTATGGCAACGCCCCAAAACAGAACTGATCTGGTTGATTTGGCACCGGATCATTAACGCTTGTTTAAGATGTTGCTCTCAACTCCGCTTTGCGCAACGGGGTCTCACTCTCTTCCTCTCTCGCTCTCTCCCTCTTTCTCTCTCCTGACTTGGTGCCCAAACTAAACGCTCCCCGAGGACACGTGACTAGCCCAAGGGGGCCGGGAATAGCTCGAGTTCCCCCGCTGCAGCAGCTGTGACCGGTTACACCGCTGCTCCCGCGCCCGTGCAACAGAACCGGAGCTGTGCGCGCACACAGTCCGTCTCCAGCCGCCCTCCCGGCCCCTGAGACCTCACGGGGTCGCTGTCATGTTTACCTTTAGATGCAGTGTGGTGAAATTATAATGGCTCCAACATTTGAGAAATGTGGTTATTATCATTGATATATAAAATAAGTTGTTTTCTTTAATATCTCTCTGATGTTTTAAATATAAATCAAATCATGAAAACAGTGGATGAAAAAAGTAGATGAAAAAAACAAAAAATAGCAAACACTCTTGATAGGCTAAATAACAAGGATGTTTTCCCCAAACTTGAACTTTGCTTGTTGCTTATTAGACATTAATATTCAATGTTGTGTGACTCGATATCAAGTTTAAAGGGCTTCAAAAACTAAAAAAGTGTCTACTCTCCAACTGATAAAAAACACACCATGTGAGTGAAGAAAGCAGAACAAGAGACAACATCTTCACAAAATGTCATGCTTGTCAACATTTAGCATCTTGCTATCTTACACACACTCACCCAAATTAACATAACTACAAACAAATGGCCTACATTGCAATGCCACTCAATAACAACCAGAAAAGGACATTTTGAAAAACCTTGTACTTTTTTAAAATTTGCGTGCTGAATATCAAAGAAGGAGGATTTGAAGCCTACATGCCGACCATGTGTGTCCACACAACAGAATAGTTTTTGAAAAAACCCACGTGTTTTTTTTTACAGGTGCATCTTTTTTCTCATATCAAAATAAAAGCATCAGCCTTCATAATGTAATGCTGCACCCTTGAGAACAAACCTACAAAATGTATATATATTTTTTTCACCCAGCAACACAAATGAGCAACAACTCTTATTTAAAACATTATCTGGCTCTCACTCTGCTCACTGTAGAGCAGAGCGGGACAGAGAGAACTAAACGGCTCAGCTAACTCCATGCATAAGTACAGAAAACAAACTGTACACTGTTGTCTCTATGACGTCTTATTGTTGACTCATTCAGTCTGGATTCATTACCTCAGTAAATTTAGTAAACATGAGTTTATGGTCTTAATTGCTGTGTTGAGTCTTCTTCAATACAGCATGATATTCATTCAGTAAATTATGGTCTCATTTGGAGTAAAATAGAGGATAAAGGAGCTTATGCTAGGGCGTTGCTACTTTGTTTCTGACAGGTTGCTACCACAGCGTTGTCCGGTTTGGGTGTTGTCCGCATTTTCGTCTTAGAACTTAAACACTTTCACAGTGGCCTCGGTTCATGATTCTGGTGTCTTTAAAAGGTCTAAAAAAACTCAAGGCTTCAAATCTGTAGTCACAAACCAATGGAGAGTGACTACGCCCAATTATTATACAGCTTACAGTCAGTGACAGAATATTGGATACCCAAATTCCATTTAAAGTTTTTTGAGATAGTAGGTGACTATATTCTAAGGTTTTTTTAGAATCTCATATGAGGACAGGAGTTTATGTTTTAAACACTGTTGGCATATATACAGTATGTAAACACCCTTGAGAAGGGATGCAACGTTTAGGTTACTAAGTAAACAGGATTAGTTCCAGAGGAGCTTGTGTGCACACAATCCCTGAGGTCTTTTGCATCATACACAAGCTGACTGGTTTGGAACATGGAGCGAACAGAAGCTACAATTGTGCAAACGCCAAATGAGAAGTCCTCTGTGCAACGGCTGTGCCAGTTCACAGACGCTGAAGGATGTTCCAGGTTTTAGTCATGACCTGCATTTAACCAGAGGAGATTCTTACCATTCTGATATGCAATATTCAAAATTTGGATCATGTAATCTTGATCTTTATGTCAAAGTCAACAAAAAAATGTTAATCTTCTCCACATCTGCTTTGCTCCCACAAATCAGCAAAGCAGCATAAACCCATCAACTTTGCTATCATAATGTTGAATAAATACAGTTTTTTTGTCAACAGCATGAAACCTTTGAGGCTAAATCCACCTTCTCAGCTACTTGTGGTCTTTTTGCAAGTGGGCGAATGGAAACAGCATTGCTTGTGCACTCATTAGTCTGCTGTGCTGGCAGAGGAATGTCACATCATTACTTCTGCCCGCTCGGCGTGCACAATGGAAACAACTTGAGCTACTGCAATGGAAACCTTGGACCTGTGGTGTAATGGGAGAATTATTATCAGGTCCAAGAAATGTTGAAGGTGGAAGGCCTGGAAAAGGATGCTGGAGTACAGACGAGCGATATTTAGCGTTTCCTTTCATAACAACACGGTTTGCATGGGGATAATGTTATTTTTTCCTTCTTTCAGGCAGATCAATGCCACAGCTCTTTGCGAAGTAAAAAGAAAGGGGCTGGAAAATGTGTGCATCTTACATTTTTCTGTCACAGTTTTGTAACAAGGTTATGGTTACCATTTCCGTAACACAGATCCTTATTGATTGCATTTTCTTAGACAGAGACTGACCCATTCAAAGATCAATCTCCATTTGGCCTGTAAAAGCACTCCCAAAAAGAAATATGGTCTACAAAGGAAGCCCCCAGGGGAGGAATGCACACGGGGAAACGGCCTTGAAAAGGGACTAAAGGGAGCCCGGCAATCTTCCTCAGCATGCCTGGACAGCATTAGTGAATATTTGCATACGGTCTTTGAAATATGACCATTGCCAAGTCAGATGATGAAGGCATAGGGGTGCTGTTGGCTCGTTGTCACCTTTCATTTATGGTGATGTAGGCAGTTGACGAACTGGATCCCAAGGGTTCAGTGAATATCAAAGGTGGCAGGTGAATCTTCATGCTGGCGTGGGAAGACTGCAAATTCGTTGCTCCCTCGAGGACATGTCATCGGCAGCTAGACGGATTACACCTCTGTCAAAGGTCACGTCAGGACACGCCGACATATGCAGAAACCACCCCTGACCCGTCTCACTCTCTAAGCAATGCATGTATGCACACACAGCAGGATACTGTAGAAGTGGGCACTCAAAAAAATATGATTTGCATTTCTGAAGTAACTCTGACTTTCTATTTCACTCTTCTCTTTTTCCCTGTGAACTAGTAACCCACCATCAATGACACATTTCTCTCTGTGTAGGCTTTCAAAGACGTGTCGCCTATTCATCCTTTCAAACGGCGCACAAATAATGAGATGTCCTTGTCCTTCTTTATCTTGCTGGTGTGAAGGTAGAATGAGAACATATTTCATGTTCCCTTCAATGAGACATGTCCTCTTGCCCAAACAAAAGAATGTTACGTACAGAAGGGGCTCTAAAGGTACCGGGTGGAGTCTTTGACCACTTGCAGCCCGCTGGAGCAGCCAGAAACATGTTTCCAGAGCGTGAGCGTTTCCTGCTGTCCTTTGGTGGTGGTCATGTGCATAAGAACGTAGCAACCAATGAAGAAGAAAGAGAGCGGAGATACATGCGATGCAGGATTTAATTTATATCGAAATAATCTGCTTTGTGTTTATGAGGAAGGGAATATGTATTCAAAACATGTATTAGAGATCATGGGTTCATGGCGGAGAGAAGATGAATTGCAAAACTAAGAGAACTGGTCAGTGAGCAAAAATACTGTGTTTGTGAATGTGGGCTTTGGTATCTTTTTAGTTTTAAACATAAATGGAAAGTTGTCCTGCAAATAAAACATGAACCCTCACGAAGGTGAATCCTTGAAGGTCGATAAAGAGTATTTATTATTGTGTGCAGATAAGTGGCGTTATCTATTACAAAGCTCTTTTAATCTGGAAAGAGATTAGCCCAAACATATTGTTAATCATTACCGGGCTTATGAATAGTTAATCGGAGAGGGACCACTGAGGCCGGGGGAAAGTAAGAATTGATGAAGCTGTGTGAAGATGGGATATGTGATTCTTAATTAAGTAGAATGAAGTATCCCATACTGAGGATGACCCATTTTGATGTTGTCTGAGTATGTGTAAGTGCAACAAAAATAAAACCAATTTTAAAAACAAAAGAGTTGTTTGTTTCATGATGTTGTGTGCACATACGGTATATTCAGTCTATTGTAAGCATTTTGACTAAAAGCTATTGAGCATACTCGAGCGGCTCAATCTTTTCTCTCCAACTGTGCATGTTTCCGCATTTTAAGTTTAATAAATAATACTTTCTGAAGCAATTCTGAGGATTTTACAGAGTTTTTTTTTTTTAAGGCTCAGTCTTGAAGTAGGTCGCTGCCGGGTGCTGTCTTAACGCTCACTGTCCAGTCAGGTCCCTCAGTCACGCAGCCAGCCACAAATAAAACACCGCATTCACACCTGCTCATAAATGCCTGAGTAGGAAGCCATCTCAGTCCAGTGCACTGCAGGGACTTTCATCACTCAACATTTGCAGGGTTGAACAACACCTCAGGTGATCAGGAGTCGTCCACAACCTGCTGAGTAAATCGGTGTACAATCCATAAAATACACGGCTCACACCTACTCACGAGTTATTTTTAGTTCCCAATGCTTTTTGAAAGGTTTAGAGAGCAACACGTCTACAATTCCATCACTTTCAATAGATGAATATGTTTCACTCTAGTATACTAGTTTAAATTTTTTTTTAAAGGGTTCCAGCTCATACAATACACATGTGAATGGGAAAGGCCACGGCAATAGAACAAAGAATTGTGATTGAAGTTGCTCAGAGAATTTGATCAATTTCAAAAGAAAATCTAAAAGCTGCATTAATCTGCGCTTTGCATTTGTACTGCTTTGATTAAAATAATTTAAAAGATCATATGTTATGCAAGGTATGTCAGCTTAAAATGTAACCTCTGATATGAAAGAGGGCTGAATTAAATGTATATGTCTCATATCCACTAAACTATACATCAATCAAATGTTATGTTTATTGCATTTATTGTGACATCTAACTGACTTTTCTCTACTTTTATGTTTATCAGAGAGATTTTGTGTGTCATTTAGGTCAATCCCCATCTGAAAGTGTCTCCCTGTACCAGCAAGTTAAAGAATTTGTGTTTAAAAGATTTCTGTAATTGTTGCAGATGTGGGTCAGATTTGGTGTCACCACCTTATCTCCTGCATTACCGAAGGGAATTCTCAAGCACAAAATCGGAAGAACAGCTGATATCAGATTGCTAATCGGATTAGCTTAGCTATGTTTGAACTGGGAGAAGACTATCCTGCAATGTAAAGACATCTAATACTGTTCCACTACACTGATACATCGCCGATAAGAACTTGGACATGTCTGACCATCAGAGATATGAAGTGAGATGGATAACGGCCGTGCTCGGCAGGTGGCATTGAGCTCTAGCACTGTGAACATCTTGGCAAAGTTAACATAGCTCAAGATCCCGAAGACAACCAAAATGAGAAAGAGAGGAAGTGTGTGTAAGAGTGGGAGTGGGTGGAACAAACTGGTGAAAGAAATCGACCCACTAGCTTGTGGTTTAGGAAAGACTTGGCGTTTATTTCTCTGAACTTGGAAGCAAACAAAACTATGACATATTGAACCAAAAATATTGTTTTATTCATCAGCCACGGAAAGATAGAATTTTAGTGTAACATGAAGTCACAACTTTGAAAATATGTGTGTATCTCTGTTTTAGAAGGCTAGATATTACTGTATTGATAATGAATTGCAATTGTATTTACTAATTTGTATATATTTGCTTATTCTGCTTTGAGAATCGATGTAAGTATATGTATTGATTATTTTCTGTCCACACAGGTACTTTAAAGTAATATCATATTCTTTCTGTCATTGACACACATGCATGTTACAGTATGGTATATTTTAGTGTTGCAGGGAGTCACATCTCTCCTTAACAAGCTCCATCAGTGAGCATTTAGTGTTTTGTTTCTACCTGAAGAATGAAAGCCAGCTGGGTGTAGCAGTCTAGGTACAGGCTACCATGGCCCATTTCATTCTCAAGCTAATTTAATGTCAGCCTGATGGCAGGATGAAACTTCTCCCAGCTGCGGAGGCCCGAGGGGTGGTCTCATGTCACAGCAGAGATGCACCGAATATCCGAGCATCTGCTCCTGCCTACCCAGGAAGCATCGCCAGATTAGGAAACCTCGAGGGGTCTGTGATTATCTTGGGTCCTCGTCTACGACTAGAGTCCGGGTTGGTAGCGGGAAGAAGACTCGGCAGGCGAGCACAAAGTAAGAGAGACAGAGAGAGAGAGAGAGGGTGGGAATGAAGTGAACACAGTTAAGACTAGCTGAAGGGAAGAAGGTGATATTCCTGATTAAGTAAAGGTCATTTCAGTTTAACGTCTCTGCCGCTTTCATTCTGTAAACAACTGTTGTATTCATGAACCATATAAACTGATCATAAAACATCTGCCATCCTGTTGTTAGGGCATGCGGTAAATCAGCAGACTGTTACAGTTTCCATTATTACTGACAACGAGACTGTAAGAGGCTCCAGTGACTCCAAACACTGTTCGTTTATTCCCCATCATTCTGTTAACGAGTGTATGGCATGCTACATTTCAACATGAAGGATAAATAATATTCAATCATATTGTATTGTGAAATAAACCACCGGGACATTCTCTTCTGCAAATAAATAAATCACATGTATAATTTGTAAAAAATAAATAAATGCTTTTGCGATTTTGCCTCCAAAAAGCGATAGTTGACCTCTATGAAAACCTGTTTAAAATATGCACAAATAAAATGAATTTTTGCTAATTTGTGAAATGATGATGGAGCTGGAGAAAAAGCAACTTCCATGGAAAGTGTGACCAAAGCATTGTCTCTAGATTACAGGAGAAAAGGAATCTCAGACAAACATATTATTCATCAGTTCAAAACGTTGTATCAAGTTCCACGTGACTCCAAATTTGCGATTTCAAATTGTGTTTGCATTTTTGATGGCCACTTTGTACGACCGAATCTGAACAGAAAAGCGTGCTGCAGGATACATGATCAACTTTGACTCCTGCTGAATGTCTCTTTGATTTCGCCCTTTGTTCTCAAACAAACCCAGTCTCCTCTCATAAAGCCTTGTATTCGTCTGAGAAAAAGCAAAACGATAGAATCGAGCCGCATCCTGTAATGCAGTGCAAACGCGTTAGCTTTCTACATGCATGGCAGCTCTGCAGGCATTGTACATTATCAGTGGCAAGAAAACAGTGCACAGGCCAATGTATGATCGGTGGTGCTGTGCATCACGCCATCAATCTGAGTGAGGGGGAAGGACATGGTGGACAAATCTAATCAATTGCTGCACAGTGAACCATGGAGCTTATAGATTATCAATACATCCAGATGAGGCGAGCGAAAAGGGACTTGTGAAAAAAAGCATGCTCACTGAGACGGTCATTGCAGAACGTCTGAGCTCGCTTTTTAAGTGGTTCGGTTGTGAGACGCCAGAGAGGCAGGTACGACATGACAGGACATTAACGTCTGGCCTCTTCTGCTCTAGTGGACTGTCGCCCGTCTTTGTCCACACCATTCCCAGTTCTCACTGCCCACTCATGACCACTCGTCATGGTTCATCAAACAATCTGCTGATCCGTCCCACAGGAGGGACTCCCCGCATTCAGCTGGCCACAGAAGCAGGTGCTCTGGGCCACGACGAGAGGACGTGGGAAAATAAGCGCATCTTTATCACAAGAGTTATTACTAAGTACAGACATGCTGTTACACACATGAGCAAATGACGGCATCCGCAATCATGTCCACAGATAGATATGATGAACATGTTTTAATGACATTCGTCTGCATTTCATCCAAGAACACCTTTATTTAATTACATTGTTTTAAGATCGCTGGTGTTAAGTTGTAATAGGTCATTTTAACTTTGCACATGTACATAGGGAACGTTTATGCTTTAAATTAATACATATAGCAAGATATTATAACTAGGAAATATTAGGGAGGATATGAATATGTATTATGAATGCATCATGAAGCATAGGAGAAGGACACTGTATTGACTGTATTGATTGTATTGACTGTATTGATTGTATTGATTGCATTAGATGATTAATGTTAATGGCATAATTAGTGTTTATAATTATAAGTATGCCGCATGAGTATGACATTTAGTTTATTGTTTCAATGTTGTCACATGAATGGGAAGCCGGTTGAAGTCTGTGACGTTGCTTGAATCCGGAGAGTGACATGTGAGACTTTTATTGTGAAAGGGGACTTTTTGACACAACTGACCGGAAGTAATGTTGGTCGCGGGATCATGACGTTTGACCCAGTTATTTTATTGCCTATTTTATTACCTGGCCGTAAGCCAACAGAAGTGTAGCATGCTGTATACGGACCAATGGAACTAACTTTTAAGATTAAGAGGTGTGGTTGCCGTTACTAATACATGCGGGTGTAAAGGGTGAGTTTGTTCTCTAGACGTTCGGAAGGTTACAAGACAGCTCCCTATCTGCTGCTTTGCTTTTAGTCTGTAACGTAATATTCCGTCTGGCCCTACGATCGTAGCTTCAATTTGTTGGTTAAACTTCTCGCCATTAAATATTTTTTAAACTTATCCATCGCATTCAGATCCTCATTTCCCATCGAGCACCAGACCTCCAGTTCGAATAACCCAATACTGGGTTTACAAGAAGAAGCATTTAGAAAGACGTTCAGCTTTTGAAGGTTTCTCATGAACGTGGAGAAAATGACGTGTTCCAGCGAGTTACTGGCAGACTCGATGGAACAAAAAGAAGAAATTCGTAGCAAGCCTGAGTTCGAATGCAAGCACACACACACACACACGTTGTTTGTCACAACACCAACAGCAACAGCGCGCACAAGAAGCTCACGCTGTGTTGTTGGACAAATATCAGAGGCAAAGGCCTCAAATACTTTCTCTGTCACACTGGGTGACCCAGCAGCACTTCGCTTCCTCCATATGTACACAAATAAGCCCCTATCCATAAAGCAAGCCATAACCATGCACTGCAACACACACAAGCACAGGACTCAGTTGTATGCACTAATCATTCACGGTGCAATATTGTTCTACATTTTTGAGACATAGCGTTCTATTTGCTTTCCCAGTCAACGAACCCAGCACCCAGACTCAGTTGGGAATCTGTCACAGTCGTCTTGACTTTTCATCTCTCAGCCTCAGATCACCCAGCAGCATCGGTGACCCCGACAGACCCCCCCTGAGGAGCACGTGGGACATGCCCACCGGTGCTTTGTTACTGAAATCAGCAGGATGGAAGTCGAGCCACACGGGGAGAGAGGTGACAGGTGCAGATGTGTTCATGTTCCTGCATTTCGAACTGTGTCTTTCAAAAGGTTGTTGGTTCCTCTAAGGAACTCTAATCTGGAAATGGAACTCACCAGAGGATCTATATTACTAATTTACTGAGACAGGGTTGAACAATAGATACTAAGTAATACTACATAATACATTCACAGCATTTAAATTCATCCCAGAGAAGCATGTAATTTATGTCTGACACTTTTCCAGATGCATATCATATGATGCATGACTGATCCCCCACCCCCCCTACACACACAAACACACACACCTCACACAGCCAATTTCAAGCATATTTTCAATTTCTCTCATTAAAAAGGCAAATATATTATACAAAACATTGTCTCAAAACAGCCGCCGGCAGGCTGCTTCTTCTCTTTCAATGATCCGAGAATTCATTAGAGACAACAAAGCGTATGAGAAAATAAATAAGAAAATATAAATAAGTAACACAATTAAATAATTTCACTGTGAAGTCTCCCTTTGAAATCGTAGTGTGACGGATGCACATGGACGGACTTCAGGCCTCCTCCTGGTGCTTGTGTGCTCAGCCTAATGGTGTTTGTCTAAGAGAGATAAGGACTTCTCCATGGAACAACTGATGGGATTTAATTAACAGTGAGTGACAGGACCCGGTACCTGCGGCGCTGTGTTATCCTGCATCCTGTCACGCAAGTTTCAAGTTTCAAGTTTCAAGTTTTTATTGTCACATCCCCTTTTATACAAGTATAATCGGTTCGTGAAATTCTTATGTGCAAAACACCCGACAGCAGTAGCAGACTAAAAAAAGAATAAGAATGAGAATAAACTATACAATATCCACACACAAAAAAGAAGAAAGTATTAACAATATATATATAAAACAGTGTAATAGAATATACATCATGACAATATATATGTATAAAACAATGTAATAAAATATACGCTTTTTTGAGACTATATATATATATATGTATATACATACAATATATATATACAATATATATATATATAAACAATGTAATAAAATATACACCATGGCCATAGATATTCACAGAATATGTTCTGGTGTGTAGTGTTAATGAGGGTCTCAGTCCTTGTTCAGCAGCCTGATGGCCTGACTGAAGAAGCTGTCCCTCAGTCTGTTTGTGCGGCACTTGATACTGCGGTATCGCCTGCCTGACGGTAGAAGGGTGAACAGTTTGTGCCGCGCGTGGTTATTGTCTTTCAGCATCCGTTTGGCCCTGGCCACGCACCGCTTGGTGTATATGTCCAGGATGGAGGGAAGCTCACCTCCAACGATGTACTGTGCCGACCGCACCACCCTCTGTAGTGCCCTACGCCCAGGGCGGTGCAGTTCCATGACCAGACGGTGATGCAACCTGTCAGAACACTCTCGATGGTACTGGTGTAGAATGTTCTGAGGATGCGGGGCCATGTTGAATTTCCTCAGTCGCCTAAGGAAATACAGGCGTTGTTGGGCCCTTTTCACCACGTGAGTTGTGTGCGTGGTCCATGTGAGGTCCTCGGAGATGTGCACGCCGAGGAACTTGAAGCTGCTGACCCTCTCTACTGCAACTCCGTCTATGGAGATGGGGGTGTGCTCTCCTCTCCGCTTCCTGTAGTCCACGATCAGCTCCTTGGTCTTCTTGACGTTGAGGACGAGGCTGTTCTCCTGGCCCCACTGTACCAGTGATCCAACCTCCTCCCTGTAGGCTGTCTCGCCGTTGCCGGTGATCAGCCCGAACACTGTTGTGTCAGCAGCAAACTTGATGATGACGTTGGAGCTGTGCATGGCCGTGCAGACGTGGGTGTACAGGGAGTAGAGGAGGGCTCAACACGCATCCCTGAGGGGCTCCGTGTTGAGGGTCAGCGGCTCTGAGGTGGTACGCCCATCCTCACCACCTGGCGCGGCCCGACAGGAAGTCCAGTATCCAGCTGCACATGGTAGAGTGCAGGCCTAGACCTCTGAGCTTGGTGTCGAGCTTGGCGGGAACAATAGTGTTGAACGCTGAGCTGTAGTCCACAACCAGCATTCGCACACAACAGTTCCTCCTCCAGGTGGGAAAGGGTGGTAGTGTGCCATGGCAGTGCGTCGTCGGTGGCTCTGTTTTGACGATATGCAAATTGCCATGGGTCCAGCGTGGCAGGCAACATGGAACAAATGAAGTCCTTGACCAACCTCAAGCATTTACTGACAATCGAGGTGAGGGCTACGGGTCTCCAGTCATTCAGGCAGGTTACCTTGGGGTGTTTGGGGACAGGCACAATGGTGGACATCTTGAAGCTCTCAGGAACAACAGCCTGGGACAGGGAGAGGTTGAAGATGTCTGCAGACTCCTGCCAACTGGTCTGCACATGCTCTGAGGGCGCCCGGGATGTGGTCGGGACCTGCTGCCTCCGGTGTCCACCTGCACGTCGGCGAAGGCTCCTGCGACGCCGGCCTCTGAGATGATCAGCAGGCTGGTCTCCGGCGCGCGCTGCCTCGGGCGGGCTGCCGTTCACGCCGAACCGAGCGAAGAATGTATTTAGCTCGCCTGGGAGGGAGGTAGAGGAGTTCTCTTCACCGCTGGTTCTCCTCTGAAGTCCGTGATTGTCTGTAGCCCTTCCACACACCTCTCACGTCATGGCTCTTGAGCTTCTCCTCCACCTTGTTCCTGAACTCCCGCTGGCAGAGCCGATGGTCTTACGGAGGTCATAGCGGGCTCTTTGTATTCCGCCATATTCCCGAGTCAGGATGGTGTTGTTACGCGCGGAGTGCAGCGCGAACATCGCCATTTATCCACGGTTTCTGGTTGGGATATCCGAACCGACTTGGTAGGAACAACGTCATCTATGCATTTGTTGATGGACCCGGTGACTGAGCGCGCGTACTCACTGACGTTGATGTTCGACGCGACCCTGAGCATATCCCAGTCCGCACGCTCAAAACAGTCCTGTAGCATAGACGATTGGACGACCAGCGTTGCACTTCCTTCACAGCGATTGGTTGCTGCTTGCCTCTGCCTGTAGGCGGGAGTAGTTGGATGGAGCGGTGGTCCGGAGGAGGGCTTTGTATCCATCCCGGAAGGGAGTGTAGCAGTGGTCAAATCCGCCCCCTCGTGTTGCCTTTTATGTGTTGGTAGAACCGGAGAACTTTCTTCAGGTTCGCTTTGTTGAAGTCCCGCCACAATGAAAGCAGCCTCGTGCCGACTCTGCTCGCTGATCGCCCGTAGAGTTCCTTCAGCGCTATGTCCCCGTTAGCTTGAGGCGGAATGTACACAGCAGTTACGGTGACTGCTGTAAACTCCGCTGTAGCCAGAATGGTCGACACATGAGCATTAGGTACTCCAGGTCCGGGGAACAGAACGACTTGAGAGTATGTACATGACTTTGGTTGCACCAAGATCTGTTTATCATGAGACATACCCTCCACGATCTTTACCAGAGAGAGTCTTTGTTCTGTCCGCGTGCCGGCTCGATGGCTGAGTCGGTAACCTCCTCCGACATCCATGTCTCCGTAAGGCAGATGATGCAGTTGTCCTTAGTTTCCGGTGGAATTGAATACGAGCCTGTAGCTCTGTCCAAAGACTGTACATTTGCCAGTAAAATGGTGGTAGGGGGGGGATTTGGCTCGGCGACCCCTCAGCTAAAACCAGCACGCCGCTCGCCCTCTCCCCGGCGACGTTTGCGTGAGATCGCGCCTAAAATGGACGGAGATAGTTCCGTCCCCGTTCTTCTGGAAAAACTCTGTAAGAGTTGAAAATGCCGATCCAATCTCCAGAAGTGTGCATCTGTCGTACGTTAACCGGCTGCTAACGTTTTGTGCAAAAATAGTCGCAATAAGAAGAATAAATATAAAAAAACTGCTACAAAATCCGGGAGCTCGCAACACAGCGGCCATCACGTACGGCGCCAAGATACAACTCTGCTGAAAAAAGCGTGGAAGCTTTCATTTTACTGGAGAGGCAACGTATTTTTGTAAGAATGGAAACAGCCTTGTCTTAATTGCTCAAGTATTATCATGTCAGGGAATGTGGCCAACACGTAGCTGCTCCCCCTGGATTAGTACTTCCACTGTGAGGGGCTAAGTCGTGTGGCACCAAACACTTCCTGACTTAATCACTCTTAGAAGTAGATGCGTCACCATCTTCGTGACCTAAAAAGTGAGAGGGAACTTGGTTTCCACTGTGCTGCAGATATGGAATCACCGGCGTGTTCGCCCTCAACCTGCTGCCGAGGACACACTTCCTCTCTGACTGGACAAACAAGTGCTGAGTGCTACGACTGGGGAACAGAAGGCATTCATCAGCAACGTCTGTCAGTCACCGAACTGTCACAGCACGGCAGATTTCACCCCGTGCAGATTGTTTTTAAATCCATTATCTGCCCACATCTCCCTCATCACGGACGTAGAAAACAAAAGAAATGGGAAAGTTTCTAATACTCATTGCACTAACTCTCTACTGAGTGCGAGGCTGTAATCAACCATAGGAGGTGGACTTTGAAAGCCAGGCGAGGCCGATCGATGCTGAATGCTGCTCCACATGGAGGACAGAGCTCTCCACACGAATGCTGTCCAACCAGAGTGCTGCGGACGCTTCCTGTTTCAAGGCCGCCGTACGTAGAGGATTTGTCCTCAACTCTGGGGACCAAGTTCTAATTCCACAACTGATCATAGATATCGTCTGTGAGTGGCCGTCTTTTTAGTGAACACACAAAAAAGCGAATCTAATTCATGCTGCGGTCACATGATCCAATTCAAGAAACATAATACAAGTATTTACATCATTTAACTCTCTACACTGTGCGAGATAGGACACATTTTAAATGGAGCAGCTCGTTTATTGCACGCTTTTAGCCACAACCGTTTCATTTATTTTGACTCCATTAAAGATAATCCATGAATTCTATTGATTGCTGAAAGCATTTCTGCTCCATTTCATGTCGTGTGCTGCTGAACACGATCACACTGGCAGCACAGATACAGCTCTGGGCTTATGTGCACATGTCGATGCAAATATGGTTTTCACATTAATCAACACCTCCGGCTTCCTTTTGAGACACGCCTGAAGCCCCACAGTCATGCACACTATTATAACTTTGATAATTAGAATTACAGGTATAATATTTAGGGGAAAGGTACAAGCAGTGTTTGGAGTGGAGATATGACTTTAAGTTAGTGTCATAAATATCAGCAACAAGAGTTTTCATTCATTTTCGTCTTCACACTTGTATTGCAACGTTCAGAATATTTCCGGGGTCCTTTAATTAAACTCTCGGTCGAGAGCTGAAACTATTAGAAAAACATCCTCTTATTGTGTCAAGCTTTTTGCCAATTACCATTATGTAGGCTGCAAGGCAAATTTATATGTGTTAATGTTTCCAGACGATAAAGACCGTCATGAAAAAATGCTTTCACTGCAAAATTGTTGGAAGCAATATCTAAATACATCAGCCCGAATCTAGAAACAAGCTGGAGACAAACATAGATGAGAGATCAAGCTAATAAATCAAAATAGCAGCACTTCATACACTGGCTGCAGGGACAAGGCAATCATACATACATATCTTCCTGTTTTCTGTTTAATTTGTTTGCGAGAATTGCAATCAGGTTCTGTTGGCTTCTCAAAAATCTTATTTTTCCTGCGGTCTCAATAAAAAAAAATACATTTCAATTATGTTTTTAAGGAGATCATGCTTCATTCAAAGCAAGCAATCACTTTCAATATGTGACTCCCACACATATTTGGTCCAAAGGCTCGATATAACCGGAGCTTACCGGTTCCTCCAGCATCTGAGGCAAAGAGGAACAGAAAGTCTAAATGTGAAAAGATGAGCTTCTGGATTTCTATGAGAGACACAATACTGTCCTAATGTTTCAAGCAAATCAGACAAATGCGATGAGTAGATGTGAAATGGATTTGCATTTATAAGGCACCTTTCTAGTTTTTCAACCAATCGAAGTGCACGGCCCAACCTGCAACATTTACCCTTTCACACACACTGACAGCAGAGGCTGCCGAGCTGCTCATCATCGGGATGTAAACTCATTTGGGGTTCAATATCTTGTCCGGGACACACGGACATGCGGACTAGAGGGAACAACCGGCTCTGCTTCCCGATCCACAGCACGAGACTGAGCCTGCAGTCGGAGGAAAGAGAGTTCCAACCTCCGTTTCCTGACGGTAATTACTACCCGGGATTAACTCGTGACCTGAATCTCCTTCACAGCCGACTAATGCTCTCCACTCGGGTCCGGCGTCGGATGCTCCTGTGATGAGAGATTGCTTGTAAAGAGTTGTGCTTTATTTTTCACAATCCAAGCCTAAGCAGTGGGGCACACTTCTTGAAGATGACTGGACAGCAAATTTAATCCTCAGACGGGCAAGTGAAGCTTAGAATTATATGCCATATCTCACCAGCCAATTGGAGGATTTAACCAAGTCTAGGCCAGATGTCTTGGCCAATCATAGCCGGAGGCAGAAGATCAAACGCACATGGGAGAAAGCAGCGGCGAAGAAACGATGATATCCGTGGTGTAAGGGAGTGGCTCTATACTGATCTGCAAAAGCCCAAAATGAACTTTCAGAAAACATTATGTTAGTTATGTATTTATGTAACATTGGCCATCTCATTGTAAAATAAGTGTATTGTGTTTCATTGAAACACCCAGCAATACTTTTTATGTCGACGTGTACTCCACAGAAGTTTGAAAAGCTTCTTATTTGAATTTCAATCAAATATTTATTTAGATTTTTTCATGTTGAGAATATTGTGTGTTTGTTTACATTCGCTTCCTTAGCGTGACACCGCCTATTAAATCAATGCTGGGTTTGTATACATAACGGCTTTCATCTGTGGGGCTTGCTCTAACACTTGAAATTCAAATGCAAAGTAATTCAATAAATGACACACTACTGCTTCAGAAACCACAGAAACATGTTCCCGTTTCTTCCTTTTCTTTTCTCATTTTGCAGTGCATCCTCTCTTTCTACAATCTCTGCACCTACATTGCTCTAATTTGCATTGCAGCACAGCAAAATATCCAAACATTTGAAACAAAAATGCCAAGGGTGGCTAAGCATGGTGATGGCCTCAAATAGTTTAGTGTAGTAGAAAAACAAGATATTTAAAACTTGAATAAATAATAGTCGTGGTCTAGCAACAGCGCCCTGAAGAACGCGACACCAAAACACACAAGCACAACAAGAGTTACAAACAATACAAAAGGGCTCTGTGTGTGCGTGTGTGTGAGAGTGTGTGAGTGTGTAAGTAATAGTGATGTTCTGTTCGTATACACTGCCCTCTAGTGGCGGTACATTGGTGTTACTCAAACAAAGCAACAATCCACTGAACATGGATCATTGGTAGGTCATCATACCCTCTGCCGTTTACAGACATCTCATATACAGGACTGTCTCAGAAAATTAGAATATTGTGATAAAGTTCTTTATTTTCTGTAATGCAATTAAAAAAACAAAAATGTCATGCATTCTGGATTCATTACAAATCAACTGAAATATTGCAAGCCTTTTATTCTTTTAATATTGCTGATTATGGCTTACAGCTTAAGAAAACTCTAAAATCCTATCTCATAAAATTTGAATATTTCCTCAGACCAAGTAAAAAAAAAGATTTATAACAACAAAATCAAACATTTGAAAATGTGTTTCCAGGTGTTTCGAGTTAATTAGACGATTCAAGTGATTTGTTTAATACCCTACTAGTATACTTTTACATGATATTCTAATATTTAGAGATAGGATATTTGAGTTTTCTTAAGCTGTAAGCCATAATCAGCAATATTAAAAGAATAAAAGGCTTGCAATATTTCAGTTGATTTGTAATGAATCCAGAATGCATGACATTTTTGTTTTTTTAATTGCATTACAGAAAATAAAGAACTTCATCACAATATTTTAATTTTCTGAGACAGTCCTGTATACACTACCGTTCAAAAGTTTGGGATCACTTAGAAACGCCCTTATTTTTCAAAGAAAAGCATTGTTTTTTCAATGAAGATAACATTAAATCAATCAGAAATACACTCTATACATTGTTAATGTGGTAAATGACTATTCGAGGTGGAAACGTCTGGTTTCTAATGAAATATCTCCATAGGCGTATAGAGGCCAATTTCCAGCAACTATCACTCCAGTGTTCTAATGGTACATTGTGTTTGCTAATCGCCTTAGAAGACTAATGGATGATTAGAAAATCCTTGAAAACCCTTGTGCAATTATGTTAGCACAGCTGAAAACTGTTTTGCTGATGAGAGAAGCTATAAAACTGGCCTTCCTTTGAGCTAGTTGATTATCTGGAGCATCACATTTGTGGGTTCGATAAGACTCTCAAAATGGCCAGAAAAAAAGAAGTTTCATGTGAAACTCGCCAGTATATTCTTGTTCTTAGAAATGAAGGCTATTCCATGCGAGAAATTGCAAAGAAACTGAAAATTTCCGACAGCGGTGTGTACTACTCCCTTCAGAGAACAGCACAAACGGGCTCTAACCAGAGCAGAAAGAGAAGTGGGAGGCCCCGGTGCACAACTCAGCAAGAAGACAAGTACATTAGAGTCTCTAGTTTGAGAAATAGACGCCTCACAGGTCCTCAACTGGCAGCTTCTTTAAATGGTACCCGCAAAACGCCAGTGTCAACGTTGACAGTGAAGAGGCGACTCCGGGATGCTGGCCTTCTAGGCAGAGTGGCAAAGAAAAAGCCATATCTGAGACTGGCCAATAAAAAGAAAAGATTGGTATGGGCAAAAGAACACAGGCATTGGACAGAGGAAGATTGGAAAAGGTGTTATGGACAGATGAATCCAAGTTTGAGGTGTTTGGATCACACAGAAGAACATTTGTGAGACGCAGATCAGGTGAAAAGATGCTGGAAGAGTGCCTGACACCATCTGTCAAGCATGGTGGAGGTAATGTGATGGTCTGGGGCTGCTTTGGTGCTGGTAAAGTGGGAGATTTGTACCAGGTAAAAGGGATTTTAAATAAGGAAGGCTATCACTCCATTTTGCAATGCCATGCCATACCCTGTGGGCAGCGCTTGATTGGAGCCAATTTCCTCCTCCAACAGGACAATGACCCAAAGCACACCTCCACATTGTGCAAGAACTATTTAGGGAAGAAGCAGGCAGCTGGTATGCTGTCTGTAATGGAGTGGCCAGCACAGTCACCAGATCTCAACCCCATTGAGCTGTTGTGGGAGCAGCTTGACCGTATGGTCCGCAAGAAGTGCCCATCAAGCCAATCCAACTTGTGGCAGGTGCTTCAGGAAGCGTGGGGTGAAATTTCAACAGATTACCTCAACAAATTAACAGCTAGAATGCCAAAGGTCTGCAATGCTGTAATTGCTGCAAAAGGAGCATTCTTTGACGAAAGCAAAGTTTGAAGAAAAAAATTAATACTTCAAATACAAATCATTATTTCTAACCTTGTCAATGTCTTGACTATATTTTCTATACATTTTGCAACTCATTTGATAAATAAAAGTGTGAGTTTTCATGGAAAACACGAAATTGTCTGGGTGATCCCAAACTTTTGAATGGTAGTGTACATGTTCTGATCATCTAAAAACTCAAATCAGTTCTCTATTCTCCTGACCCCATGCATTCATATCCTCCCCCCTCGATTATTGCAATGTGTTGTATTTGTGTATCATCTTTGTTTAATCTGTCTCCAACGAGTTCAAAATGCAACAGCAAGAGTTTTATTAAATGGGTTTAAATCCCTCTTACATTACAGAGCTCCTGTCTCCATCCCTCTGTCTTACTCATTGAATGTGTTGTAACTCTGTAATGATTCCTTCTGGACACATGACATCTATTGCTTTTGTCCATCCTGGAGATGGATCCTCCTGTTGCTCTCCTGAAGGTTTTTTTTCTATTTCTTGGGAGTATTCCTGATACGATCTGAGGTCCTGGGACAGGGATGTCGTATGTGTACAGATTGTAAAGCCCTTTGAGGCAAATTTGTAATTTGTGATATTGAGCTATACAAAATAAACTGAATTGAATTGAATCCCATGCTGTCAGAGAACTGAGACTTGCTGACCTCTCTCTGTCCCGGACTAAGTGCTATGAACACTAGGCCTTCCCTATCGCTGCCCCAAAACCTTTCCGGCCACTGTTTGACAAACCTTTGCACATCTCTTTGCAATCCACACAGTCTGTATGCGGCACCTAGATGGACAGAGATCAATAATGCTGTCAATAATGCTGTTTACATGGCAGTATACGAGATAAATAAGAAACTTTGGCTGGTAGATTGGTGTACAATCAGAATTACTTGATTGATATAGGAGATCGAATCAGCTCATTTGTATTGCCTGTGAGAAGATGACATGAATAGAAACAAATCAAAGTTCAGTTTCACATATTTGAGAAGACTTTGTTCTGTACAACTGGGCAACGGTAGACTTTGTTCTTATGAACTTCAACAAATCCGTTTCTTTTTGTTAATTATTAATTTGTCAGGAAAAATAATTTGTTCTTCAAATCTTTTGAAACCTTCTTATTTCTATTTTGCAGTGCTGCCTTGGTGTGGTTGAGGAGAGAGAATGACCCAGTACGAAGTTTTTGAGATCAACTCTGTGAGGGCGTTTTCGGCAAATGACCCAGTTCTCACTGGCATCGAGATATTGCCACCTGGTCACACACAACACAGCTCAACGTTTCTTTCAGGGACAGACAGATACCATCTTTAGCCTTTTATGTTATGGAATCAGCTGGATTTATGTGATTATGTGAGGCTGTCTCTTGCCTGAAGTTGTCAGGCAAAAGCACAGTTTTCTTTGCAAATCTCATATAATCCAACTGCCTTCACGTCACCCGAGGCATTTATATTTGTATGACCTAAACTAAGACGCCACCTGTGTGCCCTAAAACTTTCCCTGAAACTGGTTGGAAATGAGAATATATTCTTCGCCTTGACCTGTGAAAGGCAGCAGTTTACGTGCCTGGAAAGTGTTGGTAAAGTGAAGAATATGCTGGAGAGGATCCGCCATATTCAGCTGGAGTTAAATGGAAAGACATTAAATTGGCTTTGACTGACCCTGATGATGACTTTATAACCGGCAGGCTGTATAAACGCGTTCCAACAAACAAGCCAACAATAATTTCAAGTTCCTGCATGTGCACTGGGAAATTAACTGAATACAACTTTGATCCCAGAGCAGCAGACTGAAGGCGTGAATTCACGTGTACTCATCAGTGCCAACCCACACACATTCAAGTTGCCCTTTCCAAACTCAACTCTGTGGCCGTGCTTAATGAGTTTCCTGTAAGAACTTCAAGCGGAGGAAACAACATCCTGAAGTTTGGCTCGGCGGAGTAAAAGGACTTTAACATAACAAATTCTAAGAATTACAGTAAATAGCCCAAAAGGTCATTTTCAGTGCTCTTGAAAAGACTCCCTATAGGTACAGTCTGTAGTTTTATTGTTAGCCTTCACTGGGCTTCAGTAAAGATACTTTAGAGTCTGCACATTTAAGTGCTCATGTTGTGTTGCAATTATAGTGATAATATTTGTATATGACACTATGCCGCAGCCATCGATCATTATTATTATATCGTTTCATAGATAGATACGTATTATTACCAGCAACACATGGCCCTGATCACTTGTTTGCCTGCAAACTTCACAGAAGAGCAAAACGTGGTTGTGTGTCGTGTAGCCTGACTGAACTTATCAGTGTTATTTGGACAGATTTGAGAAATGTGCCACCGATACTGAAGCAACGAGCTTTCACTGTCCTGGTTTCACTGACCTATTTTAGACAGCTGGGGGAGTCCGTCCGTTCATGTCATGTCCACATGTTCAAGTCCACATCATTTAACTCTGCTGCCTGCAATACAAAGTAACTCAAAAAACAAGCTTCCAGAGAACCAACATCAATATGCGTTACACACGTTTGCAGCTGCCAGCCGGTTTAACATTTAAATTTAAAGTCCACACAGAATCACATATTGTGAAAATGATGCTGCTAACCGCTCTCCACAGTGTGTAACCTTCAAACGTTCTGCACCTCTGCAGACCCCAGTGAGTGCTGTCAAACAGCTGTTTTCCATCAGCTGTCAAAGTCACAACACCTGCAGTGATGTCGCAACTGGGTTCAGCCCAATGTATTCACTGCAGATTAACCCCTTAAATATGTTGTTTGTTATGATTGAGTAATTACTATTGTATTCCTGTTGTATTTCAAAGAATAATGGCCAAAATGACAAGAAAAACAGGTTGATAAGATTAAGAATGATTGACTTCTTCGATAAAACACAAATGAAGAAAAATAGTAATCATGGACAGCTATTTAAATATTGAATGCAGTTATTATCCAACTTCCACATGAGCTCAGTTAATCTTTGACCCTACATTTTCCCACGTCTCTTATTTGTCATTTCCTCGCTCTTCTCTCCTCGCATGGTTTTCTTGCTTCTCTCCATGCATCCCTGGTGGGAGGGGCTAAGACGCAGGTGAGGGAAATGGAGACGCAATTAAGAGACGTGGGACGCACTCAGTGTTTGCCCTATGGGCCAATAATAATCACAGAAGGGGGATCCTTTACATCAGTGACTACTCTAACAGATTCCCACAAGAGGGCAGTCTCTACCCAAATCAGTTCTCAGCCCGTCCTTCCAAATGCAGCGCTCCCGCTGCCCGAGGACATCATTACACACTCAATAAAGCCATAGTCAGTCATTTTCTCTGCTTAATTGATCCCACTGCTTCCCAATATTGCGTGGTGTGACATCTTTTACTGCAACAGCATGCCTCAAAGTGCAAATTGCTACCGTAATTATCTTGTTGTTTTGCTCTTGCATGACCAACCGTCTGTAGGCAGTAGCCTATGCAGTAGACTTGTTGGTCAGCGGCTGAGGTCACGGGCTCAGCAGTGCATTCCTCCCGGTGCTGTCTGTAGGGCTGTAATGACATTGTCCCGGTATTTATCAGGGCTTGTGAAACACTCGTTTGGAGGACCAGAGCACAGCACGCTCCCCAACCCCAAACAGTTGGGAACAGATATGGAACATGACAACATCGTGAACAAACACAGGGCCGGCCTGATAAGGGAATGTTTATATTTACTATGCAACTTGAAAACACACTATAAGCCCCCCCCCCCCCCTCTCTTTCTCAGATACACACATACATCCCCCCCACACACACACACACACAGTCACACACACACCCCTACACCCACCTACCTGCCCGCCACACACACACATTGTGCTCCTCTCGGCAACAGCCAATCGACTTGTGACTCCTGCACTTCGAGCTAATTGTCACACCGTGGTGAAGCTTGTCTTGTCTTGGGGTTTTGTCTCGTAACTTCCTGTTTTATTTTGAAGTCTAACTCTACTCTCGTTTCAGGTCACTTGCCCTTCCTCATGTGTCACCGGTCTGATTGTCTCCCCTGATCCCTGATTGTTTCCACCTGTTCCCCATTACCCTCATGTGCTTATAGTCTGCGTCTTCCCTCTGTCCTGTGCCAAAGTGTTTCGTCTCATGGTCGTTCACCAAGGCCACATTCATAGCCACCAAGCCTTTTTGGAAACTTATTACCAACCTCGAAGGAGCGATTTTTGTTATAGTTTTCATAATCCAGCGTTTGGTTTCTTAGGACATTATTTAGCCTCCACCTCTTAGGAGAGTTTTTGTTGTGATTAGTAAACTGCTCACTGACGCCTCAGCATTTTGAGTCCTGATCGGAATCTCGGCCTGACAGTCGGCGACGAGGTGGTTAGTCTTGCCGCAGTAAAAGCAGCTGCCCTCCTGCTGGCGTCGTCGTCGCTCCTCCGGTGTCAGCCGCATCCTGCCAATCTGCATGGGCTCCTCTTCTCCAGCGATGGAGGAGGGAAGGCAGTGCTCAGGCGGCGAATAACGGGGAACCTGCCCGCCCAGGGCAGGGGAACGTAGATACCTCTCCATCGTCAACCCGCTGCTCTGTGGTTGCCGGAGCTCACGAACCCGGTTGTCTGTCCGGATGGCAAGCGAGATGAGTGAATCCAGGTCTGCAGGTAGATCCACTGGCAGCAGCAGCTCCTGGATGCGAGTCGCCAGCCCCTTCAGGAATATGTCGTACAGGGCTGTGTTGTCCCACCCACTCTCCACCGCCAGGGTGCGAAAGCGGATGGCGTAGTCGCACACCGAGTCCCTGCCCTGTGTCAGCCAAAGAGACAGCTGAGATTATGATTAACCATGTCTTCAGAGTCCACGGTTTCCCTAGGGACATCGTTTCCGACCGGGGGCCCCAGTTCGTGTCATGCTTCTGGAAGGAGTTTTGTCGGCTTATCGGAGCCACGGCGAGTCTCACGTCAGGCTATCACCCGGAGGCCAACGGCCAGGCCGAACGCCTCAACCAGCAGCTGGAGACCGGTCTCCGCTGTCTGGTGTCCCAGAACCCCTCAACCTGGAGCCGGCACCTGGTCTGGGTCGAGTATGCCCATAATTCCCTGCCCACCTCGGCCACAGGGTTCTCACCCTTCAAATGTGTGTATGGTTACGAGCCTCCTGTCTTCGCGAACCAGGAACCGGAAGTGTCTGTGCCCTCCGCCCACGCCATGGTCCGCCGTTG
Organism: Pseudoliparis swirei; assembly: GCF_029220125.1. Classification (NCBI taxonomy): domain Eukaryota; kingdom Metazoa; phylum Chordata; class Actinopteri; order Perciformes; family Liparidae; genus Pseudoliparis; species Pseudoliparis swirei. The sequence continues at coordinate 16,941,634 of NC_079406.1, read as the reverse complement.
CCGACGTATCTGGGCGGCCGCCCGGCAGCTCCTCATCCGCCAAGGAGACCGGGTCAAAAGGGCCGCCGACCGGAGAAGACGACCCGCCCCTGCGTACCAGCCGGGCCAGAGAGTGTGGCTCTCAGCCAAGAACCTCTCCCTCAAAGGCCTCTCGAAGAAACTGGCACCGCGCTTCGTGGGGCCATTCCCCATCACCAAGATTATCGGGCCTGCAGCGGTTCGCCTTCGTCTGCCCCGGGCTCTCCGGGTCCACCCGACATTCCATGTCAGTCAGGTCAAGCCAGTCAGGGAGAGCTCCATGGTCCCGCCCCTCCCGCCCCCTCCTCCTCCTGAAGTGGTAGACGGGGGTCCTGTCTACAAGGTCAAGAGGTTATTAGCTGTGCGCAACCGTGGTCGGGGCAAGCAGTACCTGGTGGACTGGCAGGGGTATGGCCCGGAGGAGCGTCAATGGGTCCCATCCCGGTTTATACTGGATCGGTCCCTCATCGAAGACTTTGTGAAGGACCATCCTGAACTGCCTGGGCCGTCAGGAGTCGGCCCTTAGGGGGGGGGGTACTGTCACACCGTGGTGAAGCTTGTCTTGTCTTGGGGTTTTGTCTCGTAACTTCCTGTTTTATTTTGAAATCTAACTCTCCTCTCGTTTCAGGTCACTTGCCCTTCCTCATGTGTCACCGGTCTGATTGTCTCCCCTGATCCCTGATTGTTTCCACCTGTTCCCCATTACACTCATGTGCTTATAGTCTGCGTCTTCCCTCTGTCCTGTGCCAAAGTGTTTCGTCTCATGGTCGTTCACCAAGGCCACATTCATAGCCACCAAGCCTTTTTGGAAACTTATTACCAACCTCGAAGGAGCGATTTTTGTTATAGTTTTCATAATCCAGCGTTTGGTTTCTTAGGACATTATTTAGCCTCCACCTCTTAAGAGAGTTTTTGTTGTGATTAGTAAACTGCTCACTGACGCCTCAGCATTTTGAGTCCTGATCGGAATCTCGGCCTGACACTAATCACTCGAAATCCAGACTGTTTGCTGTCCTGGCTCCTCAGTGGTGGAACGAGCTCCCCACTGACATCAGGACAGCAGAAAGTCTCTACATCTTCCACCGGAAACTAAAAACACATCTTTTCTGACTATATCTGGAGTAAAACACAGATTAGCACTTCAGTGGCACTTGAATGGCTCTTACTTATGGTATTTTTGTAGTTCGACTATGTTGAGGAAATGTTACTTTCTGTATTCTTGTTGTTCTTAGTTTGTACTCTAGGTTGAATGCACTTATTGTAAGTCGCTTTGGATAAAAGCATCTGTTAAATGACATGTAATGTAATGTAATGACAATAACTTGAATTGGTACAAAAAACACATCCTAGTAAAACACAAAGCATTAGACAACACACATTACATATATGTTGATTGTAATCCATTACATCTGTTCCTCTAAGCCTGTGCAGGGTTGCAAGGTGGCAGTGCCAACCTGTGCCCGCCAACAAGTTATTTAAGGAAACTCTAAATTCTAAATCAAAATAATCTTGAACTTTATTTTGTTGTATAATGAATTAGCCTATGCTGAATTACAATCACAATACGGATTAAAATTATACTGTTGAATGTATAACACATATTCAAAAGAGAGCAAAATGGATAAAAGCAGTCAGGCTCATAAAAAAACCGATTGCCTTTTATTTTTAAAAGCATTTAAAATGCAATGATGTCAACTCCCATCGCATATGTTCACACTTTAGCAAGACAGACATGTCATCATGTCTTTGTGTGCGCCTGCAGCCGCTCTCACTCAGCCACTCCCTGTGCTGTCAGCATGGCAGGGTGGAGTTGCAGGTTTCAAGTGTGAGCTTCACTCCCTCTCCGTCTATGTGCCTTCCTCTAAATGTGTGCATGGCAAAGCTGAAACCGAAAAGAGGAGGGCCCAGCTCTGTTTTTTTTACGAATCAGAGGGGTTTCCCCACCCTCTCTGACTCCCTCCCTCCCTTTTTGCTCAGTCCCTCCTCGGTCTCTATAGGCACACAAGCCAAAGAAAGAAAAAAAGTGCAGGGAAAACAAGTGATAAGCAGCAAGCAGCTTCTGGGTTTTGCTTTCAAGCTCACTCCTGCTGAATCGGCATGCGTGAGTGTGTCTATATGTGTGTGTGTGTGTAAGTGAGTGTGTGTGTGTGTGCATGCAGGGCGTTTACTCTTTCTCCTTCCACAGTAGCAAGACATTGCAGCAGCGTCTGCCCCGAACAAAAGGCTAAACGCAGCAGAGCCCCAGGAGGAGAAACTCAGGGATAGAAGCAGCAGAGTAGCCCAGCGTGACTGCAGCTCTCAGCGGGGAACTCAACCTGCCATTTAGCCTTCCTGGTGCCGGAGTGGAGACACTAGACCAGCCCAGGCTGCCTGTCTGTCTCTCTGAGCTGAGGAAAACACCCTGTTCGTGTTGTGCCTGTTACTTTGGCTCCATCTCATACACTTCGGTCTCTGTAATCCTTTACTGAGACTCTTGCACCTGCCCTCCATCACCTGGGCGTCTGTCCTTTTCCTCCGCCCGTCCTAAGACATGTCAGACAATGACTGCCTCTCGCCCATCGGCCTGGACTGCTGCAGTTGCTGCCTGGACCTGGCCAACGGCTGTGATGACTCCATGGCCAGCAGTCCGGGCCTGCCAGGTAGCCCCACCAGCCCTACTGTCAATCACTTCCGCCAGCTCCGCAGTCAGCTGATGTACCAGAACCTGAACACGGACAAGCTGAACAACATCATGAGGCAAGACTCCCTGGAATCCGTGGTGAGGGACCCCTGCTTCCTGCTGAACGAGGGCATCTGCAACAGCAACATTGACCAGACCATGCTGTCTATACTGCTCTTCTTTCACAGGTATGTCTGTTGTTTGCTTGACCGACAGGAACATGCTTATCTGTGAAGATTACGACTGAATATAGAGGCTTATGTCACTAAGACGTGCAATTTGAACTGGTCCTGAAAGTTGTTCTTTACGACTCTTTGGAACATGTCGTACAAAGTCCACCTTTGCACCTGCACCTGCATGTATTAAAGGACATTACGAGAGATGCTTAAGAATCACGTTTTGCTGAAACGTACCAGATGGCTAACAGCGGCTTATCAGATTTTTTCTGATCAGCACTTCTTCTTTTTTTACTTCCACGTCATCCACGTCTTATCATTCAACATATCTGATGTTACACAACATGACAATATTATATCGATTGTCCCGAGCTAAATGGTCTCTTTAAAGGAAAACCCATAAGACATAGTTTAACTCTGAAGAAGACATGTTGTTCCTCGATTCATCAGACATTAGTAAAGGAACTTCAGACAACACATGAGAGATCAGAGCCGAACTAACACACAACGTTATTCTGATGAGTTTGTTGTCATATTCATTACATTCAAGGGCTCTTTTTATGCAAGAGGTTATTTAAAACTTGTGTGATGATCCGTCATGGTTATGAAACAGTGTCTGACAGCTCCCACTGTTTGTGAGAAAGAGAATGCGACAACGTTTCTGCCAGTCGGAGAGTTTGTTTGGCAGCTTTTGTTCAATCATCACAAAAAAAATTCTAACATAAATTGGCTGCTCTGTGAATCCTTCCAAACATAATCTATATATACAGCCAATAAGTAACCTATCTCAGCTAGAATCACATATTTGATCAGAAATACAATCTGTGATGATGTTTATCCTGATAAAATATGCCGGGAATGGACATGAGACGTGTATTTGCTATCATACATTCAGTTACTTACAGATGTTATCATATCAGCAATGGTCCGTGGCCGAGACTCATTATCAGTGTTTTATCAAAGTTATTCAGGAGCCAAGCTGCCATAGAAAATCCAAATAAGTTAAAATTTAACCCACCTTATCTTTGCCATATATTTGACGGACTTGTTCATATCGCCCGTTGTGGCGATGGCTGCTGCATGATTGTTAGACCGTACGATGGAAGTAAAAACATTTATTGTGCACAGAACTGACGGCAGCAATGATTACACCTCATCGAGGTTCAACTCCATTCAGCAGCTTTTAGCGACAAATCAGTGCAGTGTGAGGCAGTTTGAAAAAATCAATTGTTCCTAATACCTGTCTGATTAAAACATCACATAAAAGCTATGTGGAGAACTTCCACACACTCACTTTATTTTTCCATCATATATAACGGCTCGTTAAATTCTCTTTCATTTGACACAGATTTCGGGAATATTGTTCTTGCCATGGAGCATTATTCAACGAAGGAACAGACTGTTCTTGATTTATTTACACTAGTGAGGGAAAGTCATTATGATGCTGAAGATGAGAAACAAGGGATGAAGAAACTTTGCATTTGGACTGCAGATTCATACTTTAAACATGTCTTAAGGCCAGAAGTTCTTCTTTGTTATGCTCAGGTGAGTTATTCTTCACTGCATTCGGTGTATACCGTATTGTGACTAAAGCGTGCTGGCACAGCTTATTTAAAAGTGCAACAGTGTTCTTTTCTGCTCTGCTATTCTACTGCGTCACAATGACACAGCAACATATTTTCGCAACCACAGAGTTATATAGTTATGGTCTTACAATTTCTTTGACTCATCAATTAAGAATCATTTTTATTTTTCTGTCATTAAAAAAAATATTCAGTATTTAAATCTTGATCTCCTTATCTCCTTATGTGACCAATGTATCTGCAGTTTATATGTAGACATATACACATACTGGCATTTCCTAGGGTCGGAGAAAAGTCAGGACGTAAGTGCATATATCTTTGACATTCAGTGTGTTCACTCACGCCGAGCTCCCGTTGGTGCTCGGCTCAACGGACAGAGTCTTTCCTCACAACACTTTGCCCCTGAACCCGCCCTCCTCCAGAGGGAATCACAGACACGGATCATGTGGCTTTCGTGGATAGGCTTTGTCGCAGGATTTAAACATTGATGTGTACCCTTTACATTTTTTCATGCAGAAACACAAACGCACTCATTCGTTCGCACATGTGCTTGCAGTCTAATCCTGTGAGTTGAAGCAAAAAAAGCTGCCTTGCTAAGCTGAGGTTTGCACAAGTTCATTGATTTTTCTCGCACATGCTTCGAGAGGGCCCGGCTTCCGATGAAAGCCTGGCTGAGGTTTGTACATGTGACCTCTCCCTGGGTGGTCAACCCGCCGAGCAGCCATCATTCTCATTTGCCACTTGTGAACAGAATGAGAGTTTCAGCGTAGCCTGAGGAAGCATGCCAGGACATCTTTTGGACTTGTTTAATATCAGCAAGAGGCAATGGCAGCGGCCAGCAAACTTGTTATGGAAATGATCTTAGGGTCACAGAAAGGTGCTGAGAGATTCCTGATCACTGTGCGAGCAAGAGCCAAGGTGCTCTACACTTGCAAAGAGAGAGGCACTCTCACACACCTCCACCCGGGCCGGCAGTCAGTACTTAGCAGCCACTAAACACCATCACATGGCAGCGTGAAGGAGGTGAAGAGCCTGCAGCGATCACAGTCAAAATACAAATGGAGAAATGAGCGACGGCACAAACGTTGTCACAAAGTGTCAAAGAGCTCCTAAAATAGTTTTTATCTGCAGCAGCCACCGATGTGACCACAGGGCAGGGCCGAAGAAGAATGTTCACCCTGCACAGCTCCCTTCAGGTTTATGGATCAAACATTTAGCCGACTGCAGATCTCCGGGAGCGTTCGCAACAGCAACTGTTGTAATGTTTGATTGAATGAATACAAACCACACACACTAACCCCCGCCCGCCACGTCTAGCCCGCAAACGCGTCTGCTACGATTTTCACTCGCACGTCTTAGAGAACAGATAAACTCTCATTTTAATCGACACAGCTGTCTGCACCAGCTCTGTGCAGGTTACCGTGCCAACTGCGTCTCACAGGTGTAACCACAAACTTTCAGCGCTCGGTCCAGTCATTTGTGGTTGTGTTGATAATCACATAACCACACACACACACACACACTCCCACACACACACACACACACACATACTAGCGGTCAGTGACGGTGTACATTATAAAATATGTTTTCAAAAAATGTGAATCCCTGCAACCAAGAGAGGTCCTTGAAAATACACTCATGAATGAACGAAATTAGGCTGGTTGGTCTCGCAGTATGAAAGATTAACTGTGGACAGACAGAAAAAGAGATTGACTAACACAACATACATAATCACTTCATCTCACTTCGTGTGATGAATTGTTGCTGAAAGGATTCTGATCGGGACGTTACAACCTCTGTTGTTACATTCTTCTTTGCAGCCTTCCACAGCGAGGCCTCATCACTGTGGTAAAAGTTTGGCCTGAGATGAACTCTTGGCTTCGGTCCAGTTGACTACTGAACATGACCTGGCCCTCCCACAATGGAGTGGAGACAGGATCCAGCTGTGTCAGAGACTCCAGTGCACTTGAAAGCTTCACTCTGTGATCAGAATATAAAACCCAAAATAGCTTTGCGAAAGTTCAAGACCTACATTTAGTAATTCACTGTGGCGGTTATGGAACATGTACTTTTCCATGTGTAAACCATCCAGGAATCCATTTGTGTATTAAACAATTTGAACAATTCCCAAAGGAAAAGTGATTGATGAGTAAAAAGACTGGACGAGCTTTGTAACCCAGGAAAATAAATCCATCTCTGTCTGGGTGATGAGGACATTCCAGTCGATCAATTCTCCACAGTAGAATATGATAATAAGGTCATACTTCTTTATCTTGGATATGACTGTAGAGTGACCTGTTGAATTAATTTAGATGCAGGTCACACTTATAAACATATCTTGTATCCATCAGTCAAGGCAGAGCTGAATACAGAATACACTCCGGACAGTTTTTGAGGGCAAACATTTGCATAAAAGGCTTGTTAGAAAAGTGAGAAACACTCTTGTGGAAGTTGCAGCGATCATAGTGCACCCAGTTTAATGCCCGGTTCTGGATGTGTTTGTTGTGTACAAATGCTTTATATGCCTTCTGCGTTACTTTTGAAAAACATGTGTAAAGAGTGTGTATTTAGGCTTATAGATATTAGTGTGGCTGTATGGAAACACACAAAGATAAATAAGGATAAGGCAAATAATACGCTGCTTCTTCTGTATTCTCTGCTGCTTTAAAATTAGCAGACACATGCTGCATACGTAGAGCACAATTACGGCACCATTGCATGGTGTGAGAGAGAGAGCGAGAGAAAGAGAGAGAGAGAGAAAGAGAGAGAGAGAGATTGAGATTGAGATTTGTTTGTGTTGCTGTGTCTTGATGCTTCGGTAATATTGTTGTGACAACATTCATGCTAATAAAGCCTATTGAATAGAGAGAGAGAGAAAGAGGGGGAGAGAGAGAGAGAGGGAGAGAGAGAGGTTTTGCCGACATAACAGGCGTATTTTTGCAGACATCCTCGATGATGACAGGACCTTTATCCCATTACGTTGTTTGAGTTACACAACTTCATAGGTTGCAGGAGACAAGGATGTAAAGAAAAACACAGGGATTACTGGTGAGGAGGCAGAGGGAAGGATATCGGGGTGGAAGAACAGATTCATGGCCAGGCAAGTCTGAGGAGGCAGTCCAGAACAAACAGAGGCCACAAAGGGCGAGGCCTCGGCAATGTGAGGACAGGGAGTGGGAGCGCTACAGGGAGGGAGAGTCAGTGGGAGACAAACCGCCAGGCCGTGGCAAAGACAAAACATAGACAGGACTGGCTCAAAATAGCGTGCTGTTGACGTGAGGTGGAACTGTAATATACAATATAGACTGCAGGTGTATGTGGTCAAAGCCACAACCTTTTTCTATAGCTAGAGGAAGTCATTCTTTAGGGGGCAGCAGGAAGCAAAACGCAATAATAAGGGTTTGCTTTACAGATTCTTTTATGGGTTTCCTCTATAAAAACAGGCTTTGAACACTTTTGTGTTGAAAAGAGACAGAGCGGGAGAACTTCTATTTGTTCCAACACAGGTCGGTATTTGGCAGCTCTGTGCTTGAGTTTATCACTGAAGGAGCAAATTGAAGAGGGATGTACAATAAGGACTTTTGAATGGACCTTTTGAGTTATAGCTTTGTTGTGTTGAGACTGTGTGAACAGCCGGCTGTTGGTGCCGTGCCAAGAGATGACTGACACCACTGTTGCATGGTCCGTGTGCAGGTGTGAGCGTACGTGTGTGTTGGTGACTGCAGTTTATCATGCGTACGTTAACTTCCCAAACCAACCCCGTCTCCTAAAAAGTGACAATCCCATGCAACTAAACTGCACTCTCAATTCCAGGGGAACATCCAAAGAGATTCAGGCCGCTTGCCATCTGCAGGACTGAGTATGTACGCAGAGTACAGTGATGAACGATGCACCGTTTCAAACATTTGCACAAAAAATGCAACACAAGTACTTCGTTAATAAAATAAAATGTTGGTTTGGCTATGAAATTAAAACAAAACAAAAACGCAACAACTGACCCTTGGTTAGGTTTAGGAAACAAAACTACAATTTAATGACGTGTCCAGCCGTCTCCTGATTGGAAGCCCTTTGTTGTATTTGTGATATATATCAAAAGCAAGTGTAATGCACAGCAAGATACATTTCCAACGAAACGTAATTCACAATGCAATTTTGTAGCGTGGGAACGTAATGTTTTGGAGACAGAGCTGTCCACACACACAGCAGACAGATGAGTGTGTGTGTCAACTGGGAGCTCCACGACACACCCTGGAGCATCGGTTGGTGCAACCTGCTGTGCACAGCGCTGCACGTCTTACCCAACACTGCTATGCTTCCGTGTTCGGTTGCCCCTAGCAACACAATTAACATAATTTGCTCATCAGATTGCATTCACAGTATCTCTTTGCTGCAAAAGTTTATCTCCAAGTAAATAAACATTTCTATGATGTTTATAAGAATCATAAAATCGGACATTCCCCACTGCTTTAACAGTTATGTTACTTTGTTGTTTAACACAATACAACAAGCCCATCAGATATCTATCAAGTTACATAACGCATTTTGACATATCATTTACACTATATATAATTTAAGGCCTGAACATATTTAATATGTGTCTTATTGTCAACTAATCCACTGAAAATATCAAGAAGAATGAAATGATCCTATTACAAGTTGCTAAAACCTGATATCGCTAATCCTCCGTGCCAAAGAGCTCTATTGTTGTCCAAAAACTCATCAAACGCTGACATGTTCCATCATGACATCAACATGGGCCTTGTTTATTTGAAAACGATCGTATACATTTTTCTACTGCTGTAAATCCTTGCCTGAAAATAGTCCCCATAAGTACGCAACATACTCTTGTTTGAGGTACATTTATCTAAAAACTACAGTGCCCAGTTGTTTTAAGGATTTACTTCAAACATTTATAAATATTGTATACATTTATAAATGTAACTGTACATCCATGAGCTGTTTTTAAATACAGGTATGTTTTTAGTATCAACAAATGGGCATGAGGCCGACAGCACCGTGGAAGATGGACTCATGGGTTGTTGGCTTTGGGCTTTTCATGGAAATGGTTGACTGACAATTTTAGCCACTCTTATTATTTCAGTCATTAGTTAGAAAGACTCCACAGAGACCTTGATAGCAAATATCCTTTAATCCTTTCATCAAACAATCCTGTGCCTATTGATACTGTGCAAGGGTCAGGAATGAGTAACTTATCTGTCCATCTGGAAGACATAAGAAACAAACAAACACTCACACACACACACACACACACACACACCTCTCCATGCACACACACACACACATAGTTACTGTGAAGTATACAGGACACAAAGCTGACCCACAGCAGATCCCAGCTCAGCTCTGTTGTCCCGAGAGACTGAGTGGAGATGCAGAACTGTATTTACTTGAGGTGGATTAGAAATCCATAAGTAACTTTTACCGTTTGCCATCTCAAGACAGGTCAAATCCTCAACATGTGCTGGGAAACACTTCAGGAAAGGATTTAACGCATTCGTCAAAATGTTATCATGGAAAAATAAGTCATACAATTATTTTGACAAAAACACATAAAGAAGAGATCCAACATGTTGGATCAGGTGCTTTGACCTGCTCACTGTAGGCATCCAATATACACGTAATATATGTTGAACACCTAATCCACTTGAAAAGCAAACTTGAAACAAAACTAATTAAATGGAATTGTAAAATAAAGAGTCATGTTTTGATTGTGTGATGCCTATTTTATGATGGTTATCATGCTGTATCTACAGCATAAATATCTAATAGTCAAGTGCTGAGGAAACACTGGGCTCCTTGTGTTGTGGTTATGGAGCAAGATGTGTCCAGAACAATGGTGTGATTTCTGTTTAAATGTATTTGTACCGAAGCCCTTGCCATATAAATTAGACTTTTAGAAAAGAATGATGAATTCCTTAATCGAGTCCATAATAAGTATGAAGTTCAAATAAGTGCAGACGTCTTTGGAAAGTGCAAATTGGGCAATATGTCTGAACAATGAAAAGTAGGCAGGATTATTTTCTTTTGAATTCCACAAATACTTCAAAAGGGGAGCAGTACCACCCATCCATTAAAACCTTTCTTCTTCTTGCACGCTCCGTGTTTGTGCAACTCTCTATGTCCCTCCCTCTTTTATTTTCCACATCTCTTCCTTCTGTCCTCATGTTTTCCTCCCTCTCTTTCTTCTCTTTCTTCTTCTTCTTCTTCTTCTTCTTCTTCTTTAGTCTTTCTCCATTTCAGTTGTTCTTGTTTGGACTTATATAAGTCTGAGGGAAGGCCGGGAGGGTTGGAGTGACCATGGTTTGTGCTAGCGGTGAGTTCACTTGAGTTTGATATGGGAAATAAATAGTCACATTCAATTACATGCCAAATTAATTTATTTTGTATCGCCCAGTGAAAAACTATCTGTCGGCTATAAATCAGATCAGGAAAAACTCCCCCAAAAAACCCTTTTAACAGGGAGAAAAAAGGGAAATCAGAGAATCAATGGTTCAATCATCTCCTCCCCTAGCCCTAAACAGCGTGTAATGCTATGAATGGAATGTGACTATTTATTTCCCATATCAAACTCAAGTGAACTCACCTGTTTGCCTTCTGTGTGTTCTTGGCTGGTTGGAACAGCCACTTATTGGTTTGAGAATATGGTTAAGTGCTCCGGAGTTCATGTCAACATACTCCATGGTAGTCGGCAGTGTGCTTGGTCACAAGTTGATCTGGTGGTTTTCTGCCTTTCGTGGTGACCAGTGACCGCAGTGCAGGTTATTTAATTGTGCGAACAGAGTGTACCGTGTCGGTCTTGGCCTAGTGGTAAAATCCCCGACAATCAACCTTTTTTCCTCCCAAAGACATGAGTTCGAATCCCGTAACATCCTTATATATTTTTGTTGTTGTTGTTTTTGTACTACAGAGTTATGCTACGTGATGCATGTTTGCACAAAACAGACTCCCAATTGTATGTTGATTAAGTGTTTATTTATTTGACCAAATGTATTTCAAAGGAAGGGCAGTTTGCTAACTTCCTGTTTCAACCATAAACAACACGCGACGCTTCAAGTCGCTCGACGCTTTCTCTTCTACATCGTCTCCTCCGGTATGTTCAGACCAGACACGACACGAGAAGGTTTCTCATTGCATTGTAGAATTTAACAATACGGCATTCGCCAGGACAGCTGCGTGTTCTCCTGCTATTATCAACATCTGCCGTAACTACGACAACAACAGACGCATTCGACCGAAGGTCGCCAGTTAACAGGGACTCAGGTTGAACCGTAACACCGGCCCACCTCCGTCATCAACCGGATCTGACTCTGACTTGCGCCGCCCCGGCTAAATTCTATGCTTTACAGAACACGTTAAATTCCTCTAATACCCAAAGGCAATAAATCACTGACTCACTTATACTACTGCTCGCGAAGTGTACTCACACTCATGGTTTCCAACACCCAGCATGCAACACTACTGATCGCGAGCTGTACTCACACTCATCATGGTTTGGATGTTGCTTTTCACACTCATCATGGTTTGGATGTTGCTTTTCACACTCATCATGGTTTGGATGTTGCTTTTCACACTCATCATGGTTTGGATGTTGCTTTTCACACTCATCATGGTTTGGATGTTGCTTGCAGGTTTTCACAGCGTTCAGGATATTCTGCCTGCATTTTAATCCAGAACACCGGCACTCCGGCAGAGTTGAAAAGTATGTGGTAAAGTTATCACGTAGCCTCTTGACATGTGTCAAGAGTAAGAGGCTCAGACGCACAGACGGATGTATCCGGTCATTTTTCAAAATAAAACACATTTCCGGCCTTGATATATTTTAATTCTTTTTTCATTCTTTCTTTGCTGCCCGGTACCCAGCGTCACTCGCTCGCAGACAAAGCCGTTTTTGAGCGTGATTCGACAGCATGGCACCAACACGTAAATCCTTTAAAGGTGGAGCTGAAAAGCTCAGGGAGAAAAAGAAGAGATGTCTGGAGGAAGGTGCCTCAAAATATTTAAAAATCTCTGATTTATTTGGAAAGCCACCGACTTTGAAATTGGTGGAGCCAAATGTTATTAAAAACAACATATATGATGTAATTTCTTTGTAATCGTCCAAAATAATGTTCTGGGTATGGGTATATATTTCCAAGTAGGCCACTGATTGGTCGATACGTGCGATGCAACGCGTCGTGTATTGAGTGTGCCGGTCTGACAGTAACTCCCGGGCCACTTTTCCCCCCAGTCCGCCCCTGCCTTCAGACGGGCCATGGAAAATATGTGTGTTTCTCGTATAGTTCATGGTGTCAATGCAGGGAAGCTGACATCATGCACAGTTGCCCGCTCTACACCAGCCAGGCTGAGCGGTACGAGCTGGGAGGTTGGAGGCCACTAACATTTTCATTCTGTGCTATTTTCAATGGGAAGGTTTGGGTTTCCCATTCTGACATTTTCTTAATCTGCATGAGAAGTGAGACTGTGGTAACCCACCAAAAAAGGCTACGTTCAAGTTTTGTCCAGATTTTCAGGGAAGAAGCATCTGAATAATACAAAGTGAGATAGTTTGTGCTCAAAGAAAAGGTGACAAATTAGATTTAACTTTTTTCTAGCATCGCTTCCAAGTACAGGCATACTTCATTTCAGATAAATTCTGATGGTTATTCCATTTGCTTCTCCCTGGACGCCTGATTCATAATCCCAAATTCTCTTGTCAGTATTTTTCTTCCCACAATAGTCTGCTATACACAATGCAGCCAGACAGAGCTTTTGTGAAGTAGGACTGAGCCAGGCCTATCATTAGCCTATCTTATTCTCCCTGGGCCCTATTCGCACGCAGGTTGGGTACACAATGTAGCCAGACAGACACACACACACACACACACACACACACACACGCACACACAGTGACACACATGCACAATAGAAAGGGACTAAAGAGCAGGAAAATTAGACGGCATGTCAGAAATCATCTTTTCTCAGAGCAGCCTTATCAAATATCCATGAGCGTGCATACACACACACAGCCACACCCACACTGATGTGTTTCCCCCTTCAGGGCACAGAGCTAGTGTTAGACATACTTTAGCAACAGTGTTGCCACAGTTCATTCCTGAGAAGTGCACACAGTGTCTGGGAACGAAAACCATTACTTCTCAGAGCGTCTGCAGGTCATGAGGACACAGGAAAGGTTACAGAAATCGGACCAATCACAAGTTACCGAACATCTGCAGTTTGGCAACGCGCTGTGCTTCTGTGGGCAGTAAACACTCCTGAGCTCTTGGGGTGGATGTGTAATCTAACAGAGTAGAAGAGTCATTTAAGTTCCCGAGACAGGACCGTCATGCAATGGGCAACTGGTAATGTGCTTGCTCCCCAGCAGCGTACTCACAGGGAGCATATGTCAAACTCACTTAAGCAGCAGTATGTTGTTTCGGCCAGTTAAACAATTATGTAATCAGGGTGTTTAAAAGTAAATGTATAATTGGATTCATAATGGAGTTTCTGACATCTGCTTCCCATCAGACAGAGATAATCCTAATGTAATCTGCAGCACCTGCCTGGTGTGCCAACACGTGTCAACTCGACTACCCCCTGCCATGCCTGTACACTCCTGTGCTGTAATGTCATACATAATTGCATTATTAAATTTGGCTTTTGCACTACAGGGAAGAGGATAAGAGAAGAATAAACAAGCGAGATACTTCACACAGCTGCCAAGCTGAGGGCAGAACATGTTAGGCAACCTGCTCACGCCCTGGTGCAATGAGTTTATTTTATCAGATCAATCCAGATGCAATAACCGTCCTTGCTAAATCAAGAACACATATTTTTTTTTACATCTGTGGACAGAGGCAGTGCTTGGTAGAAATTGCATGTAATATAACTGCCACTCTGAATTACAGTTAACAGTATACATGCTTAAAAAAACAAACAAATGACAAGCACTTCCAAATGAACCATATTCAAACTCTGACTTTAGTGGAATGAATACGGTGTGTTACTGGTGCGTCCAACTTTCCAAACTCTCATTGGCTTCAAGTCCCTCTGCAAAACTGGAAGAGTAGAAAAAGAAAGAAACTGGAAAACTGAAAAATGCAACACAGCAGAGACCTCCAAATGTACCACTTTTTTTCTGAGATGGCAATGAAGTTATCCTGGTAAGTCACCGTCCATTGAGAAATGAAGCTGTTTCTATTAGGAGCTTATTGCACACAACCATGGCTCTTAAAATCAAGTTGGTTCTGCTTCCTATAACTTTAACAGAAAAAGGGAGAGGTTTGCTGGTTTAGGACCAGTCTACTCCCAGTGGTCGGCTGGAGAGGTGGAGCTGTTCTGCCAAGCTCCTCTCTCTCTCTCTTTGCCTTCCTGGCAGACAAAAGCCTGCGAGGGAGAGAAGAGAAAAAGAAACGTGCCAAGTTTCAGTGATTTTCTCTGGCCGTTCCCCAGCAGAAAGGCAGAGAGAGAGAAAGAGAGAAAGAGAGAGAGGGACTGGCAGAATATAATGAGTGAAAATAACAAGATGCATCCTGTCCATGAGCTCACTTCTGTCTTCTGTGTTGCTGTGTTTAAAAGAAGCAGTTGTACCACAAAGAGGGCCGGGCCTGTCCTATCTGATCTCTTCCATTTTACTGTGCCATCACATTAAATGACCTCTTTCTGCATTCCTTCCAGTATGGTGTCCTGGAGAGCAATGAGTCAC